>NC_044031.1:368639931-369239931 GCF_901765095.1 Microcaecilia unicolor | reverse complement strand
TGTTGATAGGATTTCTGTTAGATTTTCAGATTTGACAATTTGACTTGTGTGAACATTTTGTCATTATCTAGACAGTCTTTAACCACCCTGGGGTTACAAAGTGAAAGCAGGAGTGAGGGAGGGCTGAAGTGCAATGATGTATAAAAAAGCATATAGTGTGCAGTAGACCAGCCAAGCACGATGCTATTTCATTGAGCATTCATATATCATTATTGAGATTAGTGGTTTATTAGTAGTGGATTTACTACTTATGCACATATGATTTTTTGCACAGAGTACAGCAGAGAAAAAAATTAAAAAATTGTTTAAATTATCTAGACAGTGGCAGAATATTTGGAGGCAAGTTTTGGTGGCACTAACCTTATAATGCCATGGAAAATGTATAGATAGGCAATAAAAAAAAAACAAACAAAAGAAAACAGCACCAAGAATTTGGAGAACCAGAAGTAACTTGTACAAGTTTATTCAACTAAGAAATTGCACCCCTTCCTCTTAATCTTTATTGTCCTTGCTAAAGCTTTTCTAAAAAGCCTTTGTGCATCGTGTCACGTATTCTGGTGGGTGAGGGTGAAACAACAGAGGCAGACACAGGGAAGGCTTTTCCCGAGTTTCTTCTAACTCTTCTTCTATTCTCCAAATCATGGTCCGTCTCTGTTCTGCTAACTTTCCTATCTAAACTTCTCCAATAATTAGTGAATGAGACTTTCCTAGTATTGTGTTTTGTTTTTTTTTTTGTTATATGACTGAAGGCTCATCATTAGAGCAAGGAAATTTGTCCCTTTATAGTCTTCATCACATTTGAATTTCTCGTATTTTGACTTATTCAGTTCTTTTGTAAGAGGACAGGTTTGGGAAGGGGTTTTCACACATATATATTTGAAATTTCAAATGTATGCATGTAATTTAACTCAGTAAGGGCTAGATTCTATATATGGTGCCTGAAAAATCCGCACAGTAAAAAAATATCCCTTGTGTATTCTCTAAAGTACACCTACATTTTATAGAATTGGCTTAAACATCTGCAAGGTATATAGAATACGCCTCTAATGGACCAAATTTGGTTGTGTCCATTTAGGCCATGCTTATCTTTAGACTTGTTTCATATTTAAAACTAGAATTGCTCAGTTTCAGAATGTTGTCATTCCAAACATCTGAAGTTTGTCCAGTCAGTAAAAATTACGTTTTTCTCTTTGTTTAGCTTTAAACAGTGAGACCTAATCCAATTCTCCAGTAAGTTAATACAATCTGATATATGTTTTGATACTACTTCCACAGACTGTAAAACTGGTAGTAATACCATAATATCATCGGCGTAACTAAGGGAGTCTTTTACTAAGCCATGGTAGCGTTTTTAGCTCACAGTAGAATCAGTTGGCGGTAATGTCGAGATGCCCAAAGACCCCCTCCCCCCTAAATGATTTAAAAGCAGCCTGATTCAAATACAAGACCAAGGAACTCATTAAGATATTAAATAATGAAGGGAATATAGGTGACCCTTGTGGGACACTGCAATTTGCTTTACAACTATCATTATTCTGTAACATCTTAGCACGCCTAAATATCTTTATAGAATTGGTGCTAAACGTGCCCCATTGTGGCATCTATATTGAGGGAAAAAAACAAACAAAAAAGAGGCTGGTGCACAACAATATGAAAAATATATAAGTGGACCCTAAAAAGAAGAAACAAATAGAACTCTGTGTTTCTGAATTAAAAATCCTTTATTCATGCATCAGACATTCCTTATTCATACATCAAACTACCCAGTTTTCCTCAGAAATATTTCCTCAAATTATTACTTTAAAAGGAGTGAAGCCTGTGAAAACTGGGATTACTTTAATCAGTGGGATTTGAATTAGAGACTTAAGTATATGTATTGTTAAATAACTTCTGGTTTTTAAAAGAGAAAGAATGTAATCAGATTTATTATTTCTAACTAATATTGGACAATAAGTATGTTTTCAATGAAATGATTTGACTATACACCATATTGGCCTTGAAGAAGCCAACCAATGATCAATGTGGAATAATGAATTAGACGAGTAATATCTGGGGATAATCAGGTTAATATCACAGGTTTTTTTGTCTGTTTACTGTTTAATTGATCTCCTTATCTTGTTTCACTCTCCCTATTTAGTGGTCTAAGGAAGAGAATAGAATTACCTGACTGAAATAATTCCTACATATTACTTTCTCTGTATTTCCAGTTAAATGGTTATAAATAAAAAATTTAAAAAAACAAAACAAAACTGCCCAACGTGTTTGCCATGAGTCTGCTTCAGGATGTCATATTCTGGCCAAGCGGTGTTCCTGTTTGCATAAGAAAATTTGGTTAATCAGTAATTTTGAACCAGTGTTCATTTATATTTGGGAAGAAAATTTGATACACATTATTGATGTACATTACATGAACCCCTGAAGCAGCTTCATAGTCCTTTGATAGTCTTGGGGTGCAGACCATGGACCAGGATGTTTTTTGCTGTAATAGGCCTGTGGGTATCACTCTTGAGCAGTGACCGTGAGTCTTCTTCCAGGGGCTGTAAATGCTGCTTCTGCATTGTCCAACAGTCAGAACCAGAGAAAACCCCTATGTAGATGGAGGTCCAAAAAGAATGAAAGAAAGTAGGGCAGGTATCTTCGGTAAGGTAGCTTTTTCTTCAGCTTTGCGGTAGATAAGTTTTCGAATTATAAATAGAGCTGTTCTGATAGCACAGCACTGAACAGTTTGACAGCAATAAGTAAGATTCTGTGACCCTTGAGGCAGGCGACCTTTACCGAAACATGGCTCTGTGTTGGGTTTGTTCAGTTGTGGTTCTTTATCAATAAACCTCTTGTTTAGGACCTCCCTTTTGGCTCCTTGTGAATTTACCATTGTCCTGCCCTACTTTCTTTCTTTTTGGACTTGTGCATTGTCCCCACTGGAGAGAGGAAAACAGGACTTGGCAGTATGACAGAGCCACTGAGTTGTCCCATCGCTGTGTGTCTTCAGTATCTGCCCTAAATGTTTTAATCATAGCTTTTACAAACGGATTCTCTTTGTACAAAGCCGTAATTTTCAAGATGCTAATATTGTGGGAGTAGTTGCTTCTTTTATGATAGGACAGAAAAGCTAGAGTGTTGACTTTAGATTTTACTGAGGGAGATTAGTAATTAAGGGGACAATTTTATAAGCAACATGACATTGCTTTGTATGCTCACGTAGGCGTTTATAAACTAGACCAGTGCTGTATCCACATAAAAGTAAGTGCTCAGAAGACACGCATCAGCTTTTTGTGTATACCTGTGAAAGTATTCTTGTAAATGGATAATAGGTAGAGCAGGAGCCAGGATATGCAAATGTGTGTATTTTATAAGGCTTTTGGATGATTAGAACTTTTAATTGTGATTATTATTTTTTATGATGAGCTTAATCTTGAGTTAACTGTACCTCCAGCCTCCCTCCCACCAAGCTGTCAAGCATTTCTCTCTTCCTTCCCCCCCCCCCCCCCCCCCCCCCGGCCATTTTCTTAACTTGCCTGGGTTGTGGGCAGCATTTGCAATGCAAGCTGGCTTCCTCCACCAGTCCCTATCAGCCATGTTCTTCAACCTGCACATGCTTCCTTTGTATAACCTTTTAGGATATTTAAATCTACAATATACCATATGTACTCAACTACAAGTTGAGCCCACACATAAGTTGAGGGCAGTTTTAGACCTAAAAATGATCAAAACTCCTGTCACCCGTGCATATAAAGGCTCCTCTCCTTACCTTGGCCAGCGCTTCTCTCACCATCCCTCCCACCTTTGGGGACCAAAATTACTCCCTCCCCTCCCCTCTCTCTACCAAAAGCAAGTCAATCCCCACCGCTTTCGCTGTGTGCCTTCATAAGTAGCTTCTATAGAGCAGCAGCAGTGCAGCAATCCTCCTAGGCTGCTTGCAGCCTGCCCTGGAGCATTCTTTCTGATTCGCCCCGCAAAATAGGAAGTTGAGTCAATAGAAGTGTTAAGTAATAGTAGGGAGCAGGACGGATCAGAAAGTGCTCTGGGGCAGGCCACAAGCAGCCAAGGAGGATCGCTGCATTGATACAGCGCTACAGAAGCTTCTTTTAAAGGTACAGCAAGGATGGTAGGGATTGACACTCTGAACTCACAGACTATGGGAGGGAGAGAGCGAGCAATTTTGGATCCCAGAGGTGGAAGGGAAGGAGAGAGAGGTGCTTGCACAGGATTGTGCTGCCAATGGGTTTGTGGGATGTGCTACATTTTGTCAGACTTATAGATAAGACAACCCTGTTTTTTGAAAGAAGTTTTTAGTCATAATTTCTCAACTTATAGTCAAGTATATATGGTAAATTATATGCTGACGATGTTCAATTCTGAGAAACCTCCAGAGGAAAGCTATTTAAAGTTAAGTTTGTAGTTGATTGATTCTTGGATGAAAAATCAAATCGTTTAAAACTAGACAACATCAAAACTTGAGTTTTGGCCATATTTAATTTTCCCTCTTCTCTTACTGTTGATGGGGGTTCATATACTGATATTGCATGAAATTAGATATCTTGGTGTGATCTTAGATACCTCTTTTTCTAAGAAAGTTTATGTAAAAGAGAGAGTGCAAAACGTTTTTCATAGATTGTGTATATACTTCATCTAAAGAGCTACCTGAGTCCTTATAATTTTAGAAATGTGGTACAGTAGTCAAAGAAATGAGTTACAAGACTCTGTAATGGGCTTCTCTTAGGTTTACAAAACTGATTAATTAGACTGTTGCAGATTGCTCAAAATGCCACTATCTGTGTCATAGTTGGCATTTCTAAATTTGAACATATCACTCCCTACTTTAATCAAGCTGTGTTGGTTACCGATAGAAAGGTGAATCCAATACAAAATTAAGTTTCTCTTTCTTCAAGCTTACATACATACTAGCTATCCAGCCTTTTCGGTCTGCATCAGTTGACATATTAGATGTTCTTTTTTTTCATTAGATCAAATTAGATGACTGTTGGAACTCTTTTTTTTTTATATTGCTAGCCCAAAGTTATGGTACAGCTAATATGAGATCGATTAAAAGTTTAGAGATCTTTAAGAAATCCCTTTAAAACAGTCCTGTTTCAGCAAGCCTGTGGTTGTATTTGACGTGTTAAGATGAAAGATTTTGACAGTAATTTAAACTGTTCTATAATGACTTGGTTTTGTTTGCTTTGCTTGTTTGTGTTAATCCTATTGTGTATGTTTTTTTTGTACCCCACCTATAATTGTTAGATAGAATGGGTTATACATTTTAAAAAGACACTAATTAGAATCCTCTAAATGTATATATGCGAAGTAAATAATTTTGTATGAATAATTAAGCAGTTTAGAATGTAATTTTTATTACTTCTGCTTGAGAACAGAATTCATCATTAAGTCATGTTATTTGGCCCTTAATGTGAGGGACACAGAAAGTACCTGCATATAGGACTAGATTCTGTAAATGACACCCAAATCTGGGTGCCGAAAAAAAATAAGCGCTGAGCGACATTCTATAAACGGTGCTCAGAATTGGGTGCTGTTTGTAGAATGGCACATAGTTCCGAGATCCACATCCAACTTTGGGCGTGAGGATTTACACCAACTGAAACCTGATGTAGATCATCGTGTGTAAATTGGGCACATCTTTGATTCACTTCACGCAATTTTTGCATCTCATTAGTATGCAGGTGCCCTAATGCGACGTAACAGCGCCTTCAGTAAAATGGCACCCCTAGGGGTGCCCCTTCTTGATGCAGTGTTTTGGACTTTGCTGTGTGTTAAAATTGTGCATTTCAGCACATCAAGCCCAAAACTTAAGACTTTTTAGTAGAAAGACCCCCTTAGTGTCTTCTAGATAACAAAACTTAAAACAAGATATTTTTAAATCTTTTTTTAATAAGGCATTTATTCTTCCTTTTCCTATCAAGCTGCACATATTTGGAATTTGCTTCCTCTTGAAATAAGAAAAGTTAATACTTATTCTTTATTTAGAAAACATTTAGGGGCCGTGGCGGTAATTTCAGATTTGCTGCGCGCCCATAATGCCTGGATGATTTATTTATTTCCTCCCTCGAGCAGCGTTTCTAGCGGTAATCAGCAGTTGGTGCGTGCCAACCGGTCACCTCTCGTGTAGCGCGTGAGCCCTTACCATTAGATCAGTGGGGGGTGTTAAGGGCTCAGACTGGTTTTAGGCATGCGCTGGTTTCAGTTTTACCGGATGCCCTTTTCTTGTCCCATTTTTAAAAATGCTCTTTTTTGCAGACATGGTAAAAACTGGCCCGGCGCGTGCCCCAAACACCTGCCTACACTGCTGCAGGCCACTTGTTTCTTGGTTTTTGATTTTGTAAGTTCCCGATGAATGTTTGTTTTTCTTTTATTATTGTTATTGGCATTGAATCTTTTGGTATATGCAGTCTACAAGATCATTTTTGTATTGTAATGAATCCATGACTGGTTAGCTTTTGCACTGCTAAGTACTGAAATCGACGAAAGCAAGGCAACAGCAAAACACAACAGAGAAAATTAACTAGCGGCACAGGAATCAGAAAGAGATGTTTGATTTTTACAGTTCTCAGACGTGTATCTGATTAGGATTTCAGCACAGCTGTAGCTACATCACAGATAATAAATTCCAGAGAGAAAGCGCTTGGTGTCTCAACAGGTCTTCAGCTGATAATACGCAAAACCTAACTGTGAATTACTTGGCTAGTTTGTATCTATATATTTCCATCCAGAGGTTATCAAGTGAAGAAAAAGGTCATGGTTGCCTTCTCCATAAAAATATTAGGCCTCTCAAGGTGTGTTAAGACAGATAAAGCGGGCTAATTTATCAGAAGTGAGGTATTTCGTATCAATGATCCCTAGAGATTGTTTTTAGCAGAACTGTATGAAAATGGCTTGTTTTGTAAAGAAATCATTCATTATTTAAGCTGAATGAAGGTGAGTTGAACAGAAAATAAGATGGAAAGGTAAAATCAGATAATATACTGTGTGTAAAGAAAGATTTGGAAACAGACAAGATAATGAGGTGTCTGAAAGGAATAATCTGGGCAATAACCATGTGGTTTGGAAGATGCTATAGCTGCAAAGCAAGTTGTTAGCATAAATTTGCTGTAGAATTTTTACTTCATCTGAAGGAGAAGTGTGAAGAGAAAAGATTAAAGCAAAAGTTATGCGGAATCTGCAAAGAACATGCTAATACATATAGAAGATTTTGGTTTTTGTGGAAACATAAAATTACAAGGAATAAATGGGCAAAAGGATGTGAGCATTTTACATTTTCTATGCCTCATTATGTACAAGAGATCTGCCATATGCAGGAAAATAAGTATGTGGGGTACTTTTTTTTTTAAGTTCAAAGTGTTTGAAATAATTAAACTAATACAAATAAACAATAATAAAAACAAACAGCATATACATGGGCCCTTTTACTAAGGCGCATAGCCTAAGCGCTTTCAATGCACATCAAATTGGCACTACTGTCTGGCTATCCTGTGCCCTGGGTGGTAATTCCATTTTTGACACGCACCCAAAACACACGGTAGAAAATATTTTAGATTTTCTACCGTGCAGCGCTTATCCGGCAGTAATCGGCAGTTTATGTGTGCTGGCCGCTTACTGCCCAGTGAGCGCATGAGACCTTACTGCTAAGTCAGTGGGTGGCGGTAAGGTCTCACCCTGAAAATGGATGCGTGCTGGTTTTAATTTAGTAAGTAAGGGAATTCCCGTAATAGGTCTAAAACTAGAAGTGAGTGATAAATCCAAATTCTGAGCTGTTGGTATGGGTGTAAGTGCAATATAATCCATCTCTGCAGGAAATCCCCCAGACAGCAACAAATTATTAAAAAAAGAAACTAACCAAACTACTACAGTATTAGGTACATCAGAAAACAATTTAGAGGGACAAATATTCAACACACATTGAAAAGATGACATTCTAGGAAGCAGTGTATAAGGAGCTCACTAACAGTAATGGGCTCAAGCGTCCAACAATT
The DNA here is from genome assembly GCF_901765095.1 of Microcaecilia unicolor. NCBI lineage: Eukaryota > Metazoa > Chordata > Amphibia > Gymnophiona > Siphonopidae > Microcaecilia > Microcaecilia unicolor. The sequence continues at coordinate 369,231,946 of NC_044031.1, read as the reverse complement.
GATCAGCAACAATGTCAACCTCTAAAGCAGAGTCTGGAATGAAAGCAGACAAAGAGGAGAAGAGTGGGGGAAGATAGGCTCTTTCCAATCAATAGGGGAGACGTACAATAAATATTAAACTTTTTTCAAATATACGTCTCCCCTATTGATTGGAAAGAGCCTATCTTCCCCCACTCTTCTCCTTTTCTCTCTATATTGTTTTGTGGGGATTAAGTACACCTCCACACTTCGTGTGGCTTCCTTTTTTAGACGAAAGCAGACAAATTCAGCACTTACATCTGATTCTATTTAAATCATCACAAAGTTTCTGAACTTTTGTATAGAAAAAATCAGTAACGATCCAAGCAATAAAAGATTCATCTAAGCTGAACCAATAAAGCGCCTGAAAGGGGTATGGCTATTCAACGTGATCGAAAGCTTTCTCTGTGTCAAGGGCTTCCCCTATCACAGGGTCTGGTAGCTGTTTGGCAGAATAATTCACATTGTGGAAAAGTCTTAAGTTGTCTCCAATAAATCTTCCTCTCATAAATCTCATTTGATCTGGCTGAATTATGGAGCCCATATTACCATGGAGGCATTCTGCTAGGACCTTGGTCAGAATCTTGTAATCTAAACTTAAGAGTGAGATCGGCCAATAATTCTGCACTGTTAGGGAATCTCTCCCACGTTTAGGTATCAAAACTACTGTAAGTTCAGCAAATCCATTTTGTTTACCGGGGTTATCATTGATGTAGCGAAAATATGCCACAAGTCTTGATAATAAAACAGAAGAGAAGCATTTATTATAATTTGTGGTTAATCCATTTGGTCCAGATGCGTTATTATTGGCCAAACTTTTGACCACTTTAGCAACCTCATCCATGGAAAGGGGAGATGACAGTTCATGATTAGCTGCTTCAAAGGCTGTTGGATAGGGTCTAAGAATCTCTGGATAGCTGGATGTTCACCTCTTGCCTCAGATTGAAACAGACCAGTATAATATTGTTGGAAAATAATTCCATATGATTGTGTATGGTATTTTTTTTATTTGTACTCCATGCTTCCCACTCATTTCAGGCTCAATGCGGCTTACATATTATATACAGGTACTTATTTGTACCTGGGGCAATGGAGGGTTAAGTGACTGGCCCAGAGTCACAAGGAGCTGCCTGTGCCTGCAGTGGGAATCGAACCCAGTTCCCCAGGACCAAAGTCCACCACTCTAACCACTAGGCCACTCCTCCTTTGGAATCTTGTATCACAGTAACAGACACCCTTGCCCACTGTCCTTTCAGATATTTTGCCAATAGTCTTCCCATCTTATTGCCCCAGAATAGTTCTCAGAAGCTTGTACAAACAGATCAGACCTGGCTCTAAGCGAGTAAATGGAATGAAATTTCTATTTCAATTTCATCAGTTGTGCATAGGTCTGAGGAGAGGGTTGTTGTGCATAAGATGCTCTAGAGGTGGAATAATATGCCGTAGGGTATCATCCAGCTTTGAGTCAGATCTACGCATCCAGGCTACTTAACTGATCACTTATGCACACAGAGTTGCCTTATGAGCTTCCCTCAGGGTGACTGGAGAGATATCTAGGGTGTCATTCCAATGAAAAAAAAATCATCTGTAAAGGGTTTTATATGTGCAAGAAACTCATCTCCCATCAAGATAATGTTAAATTGCCATATACCATCATCATTTTAATAGCTGTATACTCTGACAAATGTATGGAGCCAATACTTGCATTCATTATAAAGGATAAGAACTGAGTGCTGAATAATGCATATATACCCTACCTTTAGGGTTGAGAATATGCTAGACATCACATAAATGCAAGTTGTTTCTCATTAAATTTTGAAGCTCCAAAGCTGTTTTAGATTTGGTGGGTCTACAAGTAGATGTTCTATCTAATATTAAGTCCAACAGTTGATTAAAGTGTCCCACTATGATAAGATGACCTGTACCATTCTCCAGTTAAAACTGTAGTGATTTCACAGATGAACTCCGGAGAGTTCTGAACGAGAGCACAGATGTTTAAAAAACAATACCCAATTTGGTACAATTTACTGGATACCAAGACCCAGCGTCCACACATCATTTTTGATATGCAATTTTGTAACCAGCCGGAGGGAGGATCAAGACAGGATCTTACCAGATGGAAGAGAAAAAAACATGGTTTGAGTAGCCCCTGATATGCAGTTTTCCAGGGCTCTGGTGCTAGGTATTTTCCCAGTGCTGCCCATAATAAATACTAACAATGTAGGTGTGCTTGGCAACACTGCCAGCTGAGCTATGGAGAAGCAGGCAATCCTTGCTGCTTACCCTGTGCAATATCAATAACCAGATATTTAGCCAGTAAAATATAAAAATAAGCATCTGAAAAAGAAATGTATAGAGAAAAAACAACACAGTCAGTGAAGCATGCTCCAAACCTGCACCCCAGCCAATGTGTAGATTAGATGTGGAAGAAATGGACTATGATGATTAGTAGTTCCATGACTGAAGACCAGTTGCACGGTGCACAAAAGCTGACAATTTAGCAAATTAAAAAAAAAACATGATCACTGCATTTTGATGGAGTCTAAAAAAAGCTGTGACTTCAGCTGGTTTTTGATATATGACAATTATTATTATAAGTCACATACATCCGTGCAGGATATTGCAGCCCAAATTTAGCGCTGCTATCTTTCAAGGGCTGACACAACTTCAAAAATTCTTTACAATTTAATGCAGAAAATTTAGACAGATTAGGTACAATAAGTAGGCAGTGATCTTTATGTAGGATCTGCGGATGTTCCTTATCTGCTAACAATATATAAGTGCATTCTGGTAACAAACCAAGTTGATCACCACAGGTTGCAGATGTTTGATGGTAGTTGTGGTCCACAATTTATTTATTTATTAGAATTTATTTACCGCCTTTTTGAAGGAATTCACTCATAGCAGTGGTTCAGTGAGAATAAATCAAACATGAGTAATAGGCAATTACAGCAGTAAAACATTCAAATAACAATACAAAGTATGGCGTGGAGGGGCATAATTGAACAAAAACCGTCTATCTCCATGGGCGTTTATCTCCGAGAACGGGTCCGTGAAGGGGCAGACCGAACCGTATTTTCGAAAAAAATAGACGTCCATGTTTTATTCGACAATTTGTGAGCTGGGCGTTTTTGTTTTTCAGTGATAATGGAAAATGAAAGCGCCCAGCTCAAAAAACGAATAAATCCAAGGCATTTGTTCGTGGGAGGGGCCAGGATTCATAGTGCACTGGTCCCCCTCACATGCCAGGACACCAACCGGGCACCCTAGGGGGCACTTTTACAAAAACAAAAAAAAGGTAAAAGAGCTCCCAGGTGCATAGCACCCTTCCCTTGTGTGTTGAGCCCCCCAAATCCCCCTCAAAACCCACTGCCCACAAGTCTACACCATTACTATAGCCCTAAGGGGTGAAGGGGGGCACCTACATGTGGGTACAGTGGGTTTGGGGGGGTTGGACGACTAAGCATTAAGCAGCACAATTGTAAAAGGTGGGGGGGGGGGATGGGCCTGGGTCCACCTGCCTGAAGTCCACTGCACCCCCTAACAACTGCTCCAGGGACCTGCATACTGCTGCCAGGGAGGTGGGTATGACATTTGAGGGTGAACATAAAAAGTTGTGAAACGGCATATTTTGTGGTGGGAGGGGGTTTGTAACCATTGGGGGAGTCAGGGGAGGTCATCCCCGATTCCCTCCAGTGGTCATCTGGTCATTTAGGGCACTTTTTGGGGCCTTATTCGTGGAAAAACAGGGTCCAAGAAAAGTGCCCTAAATACTCGCTAAAAACGCATATTTTTCTTCCGTTATCGGTGAAAGGCGCCCATCTCTGATCGTCCGATAACCACGCCCCAGTTCCGCCTTCACCACGCCTTCGACACGCCCCCATCAACTTTGTCCGCATCCGCGACGGAGTGCAGTTGAAAACGTCCAAATTCGGCTTTCGATTATACCGCTTTATTCGTTTTTGTGAGATAAACGTCTATCTCCCGATTTGGGTCGCAATATAGGCGTTTTTCTTTGTCAATTATAAGCTGGATAGTATACTACTTACAATGTGAACACATTAGAAAATAGAACATTTTAATTGACAGTGAAGGGTATAATCAAAGATGGAACATAGGTAAGAGAGTAAGATGAGTTAGAAAATAAGGTGACTTAATTTGAAGAAAGGTGTACATGAGGCAATGTAACCTGATGCACCCTTTCAAATTCCAGCAGCTCAAAAAAAGACAGATTTAAGAGCTTTTATATCAGGCTGGTGATGTAAGATAACATGTCAGGTCCTTTCTACCAGGTGTTCCGCCAGCTTTGATTAGCCATTTCTTCCAAGAATATTGTAATATACAGCAGCAAGTGCATTTGATGGCCTCACTCCTAGTGGTAGTACTGTGAGATTACCACCAGGAGTAACAGTGGCCATTTTTTAAACCAAGGCCTTAAGAACAGGAGCGAGCCACCAAGGACCCCAATCAGAAATGGCGGATGGGGGGACTTCAAGGAGATTTGGTGTGTTGGGGGGCGGCATCAGGAGTAGAGGGTTTTCTTTCCAGGAAAGGGTGTGGGTGCATGAGCTTTATTGGGTGCTGGAGGGGGGGTGGGGGTATAATGCCAAGAGGTGTGACTGGATGGGTGCTGGACATCTGCATTTTTTTTTGTTACATTTGTACCCCACGCTTTCCCACTCATGGCAGGCTCAATGCGGCTTACATGGTGCAATGGAGGGTTAAGTGACTTGCCCAGAGTCCCAAGGAGCTGCCTGTGCCTGAAGTGGGAATCGAACTCAGTTCCTCAGTTCCCCAGGACCAAAGTCCACCACCTTAACCACTAGGCCACTCCTCCACCTGCCCTTTAGTACAGGCACTTTTTTCCTGGGAGCAGGTGTAAATGCCAGTGTTCACATTATTTTGTTCAATGTGAATTCCGCTTGTAAGATGGAGAATCCACATCAATATGTTAGACCCACCCAAACTACTCCCTCTGCCTTCTTCTACCACACCTCATAGCAAAGTAAACATGATGAGCATCGCTACATGTAATTGGCTCCTTTCTAAAATGGCATTTACATATGTTTGTCAATCTATGTGTGTAAATGCTGATATTTACATGTAGGGGTGCTTCTAAAATATGGACCAAAACACACAAATTAAAAGCAAAGAAAAAAGGCGGTAGGCCCGACAAGTAGGTGTGAACTTCATCAACTTTATTAACATAGGACTCAACATGTCCTGTGTTTCAGCAACAGTGCTTTCATCAGGGTTCTATATTATATATAAAACACGTGAAAACCATAGACTCCTAAAACAGACACTGTCACTGAAACACAGGCTATGTCTAGGTTGCCAGTTTTGAGCCAGACTAGGCAGTTTTTCAGTGGCTAGGCTGGTCGCCGGCAGACCTATAAAACTGGCAATATAAAAGTTGTTTTTTTTCTGTCTGAATTGCAGTCCCCTCCTTCTCCCGTCCCTGAGTTCAGCCAGCATCTGTTTCACTCTCGTCCCAACCTCTGCTTCTGACACCAGCACTATTCTCTTTCTCTCATCCCCCCACCAAAGGAGTTCCGGGGCTCGTCCTCCAATCTTGTCTCCATTGTCAGCAGCATCAGCGTTCAAGCAGTCTGCCTATGCCAGCATGGGGAGGAAGATGGGGATTTGCTGGACGAGGCAGAGAGGGAGAGAGATGCGCTGGATCTGCTGGGAAGAGGGGGACAAGAGTAGAGTGAAAGAGAGAGCGAGAGATGAAACAGACTGGATCGGGGAGGGGGTGAAGTGGAACAGCAGAGGAGAGAGACTGGACTCAAAGAGGGAGGGAGAGAGAGAGAGAGATGCCAAACCGTGAGGGTAAGGGAGAGCGAGGGAGCGATTCTGGACCCAGGGTATGGAAGATGGGGGAGTGAGAGGAACAGAAGAGAAATGCTGGGCATGAGTAAGCATAGTGACAGGGACACACTGGGGCAATGCTGAATATAAAGGGAGAATAGAAACACTAAGGGGGTCTTTTACTAAAGATTAGCTCGCCCATAGGAATAAAATGGGACCTGCTGCAGATAACTCAAGCTAACCTTTAGTAAAAGACCCCCTAAAAGGGAAGATAATGAATATGGGTGGAGGATTGGAGCAGGGACAGAGAAGGGAGAAACTGGACAAGATAGATAGGGATGCAGAGAATAGATGGATGGTGGACATAGAGACCCTGGAAAGACAGGAAAAGCAGAAGGTCACTAGAACCAAATTCAATGGGAAAATAAAGTGCACAGACTACAAAGGTAGAAAAGGTATTTTATTTTGAATGTATTAATTGGAATGTCAGCTTTGGGAAATGTGCATCTCTGATACCTTGCATTTCAGTTTCTGTTTCTCTAGTATTGCTTTATATCCTTATGCCCAAGGCGTTGTGCAGGAAGGATGGAAGAGCTGCAGGCTGAAAGGTGCACTTGAATGCCCATAAAACATAGCAGGGCAGTTAGCAGACAGTTTAACACTGCAGTACTCTAGACAGCAGATAAATTAACAGTGCCCCCCTTCCCAGGAAAAGCAATTTATTTGCTAAGGCCTTCAGGGCTGCACAGGGTACATAACAGGCCTTTTAGTTCAAAAGCATCACCAGCACTCACAAAACAATTACAGCAGCAAAAAGAAACTCCCCTCCACAAAACAGCAGGTTGGGGAAAATAAAGAGCTGGCTAGAAATTCAAACTGGCTGTGTCAGATAAAGAGAATAATTCCCAAATGAAAGTCCATGTAGGTTCAACATAAATGTGTAGATATGAGCAGGGAGGCTTTCCCCCCCTTCCTCCGTTTTCAAAGTACCTGGTAGAACCTGGTCAGTGCAGCCATCTGGTTAAAGAAATCTCAGTGAGTAAAGAAAACAAACTCAATCATTAGCACTTCACAGCAACCCAGACTTCAGACTCCCAGCTCCCAGAACTAGGGAAATCCTGTCTGCTGTTCATTTCTGCAGGCTTAGAAATGGATCTTTTCCCCAGCTGGCTTCCAGATAGCCACACCCATTACATTAACATTAACAATAAATTTATATTCCACCATATACCTGTCAGTTCAGTGCAGATTAAAGAAGACTGGACATTTCCAGGAATAACAAAACATAACCTATTACAAATAGTACATCCCTGAGCTACATATTCTATTTAACATTATTTAGCACAAATTTTCTAAATAGGTAAGTTTTAATTTGTTTGCGGAATTGGTTGTAAGAGATTTAATATATCAAGATAGCCTTATCCAAACAAACTGCTTAATATTTTATTTATTTATTAGGATTTATTTACCACCTTTTTGAAGGAATTCACTCAAGGCAGTAAGAATAAATCAAACATGAGCAATAGGCAATTACAGCAGTAAAATAACTTATAATGTTAACACAATACATAATAGAACATTTTAATTGACAGTGAAAGGTATAAGCAAAGATGGAAAATATATATAGGTAAGAGAGAAAGAAAGTAAGGCAACTAATTTAAGGAAAGTTGCACATGAGATCAGAGAGATGGCTAATATATAGATAAGTAAGCGAGTAAGAGGAGTTAGTAAATAAGTTGACTACTTTAAAAAAAGGTGCACATGAGGTCAGAGAGATGGTTAAATATTGTATCAGCTAGGTTAGGAGTGGGTAAACATGTCCTACTGCAGTATGTGCAGCCTGTGTCACTCCTTGTGTTTGTGCATGAGACTAACAAGTTAGTTACTTCTTCCATTAAAGGCCTGGTTGAACAGCCAAGCTTTCACCTGCTTCCTAAAGCAGAGATAGTCGTATGTTAAGGGTAGCCTTTCAGGCAGTACATTCCAGAGTGTGTGGGCTACTCCGGAGAAAGCTCGCTTATGAGTATCACATCCTGTAATGTCTTTTGGAGAGGGTGTGGTTAGTGATAGTCCTTGAGAGAACCTTAAAGGGGCATAATCGAAAGGAATGCCCAAGTTTTGCTGAGGACGTCCTCGCAAAACGTCCCAGTGGAGGGGCGTGGAAACCCATATTATCGAAACAAGATGGACATCCATCTTTTGTTTCGATAATACGGTCGAGGACGTCCAAATCTTGAAATTTAGGTCATCCTTTGATTTTTGGCGATAATGGAAACCAAGGACGCCCATCTCAGAAATGACCAAATGCAAGCCCTTTGGTCGTGGGAGGAGCCAGCATTCATAGTGCACTGGTCCCCCTGACATGCCAGGACACCATCCGGGCATCCTAGGGGGCACTGCAGTGGACTTCAGAAATTGCTCCCAGGTACATAGCTCCCTTTCCTTGTGTGCTGAGCCCCCCAAACCCCCCACCCACAACTGTACACCACTACCATAGCTCATATAGGTGAAGGGGGGCACATAGATGTGGGTACAGTGGGTTTGTGGTGGGTTTTGGAGGGCTCACATTTACCACCACAAGTGTAACAGGTGGGGGGGGGGGGGGGATGAGCCTGGGTCTGCCTGCCTGAAGTGCACTGCTTCCACTAAAACTGCTCCATGGACCTGCATACTGCTGTGATGGACCTGAGTATGACACTTGAGGCTGGCATACAGGCTGGCACAAAATATTTTTAAAGATTTTTTTGAGGGTGGGAGGAGGTTAGTGACCACTAGGGGAGTAAGGGGAGGTCATCCCCAATTCTCTCCGGTGGTCATCTGGTCAGTTCGGGCACCTTTTTGTGCCTTGGTCGTAAGAAAAACAGGACCAGGTAAAGTCGCCCAAGTGCTCGTCATGGACGCCCTTTTTTTTCCATTATAGGTTGAGGACATCCAAGTGTTAGGCACGTCCATGTCCCGCTTTCTCTACACCACCGACACGCCCCCGTGTACTTTGGCCATCCCTGCGACGGAAAGCAGTTGGGGACGTCCAAAATCGACTTTCGATTATACCGATTTGGATGACCCTGTGAGAAGGACGCCCATCTTCTGATTTGTGTCGAAAGAAGGGCGTCTTTATCTTTCAAAAATGAGCCTGTTAGTGTCCTTGGCAGTGTGTAGAGGGTCATCCTGTTCTTCAAATACTTGAGGCCATTCCCTTTAAAGGCCTTGAAGACTAGACATAGAGTTTTAAATTTAGCCCTGTATTGTACTGGTAGCCAATTAAGTTTTTGCAAAAATGGTGTGATTTATTTATTTATTTATAGCATTTGTACCCCACATTATCCCACCTTTTTGCAGGCTCAATGTGGCTTACAGAGTGTTGTTATGATATAGTCATTACATGATTTTAAATAGTCGGTAATATGCTGAAGGTAGATGAGGATTTAAATGGAAAGGTGATAGGTGATGTGGTCATGTCCCTTGCAACCTTCTACAAGTCTTGCTGCAGCATTCTGAATCAGTTGAAGCTGGTGCGGGCCCTTTGTAGTCAGGCCATTCTATAGTGCATTGCAGTAATCCAGTCTTGGTGTTATCATGGCGTGCACAACTGGGTAAGATTTACCTTTTCGATGTAAGGAAGAGGCAGCATAGCTGTCACAAATAGTAGAAGCAGCTTTTGAAGGTTGCTTGAATGTGGGGAATCAGAGTACATGCTGAATCTAATTGTATTCCAAGGTTCCTGACTTGTGATTTGAGGGGGCGTTCATACTTCCCAAAAGAGATTTTGATGTCAGCTATATATCCACTTGTATTAGGGACCCAGAGAAACTCAGTTTTACTTGGGTTCAGGCAAAGTTTGTTGTGTTTAGCCCATTCTTGAATTAATGTTAGACAGATAATCAATTTATTCAAGGCTGTGGGTAAGTCAGGTTCAATGGGTATGAGTAGTTACACATCATCCGTATAGATGTAGAACTGAGTGTCCATTGACCGAATCAGCTCAGCTAGTGGCTTGAGGTAGATAGTGAACAGAATAGGTGATAATATCAATCCTTGTGGTACCCCACAGATCAGTGCCCATGGTGGAGATGAGTTGCTGCCAAACATTGTGCATTGTTGCCTGTCTGATAGATAGGATCTGAACCAGGCAAGTACTGTTCCATTGATACCTGTTTCTGTCAGTCATGCTAGCATGATATCATGATCCACAGTGTCAAAAGTTGCTGAGAAATCTAGCAGTACTAACACTGAAGCGAATCCGCTTTTTCGGTTTCTGTGAAGATCATCTAGTAGAGTACGAGGACCATTTCTGTTCCATAACTGGGTCTGAATCCAGATTGACATGGATCTAGGCAGTTTCTCTCTTCTAGCCATTCATTAAGTTGAACACAGACTGTTTGTTCAATAAGTTTCCCTAGAATTGGGATGTTGGATACTGGCTGGTAACTTTCAAGTTTGTCCTGGTCAAGGTTGTTTTTCTTTAGCAAAGAGTGAAGCATTGCCCATTTTAATGCTGTTGGTAGTTGCCCATTAGAAAGAGAGCCATTCACAAAGATCTCTTAGTATTTTGTCAAGGCTTTCCTCTGTCATTGGGTTAAAAGTGTCCCATCTTTCTCTGTCAGGAGGGGGCGAGTTTGTGCACTCCTGGTTAACGGATTGGAAACTGGGTGGGTTGCCTGTAAATCCTGGCAGAGACTTTTAATTTTGTTGGCAAAGTATGCAGCAAAATCATTGCAGTTCAGTTTAGACTGGGCAGGCTGGTTCTGTTGTGAGGGTTGTAGTAGGCTGTTTACTATACTGAGCAACTGCTTGGTTGAATTGGCAGCCTGTGCAATGCATTGAGAGAAATACCATTTTTTGGTTGTTGTTAAGACTTGGCAGTACTTTGTTGTGTGCTTTCTACAGTTTAGCCTGTCCTCATCCAGGCGAGATTTACGCCATCTCCTTTCCAGTTTCCATCCTTCGCGTTTAAGGATCCGAAGCTCTGGAGAAAACCAAGGTGAGCGTTTGTGAGTAGGGCATAAAACCATTTTTAGTGGTGCCATTTTCTCTAAGGTCTTTTTTTAACCTGCCAGTCATGAGAAAAGAGTATCAATTAGTCTAGGTCTTCTCATATTTTTTAGAGAAGGAAAGGTGAAAAGTTCTGAAATCCTGGTGACTCTTGCGTTGTTAGGAAAAACAAGATGATTCAATAAGTAAAGTGGGGATACGCCATATATAATTTTATACACAACACAAGAAAATTTAAATAAAATCCTGGCTTTCACAGGGAGCCAATGGAGCTTCACATACTAACAAAATAGACTGTCAAACTATTTTAAAGAAAAAATTAGACATAGTGCTACATTCTGTATAGTGAAAAGTTTATTCAGTATCTGTTTGGATGCTCCCAAATAATCAATATTACAGTAATTAAGCAAAGTCAAAATCAAAGCCTGAACAATAAGTTGAAAATGGTTTTGATGAAAATATTTCAAAATTCAACACAAATTACGCAACATAAAGGAGGATCTCTGGGTTAGAGTGTTAATTTGCGTCTCTAAAGATAATTTATTATCCAACCATAGCCCCAGAATCTTAATGGAAGATGAAAACTGATATTGAGTCTGATATATCATAATACTCTTTTCATCCATATCAGGGTTACAACTAATTAACATAAATTTTGTTTTGTCAGAACTTAACTTAAGCTTATGTATTCTGTTTCTTTTAACATGTTTTGCAATAACTCTAAATGTGAAATAACTGAAAAAGTAATGGGAATCATGATATCAACATAGCTGAAATGATAAACTCCCAACTTTTCTAAAACAAATCCCAATTAATGTAAGTAAACATTAAAAAGAATAGGAGATAACAGTGATCCATGTGAGACCCCAGATTAATTATACCAACTCTCAGAATAGTCATCATCAAATCTCACTCATAAAAACGATCTTTTAAAAAACCCGAGAACCATTTATAAACATTGCCAGTTATTCCTGTGTTGTCCAGAATTTGTAAAGGAATATCATGGTCTACCAAATCAATCGCACTAGATAGGTCTAACTGTAGCAACAATGCTTTCTTGCCTTCTGCCAAAATCTTAAGAATGTTGTCTAACAACAAGGCAATAACAGTTTCAGTGCTAAACTTTGACCTAAAGCCTGACTGAGATGAATCAGGGAAGACAAAGCCATAGTGGACAGATTAAATGAATTATTTGCTTCGTTCTTCACCGAGGAAGATTTCGGTGAGATTCCAGTGCCAGAAATGGTATTCGAAGCTGACGAGTCAGAGAAACTGAATGAATTCTCTATAAATCTGGAGGATGTAATGGGGCAGCTCTACAAACTGAAGAGTAGCAAATCTCCTGGACCGGATGGTATTTAACCCAGAGTACTGATAGAACTGAAAAATGAACTTGCGGAGCTATTGTTAGTAATATGTAATTTATCCTTAAAATCGAGCGTGGTACCAGAAGATTGGAGGGTGGCCAATGTAATGCCGATTTTTAAAAAAGGTTCCAGAGGAGATCCGGGAAATTATAGACTGGTGAGTCTGATGTTGGTGCCGGGCAAAATGGTAGAGACTATTATAAAGAACAAAATTACAGAACATATTCAAAAGCATGGATTAATGAGACAAAGTCAATGTGGATTTAGTGAATGGAAATCTTGCCTCACTAATCTACTTCATTTCTATGAAGGGGCGAACAAACGTGGATAAAGGTGAGCCTGTTGATATTGTGTATCTAGATTTTCAGAAGGTGTTTGACAAAGTACCTCATGAAAGACTCCAGAGGAAATTGGAGAGTCATGGGATAGGAGATTGTGTTCTGTTGTGGATTAAAAACTGGTTAAAAAATAGAAAACAGCAAGAGTAGAGTTAAATGGAGAAGGGTAGTTAGTGGGGTTCCCCAGGGGTCTGTGCTGGGACCGCTGCTTTTTAACAAATTTATAAATGATCTAGAGATGGGCGTAACTGGTGAGGTAATTAAATTTGCTGATGACACAAAGTTATTCATAGTCGTTAAATCGCGGGAGGATTGTGAAAAATTACAAGAGGACCGTACGAGACTGGGATACTGGGCGTCAAAATGGCAGATGACGTTTAATGTGATCAAGTGCAAAGTGATGCATGTGGGAAAGAGGAACCCGAATTATAGCTACGTCATGCAAGGTGCCATGTTAGGAGTCACAGACCAAGAAAGGGATCTAGGTGTCGTCGTTGATGATACATTGAAACCTTCTGCTCAGTGTGCTGCTGCGGCTAAGAAAGCAAATAGAATGTTAGGTATTATTAGGAAAGGAATGAAAAACAAAAATGAGGACGTTATAATGCCTTTGTATCCGCTCCATGGTGCGACCGCACCTCGAATATTGTGTTCAATTCTGGTCGCCACATCTCAAAAAAGATATAGTGGAATTAGAAAAGGTGCAGAGAAGGGCGACGAAAATGATAAAGGGGATGGTACGACTTCACTATGAGAAAAGGCTAAAGCGGCTAGGGCTCTTCAGCTTGGAGAAAAGGCGGCTGAGGGGAGATATGATAGAGCTCTATAAAATAATGAGTGGAGTTGAACGGGTAGATGTGAAGCGTATGTTTATGCTTTCCAAAAATACTAGGACTAGGGTGCATGCGATGAAGTAGTAAATTTAAAATGAATCGGAGAAAAGTTTTCTTCACTCAACGTGTAATTAAACTCTGGAATTCATTGCCAAAGGCGGTTAGCTTAGCAGAGTTTTAAAAAGGTTTGAACGTCTTCCTAAAGGAAAAGTCCATAGACCATTATTAAATTGGACTTGGGGAAAATCCACTATTTCTGGGATAAGCAGTATAAAATGTTTTGTACTTTTTTGGGATCTTGCCAGGTATTTGTTACCAGGATTGGTCACTGTTGGGAACAGGATGCTGGGCTTGATGGACCTTTGGTCTGTCCCAGTATGGCAATACTTATGTACTTATGAATGCAGAATATCATGAAACTCTAAATATCTAATATCTAAATATCTCTCTTCCTCTCAGACCCACACGGTAGCTGAGAGATCCATCTTAATGAAGTGCCTAAAGCTTCACCAAATCCACCCAGATTACAGGGCCACAACATAGGGCTGACTACCTTTTTTAAGGCTGTCCATTCGTTCTCCCAGGTTATTTACCCCCTCCTTCCTGGTAAAGCTGATCAGCTGGGTCCCAGTCCATTCTGTTGCTCCTTGGCGTTTTCTCCTGCTGTCTCTTTCTGCTTGGCAGCTCCCCCTCTGTCTCGCCTCCTGTCTCTCAGGCATCATGCAGGCTACTTAATCAGGGTCAATGGGAATTTGGAATCTGGGGCGGAGCATATAGTACTCATGCTTCCAGGGAAACTGACTGGGGCTTTCCTGCCGCTGAGGTTTCTGTAGATTCACCCCAGCTCTTTGCAACGGCCTGCTCAGGGACTGGTCCTCTTTCCTCCCCCTCATCATAGTACCCAAAGAGGCATATTTTCAAAGCACTTTGGGAGGCTAAGTTCCATAGGTTTCTATGGAACTTTGGGAGGCTAAGTGCTTTGAAAATGAGCTTGTTTCAAAGTCTGTCCTGTGCTGAGTGGAACATGGGAACAGTGCTCTGGAAAACTGTTTCCTGCCTCCAAGGCGTATGTAAGGGAAGCTAAGGGTTTTCGGTGTGCCTGACCCTTTCCTTATCACAATATGCAAGCCTGGCTTTTTGAGATTTGCAGTTTTTTGCCTTCATGTCTCTATTACTGATCTGTGGTCCCTATTTCATATTTGCTGAGGGTCTGTTTGTGGTTTATGCGTGTGACCAAGGTTCAGCATTCTGCTAGCATATAGTTTTTGTGTACAGATCTGTAGCCATAGGAGCCAACTTTTCAAAATGATTGGGGGTGCTGAAATTTTTTTTTTTTTTTTTACAGGCAGTGTGTTCTCTCCCCCCCCCCCCCCACCTTAAAATCCTGTCTGCTGCAGTCTTCACCTGGGCATTGGCAGCGTCACTCATAGGCTGCCTGCAACCTGCACCAGGACGTCTTCCCTGAACAGTCCCACCCCTCAGTCCCCCTGTACTGTGCAAATATAAAGAGATGCAAATTTCAAAAACTGACATATTTCAATCACTATACTATAGGTTAACAAATACAAATAAAACAAAAAATGGAAAATATATAATTTTAGTGGACTAAATACATTTTTCAATTAGCTTTCAAAGGCCAAAACCTCTTTCCTCAGGTCAGGACAGTTAGAGGGGTGGAGGATACAGGGCCGTGCAAAAGTCTTCACACCCTTGTAAATATTTTACTGTTGTCTAAAAAAACATATTTAATTCAAAATGCATTAAACTATCAGCTTGTTTTAACTGATTTATGTGACATAGCCTGCACTTTTTTGTAAAGAATAATGCTATAAATAATTTCAAATTGATAAGAAAACAATAAAACTTCTTGTTCCCCCTGAGCCTTCACACCCTTTGACACAATACTTGGCGGTGGCCATTTTTGCAGCAATAACAGATATGAAGCAGTTGGGAAAAGTATCTACCAGCTCTACACAGTTTGTGCCCATTCTTCTGAAATACAAAACAACTTACGCAGCCGGCTTCTCCTACATAAGTGCACAACAATGGAATGGGCTCCCAAAAGCTGTGAAAACAATCCACGACCACTTGAATTTCAGGAAATCACTAAAATCCAACCTCTTCAAAAAGGCCTACCCCAACGACCCCACGTAACTCTCTTCACCTACCAACACAGCATGACTATGATCGAACAGGACAACACGCAATCTTCATCCATTACGACCCTCTACTTATACCTCTCATATGATCACTATACAACTTTGTATTTGTTATCCACCGACTGGGCAAACGCCTTTGACGGTACTATGTAAGCCACATTGAGCCTGCAAATAGGTGGGAAAATGTGGGGTACAAATGCAACAAATAAGTAAATAGTATGGCTCAAGCTCTTTCAGGGTGGCTGGGGATTGTCTGTGGACTGCAGTCTTTAAGTCTTGCCACTGATTTTCCATTGGATTCAAGTCTGGCTTTGACTGGACCACTCCATTGTTGCTTTTGCACTGCACGCAGCGTTAGTGTCTTTCTGACAGGTGAATCTTCTCTCCAGTCCCCTGTCTATGCAGACTGGAATAGATCTGGCTCAAGTATTTTTCTGCATCTTCTAGCCCTGGTAGGCTACAGGGCTATTCTCACCCTCTCATCGGGTCTATATCAACAGGGGGGGGGGGGGGAACAATCCACAGACACTGGAGTGAACTTCATTAGCTTTTATTGAACCAGGTAAAATAACTATGAAATAGGTATAAACTTGAGTGATTCCAAACACACAAAAAAGAAAAAAAAAGTCCAATATTTAGAGTTCCAAAAAGAAATTACTTGTCCACTAAGTTTCAGTGTGAACAGAATCATTTCCATATTCTTCAACAGTATGAATCTGCCCAAACCTAGACCAGGTGGACTAGCTGTAGCCAGTTTGTATAGGGTCCCCTCCATCAATTCTTCCCTATTTGGACCCTCTTAGAACCAGCCTCCAGCTCAAGCAGGAAGGCTGTCCGGGGTGACCTTTTCCCGCTGGGTATCACACTACTACTCTCCTCATTTCGCAGGTTGGGAGACAAGTTTCTTCTACAGTGCCCCTGCTCCACAGCAGAAGTAATTTTTAAAGACTGTTAGTGCCATCTCAACTCCATGTATGGGATTCCCACTCAGCACATCAGATCTCTGTGTGGAACAGGCAACAAAGACCCTAGTAAGTTCTTGCTCTCTACTTGTCTCCCATACCCCACCATTTTGGGCCAGGCTAGGCAAGTCTGCCTGTAGGATTCACCCCTCAACATCATAGTCATTCTAGTGAAGCCCAGGAAATCTCTAGAACTTTGTCCTGCAGTAGAGGGATTTCCTAGGGGATTACATAGAGAACCAGTGTTTAAATCCCACTGCTGCTCCTTGTGACCTTGGGCAAGTCACTTAACCCTCCATTGCCTCAAGTACAAACAGATTTTAAGCCCACCAGCACCAGGCAAACCCCCAAAGGCCCTGAATGTAACAGCCTTGAGCAGCTACTGAAAAGGCAGGAGCTACATTCAAATCTCTTTCCCCTTTCTTTGCCCTCAGTCCTCACAAACTTTCCTGGCACTGCTACAAAAGCATCCCTATAATATAGTGGTTCCTTTCAAGGGTGTCATGGCACATTGATGTGTCACCAAAACTTTAACATACAGCAAGCCCATGCTTTATGGAAGAATCAAGTGTCTACTGATAGTGAAGATTACAGGGCAGGGACTACACACCTTGGTCCTTGAAGAGAAATCTTTTCCCATGTTGAAAAATCCACCCCTGCTGGCATGAGTGTATGTTACTGATTGAGAGTGGAGAGGACTGGGGAAAGCAAATAAACTTTTGTACATACCCTTTGGACACAAAGAAACATTCAAAAAGAAATTAAAAATATGAAATCAAAAAGCCTTGACTAGTTAAAACTAATTTTACCTGAGTGAACGGCAGTGAAACAAGAAGAGTACAGCTGGCTCCGTCTTCAGCTTCTCCTTTCCTCTCAGCTCATCTGTGGTCCCACCCTCATTTCCTGTTTATGCAAGGGCGGGACGCTGAGAGGGAAGGAGAAGCTGAAGACGGAGCCAGCTGTACTCTTCTTGTTTCACTGCCGTTCACTCAGGTAAAATTAGTTTTAAGAGCTGGCTGGGCAGCAGGAAGGCAACGAGGGCAGGTTTCAAAATATTGGGGTGCTCAAGCACCCACAGCACCCACGGAGTCGGCGCCTATGTCTGTAGCAGTCCCATTTATTCTATTTTCTAACCAGGTGGTGTTTTTTTAGGGCCCAGTGGAATATTTATTGTTTGTTGTAATATTTTTTTAATTGTAAAAGCTCCTATAACCCGCATGGATAAGGTTGTTGCTCTTTGAGTTCTGGGAGTTAGTGCTGTTATGGTATGCTAAAGTTCTGAATGTGTTCTGTACATAGTGTTTTCCAGTTGAGGGACTGTGTGTTGGTGACGTTAACAGAATTTTATCTTGTCATAACATCATACAGGTTTTGTGAAATAATGATAGCGGGGCCCTTTTACTAAGCTGCGTAAGCGTCTACACATGCCCAACGTGCACCAAAATGGAGTTACCACACGCTACCGCCTGGCTCTTTGTGGTAATTTCATTTTTGGCACGCATCTGATACGCACAGCCCCCCAAAAATTTTATTTTCTGTCGTGTGTATCGGACGCACGCCGTGGCATTTGGCGCGCATAGGTCATTACTGCCCAGCTACTACCTGAGACTTTACCGCTAGATCAATGGCTGGCGGTAGGGTCTCAAACCCAAAATGGACACGTGGCAATTTTCATTTTGCCGCACACCCATTTTCTGCAAATATTTAAAAAGACCCTTTTTACAGGTGTGATGAAAAATGATTCTGCACACACCAAAAACCCGAGTCTACACTACCGCAGGCCATTTTTCAGCTCACCTTTGTAAAATGACCCCAGAATGCACATACACGTAATTTTTTTTCTTCTAGTGCAGATGGTTGATATTAGAGGGGCAGGGCAGAGGAAGTTATGACATATGACTTGGGGAAGGTACTGAGGCGGGACAAGGGACGGACATGGAGCAGGGCAGGTGGGTTTTTCTTGTGAGCGAAAAAAGGGGGGATAGGCTCCACAGCTTCCACAGACAAAGCGAGCACAAAACAACAAGGGTGGAGGTGGAAAAATTCCAAATGACCAGAGCAAACATTCTTACTCCTTGTTGTTTTGTGTTGGATTTTTCTTGCCACCCTTGCCGTGACGGGTCCCATCTTAATAAAGCTGTTGGGGTTTGGCAACTTTTGCCTGGCCCTACCACCTTTGCTTCTCATTGATCCTTGGGTGGACTTTTACCCTCTTTTCTGATGCCAAAATATGTAAGCTTCATGGCTGACATGTTAAAAAAATTACTGAACATTTATTGTTAATAGCTTTTTATGCAAATCCCCTAGTTTTGAAATTGCACATTAAAGTTAGGTTACACACAAAAGCTATATACTGTTGTGGTTGAATAAGACCAAATCTCATATCTAAAGTTGTAGAGCTGACAAATCTTGTTTCATGAAACGTTTTTCAGAAGTCTTCAAATCAAATTCATAATGACGTTTTTCTATAAGGTATGTGTTTTGGTCCTTTTAGCACTTCTAGAGTTGAGAGCATCGACATATGCTGCCTAAAATAAGTGGTAGCTGGTAAGATATTAAATTGGAATGGCAAATCATTTATTTAGAGGGATAAGTGTGTATGCGGTGGAAGCATACAGGAAGAAGCCATTTAAATTCGTCAGATGTTTAAAAATGTTATTGCCTGCTGCAGAGTGACACATTCAAGTCCTTTTCCCACACACATTGGGCTTTTCTTCATTCCTTTTTTTTAAATTTAAAATCTTTCACAAACACTGTGGAATAACACTGTAAGAATAAGTTATTGGAAATTCTTATGTGGAATGGTTGTTGCAGCAAACTCTACAGTATGCTTAAATCTTTACAAGTAAACCAGAAATTAATGTTTTCTGGTCCTTGTTTTGTGCCCAGCATGTTTTTTCTCCATCTGATGTTTCCATCTTTCTTCATTTGTTCTCATATGAGCCTTTAAAGAAAAAAAAGAATTACAGAAAAGGAGTGGTGAATGTTTGTCTGTTCTTTTGTCTGTCCGTCTGGGGACAAAAAGTAACTCTCCAAAAATATAATCGAATCAGATGGTATATCAGAAGAACCAGTAAAAAGGCACATCAAGTTCAAGAGTAGGCATAATTGCAACAGGGGTTCCAGATTTTTTAAAAAAGCCCCCCCCCCCCCACACCCAAAAAAAAAAAAATCCAATGCATTTCTATGGGAGCAGGGATTCCAACTTTTGAAACATGAAAAATTTAATGGAATGGGATGAAACTTAGCATGTGGGTAAAACCAGTAAAATATTTGAAAATGGGTCAGATTGAAATAAGCCCCTCTCCCGAAAATAGTCCTTTGCATTTCTGTGGGAAAGAGGAGTTCCAGCTGCTGTAGCATACAAACATATAAGTGAAACATAACAGATAAAGAATTCCTTCTTTTAAACTGCATCTCCCTGTTCTTTACTGCTCCACCACCAGGTGTTAACATCCACAATTGTCCCAATCACAAAAACTATCCCCTGTTACTGTCCCACCACCCCACAATATGCCCTACCCCCAAACCAACTCCATGCAAATTGCCCCACCCAAACAATCTAGTGCCTGCAAACTGTCCCACCCTTCCAAAATACCCCCTAAAACTGTCATACCATACCACAAACTTCCCTTACACCCAACTGTACTACCCATGAAAGGAAAAAAAGGAAAGGGGATAGAATTTCTATTTATTTATTAGGATTTATTTACCACGTTTTTGAAGAAATTCACTCAAGGTGGTGTGCAGCAAGAATAAGTCAAAACAACAGACAATTACAGCAGTAAAAATATTCAAACAACAATACAAAGTATGGCATACTATGCTACATTACAATGCCAACATAATACACAATAAAACATTTTTTGTGTGTGTAGCAAAAACAAGTGCCCTAAATGACCAGATGACCACTGGAGGAAATCAGGGATGACCTTCCCCCTATGGTCACTTACCAGCCTCTATGACAGCCTCAGATGTTATAGCCAGGTCCTTTAGACCAGCATTTCAGGTCTCTGGAGTAGTGTAGTGCTGGGTGCAGTGCACTGTAGACAAGTGGACTCAGGCCCATGTCTTCCCCTACCTGTTACATTTGTGGTGGAAACTGCGAGCCATCCAAACTCAGCAGAAACCCACTGTACCCACATATAAGTGCTCCCTTCACCCATAAGAGCTATTATAGTGGTGTACAGTTGGAGGTAGTGGGTTTTGGAGGGCTCAGCAGACAAGATAAGGGAGCAATGTTGAGATATGTACCTGGGAGCATTTATATGAAGTCCACTGCAGTGCTTCCTAGGGTGCCCCATTGCTCTCCTGGGATGTCTGGGGGACCAGTCTTTTAAAAATGCCCGGCCCTCCTACATCCCAGTGGGTTGATTTTCAACATTTTTCACTTGTATGTTTTTTTTTTTTGGGGGGGGGGGGGGTGTTTCGAAAATGGCCTGAAAAAAATAAATGCACAGATTATAAAACTTTGTTACAAACGGTATTTTTGAAAAAAAGAAATAGATGTTTTGTGGTTTTGAAAATGGCCGTATTTTTCTGTACATGATTACAGTTGCTTTTGGAATTATTAAAAGATTTTCTTTTCAAAAAGGTCCTGCAGCAAGAAAATGGAAAACAGGAATAACCACTTTTATGCAAAATGCTGTTTCAAATATATTGGTGAAAGGAGGAAGGCATCCTTAAGGACCTATGATAGTAATGGACTCCCATGTATGATAGTGGATATTCTAATACTTAGTGTATTATTCCCTATCGGAAGATTTGAAGTCTATGTTATTTAAAAGCGTACTGGTTTAGTAAAGTGAATAAGGCACAAAGTTAAAACTTTTTGAGGGTAGCTTCTACATTTATGGATACCGCTGCAAAACTGAATGTGGTCAAAGTCATGGGGCCAGATGAGATACACTCCAAGATACTGAGGGAGCTTAGAGAGGTTTTGGCATGCCTTCTAAAGGATGTATTGAATATATCCTGAAAAGCAGAGAACTGCCTCAGGATTGGAGAAAAGCTGATGTGGCCTCACTTTACAAAGGCAGAAACAAAGAAAAGGTGGGAAGTGTGGAGTGGCATAATCGAACGAGGCACCCATGTTTTCCTGAGGACGTCCTCGCGAAGGAGCGGGGAAACCCGTATTATTGAAACAAGATGGGCGGCCATCTTTTGTTTCGATAATACGGTCGGGGACACCCAAATCGCAACATTTAGGTCGATCTTAGAGATGGTCGTCCTTAGAGATGGCTGTCCCCGGTTTTTGACGATAATGGAAACCAAGGACGGCCATCTCAAAAACAACCAAATCCAAGCCATTTGGTCATGGGAGTAGCCAGCATTCGTAGTGCACTGGTCCCCCTGACATGCTAGGACACCAACCGGGCACCTTAAGGGGCACTGCAGTGGACTTCAGAACAAGCTCCCAGGTGCATAGCTCCCTTACCTTGTGTGCTGAGCCCCTCAAAACCCACTCCCCACAACTGTACACCACTACCATAGCCCTTAGGGATGAAGGGGGGCACCTAGATGTGGGTAAAGTGGGTTTGTGGTGGGTTTTGGAAGGCTCACATTTACCAGCACAAGTATAACAGGTAGGGGGGGTGTGGTGTTTTGGGCAGTTTGGAGTTTCCTCTTAATTTCTTCTTTGCATCCGGCGTAGATTGCGTTGCAGTAGTCTAGGTGACTTGGCACCATTGATATATCAATTTGTGGAATATTTCCCTCGGGAAGAAAGGTTTTACTCGTTTAAGTTTCCACATTGAGTGCAACATTTTCTTTCTGTGATGTGAGGTCTGATATGAAGCATTGAGGGGCTAATTTTATTAGGTAGCTGGGGTATGCGTCCAGTTTACAGTGGGATTTAGCGAACCTATTGATCACTTTGGCTACGATTTCGTTAGTGAGGAGAGCGAAATTTATCCAGATTCAATCTGCTGGGTATTCATCTAGGGTTGGGTCCATACAGTCCATGAATTTATCGATGTCAGTGGTATTCTGAGGTAATGTAGATCGTAGGTTTGTAATTTTTTCTTCGGGTTGTCTGCAGATAGTGTCTGTGTTATTTTTGGTGACCGATGTGGTGTCTAGTAATTTATTCACAAGTTGGTATAGTTTATGCGTGTCAGCGGCCATTTTAGGCCCCATAGTTGGAGGAATTCCATGCATTCATGTGCATTGGTAGATTTGGGGTCTTCTAGGTGTAGGTTTATATCACCTATTATAAGTAGGTTGGAATTAGATACACAGTTGTTTGATATAAAGTCCATGAAGTGTGATTGGCAGTCGTTCCAGTTTCCGGCTGGGCTGTACACAATTTAGGTGATTGACCAAGGTTGGGTGGTAGATTCTGACTGAGGTGATCTCAAGTTGGGGCGTTATGGACTCGGCTCCGATTTCTACAGTAAGGTGGGATCTATGGATTAGTGCTATGCCTCCGCCTCTTTTTCCAGTTCTTGTCCAGTGAGTGATTTTGTATCCTGGGGGGGCATAGATCTAGGATTATGGGGTCCTTTTGATCGTGGATCCAGGTTTCGGTAATAAGTAGTAGGTCAAGATTGTCTGACGTGATCCAGTCTGCTATTATTGTTGTTTTGTTAACTGCTGACCTGGCGTTTGTATATCCCACTTTAAGTTTTTGGTAGGGGTTTGCTGTGTTTGCTGTTTTGCTGATTTTTATTGTCTATTCTCTTGTGGTATGGATTTGCCATGATTTTTCTGTCCTTTGTGTTGGTTTTGTCTTCGTATTGGTGTCTTCCGCTATTTTGGTTATTGTTAGTTTGAAGGGGTGACTTGTGTGTGGACCATCTATTGAAGTTATGTATTGTGGGTATGATGTTGGTTTCTGTGAGAGGGGTGGTGAGTGTATATATAGATACATTTTCTTTGATTGCAATATTCATGTTTTATATTTGTTACTGTATTTGTTTTTATAGACTCCTGAAGAAGGTGCTACGGCGCCGAAACACGGCTGTGTTGAGTCAACCATTTGCAATAAATATCATTGTGTTATTAAAATATACGTCTCCCCCATTGTTTGGATAGAGCGTATTTTCCCCATACCTCCTTTGTTTTCTCCTACTTGTCTCGTGGGGATCAAGTGCACCTCCACATTTTGTGTGGTTTTTCTTTGGAGTGTATAGTGGATCAAGGATAGGGAGTATATTATTAGGAGTAGTTGATGGTGTACATTATGATGTTGGTTCTCTTTGAGTTACTAGGCGCCCGCTTTGGTGGTTGTCTTGTAGGTCTATATTTTGGGATAGTGTCTGTAGTGTTCTGTAGTGACTCTGCGGTTCTATTATATTGTTGAGTAGTTTATTTAATTCAAAGTGTTTCGCTTGCTCACAGTTATATGTGCAGGTGTTTTCCTGTGGATTTACGTTTACTCCCTATTAGATATTCAGGTTTATTTCCTGTGGATCTGCGGGTGATGTGTTTCAGTGGCTGGAGGTAGGGAAGGTGGTTTTAAGGAGGTATCTGTACCAATTGAACTCAGCAAGTCAGTTAGTATAGTTGAGTGGTTCCAATGCCGCTAATCCCTCGCAGGATAGATTCACTTGCCTTGTTTAGAACTTAGCTCCCTTGTTGCAGGGAGAGTGCTGACCCGTGTAAAAAAAAAAAAACCTGATGGTTCCACTTCCACATGGATACCCAGTGAGAGGTTCCTGTAGTAGCCTGCAGAATGACCCGGTCCTCCTGAGTATTTAAAGCTTAAGATATCTCGCACACCGGTGGTCATCTCCGGTGCCAGCTCCTCTCCCTTGTTCCTGTCGGCCTCTCTCTTCCTTCTTTGCAGCTCGGCTTGTGCTGCATTCTATTCCCTTCCTTCAGTCGATACTACATTCAGTGTGCAGTGGGGATGGCCCGGTCAACTGTGTGGGAGTTGACCACTGCAGGTGCCGATGATGCAGAGGTGAGTGTGGGGTGGCGGGGGGCGGCGGGAGCAGGTGGCGGTTGGCCAGCAATGTGGGGGTGATCTTCAGTGGCCGATGCCAGGGATGGGAGCTGCCGGACTGGTGGTCTATCTCTATCTGGTGGTTTCTCTAACCAGATAGGTTCTAGGCAGTGAAACTCCTTGAACTTTGATTATGGGCTCTTTCTTTAATTGCACTTCTTAAGTCAAAAAATGAGTTATATTAAATTACATTTTTATAACAAATTCATTAAAAAGGTAACATTGATTTGGCAGGCAGTATTGTGTAACTTAAATTTAAATATTTATTTAGATTTTGCTCACCCCTTTTTCAGTAGTAACTCAAGGTGAATTACATTCAAAGTGAATGGGCTTTAGTGGCATTGCTGCACTGGGAACTGCTAGTGCAGTTTAATAGAAAGTATCTGAGGCAATGGAGGGTGAAGTGACTTGGCCAAGATCACAAGGAGCATCAGTGGGATTTGAACCAGCCTCTTCTGGATGTGAAGACCAGTGCTCTAACCTCTAGGCCACTTCGCCACATGGTGAGGTACATCTGTGAATGAGACACTAACAAATGGAATAGCCTTGAGATTGACTGATAACCATCACAGTGGGCTTTGATGTCACTGAAATTATAACCAGTGGTATTATTGATCATGCAAATAAAGATATGTTAACATAACATAGTAGATGACGGCAGAAAGACATGTATGGTCCATCCAGTCTGCCCAACAAGATAAACAGTTTTTTTTTTTTAATTTGAAGATAAACAAGATTTGTGTTTTGGTCTCAGGACTTGTAAAAATGGGAAAATTTGTGCATTCTTTCCATCTGAAAATTACCCCAGTGAAGTGATTCACACCTGCTAAAATGGGTGGTTAGTTTGTTGTTGGGACGTTTACATAGATACTTTTTTCATTCAAAATGTTTAAATAAAAATCTAACCCCAGCCTCTTCCAGGCATGCCTCTAAACTCTGCAAGCTAAAGTACATGCATACAAGGATTGTGTGCATAAGTTTTACTTGATTACCAGATAGGCATTTTTATAAAAAGAGCATCATACAGGGGCCGCTCTCAGTGGTCTACTGGTTTCACTGGTCTAGTGCCTTGAAGGACTCACCTCTCCAGCACTGGAGCATATAAGAGGAGCACGGCCAAAATCAATTAATAAAAAAAAATGAAATTTGCTGTTCCCTTTAGGTATGGAGAGTTTTAAGTAGATCTTTTTCTCTGCTTATTCTTTACCGTTCCTTGGGCACTTCAACCCAGGTAATCTAGTTAAAAATCACAGGTCTGATATCCAATGGGGCTTAACCGGGTAAGAGTGGCTCCTAACTGAATAAGTTCTGCTCACCTGGAATTTCAGCCACAGTTACCTAGATAGTGTCACTGAAAATCTAGTCATTCCACCTTGGCATTATATGGACGAGGTCTGGGTGGAGCCAGGAATTATCCTGTTTGTGTTCATTCTGCTGACTGCTAAATAACTATGGAGTCCTTTTACTAAGGTGCGCTGAAAATGGCTTTCGGTAGTTTAGGCACGCACCTATCCATTTTTCAGCACGCCTGTAAAACAGGCCTTTTTAAAAATTTTTGCGGAAAATGGACGTGCAGCAAAATCAAAATTGCTGCGCGTCCATTTTGGGTCTGCGACCTTAACGCCAGCCATTGACCTTTCAGTCAAGTCCCTCACAGTAACCGGGCGGTAATGACCTACGTGCATCAAATGCCACTTGGCGCGCATCTGATATGCGCATCTGAAAAATATTTTTGGGATGCCCGTATTAGACGCATGCCAAAAATGAAATTAATGGAAGAGCCACACGGTAGCCATGTGGTAACTCCATTTTGGTGCACTTTGGGCACGCATAGACGCTTATGCGGTTTAATAAAAGGGCCCCTATCTGAATAAAATTACAACAGCAAAAAGGCTGCCTTAACTTTATCTGAATACTGGACTGAATGTTACTGGTTCCTGGATAAGTGCCAGTGGCTGCATTATACCTGGATATTCAGCCTGATGCTGAATTCCAGCGTTTAAAAAAAACGCTGACTGCTATTGGCTGAATACTGACCTGCATTTTTGTTCTTTCATAATTTTTCATGGACTTGAAATCATCTTTGACTTTTTTGTACTTATGATGTTTGAAGTTGCATGTGTGTGTGTGTGTGTTTCCTAGCCTAAATACTTTGTTCATCACATTCTGTGTGAGGCCCAGTATTTTAGTAGCTTAATTTGTGTTTTGCATGAACCTTCAGCTTTTTTTTTATATCAATAGTGAGGTTTTGCTGTACTTCATACATAAAATAATTTCAAGGCTTGGAACAAGAACAGGCATTTCAATGCCTTGATGAAACATGAACATGACTATAATATCCAGAAAATGCACAGTAAGATATACTTGTAACAGAAAATCGATCATCAATACTAAAATATTCAAAAGGATAATATTCAAAGGAAATTTAGCCATATGATAACCAAACCACTACTAAAGGAGGGACAATAGATAATCAATAAGAAGACATTTTAAAAACATTAATTCAAAGAAATATACCCTTGGGAAAAGAAAATATATATACCGTATTTTTCGGACTATAAGATGCACTTTTTCCCCCCAAATTTGGGAGGAAAATGGGGGGGTGTGTCTTATAGTCCGAAAGTAGAGATTTAGCAGGCCGCCCGCCCTCCCTCCGAGTTCAGGATCGCCCCGGCCCTGTCACCACCTCTCCCCTTACTCACGCGATCTTCCCTGGTGGTCTAGTGACGTCGGGGCAGGAAAGAGCCCCCTCTTTCCTGCCCAGCGCGCTGCTCTGCTTCCTCCTGTATGCTGCCTGTGATGACGGTCTCGGCGAGATTCAAAATGGCCGCCGAGACGTCAATTCTCGGCAGCCATTTTGAATCTCGCCGAGACCGTCATCACAGGCAGCATACTGGAGGATGCAGAGCAGCGCGCTGGGCAGGAAAGAGGGGGCTCTTTCCTGCCCTGATGTCACTAGACCACCAGGGAAGATCGCGTGAGTAAGGGGAGAGGTGGTGACAGGGCCGGGGGGGGGAGGGGAGGTAACCCTAGGGAGGGCGATCCCGAACTTGGAGGGAGGGATTCGGACAAGACGCACCGGAGCACCTGGGTTTTAGAGGAGGGGAAAAGTGCGTCTTATAGTCCAAATATTTTTTTTCCTATTTCCCTCCTCTAAAACCTAGGTGCGTCTTATGGTCCTGTGCGTCTTATAGTCCGAAAAATGCGGTACTTTATGAGAAAAGCTGACCAATCACAGTTGAGGTTCATCTGTCCTAGTAGAAACACCTTGGCCAGTAACCACAATCTTATCACTCAGAATTAATGTTAATTGTGAAGGATCAAAAAATATATAAGTACGAGGTTGATATTCCAGTATGCATTTACAAGGAAATTTCAAGAAAAACAACCCTCCCAGGGCCAAAAACTTTGGTTGTAACAAAAGAAACTGCCTTCTTTGTTTCTGTGTAATTTTAGCAACATCAGGGAAAACTTGGCACAGGCATATTTTTAGTCATGGTGCTTTCATTTTTTTCTTTTCCACTAGCCATTTTGTAGTGACAATAACATGCTTCAGGTGGTATATTTATGAGGATTGTTTCACTTCTTATGTGGTTGAAGCTGTGAGGTTAAACAGCCTGTGTGAAGAAAGCAATAACCTCCTATTAATGCACAGACGATGTCCTGAATTGTATTGTTGCTTAAGTGGAAGTCATACTACACCATTATTTTAACTATTCTGTTTGGAAAGTATTTGAGATACTTCAGTAGGAAGGAACAATGGGGATAATTTTAGAACAGGGTGCCTAACAACAATGGGAACAAGGTGTCTGTTTATAAAATAAGCATAAAAGACCTTTATAAAATAAGTACCCAGAAGAAGCCTTAATACATGCAAATGCACATGCAGAAATCACAGCCGCTCCACGGCAGGTGTCAATGTGTGCACATACTCTAAGCGTGTCTTGTGCAGCAAAACAAACAGCAGACACCCAAGTTCATATTGTAGGTGCAATTTGGACGAGTGTCTGCTGTTTGTTTTGCTGCGTTTGAATGATCCCTTACCTCTGTTTGATCCCCATAAAATTAAGGCTGTACATCAATCAAAATTTTGATCGCACAATTAATCATATAAAATGCCCCCTAACATTTCCTCCTGTACAATGCAATTTATAGATAGCAGATGTAAATTCTCAAAACGAACATATTTCAATTACTAAACTAAAAATACCTTTGTTGTCTGCTGATTTTATCTTTCTAATCATCTTGTTCCCTGTCTCTGGTTCTTCTTCCCTGTGCTACCAGCACAGTTCTGAGATCTGAACTCAGTTTCTAGGGCCTCCTGACTATTCACTATTTGTTTTTTTCTCCTTCACTTCCTACCTTATATTTTTCACATTCAATTAAGTACATAAGTATTGCCACACCAGGACACACCAAAGGTTCATCAAGCCCAGCATCCTGTTTCCAACAGTGGCCAATCCGGCTCATAAATACCTGACAAGATCCCAAAAAAGTTCAATATATTTTATGCTGCTTATCCCAGAAATAGCAGTGGATTTTCCCCATCAATTTAATAATGGTCTATCTTTTTTGAGATGTGGTGACCAGAATTGAACACAGTATTCGAGGTGCGGTTGCACCATGGACTGATACAAAGGCATTACAATGTCTTCACTTTTGTTTTCCATTCCTTTCCTAATAATACCTAACATTCTATTTGCTTTCTTAGCTGCCGTAGCACACTCCTCAAATCTATCTAGTTTCCATCTCTTCTCTCTCCTTGCCCTCCTCTCCAGCGGCACCATCACCTCCAGACTCTCTTCTTTCCCCTTGCCATCCTCCTCTCCCCTCCATGGGTCACCATTCTTCCCCTTCCCTCCTGTCCACTCCACGGTCACCATCTCCCTTCTTTGTTTTTCCCATCCCCTATTTCCAGCATCTGTCCCTTTCAAACAACCCCCCATCCGCATCTCTCTCCCCCCCCCCCCCCCACCACCGCCCTGTATCACTCTTTTCCACAAACCCCCATACCTCTGCCTGGATTTCTCTATCTGCATGTCCCTCCCCAGCTCCTGCACTCCAGCACACATATACCCAGTGCTTCCTTCCTCCATCTCTTCCCCCCAAAGCACACAGACACCCAGTGCTCTCTCCCTTTCCCCCACAAAGGCACACAGACGTTCAGCTCCCTCCCCACCAAAGCACACAGATACTCAGTGATCTCTCCCTCCCTCCCAAAGCACATAGACACCCAGTGCTCTCTTCCTCCCCCCAAAGCACACAGACAGTCGGCGCTCTCTCCCTCCCTCCACAGCACATAGACACCCAGCGCGCCCTTCCCCCAAAGCACACAAAACACCCAGTGCTC
The DNA here is from genome assembly GCF_901765095.1 of Microcaecilia unicolor. Classification (NCBI taxonomy): domain Eukaryota; kingdom Metazoa; phylum Chordata; class Amphibia; order Gymnophiona; family Siphonopidae; genus Microcaecilia; species Microcaecilia unicolor. Next base: position 369,202,165 of record NC_044031.1, on the reverse strand, counting down.
TCGCCCTCTGTCCCTCCTCTCAAAGCATACGGAAACCCAGCAATTCCGCCCCTCCCCAATCACCTTTTGCTCTCTTCTTCTTCGCCCCCCCCCCCCGCAGTCTGCATCTCTCTCCACCCCTTTTTCTTACACCTCTAGGCCCTCCGATCTGCAGCACTGAACTATGTTGCTTCTCTCTCCGCTCCAAGCCTGTCTCTGTAGTGTCCCGCCTATGAAAAGGAAGTTATGTCAGAGGAGGTGGGACGCTACAGAGAGAGGCTTGGAGCGGAGAGAGAAGCAGCATGGTTCAGCGATAGAGTAGGTGAGAGAAGCAGCAGAGAACTTAGGATGGGGAGAAAAATAGAGGAATGGTGGATGAAAGTGAGATCTACCATTAACGTGCATTAAAAAGTTTTAACGCACGTTAAACATTTAACATGTTAATCATGTTATTAACTCGTTAAATATATAGCCCTACATAAAATTCATGTGTACAATGTGGCTGTGCCAACCTTTTGACAAAGAAAAACCTTCCCTGCCCCAAGTCCCTTGCCATAACTTCTGTTGCACCCTTCCCCTGCTCCACCTCTCTAAAACCAACTGTCCATTCTAGGGTTGTTATCTAAAAAGAAAAAACTGCCAAATGTACATACATTCAAACAGAGCTCCGGTGTCCAACCCTGCAAAAAACAAACACATTCGAGACCTATATAGAGAACTGGTCATGATAATGCAGCATTAATATCCAGGACTCAAACAACCAACTCTGCCTGTAAAAGGCAGCATCCTAGAATAGCAATATACTTCCTTTCTGGAAAGACAGAACAAGTCACACCACTACAGATCCCTAGGAAATATGAGAGAAAATGGAGGAAAAATCCATCTACAGCCAATAAGGCATTATGGAGAGAGCAGATTCATAACTATAAATCCCTTCAGACAGCTAAAAGAGGATTATTCCCGCCTTCGGGAGGGGATATAGTTCTTACACCATTTCCAAAGAATCCTAAAGCTAGTTTTCCTGAGGTCAAACATTATAGACCTGTATTAAAGTGATGGTGGGGTATGTTACTGAATGTTTAGTTAGTTAGTTAGTTAGTTAGTTTGTTTGTTTGTTTATTTATTTATTCATACTTGTATCCCACAATTATCCAAAAGTGATTACAAGGTTGTATGATGCTGTGTTTTACAGTGGCTGGCAAGATAACATTTAGTGCGTATGGAAGTCATTGGGTTTCTTGAGAAGATATGTCTTAGTTCATTTCTTAAATGAAAAGATGCATTACAATTAGAGATTGTGTTGTGTATTGTTCCAGAATGATTAGGGCATATTTTACTCATAGATTTATTTATTTATTGATTTTATTTATTTAACACATTTATACCCTACATTTTCCCACTAGTAGTAGGCTCAATGTGGCTTACACAAGATCATAGAGAAAACTACAGTTCATTATAATACAATTAAACAATTAATACAATTCCTGAAGAGGTAAGTCTTTAGGTCTTTTCTGAACTGGAGGTAGTTTGTGATGCTTCTTATGATTATGGGAATTGAGTTCCACCATTTTGAGCACAGGTAGCTAAATCCCGCCGTGTAGGTGGACTTGTATAGCACATTTTTGCAGTTGTGCAGGTGAAGTAGTAGGTAACCTCTGGTTCCTGGGTTTGCATTTCTTGGTGACAGTTTGATCATGTCTAGTATGCAGTCCGGTGACATGCCAAACAGTATTTTGAAGATGTTTGTGCTGGTTTTGAAAAATAGTCTGGCCTTGATCGGGAGCCAGTGTAGCATTATGAATAGTGTGGTTGCTGTATCAAATTTTGGCTTTTTGAATATCAGTATGTTTTGGACGGTCTGCAACGATCGTAGTAGTTTTTATTTGAAGCGTTCATATGCTGCATTACGGTAGTCTAGTTGGGACAATATCAGCGTCTGTACTATAAGACGGAATGACTGTCTGGGGAAATAGTCTCTGATTATTCTCAGATTCCATAGTGTTTTGAAGCTTTTTGACATGATTGCAGTAACTTGGTCTTCAAGGGTCTGATGTTTGTCAAGAATGATTCCTAGTATTTTTATTTGTGTTTCAATTGTTGATATTATGAAGTTTTGGTAAGTAGTGGGATTGTGCTGGCTGGATAAAACAAGGAGTTTGGTTTTGTTTTGTTTCAGTTTAAGTTTGACAGTTGTGGCCCAGTTTTCCATGAGGTTGAGTTGTTTTTTGGCCTTATCCAGTATCTCTGTGATGTTGAAAGATATGTAGATGGTAACATCGTCGTTAATTAGTGAGTTCACTGATCTTTCTGGTGGTGTCTTTAGTGATTGAATTGAGTATGATGTTGCCCCTGGCAGAAGGGAAATGACCTTTTGAGAACATGTATTCTATGTGTTCAGTTAAGCATTTTATGTACCAATCTGGTTGGATTTCCATCATGTAGTTTGGGCAGCTGTCTAGTAGGCAATTGGCATGTGCATTGATCACCAATCCGGTGTTAGAAGAAACTACGGGTACTGAGTAAAGGACAGTGTGCTGTTGATTTTCAATCTGATGTGTTCAGCACATTTGATCTGGTGGACTGGCAGATTCTATCCACTATTTGTTACTACTGTGGAATTCAGGCTAGAGTAGGGTTACCATATGACTCCAGGAAAAGGAGGACATGTTGATCCAGTCTGAGTTTTGCTTCTATTGAAAGCAATGGAAGTAAACTCAATCTGTCCTCCTTTTTTTGGAGCCATATGGTAACCCTAGAGCTCTTTCTTGTTTGTGAGGCTTTCTGATGACTAGTGTAGCTGAGTTGCCCTTCCAGGACCTGGCCCAGCCTGACCCTGCTTAGCTTCCTTCACGGCATGGCTATTGTTCTGCTCCATACCTCCTCGGGCTGCTCTTGGATTTGGTCTCAGACCCCTGAGAGCTCTTAGGACTCCCTCCTCCTTCGGTTCTTTTCACAGAGGCTCAACAAAGGCAAACTGCTTATTTTCTTGCTTTAACTCAGCATAACCAAAAAAGGAAAACACATTAGTTCTGTGTCTTGCAGGCAAAGCCCTTTCCAGGCCCAAACAGTTCATACAGCTTTCCTTGGTTAACACAAAATAATGCTTCTTGCTTAGTCCTCTTTTAATCAGAACATAACATATTAATTTGGTGTTTGCAGTCAAAGCACTTTCCAGGCTCAATCAGTTCATATAACTTTCCTTCTTTTAACATCAAAATAATTCCTCTTCTAATCAGAACACCACCAAAGGAAGACACAGTAGTTCTGTGTTTTGTAGTCAAAGCACTTTCCGGGTTCAAACAGTTCATACAGCTTTCCTTCCTTAATCTTACAGCACAAAAAAACAGTTTCTTTTCACCTTCCCTGTCCTGGGGTTTAAACTGTGCCGCATTCCTGTCTCTTTTTTGAGGCCAGCACCTGTCCCCTCTTTAACAAAGACCTTCCCCAATGCCTCAGCCTTTCTCCTCCAGCCTTCCACCACCGTCTCAAAGGAGCTGCCAGCCACCCACCTACAGTATCTTTTCCTGTTTGAGCCAGAGCAGCAATTTCCATTCTCTCCTCCTCCAGTTACCTCCATTTTATCTTCCTCCTCGGCTACCTCCGCCCTCAGTCCCTCCAGCTGGCCCTCATTACCTTCCTCAGAAACCATTTCCCAATCTCCTATTCCCTCCCCTAGTTTCCGCATAGTTTGGTGGGGAAGAGAGGGATTCTGGGAATGGTAGTTCCAACTATCTTCCTTACTCCCATTGGCCCTTCTGCCCCAGGGAACCTGGCTTTTGGAAGGCTGGGGTTTTGGCTACAAAACCTGTCCTGCCGGGGTTCCCCTGTTCTCTGCGACCCCTTTTCACCTGCCCCCTCACATTAAATTTTATATGGCTAAAACAGATGTAGCACTATCTATAAAATGGAAGGTGCTAAGTGGGGTCCCTTATGGCTCACCAGTTTACCCGATACTGTTTATTAATGAGGTCCCTGGGCATGACATTGGATAATTCTCAATTTATGTGTTTTATCTATGCGAATCACATTGCTGTTTTCCTACCACGCTCTCCATTTTGGACAAACATTGGCATACAATTATGCATGTCTCTAATAGATTCCTGGATTTCCAATTGCTTAAAACTAAATAAAGAGAAAACTACGTTATTCTGGATAGGTTCTGATCAAGATGAAAGATTTACATCTAGGTTCGTAATTGATGGAAATGAGTTCACATTAAATCTCCAGTCTAAAATCCTAGGGGTTCAACTGGATAATCTGTTAAGAATGCAATTTTATGTTTAAATGATCTTGAGAAGACTTAAAGCTAATAAGAAATATTTTTCTATTGAAACTTTCAGACTGTATATTCAGGCATTTGTGTTGGCCAGGCTTGATTACTTTAACTTGGCTTTTAATGGTTGTTCCAGGAGACTATTGAATCGATTGCAAGTCATACAAAATATGGCAGTTGGGCTGCTCTATGGTCTGACACACTATGAGGCATATTTTCAAAGCACTTTGGGAGGCTAAGTTCCATAGGTTTCTATGGAACTTTGGGAGGCTAAGTGCTTTGAAAATATGCCTCTTCGATTCAGTGAAAGAATACTATCTGAGATTATATTGGCTACCAATCAAAGAACGCATTCAATTTAAAGTGTGTATAATAGTATTTAAGATCTTGTTGTGTGCAGCTCCTTTGTATATGATGTACTTAGTAAACCTTCATAGATCTCATACACAAAATCAATTTTTCCTACAATTTCCTAGTATTATTGCTTTAAAATCAGTTAAACATTTTTCTTTCTCACTTTATTATCAAATGGCTTCAATATGGAATTCACTTCCTTTATTTTTTCTGATGCTGTCAATATTATGTATCATTTAGGAAGAATTTGAAAACGTTTTTGTTTCTGTAAACTGAGTTGTCATAATTGTAATTGGAGGGTACAGGTATTTTAGTGTTTACATTTGCTATTGTAATTCCCAGAAAGTTTGGATCTAGTCTCTTGGTTTTGGTAACCTTCTTTGAACTGACAAGGTATATGGTGGGATATAAGATGTATTATAACATAACATAGCTTAACAAACTACATGCTAGCACAATACCCCACAGAAACTATATACTAGCAGAATATCACATATTAGTCACTCAGGCAAAACACAGACAGATCCTTAACAAATATGAAACAGGGGACCATGTGTCAGTAATAAAGCTATGAAAGCAAAAAATTGAACTGGAGAGGGAGGATCCAAGGTGGCAGAGGCATAGCACCACATTCTAGCACACCATTGCAATTTTCTTAAACATTCTTTCTTTCTAATTTACTTTAATGGGTAAAAAAAATATAGCACAAAAAGGAGAGTGTCAAAGTAAACAGCATAAACCCTTAAAAACCAATATAACACCCATTTGCAAACAAAAGTGGCAATTACAAGTGTAAGTTAAAAATCAGGAAGTCTCTTAACAGTCAGTGAAATATTCAGTGGTTGCATACATTTTTATTATGAGCCAATTTGGCCGCTTAAAATTTTGGTTGTTATTAACTCATATTTCGGGTGTATTTGCACACACTGCTCTGTTTTTTATGTTTTTGAAGATTAGACCTGGATTATGTTCTTATCTAGCGGCTTCATTTGGAACTTTGCCTTTATATGTGGTAAGCTAGACATTTTATCATCTTTGGTTTCTGTGTTGAGGCACATATTGCTTCTATGGTATATATAATTTTCCACTCAGATTTGCCTTTGCTTATATGTTTCATGTAAACACATTCACGTCCTGCATGTATATATATTTTTTCATGTGTTGGCTGACCACTAAACATTTCACTCTCTGTTAAGAGACTAACCAGCTTATAATCGAACGAGAAAAACGCCCAAGTTCCGACCTAAATCGGGAGATGGACGTTTATCTCACAAAAACGAATAAAGCGGTATAATCGAAAGCCGATTTTGGACGTTTTCAACTGCACTCCGTCGCGGATGCGGACAACATTGATGGGGGCGTGTCAGAGGTGTGGCGAAGGCGGAACTGGGGCGTGGTTATCTGCCGAACAGAGATGGGCGCATTTCACAGATAATGGGACAAAAGTATGCGTTTTTAGCTAGAATTTAGGGCACTTTTCCTGGACCCTGTTTTTCCACGAATAAGGCCCCAAAAAGTGCCCTAAATGACCAGATGACCACTGGAGGGAATCGGGGATGACCTCCCCTGACTCCCCCAGTGGTCATAAACCCCCTCCCACCACAAAAAAATGATGTTTCACAACTTTTTATTTTCACCCTCAAATGTCATACCCACCTCCCTGGCAGCAGTATGCAGGTCCCTGGAGCAGTTGTTAGGGGGTGCAGTGGACTTCAGGCAGGTAGACCCAGGCCCATCCCCCCCCCTACCTGTTACAATTGTGCTGCTTAATGCTTAGTCGTCCAACCCCCCCCCCCGAACCCACTGTACCCACATGTAGGTGTCCCCCTTCACCCCTTAGGGCTATAGTAATGGTGTAGACTTGTGGGCAGTGGGTTTTGAGGGGGATTTGGGGGGCTCTACACACAAGGGAAGGGTGCTATGCACCTGGGAGCTCTTTACCTTTTGTTTTGTTTTTGTAAAAGTGCCCCCTAGGGTGCCTGGTTGGTGTCCTGGCATGTTAGGGGGACCAGTGCACTACGACTCCTGGCCCCTCCCACGAACAAATGCCTTGGCTTTATTCGTTTTTGAGCTGGGCGATTTCATTGTCCATTATCGCTGAACAGCAAAAACGCCCAGCTCACAACTTGGCGAATAAAACATGGACGTCTATTTGTTTCGAAAATACGGTTGGGTCCGCCCCTTCACGGACCCGTTCTCGGAGATAAACGCCCATGGAGATAGGCGTTTCTGTTCGATTATGCCCCTCTAAATGATTTCTTTCCTTCTAATTGTAATTGCCACTTTTATTTTGCAAATGGGTGTTTTATTGGTTTTTAAGGGTTTCACTACATGAGAATAACACAATGTTTTGGTTAATTATGATACAAGTTATTATGGATATGGTGTTATTTTAAACAGATCCCTGACGCACGTTGTGACGCCAAAACTTGGCCTGTGTCGGGTCCTCAAGTCAAGAACCATTGTCTATTCCAGTCTTGAAGGCCCTTTGTGCTGTTTTTCTCATGCCAAAAGTTGTATAGGACATCAACAGAAGGCAGCAGTGCCAGTGATGATGATTTTAACTGGGCGAATGGACATCTTTGTTTGTTGCTCAGAGGTAACAGTCTCTCTGGAGGCTAGAGAGTGTGCACTCATGGTATACAGCTTAAGCATTAGTGATGTGGCAGGCATTTTCGATATGACGTCTAAGTCCGATTTTGGATGTTTTGCTCAAAACGTCCAATGTCCGAATAAGAAAGAAGGTAATTTTTGAAAAAGAAAAACATCTTCTTTTTTTTTTTTTTCCAAATTACTGTTTCTAACAAGGTTTTGTGCTTTGGATGTTTTGTTTTTTGTCCCATTAAAAAAAAAAATAATAATAAGTGTAAACCGTAGAGATTGATGCCATTGGGATGTAGAAGGAACTAGCATTTTTAGTAGACTGGTCCTCCAGACATCCCAGGGGAGCAATGGGGCACCCTAGAGGGCACTTTTGTGCATTTGATAAAAATTATCCCAGGTACACATCTCACCTTTGCTTCCTTATCTTCTCCCCTGAGCTCTCCCAAAACCCACTGTCTCCCACAGTACACCACTACAATACCCCTTATAGGTGAAGGGCACACCTGAGGACAGTAGGATTTAGGTGACCTTGGGAGGGGTCACAGTTTCTATCACAGGTGTGACAGGTAGCGGGAGATAAGGACCTGGTTGTCCCCCACTGTGTACTGCACAGACCACTATACTACTCTAGGGACCTGCATGCTGCTCTAATAGACCTGCCTTTAACATCTGAGGCTGTCATAGAGACTTGTAAGTAATATTTTTATTTACATTTTTTGGCGGTGGGAGGGAGTCAGTGACCAGTGGGGGGTATTGGAGGTCACTCCAGATTCCCTCTAGTTGTCATCTGGTCATTTAGGACACCTTTTTGTGCCTTTCTTGTTCTGAAAACATGTCTAGACCAAAACATCTTGGTTTTAGTGGTCTATGTTTTAGGGGTTTTTTTTTCCATTATAGCTGTAAAGTGTCCAAGTGTTAGGCATGCCCTAATCCCGCCTTCAGAACATCCTCTTGTGATTTGGATGCACTGCAGATGAATTGCACTGATAAACATCTGCAAAATAGGTTTCAAAAATACTGATTTGGATGTTTTGAGAAGAAAAACATCCAGATGGAGCTTATGACACTTTTTGGACATTTTTGGAAAATGAGCCCCAATGTCTACTATGCAAATATATTTTTCAAATTTTAAATGATTTGTCTTTTGTTAAAGAACTGGTGAAAATACATGTTCACATATTCCATGGAGTAATTTTCAAACTAGATGTATGTGCAAATTCCCATTTTCACAATATATAGCTACCCACACAGGAATAATCATGTTCCATGGGCATAGCCAGCCCTCCGATTTTGGAGGCGAGGAGTGTCAGGGGTGGACTGGGGGGAACAATATATTCCCTCCTCCCCTGCATGTTAAAAATGCCTTTGCTGATCGGAATGCCATGGTCCCACCAGCCAAACAAATTTGCTTCCAAGCCGCTCTCCTCCTCTTCTTGCTGCTGCATGAAACAGGAAGCTGGTGGGGTGGCGTGCCTCCAGCTGCTGACTCCAGGACTCCCTCGAACATGATCAGTTCTTGCATGCAAAGTTTAGAAACGTCCTTAACCCACCATGCACTTTCCGTGGCTGCACATGCTTTTGGGTTTCATGCTATGGGATTTGGGTTCATATTTTTATAGAATAGCACATCGGAAGATGTGCATGCAAATCCAAATTGGTGTCAGTTAGCATCCATTTATTGGCACTAATTGGCTCATTAGCCAATTTAGGGGCCCTTTTACAGAGCAGCGGTAAGCCCAACGAGGGCTTACCGCTCACTTTTCCGGGACTACCACCGGCGCAATGCACCTGCCAACAGTAGTCCCACCCCCGAGCACTAGTGCAGGGCCATTTTTCCCACAGCTTGGTAAAAGGACTCCATAGTTGGGTGTACAGCTTGGGATTGGAACCCTATTTTGGGTGCCATATATAGAATCTGGGGAATAGTAATTTTAGAACTGTATTATGTATTAAGAGTCTTTAGACTGCGATAGAGTGCATTATCTTAGTCTACCAAATTTAGAACAAATGCATGCATTAGGAGTTACATATCCTTGATCTCCAATAGAAGGGCCAAATGTAAATAATAAGATTGAATTTTGCTTGAAAAATACATATATAAACACTTATTTAAGCTACTTCTACTATCTATAAATTTGTATTTCATTAAACCTTAGAGAGCTGCAAGAAAATCCATTAGAATTAGAAATACAGATTCTGAACGAAAGTTACCAGGTGCTAGGATAGAAAAGATGTTACTTTATTGCTGACTGCATTGCTCACAGCATGAACTCCAGCAGGCTTTGTCATGTCAAGCTGAAACAAATTAGAATTTAAAAAATCTAATAAAGATGGGGTATGCTCAGTCGTGCAATTTCTTCATAATGTCAGCACATCCACACTGGAATTATTGAAAACCTACCACCCGAAGTAATTATAATGCAAGATTTTATTGTTTTAAACTGGATAATCCCACTGCGGTATAACATCTTGTTCTCATGGTTTCTTTCTTTTTCTTTTTTTCTTTTTTTTTTTTGGCAACCCTTAGCACAGTAGCAGCAGTGCAGTGCCTAAGCAATTGTACTCTGAGCTTATGGTTCCTTTTGAACAAAATCCAAATCGTTTTCTTCTTTCTGTAAGTGACAAATTATACATAAACTAACAAAGACAGAAAAAAACCTACTCATTTGAAAATTAATCATTCTAGCATATTGACAGCTTTTAGAGAATGTTATTTAGGAATATATTGTTTGTGCCATGTTGAGGGGGGAGAGTTTGGCAAAATTCGTGGCCCTTTTCATATTTAGTATCATATTTGTTATGATGAGCAAAATTAGCATATATTAGTTTTTACCCATGAATTACTGAGAAATTTATTCAAGACTATGACATATATGGGGCTTGGTTTTTCCTGTTCTAAGGATTTCGGTTTTATTTATTTAGGGGTACTTTTACAAAAGCTTAGCGTGTGATTAGCATTCACTAGTGAAATTAGTGTACACTAAATGCTAAGAAGCCTATGTTATTCCTGTGGGCTTCTTAGCTTTTAGCGTGCAATAATTCTGTTAGTGTGCACTAAGCTTTGGTAAAAGGAAACAGGCAGTTAAATTTCTATGCTTTCTGTAGTCCTGTACCAGCAGTCTCTTTCCAACAGTGGTCAGTGTTTCGCAGCTAGCAATCTAGCCGCTGCATTAGGGAAATAACAAGATCTCTGGATAAAAATACTCCTTCTAAAACTTCAGAACACACACATAGAAACCACAGTTAAAACAGTATGCACTTTACTGCTGCATTAACTTCAAGGAGTGATTTGCAGCTAGGCAGAAATGGTTGTTCCATTCTGTCCAATCACTGCTACTACTACTTAGCATTTCTATAGCACTACTAGACGTACGCAGCGCTGTACACTTGAACATGAAGATACAGTCCCTGCTCGACAGCTGTCAATTTAATCAGGACAGACAAAACAGGACAAATAAGGGATAAGGGAATTACTAAGGTGGGAATGATAAAACAGAGATGGGTACTGAGCAAGTGAATAGGGGTTAGGAGTTAAAAGCAGCATCAAAAAGAAGGGCTTTTAGCCTAGATTTGAAGATGGCCAGAGATGGAGCTTGACGTTCTGGCTCAGGAAATCTATTCCAGGCATATGGTGCATCAAGATAAAAGGAACAGAGCCTGGAGTTAGCAGTGGAGGATAAGAGTACAAATAAGAGAGATTTACCTAATGAACATAGTTCCCAGGGAGGAGTGTAGGGAAAGATAAAAGTGGAGAGGTACTGAGGAGCTGCAGAGTGAATGCAGTTAATAAGAGGAGTTTGAATTGTATGCGGAAATGGATAGGGAACCAATTAAGTGACTTGAGGAGAGGGCTAATATGAGCATATTGACACTGGTGGAATATAAGTCGTGCAGCAGAATTTTGAACAGATTGAAGGGGAGAGAGATGGCTTAGTGGGAGATTTGTGAGAAGCAAGTTGCAATAGTCTAAGTGAGAGGTGATAAGAGTGTGAATGAGGGTTCTGATAGTGTGCTCAGAAAGGAAAGGGCGAATTTTGCTGATATTATAGAGAAAGAAATGACATGTTTTAGCAGTCTGCTGAATATGTGCAGAGAAAGAGAGTGATGAGTCAAAGATGACCCAAGGTTACAAGCTGATGAGACAGGGAGGATGAGGGTGTTATCCACAGAGATAGAGAATGGGGGAAGAGGAGAGGTTGATTTAGGAAGAAAGATTATAAGCTCAGTCTTGATCATGTTTAGTTTCAGATGCTGGTGAGACATCCAGGTAGCAATGTCAGACAGGCAGGCTGATACTTTGGCCTGGATTCCTGCTGAAATTTCTGATGTGGAAAGGTAGATCTGGGAGTCATCAGCATAAAGGTGATATTGAAAACCATGGGATGAGATCAGAGTACTAAGGGAAGAAGTAGAGATGGAGAAAAGACAGAGCCCTGATGGACACCAACTGATAGTGGGATAGAAGTGGAGGAGGATCCACTAGAGTATACACTAAAAGTATGACAGAAGAGATGAGAAGAAAACCAGGAAAGAACAGAGCCCTGAAATCCAAGTGAGGACAGCGTATCGAGAAGTAGGCAGTGATCAGCAGTGTCAAAAACAGCAGATAGATCGAGAAGGATGCGGATAGCACCCTGATTCAATCTGATTGGCTACATAAACAAATTGAAACTGCATGGTAGGGAGCTCTACTAAAACATTTCCAAGCTAGATCCAAATTTATATTCTTCTGTTCCTAGCAAGGGGAAAAACAAGGCAAAATTTTACGTGCAGTATTGTTTTAATTATATGTTACTAGTAAAAGAGGCCCATTTCATAGAGGAATGAAACGGGCGCTAGCAAGGTTCCACGCCTCCCTCCCTACCTCCCTCTCTCCCTGTCTGTCAACCGAGTTCCAGCCCCCCTCCCCTCCGAGTTCCATAGCCCCCTCCCTCCGTCCCTCTCTGTCATCCAAGTTCCAGCCCCCCCTCCCCTTCGAGTTGCAGGACCCCCCTCCCCTGCCCTTCGAGTTGCACAGCCCCCTCCCCTCAAGTTGGAGGCCTCCCTCCCCTTCCAGTTGCAGGACGCACCCTCCCCTTCAAGTTGCAGGATGCCCCCCTCCTCTTCAAGTTGCAGGATGCCCCCCTCCCTCCCTCCCTCCACTCCCCTCCGAGTTCCACGGCCCCCTTCTCCTTCGAGTTCAATGCCCCCACACCTCCCTCCCTCGAAGTGCAAGCAGGACCTATCCTCCGGCAGCCTCTTGCCTTCCTGCATGCTGGCTCTAATGTAAAAATTTTTACCTTGGGGTCCAGCATCAGCATTGAAGGCGAGCAGCGCTTCACACTGCCTTCCCATCTGTCTGAGCTCTGCCTCTGGTCCCGCCCTCATTTCCTGTTTCCGGAAGGGCGTGGAACTCGGAGGGGAGTGGAAGGAGGGAGGGAGTCTTGCAACTCGAAAGGGAGGTCGGGCGGGAGGGAGGGGAGCGATTGTTTACTCACCTCCGGTGCCTGCTGCTGGGTTCCCTTCCCTCTCACTTCCCATTGGTCCGCCCTGTGATGTCATCCCCAGGGCGGACCAATAGGGACTGTGTTATGAACCCAGGCAGCCAGACGGAAGTGCAGAGGTCCAAATTATTATATAGGATAGCAATTGCTTCCATTCTATTATCCTTCATTCCTGCCACCCACATACATTAGAGTATAACATGTAATCCATATAAACAATACATGAAGAACCACATTCCACTGATAATTAGTGACAGAGAGAGATGGCCAAAGGGGAGTGGGTAGGAAAGTCATAGGGGCCAAATGATGTAGATAGAACTTTATTAATTTATTATCCTTTTTAGATCCTAGTGCCAACCCAAGCAGCAGCCCTGGACCACTGCTCCACCAATGCTAACCCTCTGTAGTCCTGGAGAAAGTTGGGTGGGGGGGGGGGGACTGGGGATGATTAGATCAGGGCTGGCGAGAGACTGGGCCGGGCCTAGGGCAAGGCCGCACCCGGGGCCCTGGCCCTGCCAAGGTCATTGTCGCTGCCCCCCCTAGGCTGCCGCGCCGCAGTCCCCACCCGCCCCCCTCTGTCAACCACCGGGCCCCCTGCATTGAAATCATCACAGCGCCTCACCTGTCACCTCGCTCTGTGATTGAAAGCGCAGAAGCAGCAGATCAGATTCGCCTCCCTTCGGGCCTTCCCTCCCTGTGTCCTGCCCTCGCGGAAGTTACATCAGGCGAGGGCGGGACCCAGGGAGGGAAGGCCTGAAGGGAGGTGAATCCGATCTGCCGCTGCTGCGCTTTCAGTCACGGAGGTGACAGGTGAGGCGCAGTGATGATTTCAATGCGGGGGGCCCAGCCCGGTGGCGGACGGGCAGGTGAGATTGGGGACTGCGGCGCCGGGCCCCCCTTGGAGACCCGGGCCCAGGGAATTTTGTCTCCCCTGCCCCCCCCCCCCCTCTCAGCAGCCCTGGATTAGATCAATAGAATCTTTTAGACAGAAAGGCTGTCCGTATTCTACTTCATGCTTTTTAACATATTTATAAATGATCTAGAGATGAGACTAACTAGTGAGGTAATTAAATTTGCTGAAGATATAAAGTTGTTCAAGGTTGTTAAATCGCAAGAGGATTGTGAAAAATTACAAGAGGACCTTGGGAGACTGGGCATCTAAATGGCAGATGATGTTTATTGTGAGCAAGGGATGGACTGGGAGGGCACATGCATTTCCTCTCACTCCCCCCCCCCCCCCACATTAGATACTATACCTTTGCTGGTAGGGATGCTGAAGCCCTTCCAGTCGAATAAATCCACTGCCACGGTGGACCCCTTACTCCTTGTTCTGCCTCAGGAGCAAGGAAGTCAGTGGAGGTGCCTCCAGCCACCGATGCTGGCAATCCCCGAACATGCTCAGTTCATGAACAAACTGAGTGCTTGGAGAGTGCAAGTGTTGGTGTCTGGAGGCAGCCCGCTGACTTGCTCATTCCTCAGGCTGTATGTGGAGGACGGTGGTGACTCAGGCAACGGATTTCTTCATCTGGCAGGGCTTGAGCTACCCCACTAGCAATTGAACAGGTACTGCAACTTTGGAGGGGACCTGAGCCCAAAGGACGGGGCTCCATTTAATACACAGTACAGCTCTAAAATTACTATCCCCCAGATTCTTTATATGGTGCCCAAAATTGGGTGCTGATCCAAGCTGTACACCCAACTAAATTGGCTAACGAGCCAATTAGTTCCAATAATTGGGTGCTAATTGGTACCAATTTGAATTTGTGTGTACATCTTCCTATGCACTATTCTGTAACAATATGCAGTAAGTCTTTAGCCCTGCAGCAGCAACAGCTGTTCTGAAGAGCTGCCTGCACCGGGCCTTTCCTCTGATCTGACCCGTCCCAAACAGGAAGTTGTGTCAGCAGGGGGTGGGAAGGGTCAGAGTGGAAGGCCCGGTACAGGCTGTGGGCAGCTCTTCAGTACGACTGACACTGCTGCAGGAGCAAAGACTTACTGCAAATTGAAAAAGGTAAACCGGATAAGAAGGGGAGGGAAGGTAGAGATGGATGACCACACTTGGGCAGGGGAGGGAACTAAATTAAGCACAATAAAAATGTTTAATCACGATTAATAATGAATGCATTAATAGCGGCATTAACTGCGATTAACGTGCAGCCCTAATCAGAACAACAATATAAATCATAAATAGACAAAATAAATATAAAATTTCAATACATAACACAAACATAAGAAGTGTGAGGGATACAGGAATAACATCATGTGCATTAACAATAATGATAAAACCACCAACCAAAAGTATAAACATATAATCATGCAATCATAATCATAAGTAATAGCAAAACATAAGGACAAGTCTGTGCTGTGCATTACTCCATTAAAAGCTTTGTGAGTGTATCATGTGAACATCATCATTAATTGTAAAAACAGGCATCACTAGTGAATAAAAGAGCATATCATATATGTATGTCAAACATAAGTCCAAAGAGCTTAAATACATCTTGTTAAAAAAATTCCCCCGTAAATGGGAAGGCTAAAGGATTCACAATCCCAACTAAAAAATGAGTAGAGAGATGTGGTAGCCTTCTTAGTCCACTTCTAAAGCCAGTCAATAGAAATAGAATAAAATAAAACATAGAAAAGAAAATAAGATGATACCTTTTTTATTGGACTAACTTAATACATTTTTTGATTAGCTTTTGAAGGTAGCCCTTCTTCGTCAGATCAGAAATAAGCAAATTTTGATAAGTAACAGCATATATAAGTGAAACATCAAAGTATTTCAGTGACAGTCTGAAAGGATGAGGGAGGGGTGGGCTAGGTGAGAAACAGAGAGGGCTGAGAGGATGGGGGACAGGGAGATATGCATGGTGATCAGAGGGTGACAAAGCAGTGAAATTTAATGGTTTATAATGGGCTAGAAAACCCAGATCTTTTGTTAAGTCCTGTCTGGTGGGTGTCAAAATACAGTGGTGGAAATAAGTATTTGATCCCTTGCTGATTTTGTAAGTTTGCCCACTGACAAAGACATGAGCAGCCCATAATTGAAGGGTAGGTTATTGGTAACAGTGAGAGATAGCACATCACAAATTAAATCCGGAAAATCACATTGTGGAAAGTATATGAATTTATTTGCATTCTGCAGAGGGAAATAAGTATTTAATCCCTCTGGCAAACAAGACCTAATACTTGGTGGCAAAACTCTTGTTGGCAAGCACAGCGGTCAGACGTCTTCTGTAGTTGATGATGAGGTTTGCACACATGTCAGGAGGAATTTTGGTCCACTCCTCTTTGCAGATCATCTCTAAATCATTAAGAGTTCTGGGCTGTCGCTTGGAAACTCGCAGCTTCAGCTCCCTCCATAAGTTTTCAATGGGATTAAGGTTTGGTGACTGGCTAGGCCACTCCATGACCCTAATGTGCTTCTTCCTGAGCCACTCCTTTGTTGCCTTGGCTGTATGTTTTGGGTCATTGTCGTGCTGGAAGACCCAGCCACGACCCATTTTTAAGGCCCTGGCGGAGGGAAGGAGGTTGTCACTCAGAATTGTACGGTACATGGCCCCATCCATTCTCCCATTGATGCGGTGAAGTAGTCCTGTGCCCTTAGCAGAGAAACACCCCCAAAACATAACATTTCCACCTCCATGCTTGACAGTGGGGACGGTGTTCTTTGGGTCATAGGCAGCATTTCTCTTCCTCCAAACACGGCGAGTTGAGTTCATGCCAAAGAGCTCAATTTTTGTCTCATCTGACCACAGCACCTTCTCCCAATCACTCTCGGCATCATCCAGGTGTTCACTGGCAAACTTCAGACGGGCCGTCACATGTGCCTTCCGGAGCAGGGGGACCTTGCGGGCACTGCAGGATTGCAATCCGTTATGTCGTAATGTGTTACCAATGGTTTTCGTGGTGACAGTGGTCCCAGCTGCCTTGAGATCATTGACAAGTTCCCCCCTTGTAGTTGTAGGCTGATTTCTAACCTTCCTCATGATCAAGGATACCCCACGAGGTGAGATTTTGCGTGGAGCCCCAGATCTTTGTCGATTGACAGTCATTTTGTACTTCTTCCATTTTCTTACTATGGCACCAACAGTTGTCTCCTTCTCGCCCAGCGTCTTACTGATGGTTTTGTAGCCCATTCCAGCCTTGTGCAGGTGTATGATCTTGTCCCTGACATCCTTAGACAGCTCCTTGCTCTTGGCCATTTTGTAGAGGTTAGAGTCTGACTGATTCACTGAGTCTGTGGACAGGTGTCTTTCATACAGGTGACCATTGCCGACAGCTGTCTGTCATGCAGGTAACGAGTTGATTTGGAGCATCTACCTGGTCTGTAGGGGCCAGATCTCTTACTGGTTGGTGGGGGATCAAATACTTATTTCCCTCTGCAGAATGCAAATAAATTCATATACTTTCCACAATGTGATTTTCCGGATTTAATTTGTGATGTGCTATCTCTCACTGTTACCAATAACCTACCCTTCAATTATGGGCTGCTCATGTCTTTGTCAGTGGGCAAACTTACAAAATCAGCAAGGGATCAAATACTTATTTCCACCACTGTATTTAATCATTTTGATGGTCGGCCATCTCGTAACCACGCCCCCGTCCCGCCTTCCGTACCCTGCCGAAATGCCCCCTTTAACTTTGGCCGGCATGATGGAAAGCAGTTGAAGCTGGTCGACCATCTCCCTATTTGTGTCGGAAGATGGCTGGCCTTCTCCTTCGAAAATAAGCAGGATAGTTACCTGATGATAGAGTCCACCTTGGAGGTCAGCACCCAAGAAAGAGATCTAGGTGTCATTGTAGATATTACACTGAAATCTTCTGCTCAGTGTGCGGCAGTGGCCAAACAAGCGAACAGGATGCTAGGAATTATTAGGAAAGGGATGGTGAATAAGACAGAAAATACTATGCCTCTGTGTCACTCTATGATGCGACCTCACCTTGTGTATTGCGTTCATGTCTGGCTGCTTTATCTCAAAAAGATATAGCGGAATTAGAAAAGGTTCAAAGAAGAGCGACCAAAATGATAAAGGAGATGGAACCTCTCATATGAGGAAAGGCTAAAGAAGTTAGGGCTCTTCAGGCTGGAAAAGAGACGGATGAGGGGAGATATGATTGAGGTCTACAAAATTCTGAGTGGTGTAGAACGAGTAGAAGTGAATCGATTTTTTTCCCATTCCAAAAGTACAAAGACCAGGGGACGCTCAAAGTTACATGGCAATACTTTTAAAGCAAATAGGAGGAAATATTTTTTCACTCAAAGAATAGTTAAGCTCTGGAACTCTTTGCCAGAGGATGTAGTAACATCCTTTGCCAGAGGATGTGGTTAGCATATCTGGGTTTAAAAGAGATTTGGACAAGTTTCTGGAGGAAAAATCCATAGTCTGCTATTGAGACAGACTTAGGGGAGCTACTACTTGCACTGGGATTGGTAGCATGGAATGTCACTATTTGGGTTTCTGCCAGGTACTTGTGACCTGACTTGGCCACTGTTGGAAACAGGATACTGGGCTAGATGGACCACTGGTGAAACCCAGTATGGCTGTGCTTATTTTCTTAAGAAAAGGCAAGTCTCCTTATGGGTAGGAAGAAATCTGAGCACATTTTCCTCCCCTTGCCATTTCTCATTTTCCTATACTTACAAGTGAATTCGCTATGAAACCTGTGTGTATGCTTTTAGCCATTGAGTGGATGCCAGTTTTCAACCCGCAGAATTTACCCATATTGCCTCCACTCTGCCTGTGTCGTTTTAGAGGCTTCATTGTAAACCAAATACCATGCTGCTTTTTCTTTTTTTTTTTTCTTCATTTGGAAAGCGGTACTAAATTCTCTCTAGGTTTGACTCACTATCTGAAAAATCTGTAACATGGTAAATCCCACTCTCTAGGATGGTTCACCCTTGGCATTCCTTCAGTTTACATTAGAAAGCATCTCACAGTAGGCCACACATTACCATATATATGTGTTCAGTTCTCAGACCAAGCCTTTCACTGCATAGGCCAGTTAGTCTGAGAATAATGCAAAGGGAGAGAGTCCCATTTACCATGCATCAGCAGTGTTCAGCACAAACTTGTTGCTATGCTATCAGGACAGGACTGTACTGAGAAGGCATTTTTCTAACAGTGCACCCAGTAGAACACAAATGCTCTCACACAAATTTATATGTTCCTGTAGGAGTGGAGGAGTAGCCTAATGGTTAGTGCAGTAGCCTGATAAGCAGGGGAACTGGACAAGTCACTTGCAGTAACTTTCTGTTGCATGTAAAACTGCTTTGATTTTAACCACAGAAAGATGTTTTATCAAATCCCATCCCCTTTGCCTTTCCCTTTAATTTAGGTGTGAGCACTTACACCAGCTGTAGAATTGGTATGTTTGTACTTTATGAAAGATATACTCATAACTTATTATGTAAGGTACACAGTAAGTATGCAAGTCCCACAACATGCTCTGCCCATGTGTATACCTGCTTGTGAAATGTGCACTGCGTAAGATATGCACATACCCTCATATTTACAGAATTGCATTTAGGTGAAATTTTGGCATTTACCTGAGTATGTGCACACATATGAGCATCTCTGTTATTATTCTAATCGCTTACATGGGCATATAAATACTTTTTCCCCTTTAGTCATAGGTTTCATATTTAGCATTTTGTGGTAGCATTAGTAGCACAGGTCTTTAAAATACTATTTTCTTTCTAATAAATGCCTACATGATTATTTGAAACATGTTTTTTTAGGGTGAGCTTTTAATGAGGGGCACATAAGTTTTTAGGAGCCTGAAATTGGCAGTGCAAGATACATTACTCTCTTCCCCCCTCCCCTTCCCATATCTAGTGGTGTCCAGCATTTCTCCCCCCCCCCCCCCCCCCCCCCACTGTGATCACCGGATGTCATGTCATGTTGTTGGACACAGATAATCCAGGTGACTATTCAATAAAGGTTTTGTTCATCTGATTGATGGACTTATGATTACTACTACTACTATTACTACTATTTAGCATTTTTATAGCGCTACAAGGCATACGCAGCGCTGCACAAACATAGAAGAAAGACAGTCCCTGCTCAAAGAGCTTACAATCTAATAGACAAAAAATAAATAAAGTAAGCAAATCAAATCAATTAATGTGAACGGGAAGGAAGAGAGGAGGAGGGTAGGTGGAGGCGAGTGGTTACAAGTGGTTACGAGTCAAAAGCAATGTTAAAGAGGTGGGCTTTCAGTCTAGATTTAAAGGTGGCCAAGGATGTGGCAAGACGTAGGGGCTCAGGAAGTTTATTCCAGGCGTAGGGTGCAGCGAGACAGAAGGCGCGAAGTCTGGAGTTGGCAGTAGTGGAGAAGGGAACAGATAAGAAGGATTTATCCATGGAGCGGAGTGCACGGGAAGGGGTGTAGGGAAGGACGAGTGAGGAGAGATACTGGGGAGCAGCAGAGTAAGTACATTTATAGGTTAGTAGAAGAAGTTTGAACAGGATGCGAAAACGGATAGGGAGCCAGTGAAGGGTCTTGAGGAGAGGGGTAGTATGAGTAAAGCGACCCTGGCAGAAGATGAGACGAGCAGCAGAGTTTTGAACCGACTGGAGAGGGGAGAGGTGACTAAGTGGGAGGCCAGCAAAAAGCAGATTGCAGTAGTCTAAACGAGAGGTGACAAGGGTGTGGATGAGGGTTTTGGTAGAGTGCTCGGAAAGAAAGGGGCAGATTTTACGGATGTTGTAAAGAAAGAAACGACAGGTCTTGGCAATCTGCTGGATATGAGCAGAGAAGGAGAGAGAAGAGTCAAAGATGACCCCAAGGTTTCGAGCTGAGGAGTATTTCTCTTCCTGACCTTCTCCACTCCTTGTTTGTACAAAAGTTTTAATACCCTTTTAGTTGATTGATTACTATTTTTTAAAGCAATTATGAGGGTCTAGTGATTCATTAGTCCTTCAGTTAGTCGGGTGACGACACTTCCATAGTTTACATTTTGCCCTTCTAAACACTCAACTTGCGATTGTTCCATCTACTTTCAGCAACCCTGGGCTTTTCTAAACTATCATTAAGTACTTCCAGCTAGCAATATGAACTGTCAGAGACTGAAGTTACATGAACCTGTTGAAATCAAGTCTAGATTTGGAAGACCAAAAGAAATCTTTGATAGAATCATTTGAAAATTGGCCAGATCTGCAAATCAGAACCCAGAGTTCATTGCAGACAACCTGTTAAAGTGTTTAGCTGACACTAAAGTATTGATCACATGTTGACAGTACAGCCTTACTAACACAACAGTGATTTGCATGGAAGAGTTGTCAGAAGAAGATCTTTTCTATGGCTTCATCATCTCAAAATTATCGTCTAATGTATGCCCAGGAAAACCTTGATAAACTTGAACATTTTTGGAACAAAATGCTTTGGACTAATGAAACAAAAACTGAACTGTTCAGCCACAGCCACACAAGATAAATTAACAGAAAAAAAGGTGACGCATTTGAAGAAAAGCACGGAGGTGGATTTATTATGCTTTGGAGTTAAATGCCAGCCAGTGACACATGAAATATTGTTTGGATAGAAAGAAAAATTGACTCAGCTAAATATTAACATATTTTAGAAGCTTCTACGCTCCTCTGTAATTATGTTATGGCCTTAGTCTGCTGCTGCAAAGTAAGGATTGCTCCAAGTGAACTTCCAATTTTGTTTCCAGCAAGTCCTTTTTGATGAGAGTGTTATGAAACAGCAGTTTAAGCTCAGAGATTTCCTGTCTCATTTCAGTTTGAGCCTCTTGGTTTTCTTTGAGGAGATTTTTTTACCTGTAGAAGCTCACTCATCAGTCCTTGCATAATTAATTCCAATTCTTTACACCTTGACTTCTGGAGGGGAGAGGGATTGTGTTTTGTTCTCTCTGTTCTTTCATTCAGTATAGAAGCTTGAGGGCTTTAGAGTGTGACAATTTTAGCATAGCATAATTTTTATTTCAGCATGGTAAGAACCCTTTTAAGCAGTGAAATAACGCTCTTGGTGAGAACTCTTCCTATAACCAGCCGTCTGGTATCCATATCCTAGAAGCAAGTATGCCATAGTCAGGGAAGAAATTGAAGTTGAAAAAAGGTTGGATATTTCAACAACGTTGTGAAACATTCCTAAAAATCAACAATGAAGTCTAAAAATCAACAATGAAGTCTAAAAATCAACAATGAAGTACTTACATGAAAGCAAGATATGAAGATTTTGGAATGGCCTTCACAGTCTCCAGACTTGACTATTGAAAATATGTTGTGAGATATCAACCATACAGCACATGCAAGATGATCTAAGAATATTTGAGTTAGAATAGTTCTTGAAGGAAAAATGAGAAAAAATTCCAAAAGAGAGAATAAACTCATATTTGGCTACAGGAAACATTTGAAAACTGTGGGGGTCTTTTACTAAAGCTTAGCTGGAGGTATCTGCAGCAGGGCCCATAGGAATAAAATGGGCCCTTTTGCAGATAACTTGAGCTAAGCATTAGTAAAAGACCCTCTGTCTTTTTTGCCAAAGGAGATGTTACAAAATACTAATTGAAAGGAAGTCCAAATTTTTGCACCCATCTTATTCACTCTTTTCTTATTTTAAATCTGTAAAATATTGCAATTAAACAGTAAATTATGCATTAAAATTTATAGAAATATGCCCAGGCCAATATTCAGACTGTGGCACTCAAACTTTTTGATAGTGCTGACCATCATGGGCTGAATGAGGCACTTTTCTGAGCACTGGCACTGAATATCTGGGTCTGGTGCTGCCAGGATGTTATTGGGTACAGCTGATATTCAATACTGTACCCACATAGCTAGCCAGACATAGTTTGGACTGCCTTTTGTGCTTTCCAAATGCCCAGGCCAGTTAACGATCTGAGCATCAGCACTGAATAGCAGTGATGCCTAACTTCTGGGTCTGTCTCAACTCTTCCTCTCAACTGCCTCTGTACTAAACAGAGTTCCTTAGTGGGCAGAGCAGATATTTAGTAGTACTGTCCAGCCACCACCACTGTCCAGCAGGATTCTCACGGTCATGTGTAACTTTCAGTCTTATTTTCGAAAGAGAAGGGTGCCCATCTTTCAACACATATCGTGAGATGGGCGTCCTTCTCTCAGGGTCGCCCAAATCGGCATAATCAAAAGCCGATTTTGGGCGCCCCCAACTGGTTTATTTATTTATTTATTGCATTTGTATCCCACATTTTCCCACCTATTTGTGGGTTCAGTGTGGCTTACAATACATTGTAATGATGGAACTACAATTTGTTACAACTCGATTATGGGTTACATTGTGAGGAGTAAAGTTAAGACAAAGTCAAAGTATCAGAATAGTAACAGTATACCAGTGTTAAAGAACCAGAAACAGTTTAGGATGGGCTGGAGAGAGCTTTGATGGAAACCCTAGTGGTTTGGAACATGAGGGCAGTACTGGTTAGACTTTTACAGTCTTTGTCCCGCAAATGACAAGACGGATTTGGAAAGGCTGGAAATGGGCTTTGATGTCAACTCCAGTAGTTGAAACATAAGGAAAGAACCGGGCGGACTTCTGTGGTCTGTGTCCCAGAAACGCCAAAGAAAGACCATGATCAAGTGTATAATATCACATTCATTATTGATTTAAATCTTGAATCGATAATAAATGTGACTCTTGGGCAGACTGGATGGACCATTCAGGTCTTTATCTGCTGTCACTTACTATGTTACTACGTATTTGCATATTTATTATTAAAAGAGTGGAGTGGAGGAGTGGCCTAGTGGTTAGAGCACCAGTCTTGCAATCCAGAAGTGGCCAATTCAAATCCCACTGCTGGTCCTTGTGATCTTGGGCAAGTCACTTAACCCTCCATTGCCTCAGGTACAAACTTAGATTGTGAGCCCTCCTGTGACAGAGAAATATCCAGTGTTACCTGGGTGTAACTCATCTTGAGCTACTACTGAAAAAAGGTGTGAGCAAAATCTAAATAAAGTAAATTTTAAAAAGCCCTTATTTAAAAGAATATTTTGCCTTAGTCCTCCTAAAGTGGGAACTTCCAATTTCCACCAAAGATCATTGCCCAGGCTTGCATATTATGGGCCTTGTCTGTGCACTAAATTACTGCCTGTATTTGCATGTTGTACATGATCATTCCTGTTAATAATTTTCTGTGTTTGCACTAACAGCCCAGTATTGAAATAAGCTAGGGCCAAAAGATGTTACAGGGTAAGAGCTACTCCTGGAGGAATTTTGCACAACTGTTTTAGTGGGTACTGCAGTGCAATTCAGACAGGCGGACCCAGGCCCATACCCCCCCCCCCTACCTGTTACATTTGTGGAGGAAAGAGCGAGCTCTCCCAAACCCACCACAAACCCACTGTACCCATATATAGGTGTCCCCCTTCACCCATAAGGGCTATGGTAGTGGTGTACAGTTGTGGGGAGTGGGTTTTGGGGGGCTCAGCACACAAGGTAAGGGAGCTATGTTCCTGGGAGCATTTTATGAAGTCCAGTGCAGTGCCCCCTAGGGTGCCCGGTTGGTGTCCTGGCATGTCAGGGGGACCAGTGCACTACAAATGCTGGCTCCTCCCACATCCAAATGGCTTGCATTTGGATGTTTTTGATATGGATGTCTTTGGTTTCGAAAATCGCCAAAAGTCAGAAACGTCCAAATTTAAGGATTTGGACGTCTCTGATGGTATTTTCGAAATGAAAGATGGACATCCATCCTTTTTCAAAAATATGGGTTCCCTCGCCCCTGGATTTGGACGTTTTGCAAAGACGTCCAAATAGCAACTTGGATGTTTCTTTCGAAAATGCTCCTCCATGTGTGTCCCAAGGACTGAGTTGAGAAACCCCTATTTTAGAGGGATATTTAGAACTCTGGTTCTTCAGTGTCAAAAACCGATCTGATTTTCATGATGTTCACAGTGAATATTATCCTACACTTACGTAATGTTTGGTCTGATTGTCAGCTTAGTTTGTTTACATGCCTCAAAAACTGGATTTGAGAATCCATGATACATTTCTGTGATTCTGGTAATACTATAAAACAGCAAAACTGATTTGATTGACCAGGATTTTATTGAACGATAAAGTGATACTTCCCCCTGCTGTGCATGGCAGGATTTGCTGTTTTCTATTCCATCTCAGTTTATTCTTTGTCCTGTGGAAACGATGGAATGTGAGCTATGTGTCAAGCATGCCTTATTTTAACTATATTTTAATTGCATTATGGTTTGTAATACCTTTGAGTAGGTTAGATTGCACATCTGAACTTTAGAGCGTTAGCTGAAAAATCATATATATGGTGGACTGTTGGCATCTTTGATTTGCCTAAAGAAAGAAGAAACACGCTTCTCAAATACACAAAGAGTGGAGGTGGTCAATGAAGACTAAATGCCAGAGGAGTGATTTATTAATGTATGTTATTCACTGAGACTCGTGAAGGAGCATTTTCAAAAGGACATCCAAGTCAGGATAGAGACGTCCGTTTCACATGTGCTGAGGATGTTCAGCATGAACAGCCATTTTACAAACTGGAATATCGAACATATGAAGAGCAAAAAAGCAGAGAGGAGAATGTCTAGCAGCATACTTAGAAGAATGGCCACACAGATATCCCTGCAGATCAGAGGACAACCTAGTGGTTAGTACAGTGGACTTTAAACCAAGGGACCCAGGTTCAAATCCAAGGACAAGCAGGCCAAAGTTTTCTTACATGCGGGTGATGTCACATCCATGTCACCCAGCATGCAATGTTTAAAAAGTGTAGTACAACTTTAAGACGCACAACAGCGTCCCCACCACGCATGCGCGAGTCCCTTCCTACCTGCTATGAGAGTACAGGTCCAGCAATCTTCTTCCATCTGCTGTGAGGAGAAGACGTGCTGCTTCTCGGCTCCCTCGCTGCATCTGTTGCGATTTGTTTTTTTCAAACTGATTTTTGGGCCTTTCCTGTGGGTTTTTTTCCCCAGATCTTCTTTGTTTTTTTCCCCTACTGGTTTTTTTCTCTCTTCCCTTACGTTTTAGTTCATTTTTCCACACTTCTAAGTTTTCGGGTTTTTTATTTGTGCTTAGTAGGCCCTCTGAGCTCCAGTCAGTCTTTCTCCCTTATTTTTCCTTGATGATTAGCCCCTTTTTAAGGTCACCATCGAGTTGTTTGATTTGGCCATGGCTGTTTTCCCTTCCCATCGAAGATACCCTCTGGCCTCAAGTTCTGCACCTGGTGCAATCGGACCAGCTCTGGAAAAGACACCCATTCTCAGTGTTTGGGGCCTGAACATGCCCCTTCCAGCCGTATTCTTTGTCTTTGTATGAAGAAAAGGACTCAGTTGGCCAGACAGGGAAGGAAACAGCAACCACTGAGGGACTGAGAGGGTGTCGTGCTTTAATTCCTCCAGTAGTGCACTGCTCATTCAGAGTAACTTTTGCTCCCTGGATGTGACTAAAACAGGACTAACTTAGGAAGTGCTTCTTTTTGTGCTTTGACATTTCTTCCCATTCGACAATTGCTGTTGGATGTCCTGATTTTGGCAGTCCTGCCAAGTCTCCTACATTGAGCGGGAGACACCTGTTTTTGCAGGTCATCTCCTGCACTCCAGCTGGTGAGCTAGGATATCTGCTGAGCAGCTTTCCCTTCCAGCAGTAGAAGGAGACGCCTTAATAAAATGTCATCATCTGCTTTCATGTGACCAATCTCATGATAAGAGCTGTGGGACTTGTCCCTTGGCAGCAGGAGATAACATTTTATTAAGAAGTCTCCTGCTGCCGCTGGAGGGGGAAGTGACTGGTGGTGGTGTGGGTTGCGCAAGTGAGGTGTTTCACGGGTGGGCTGGGGACATAACCTAAATTTCCCACTGAAAATGTTGGCCCCCTTGGTGGCTCTGTGTTGTTCTAGTCCCACTCACAACATGCTCCCTTGCTATTTAAATGTACTGCAGTGTTGGACATTCCTTTTCTGCTTTTGCAAAATTAGGATTTGGACGTTTCAATCACATCGACATCCATTAGGGCATTTTGAGACATCCATATGCTTTGAAAATAAGTTCCATAGAGTCTTTGAGTGAATAAAATACATAAGTAATTTGCTCCTGTAGCATTTAGTTGTCTTTGGCGGCCTCCACTCCAGTTCTGTTGCTTTTTTGGTTTGTCCATCTTCAGATGACTCTTGAAACCTGACTCATTCCCATCTAATCTTCTATTTCATAAATATTCCCAGAGTAATGGATGTTTGCCACAACCCTGTCTGCCTTTTTTTTTGTTGTTGTTGTTCTCACCCAGAATATCCTCACCATTTAACACAATCCGTAATGGTTTCTTCTTTATTAAAGTATGTGCTGTGGAAATTATGTTAATTGTGCTAGAGTGTAATTATAGGCTAGAAAGATTATTTCACAGTCAGAACTGAATTGTTGTAGATAAATGTGCATTAAGTTAATAGTCTGCAGCTAATTAGTTTTGGTATTTATTCATGGAAGGTAAAAAAAAGATGTAATCAGTTACACAAAAGCTTTCTAGATGAATATATTGCAAAATCATCTCAAGATATATTCTGTGACTAACCCTATAATGAGTATTTTGTTAGCATCTGACTTTGATTTTCTGTTTTATAATTAAAATGGCCGCCATTGACAAATTAACCTTTTTAATTGTGTCCCTACTTAGTAGCCTTTGATATACATGGGAATTTTTAAATTACACACTAGTCTCACATACCCAAGTACTGCAAGGTAGGATTAGATATTAGTGTTGCTGTGGCCTTAACAAGAGAGACAGTGTTCTAAGCATATTGCCAACACTACATATTATACGGTAGATGTAAGTACAATAATTGTGTTAGATTATCACTAGCAGCTTAAAATTACTGTTAAAAATACCTTCTGTATCAGGTTAATAGTAGGCAAAAGTATTGTGCAATGCCTTTACAATATACATTTCCTACAAAGCTAAACTGACAGAAATCACCAACGAAATCAAGCTTGGCTTACAGATCATGGACTCATGGACAAATGCATTTCAACTAAAACTCAACAAAGAAAAGACATATTTGCCTCATCCTCTCATCCCAACATAGTGTGGACGATCACACCCTCCCTATCTCCGACAGCCTGAAAATCCTTGGTGTCACAACAGACCGCTACTTAACACTGGAGAGTCAAGTGAAAGCTACAGCAAAGAAAATGTTCCACTCAATGTGGAAACTCAAACGCGTGAAACAATTCTTCCCGAGGGAAACATTCCATAACCTAATACAGTCAATGGTAATAAGCCACGTAGACTACTACAACGGAATCTATGCGGGATGTAAAGAACAAACCTTGAAGAAACTTCAAACCGCTCAAAACACGGCAGCTAGGCTTATATTTGGAAAAATGCGATTTGAAAGTGCAAAACCCCTCCGTGAAAAACTACACTGGCTGCCAATCAAAGAACGCATTGCCTTCAAAATCTGTACCTGGGTTCACAAAATTATCTATGGGGAAGCCCTGGGATACATGACAGACTTAATTGACTTACCAACTAGAAACACTTCCGAATCATCGTGAACATATCTAAACCTGCAGTACCCAAGCTGCAAAGGCCTTAAATACAAATCAACATATGCATTACCAAAAGCCTTAAAAACGATGCACAACCACTTAAACTTCCGGAAAAATCTAAAATCCAACCTGTTCAAAAAGACATACCCTACCGATCCAACTTAATTGCCTGATTTCGGCAACACAACGAACTATATTACGCTATGGACCAAACACAACTCTAACGCTGTACGATTCTCTAATGTAGAAATACCACATGAACGTCATCTTATCACAACTCACTATGTATTTGTTCACTCCGGAGTCAGCTAACGCCTCTCCGGTACTATGTAAGCCACATTGAGCCTACAAATAGGTGGGGAAAATGTGGGATACAAAAGTAACAAATAAAATAAATAAAAAATGTACTACATTATCTGGACACTTCTGTCCAGCAGCTCTATTTTCAAAAATGGTAATACCATATCCCTAGCAGTAGTTTTGCAGTACTATTTATGCGGTTCAGGATTCCACTTTTTATTTTGTTAAGTTGATCTGAGAAAACTGCAGGCCAATGAACCAGCTGTTACAAGCAAAATCCATTTGGAAAGCAAATTACTGACAATATGATTAGACAAGCCTTAATGAGAAACTGCACAGGGATTTAGCAAAGGGAAGTCTTTTCTTACAAATCTGTTGGTAGTACTATAAGATGTTTTTGTCATCTTTAACCATTAGTTAATAATATTGCTCAATTACTTCTAGGACTCAGAGCAACAGTTTTAAACCTGGTCACTGATGGGGCAAGAACATCTTGCCTCACAAATTTGCTTCATTTCTTTGAAGGCATGAATAAACATGTGGATAAAGGTGAGCTGGTTGATTTAGTGTATCTAGATTTTCAGAAAGCTTTTGATAAAGTTCCTTATGAGAGACTCCTGAGAAAATGAGAGTCATGGGATAGGAGGCAATGTCCTTCTGTGAATTAGGAACTGGTTATTGGACAGAAAACAGAGGGTAGGGTTAAATGGCTATTTTTCTCAATGGCAGAGGGTAAATAGTGGAGTGCCACAGGGATTAGTACTGGTACCGGTGCTATTTAACATATTTATAAATGTCTGGAAATTGGAATAACAATGAGGCTATTAAATTTGCAGATAACTCAAAACTATTCAAAGTGAAAGATTGTGAAAAATGAAGACCTTATGAAACTGGAAGACTGGGCATCCAAATGGCAGATGAAATTTAATGTGGATAAATGCAAAGTGATAAACATTGGGAAGAATAATCCGAATCATAGTTATCTGATGTTAGTGTCCATCTTAGGAGTCAGCACTCAAGAAAAAAGACCTAGGTGTCATTGTAGACAAAAACAAATATGCTGAAATCTTCTGCCCAGTGTGTGGTGGCTGCCAAAAAAGCAAACAGGATGCTATGAATTATTAGGAAAGGGATTAAAAAATAAGACCATGAATATTATAATGACTATGAGGCATATTTTCAAAGCTTAGACTTAACTAAGTTCCATAGGTTATTCTGTATCGCTCCATGGTGCGACCTCACCTTGAGTATTGGGTTCTCAAAAAAGATATAGTAGAATAAGAAAAGGTTCAAAGAAAAGCGACCCAAATGATAAAGGGTGTGGAACTCCTCCCATATGAGAGAAGCTGAAGAGGTTAGAGCTCTTCAGCTTGGAAAAGAGGTGGCTGAGGGGGGATATGTCGTGTAGAATGGGGAAATGTGAATCGATTTTTTACTCTTTCAAAAAGTACAAAGACCAGGGGACACTCGATGAAATTACATGGAAATACTTTTAAAACAGGAGCAAATATTTTTTCACTCACAGAATAGTTAAGCTCTGGAACTCTCTGCCGAAGGATGTGGTAACAGCGGTTAGCATATCTAGGTTTAAAATAGGTTTGGACAAGTTCTTGGAGGAAAAGTCCATAGTCTGTTATGGAGATGGTGAAGCCCAGGATTAGTAGCATGGAATGTTGCTACTAATTGGGTTTCTGCCAGGTACTTGTGACCTGGATTGACAATTGGTCTGACCCAGTATGACTGTTCTTATGTTCTTATAGTGATGTGCCTCTTGAGTGAGAATCAGGGGGGTCATCTGCCTCTGATGGTTTGAGGTTTGGTGGAGTAGGGAGGGGAGGGTGTGGAATGTAGGCAAATTTTTAGTTGCCGTGACCCATTTAACAGATAGTGGGCCTGATTTTGGGACTCACTATCTGAATAACCGTAGTCTGAAACCTTTATTGTTCCTGGCCACAACAGGATCAGGATGCCTTTTCTTTCCGTATGAGGTTTGTGAAATGGCTGCTATTGCTTTATGTGCAGATAAATAAAGTACACAGTGTTGTTCTACCTATTTTACAGAAGGCTTTATGTTTGGTGGAGATATTTGTAGAATACAGAAGGAATTGAATATGATGCCTCAATTCCCATCTGAATAACCTATCTAAAGTGGGCCTTAAATTTTTCAAAGTTGTTAAGACATAAGATGCTGTGAGGAGGTGCAGGGGACTGGGGGATTGGGCATGTAAATGGCAGATGAAAGTTAATGTTAGACAAGTGAAAGTCATTCACACAGGGGAAAATAATGCTAATTATAGATTCACAATACTAGGTGACGTACTAGGAGCTACTTCTTTTTTTTTTTTTTTTAAATATGTTTATTGAATCAGAGAGAAAAATACAGCAGCGTATGATGATAGTGTTTCCCAAGTTCAGTCCTGGAGTACCCTTTGTCAGTCAGGTTTTCAGGATATCCACAATGAATATGCATGAACTATATTTGCATACACAGCCTCCATTATATGCAAATTTCTTTCATGCTTATTCCTTGTGGATATCCTGAAAACAGGACTGGCTGGTGGTTCTCCAGAAAAGGTTTGACAGGTAGTGTTCTAGATCATTTACCTCACCAAAGGAACCAGGGCTGCCGAGAGACTGGGCCGGGCCTGGGACAAGGCCGCCCCAGGGCCCCCGGCCCCGCCCCCAGGTTGTCGTCATTGCCCCCCCCCCCCCCCCCGAGGGGGGCCCGACACCACAGTCCCACCCGCCTCCGCCGCCGGGCCCCTTCCACCCAAACCCCCGCCAGCAGAAGTGCAGTCTTCTGACCTGACTCCAGCGTGCGCAGACCACACAGACGAGCTCCTCTCAGCTAATCTTCGCTGTACTCTGCAGGGGTCTTGCCTGTATACAGTATTGATGGGCATGTTTTTCACATTATGAAAGAAGAATAAATTGTGTGTGGCTATTTTCACTGATTGCCTTGAGAATTTGTGGTCTTTGGTGACTTCCTCACTTATCTTTTTGCTTGCTGCTCTTTTTGTGGAACACTTTCTTTTTCTCTTTCTTCCTGTTTTTGTGCCCTCTGCTATAAAAAAGGGTTGCATGTTAGTTTATTGGCTTCTTAGTTTCTGTGAGTGAACAGAGAGTACCCAAGGTGGTACCCTTATGCTTTATGCCAATGGCTGGCAAATTTACATAAAGAAAAGTGATTACGTCTAAATTATTTTATTATGCTCTCTTATTTGATAAGTGACCAATAGATTTTGAGTCACCAGATGCATGGTTTTAAATGTTTTTGTACTGAAGTATTGCTTCCAAAACATTGATTGTTCGTTTTTTCCATATATATCTTTCAATTTCCCATTCTTGCTGGGATGCCCATTTTGTTGCTGAAATTTTTGTTGTCTGCAGATTTTTTTTTTGTTATCTGCAAATAGACATTTTTTCTTTACAGCTGTTCTGTACCATTACTAATGAGGATATTGAAATGCCACCAGCCCACTTTTCTTCAGGAGTAATTTCAGTTTAGACCTGTCAAGAGATAATATTAGCAATAAATAAAACTTAAGTTTGCATAATGCAGCTGTAATTCACCTGTAATACTAATAGGATTTTTTTTGGAATGTTGAGGCCCTAATGTTATAAATTATAAAGGATAATAATGCATATGTTTGAAAAAGTCCTATGGGCTCTCTCTATAAGAGTGAGCAAGACAGCAGCTGGATTCATTGGACAAGCTGCACACTTACTCTAGCTGTTTCCCTAAATAGTTCATTTAGGGAACAGTAAGCATCCCAAATTGCTGATTTAAGCTGACTGCTCGGGAGTTTGTTTGATGGTGCTAGATGGAAAAACTGATAAAAATTAAAATACCCCCCAAAAGGTGGTGGTTTACATCCATTAGCTGTCATATAGGAACGTTAATTAAGATTACAGATGGGCATAGTCATCTACAAAGGAAGAAGGAGACAGCAGTATCTTAGCCACTGGTTTAGTCCAGTAGATGCTAGCAGTGTAAGATTCATGTGGAGAGAGATGGGATTTGATATACTGCCTTTCAGTGGTTATAATCAAAG
This sequence comes from Microcaecilia unicolor, assembly GCF_901765095.1. Lineage (NCBI taxonomy): Eukaryota > Metazoa > Chordata > Amphibia > Gymnophiona > Siphonopidae > Microcaecilia > Microcaecilia unicolor. The sequence continues at coordinate 369,169,611 of NC_044031.1, read as the reverse complement.
TGGTTATACATAGGTACATATTTTGTACCTGGGGCAGTGGAGGGTTAAGTGATTTGTCCAGAGTCACAAGGATCTGCAGGGAATTGAACCCAGATCCTTTGGTTTTCAGGCCATTGTACTAACTATTTGGCTGCTCCAGTCCACTCCTAGGCCAGTATAAAGTGGGTAGCTTAAGAAAGCAGAAGCAGCAGGTCTGGTAGGAAAATGAGCAGACGGATTTCCAAAGTAGCATGGAAACAGGGACAGGTGAGGATCCAGGCAGATAAGCAGAAACTGATCTAGGCAGGCAGGCCGGCCGCAGAAATGGGCCAGCCACACATGGTCAGGCGCCAAGTCCCTTGTAACAGCTGCGCAAACTGCAATGAAGTCTGTCTAATGCAGCCAGTCGGGCTTAGCTCCTTGACGTCTGATAGACTGGCAGCTGTGCAGAGCCAGAACAGAAATATCTGAAGATTCTACTGGAAACTTCCTTGCACATCAGGATTCTGGTTCAGCAAGTAGGCTATTTTTCAGCAGGATGCTGCAGACAGATAATTTTCATTTTACTTTGTTTTTTTTTTTCTTTCATATTTTAGAAATTAGCATGTGGCCATTAATGGAAAACAAAAGAAATTCGACCATTTTAGAGCCGAGTTAAAAAGTGGCCGGACCGCAAAGGAAACCCATGCGTTAAAACTACAGCCAGCCACTTTTTAGGGTGGCTTAAAAAATGACCCCTAAGTGTTTTTGTAGAATTTTAAAAACCTGTTTAGAACTTTTGAAAATCCATCATACCAGAATGTCTTTGATGTTTTTTGATTTCCAAGGTAATAATGTTGAGCTGTTCCAGCAGAGAAGGAAATGGCATTTTAGTGGATTTTGCTAAAGCTTTCATCATGGCAGGTTTTGTGAATTCATATGAAGAAGAATGTTAGCATGAACAGATATCTGTTGTTGAATCGTGCATGAATCATTACAAGAAAGAAAAATCCTTCATTAAATGAGGATTTATATAGGTCAAGGTTTTCTAGCTTCTCTTAATGGCATGGTATTATTAGTTACCAGTTGTGTTATTACTGTACATTACTTTGTCTCGTTTGTGATGTCTTAAACAAAGAATGCAGTGCCCATGTGCTACTTAATGATCAGATGTGTTGAGGCAGTACCATAGACATACCTTGTTTACACAGTTTGGAGGAGGGCAAAGGGGTAGAGCAAGTGGAGGAATGAAAACCTTTTTCTCTTTACTTCCCAAGCCCTATTGCTCTATCATTTCCTTCCCTTCCGCCCCATCCCCAGCACTGTCCTCTTTTGCTCTTGACATCCACTTCCACGAAACGTCTGCCTCCTCTCTCTTGCCCCCAGTCCTAAAATCCTTTCCTTTCCCTCTCTCTTTAACCCCACCCTCTGTCCTGAAACATTTCTCTCCTATCTTTGTTTTCCCTCCACCTACTGCCCTGCAACTTCTTCTGTTTATCTCTCAACCCTATTCTGTACCCCACAATGTTTCCCTTTTCTTTCTCTCTCTATACCTTACTTTCCATACACCATGCATCTTCTCCCCCTCTCTCTCGTTCCCACTACCCACTGTATTATTTTCTATTCCCCCCATCCCAAGAGTTAATTAACACTACATTGGGCTCTAGGCAAACATACATTTGTTGGCCCCTTACCATGGACCCCTATTCAGTGTCACTGTTCCTACCCCCTAGATTTTCATTCATGGCATACCCCTCCCTTTTTGTTAGCAGTAGTGAAATACTTGTGATTGGATGCATTCAGTTACACATGCCTTGCCCACATAACTGCACAATTAGCGCCACTTTCACACAGAAATGCACTGCACAGTATTCTAAAAGGCATCACGCACATGTCGTGATATGTGCAAAAAGGGTAGATGTAGATATGAGTGGGCCATGGATGTGGTGCAAACATATACACATAACCTATAGTTTTTTATGTTACTCAAACTTCATGGCATCGTTGGCCACACCAACTTAGGTCAGCAATTGACCCAGCGTAAGATCATGACTAAATGTAGGCATGTTGATGCTGGCTTGCACCAGTATACTATAACAGAATCTTGGTACCAAGATGCCTTTATAGAATTGGAGCTCAGCACGCAGTATTAAGCCACCTAATTTGAGGGCCCAAGTAATCAAATTGCCCCAAAAGCTTGTGAGTGAGCATGGGGACTAGGCAAGCACATGCTCTGAATAGAATGGCTTTATGTTTAGAGCTGCAGAGCTGCCCAATTACCCAATTCCAGGAAGGACATTTTAGACCAGTCCTGGAATACTGACAACCCTACCTGGTTGTATTTGCAGTACAGATTTCAATGAGTAAATCAGGGTTTACAAAGATCACTACGAATTGGAATGAAAGGTCAAAACAGGACAGGCAAAAATGAGTAATTTGTCAGCTCTGGAGCAGTGGGCTAAGAACCAGGGAAGCCAGACAAGTAATTTTCACCCTCCATTGCCTATGGTACAAATCAGAGATGTGTAGGTATACAGAGGTAATTAGCTGACAGAACACTACTAAATAGCAATTATTCTGGACTCATGTCTAGGGGACGTGTACCTCTTTGGCCCAATGGCTAGCTAGCTGTGCTGGGGAAAGGAACAATGCCATAGATGGAATATATATTATTTATTAGGTAAAGAAAAAAAAATATATATATATATAGTTCTGAAGCAAAATGCCAAGCAAAATACAAAATGACTTGCTATAAAAATAGATTATCACCAAAACATAGATAATGAAATATGATTATCCTAATGGACTAACTAAATGAGTGATTACACAACCAATCACAATACTGATATCCTAATGATTAGTTTGAGAACTTACACCACACGTCTTATGCAAAATACACAGTTAGCAGCTAAATTCACAGACCATAAGTCATGACATAAAACCCATCTGTCTCAGACAAAAGCCAAGGACTAATTATCCCCATGACCATAGGTAGTAAATCCTGTTATCTCACCCTGCAGTCTGTGGCAGACTTACAGTGGTAAAGAAGCGGATTCCTCTTCTGAGACTGAAGCTGAAGCCTCAGCGAGTCTCTTAGTCCAGGAATAAAGTCCGAGATCTGTATTCTGGATGCAGATGGCACAGTCATTAGGTGAGGCCGTATATTGTAGGTGAGCTAACCTTGTGTTTGTTACAAGGTATGCAGTTTACTGGTATTTAGGAAAATCAGTCTCTTGCTCATTCTGAGCCTTCTATCCACCTGCAAGTCTTCTGATCCTCTCCTTCTCTTCAGTTCAACCTTTGGCATCCATTGGTCAGATGATACCTGTGGACCAATCACATACGGTGTAATAATGTCCATCCAGCTTCATTGTCATGAAGAGAGCCTTTTTTGTAGCTATGAAACTGTTATCGATGGCATGCAAACCTCCCTGTCTGATCCCATACTCCTGGAGCCATGTGTGTCTCTCTCCTCCAATCTTCCCAGGAGATAAGTGGGCTAGTTTGCAACAAAGAATATGTCCTTAGATGAAGTCATCTTGGAATGCTCAGCAGTAATTTTCCTTTTTGTAACCAAGCTGGATTCTGATGGTTACTGATGCATACAGGCCACAAGCTGTAAAATCCATATGGTTATAACAATCTAATATAATAAAACGCACCGTGAACGTTCTAATGAGGACAACATTCTGAAAGGGTTCGTGGGGTTCGTGGGGTTCGTGGCGTTCGTGTTGTGAAGCCAGCAAGCCGTCTCTGCCCCGCCCTCGCGTCTAAACAAACAAATCCGGAAGCGAAGCGTCAGGGAAGGAGGCGGCGCTCCCGACGTCTACCCTTCCCTTCGCTGTGTCACAGCGAAGGGAAAGCTAGACGTCGGGAGCGCCGCCTCCTTCCCTGACGCTTCGCTGCACGAACCGCCACGGAGGTAAAGTTAAAAAGAATAAAAAAAAGGGATGCATGGATGCGAAGGGGGGGGGGGGGGGGGAAGAGGGCGGCCCAAGCTGGGACATGGCAGAGAGAGTAGCATGGATGCGAGGGGGGGGGGGTCATGGAAGGGCGAGAGGGGACTTGCTGGAAAAGGATGAATGGAGGCGGCAGGGGACAGAGGAGTATGGATGGGTATGGATTAGGAGGGCAGGGCACAGGGAGAGAGGGGAATTACTGGAAATGGATGAATGGAGGGGGCAGGGGACAGAGGAGTATGGATGGGCATGGATTGGGAGGGCAGGACTCAGGGAGAGAGGGAAATTGCTGGATAGGGAAAAATGGAGGGGCCAGGTGACAGATGAGCATGGATGGGCATGGATTGGAAGGGCAGGACTCAGGGAGAGGGGAATGCTGGATAGGGATGAATGGAGGGGACAGATGGGCATGGATGGATATGGATTGCAGAGCAGGCCTCAGGCAGAGAGGGCAAATGCTGGATAGGGAAAATGGGGGGGGCCAGGTGACAGAGGAGCATGGATGGGCATGGATTGGAAGGGCAGGACTCAGGGAGAGGGGAATTGCTGGATAGGGATGAATGGAGGGGACAGATGGGCATGGATGGATATGGATTGCAGAGCAGGCCTCAGGCAGAGAGGGGAAATGCTGGATAGGGAAAATGGAGGGGCCAGGTGACAGATGAGCATGGATGGGCATGGATTGGAAGGGCAGGACTCAGGGAGAGGGGAATTGCTGGATAGGGATGAATGGAGGGGACAGATGGGCATGGATGGATATGGATTGCAGAGCAGGCCTCAGGCAGAGAGGGGAAATGCTGGATAGGGAAAAATGGAGGGGCCAGGTGACAGAGGAGCATGGATGGGCATGGATTGGAAGGGCAGGACTCAGGGAGAGGGGAATTGCTGCATAGGGATGAATGGAGGGGACAGATGGCCATGGATGGATATGGATTGCAGGGCAGGCCTCAGGCAGAGAGGGGAAATGCTGGATAGGGATGAATGGAGGGGGCAGGTGACAGACAAACATGGATGGCCATGGATTGGGAGGGCAGGGCTCAGGGACAGAGGGGAATTGCTGGAAAAGGATGAATGGAGGGGGCAGGGGACAGATGGCCATGGATTGGGAGGGCACGGCTCACACTCTCTCTCTCATATACAATGTCTTTCTGACTCTCACTCGCACACACTGTCTCACACAGTATCACATTCACTCTCTATGTGCCACACAGTCACTCACACACTCGCTTGGTGTCATACACTCACTCTCACAGAGAATCTGTGTCTCACACACACACTCTCTCTGTTGCCCAGACACACACACTCTCTCTCACACTGTGTCTCACATACACACACTCTCATTCTCACACACACTCTCTCACAAACACACTCACACCCAGACTCACTCTCTCTCTCACACACTCACACTTTCACTCTGACTCTCAAACAGTCACTCTCACATACTCTCCCAAACATACACACTCCAAGGAAAACCTTGCTAGCGCCCGTTTCATTTGTGTCAGAAACGGGCCTTTTTTACTAGTGGCTATATAGGCCAAGACCAGCAAAGGTGAGATCTCAGGTAAATACTCCTACAGATGTCAAGGGTGGACTGCCTCAGAGACAGAGAGATTTATAGCTGATGTGTCTGGGGCAGGGCCAGGTCGCCCACTAGGCAAAGTAGCTGGCTGCCTAAGGTGACACAAAACAAATTAGGGGCTGGCACTGGTACTTGGTCTCTAGCATCTCTCTTTCTACCCCCACAATGGACTCCTGCATAATTCTCCTTCCTTCCCTCCCTCCACCCCAAGGTGTTCAGCATCCTAGCTCCTGAATTTATTTATTTCTAGTCTGCCTGCCCTCTTTCAGGTAATATACTCAGTCCCATCTAACATGGAGTATCCACTACTTCAGTTAGTAGAAAGACTTATGAGATACTATATAAGGAGAGACAGACACAGAAGGCTATTGTAATATGAGAATAAACATTTATTAAACTTACCATATCAAGGTTCTATTTCAGGTTAGAAGGTACAGATAATCAGTAAAGTCAATCAATACAATCCATAAGCAATTCTCATATGAGAGGGTAACCGGGCCGCAAAGAGCATTTCCACAATCATTACTTCTCTAACTACTAATGATTACAACTGTTACTTTTATACCTTTCTGATCACATGCTTTTTCCTCAGAGATACACATTTCTTGTGCAATTAGTGATTTTCCATATTATCAGCACTCATTTACTGAAAGCTTACTTAATTTTACATTTACATTAATCTTGCCTAATATATGTACTGTACCATAATCAAAGGTCATTCTCATTTGCAACATAATTTTCATGTAATCATAGTTCTGCTTTTCTCTTGCTACCTGTTTAGTTACCAAGGTTTCCCCTTACAACAGCAAAAACTATAAATCATATTTCTCAGCATACTGCATATAGTTCCTCTCTCAGCTTGTTTTGCAAGCACTTAGGAGAACATTTGTCACACTTGTTACTGGCATCTTAGTGACTGTCCTTTTGACCTTTATTGAGGCCTAGCTCAACACACAACTAATCAGACTACATTTGTAAGCCTGTTCCATGGTTCATGTCCAGCATGTTCCATATTAACAGCTCCCCCCTTGAAGGCATGTGAACGCCAGGCCTTCACCAGTGCTGGACATCTCAGAGTCTTGATCTACTCCAAGGAGGAGCATCGTGTCTGCAGCCTTTAAGGAAAGATGAGCGTTCAGTTGTAGTGGCTAGTGTCCGTCACAGGTCATTATGCAAGAAACTGGAAAGAAATATGATTTCAGAAGGATATTCAAAATATTTGTCCTACAATAGTATGGGTCCTCCCAATATGAACAGTTCTATATGGTTATAGGTAAGCATGTGCAAGTGAGAAGACATAGGTAATGAATTACACCTTACTTTCAAGAATATTGTCTTTATGAGTATTAGTATCATCAATAGTAACTGTTTTAGTAGTAACCTCCTCATTAGGTTCAGTGTGGTCATTTATTTCATGGTCAAGATCAGCATAAATTTCAGAAGTTCCTGGTTCAGCACTACGAATCATTCTTTCGTACATAACATTGTCCCATAGGATCTTTTTTCACTTATAGCAGTTTCAACAACACGTTCCACTAATCTCCTGCTACAAGGTATGATACAACAGCCACATAGCATAAAAACAGCTATGACCACAATGATTGCAGTTAAGGCTGAAAGTATGATACTTTTCCATTTTCCAAACATAGTGTCGAACCATCCAGTCCAGGTGGTATCAATACCAGAGTTCTCAGCTAATTCATTAGCTAGCGCAGTAAGTCCTTCTAAAGCCGTTGTAATACTTCCATCAGGGGCAGTATTATTGGGAATGAAAGTACAACCGTCTCCACTTCCAATCATCACACAAGCACCTCCTTCTTTTGCTAATATCATGTCAAGGGCCAATCGATTTTCCCAAGTCATCCGGCTGGTAGCATCCAATTGTTCTGCTATACCCTTGATATCATCTGTTGTATAGTTGATAAATCTTTGTTGGTTGTAATAAATGTAGTTAATCCAATCAACATTCTTACTTATGGAGATCACAGGGAATATGGCTTCAAAACCAGCAGCAATTTGGTTGCGGGCCTTGAACTCATCAGGGACCCCCCTTGGAACTCTAATAGCATCAAGATATACTTTAGAGTCAAAAGAACCAGCTGGAGAAGCTCTCTTAGATCTGAATAGAGCTTGGTCGGCATGCAAAGCCGCAGTGGTAAATGGTATTACCAATTGAACAACACATTGTCCTTCCCAATCACAGGGTAAAGTAGAGTACAATGTTCTGTTTACACAGTACATCAGCTCTAGCAGTGGTAAAATCAGAAAAGTCCATGGAGCCACTAGCAGTTAAGCTGGTATTACAGGAAGACAAATGTCCAACAGCATATGGATTTGTAGCCTTTTTTCTTCGTATACAGGTTTCAAATTTTGTATTCTTATGAGGTGGTTGAAATACTGGAGGCATTCTCACTTGTTCTTTAGAAATCTCAGGAAACATTAGTGCAGGAGACTTTCAAGAAGCATTAGTAGTCTTATCACCATGGAGTAAATATAACATACACATGGCACCAGTTGTCAGCAAGCACCCCTCCGTGCTGTCCGCTCTTGCTTTGACACCTCTCTGTGCTGTCCGCGCTCCGCTCAACACCTCTCTGTGTGGTCTGCGCACCTCTGAGCACCTCTCCGAGCTGTCCTTCTTCGCCCACACAATTGGGGCTAATCCATCTCCTCCACAGAACTGTTCCGGCTCACTTGCAAAAAGCAATTCACAGTACTGTTTATTCTGCAGAGCACTTTTATTTCAGAGCCCCACCAGCAGGCGCATAGAGTATGCGCTGTATTCCAGCTGCTGGTCTCTGTACAACTTACTTCCCTTCTTCTTCCCCTCTCCCCACAAGCCCCCAACAGTTCCCAAAAGTTCAGTCTTGAGACTCCAAACCCAAATGAAATAGACCTTTGAGTCAGTCAGTTCCTCTACTCACTTTCTCCTACTGCCTAGGAGATAGAGGCATTTTCTCCTCCCTCACTTGTCAGCCACCAACACTCTGACAACCTCCCACTGAAAATGTACAGACTGACCTTCTTCATGTAATTACCCTCTGTCCTGAGCAGAAGAACTCCATTTGCTCTTGTTCAGCTTCTTTCATGGCCTTTTCACAGTCCTCCTCCAGCTCAATCTCCTCCCACTCCATGGAGTCTTCCCCCCACCCTCTCTCCCAGGTGCTGCTCCTCCCCTTGATTGTCCTCCATCTCCCAATCACCTGCTGACCTTTCTGCCTGCTGGGAGTTGGAGTGCTGTCCCTCATGTTCCCTCCTCCCTTGCAAGTGCTGCTGGGTTCTGTAGTTCACTTCCTTTCTTACAAGTCTCCTATCCCCTTTCCCCGGCAGAGAGTGATCTTCCTTTCTAGGCCTACTGCCCCTGTCAGTTCTTCTCTGCCTTCCCTCTACCTCCTCCTTACACAGTATAATCATTCCTGAAATTCAAGGGAAAGGGAACCATTATAGGTTCCAATAGGGGTATTGGTAAATTGGAGTATTAGCTCAAATATTTCAGCAATCCTGTTTCCCCTTTGTCTGAGGAAAAACCAGGGAAACCAACATCTTCCTCATACTTTATAGGAGATTATCCAAAAATACACAAATTCCCCAGTATTAGGCAAATTGTATTTGCATAGATTCTAACAAGGGAGTGGTGATAGGTACACCATCAAAATCAGTAGTAGTGATCTTTTGTCGAGACAGTTTTAACAATTGTTGTAAGCGAAGAGGGGCATTGGCTAACATGGTGCAGGAAGCACTTGTGTCTACCATGAAAGGTACAGGAATGCCATGGATATGTAGAGTAACCATGGGATCAGCATAATCTGCTTGGGCATGCACCATGGCTAGTCATTGGGATGAATTGGGGTTGGCAGGGTAGGAATTGGGATTGGCAGGGTCCCATAAAGGGAAAGACTGGCGTTGAGGTGGAGGGTTACGATAACCTCTTCCAGAATTACGGCTGGACCTACATTCATCAGCAAAATGTCCATAATTATTGCATTTGAAACATTGTACACCTGCATGCGGCATAGGGCTGGGGTGATAGCTGTAATCGCGATACGGGCCAGGAGGGAAACCTCTTGCCCTATGAGGTGCCCTGGGGTTAGCATCCATATACATTGTGTGTGGATTCAAGGTAGACGGGTAAAAATAATCACAGTCAGAACTAGGGCTGGAATTGGGACAGACAGAGCTGATGGAAGCTGCAGTGGAGTCACAGGATTTATGTCCTTTAGTCTGATCAATTTGCAGGGACAAGAGATGGGCTTGGAGCTTCTGCATGCCTTTAGTTTTGTTCAGGTTGTTCTTAACTAAAGTTCTCCAATGATGCAGAATGTGTTCCTTCATTTCTGGCCATGGTTTTTGAGAAATGCCTACAGTGTTATCTAACCCGTCTCTAACCGTGGCTGGTAGGGTTTCTTTAAAGAGATGATAAAATATAGAAAGACTGTTAGGAGCGTCAAATCTCTCCTTATTCTCGTCGTGATACATCTGCTGTAATTTAAGGATGTAAGTTTCAATAGAATCAGTATCGGGATCCCATTGTTGGGAGGTAAGGACAGAAAAGTCCTTGCGAGTAGGGAAACGATTACGAATGGCAGCAAAAAGGTTAGCTTCAATGTTAGAAAAGGCATTGCCATCATAGCTGCAATCGTCAATAACGTGGCGATAACCAGCTTGAGCAAACAAATCAGTAACATTGGCATGAGGAAGGCGGCCTAATAAAGCCTGAATATCCCCAACAGCAAGAGTAGTTCCAAAAGTAGACTCAGTAAATTTGCATATACATTTATTACCGCCTTCAGTTAAATCAGGTAATTGTTGGATAAGGCTGGTTAGATCAACCGCAGAGTATGGTATATACTCAGTATGAGGTTGGCGCCAACCATTTTGTGCAATAAAGGAAAAACTTTAGCGGCAGGTTGAGAAGGGGTCACAGGAGAAAATTGATTCTCATATTTTTGCCACACTTTGAGTCCCTCTTTCATGTAGGGTAAAATCAGAGAACTCCAATTGGGATCGGGATGTGAATAAATGAGTTCCCATGCCAATTTTAACTTATTAATGGCTAAAGAGCCATGGCGAGGGTATAATGCAGATTGTGGCTGGAGGCATTCAGACCAGGCAGCCAAATTATCAGCCCAAGGTTGGCAAAAATATACCAAGAACCTCCCTCCTGCTGAGCAACAAATGCATCAGGAGGCATACAGACATTAGCAAGGAAATGGGAATCTACAGAGCCCTCAAAAGAGTGTTGGCGAGGCAAAGTTTTACAAAGTAAAGCGTATTTGTCAGGGTCAGTATGAACAGAGGAAGAAGGTGGAAGAGAAAGAGGTTTAGGGGTGAAAGTATGTTCAAGCTGATCTAATTTGAGAGACAAGGGATCAAGATCTTGACGTATAGCATCTCTAATATCAGGCTTAGGAGTGAGCGGCGTCAATGGGGAGTTATGCGGAGGAGCAGATAAATCAGGAGGTGTCTGATCGGGAAGAGTTTGATTAAAAGAAACATGGCTCTTAGATTGCCGGGGGAAAGGCAGACATAGTGATTGGGTAGACTTAGGTCTAGCGCCTAGATGCAAAGAATTGGGAACAAATAGATAGGTTGCAGAGGAAGACTTAGGTCTAGGGCCTAAAGGCAATGAATCAGGAATAACAGGATGACAAGTAGGAGTAGCAGTATCTAGAGTAGACGTAGAAGGAACATGTGAAGACATATCGCGATCAAGGTGCGAGAGAACGGTTTGTGCATGATCAAAAGCTTGAGCAGTATGTTCGCAAGCAGCAGAAAGACGTAGCTCATCAGAAAAGGGAGAGTCATGCTTAGAAGGAATGGAAAGGTGACGAGAGTGATCATGCAGCAAAGGCTTGAATGCAACAGCAGGAAGAGGAGGAGGTGCATTAGTAAGCACAGGTTTAGGTAATAGATCAGTCGCAAGCGATTGAGAGCATGGGTGAGATGTAGGGAAAGGGTCAGGAGGTAATGATAAAGAACAAGGGGTAAATACCGGTACCGAAACGGGTACTTGGTTAGGAGGAGTGGTGCCCAAGAAGCGAGAGTTGACATTATCAGGAGCAACATTGGGAAGTGGGATAAGATCAACACTCCTTTCTGCTATGGAAGTGACACAGTAGTCGACGTATATAGAGGATGTATAGTAACTGGTGTGGGGCCTTGAGCATATGTAGATACTCAAGTCCTTGTGTCAGCCACAATGCATCTTTTATAGATATCTACTGCTGCGTTGCCATTCTGGAGAAAAGGAGGTAATTCACTGAACACTTCCTGGGGGGGAGGGTAGATGGAGGAAGGAAGGTAGGAGAGAAATGCTAGACACGTCAGTTGTGATAGTAGAGGGAGGAAAAATTATGGAGATCAAGGGAGGAGGGAATTGACTGGACACCATGGTGGGGTAGGGAAGGAAAGGAGGAAGATGCTGGACACTGGGGGGGGGGGGGAGGAAGCTGGGGGATGCAGGACACGAGGGGGAGGCTGGGAGGGTAGGGGAGTGTCTTGAGCCTCAGACTGCCCTATTGTATATGGAGCACATGACTAAAGGTTCACCTAGGACATCAAATAACCTTGGGCTGGCCTGAGGTATAAACTTACAGATTTTGAAAAGGATTCCAGAGTGATCCAGAAAATTACAGACCAGTAAGCCCGACATCAGTGCCAGGCAAAACAGTGGAAACTATTATAAAGAATAACGTTACGGAACACATAGATAAACATGATTTAATGGGACAGAGTCAGCATGGGTTCAGCCAAGGGAAGTCTTGCCTCACCAATTTGCTTTATTTCTTTGAAAGCATGAATAAACATGTGGATAAAGGTGAGCCGGTTGATGTAGTATATCTAGATTTTCACAAAGCTTTTGACAAAGATCCTCATGAGAGATCCTGAGAAAATTAAAAAGTCATGGGATAGGAGGCAATGTGGAATAGGAATTGGTTATTGGACAGAAAACAGAGGGTAGGGTTAAATGGCCATTTCTCTCAATGGAGGAGGGTGAATAGTGGAGTTCTGTAGGGATCTGTACCGAGACCTGTACTTTTTAGCATATTTATAAATGATCTGGAAATTGGAATGCCAAGTGAGGTGATTAAACTTGCAGATGACACAAAACTATTCAAAGTTGTTAAAACACATGTGGACTATGAAAAATTGCAGGAAGATCTTAGGAAATTGGAAGACTGGGCATCCAAATGGCAGATGAAATTTAATGTGGACAAATGCAAAGTGATGCACAATGGAAAGAATAATCTAAATAATAGTTACCTGATGATAGGGTCCACCTTGGGGGTCAGCACCCAAGAAAAAGATCTAGGTGCCATTGTAGACAGTATGCTGAAATCTTCTTTCCAATGTGCGGCGGCAGCCAAAAAATCAAACAGGATTCTAGGAATTATTAAGAAAGGGATGGTAAGTAAGACCAAGAATATTACACTGCTTCTGTATTGCTCCATGGTGCAACCTCATCTTGAGTATTGCATTCAATTCTGGTCGTAGTATCTCAAAAAAATATAGGGGAATTAGAAAACATTCAAAGAGGAGCGACCAAAATGATAAAGGAGATGGAACTTCTCTCTTATGAGGAAAGGCTAAAGAGGTTATGGCTCTTCGGCTTGGAAAAGAGATGGCTGAAGGATGATATGATTGAGGTTTACAAAATTACAAAATCCTGAGTGGTGTAGAATGGGTAAAGGTGAATTGATTTTTCAATCTTTCAAAAAGTACAAAGACCAGGGGACACTCAAATGAATTTGCATGGAGATAATTTTAAAATAAATAGGAGAAAATATTTTCCACTCAGAGAAAAGTTAAGCTCTGGAACTTGTTGCCGAAGCATGTGGTAACAGCAGTTAGCATATCTGGGTTTAAAAAAGGTTTGGACAAGTTCCTGGAGGAAAAGTCCATAGTCTGCTGTTGAGATAGACATGGGAATGCCACTGCTTGCCCTTGGATTGGTAGCATGGAATGTTGCTACTATTTGGGTTTCTGCCACGTATTTGTGACCTGGATTGGCACTGTTGGAAGCAGGATACTGGACTAGATGGACCGTTGGTCTGACCCAGTATGGCTATTCCTATGTTCTTATATGTGAAAAAAGTTTTCTTTGTTGTTTCTTAAAGGATATGGACAGAATGGAGGCAGTATTAGGATAGATTTCAAAGGAATGTGTCCATATAGAGGAGTGGAGGAGTACCCTAATGGTTAGTAGAGTGGGCTGAGAACCATGGGAACTGGGTTTGATTCTCACTGTAGCTTATTGTGATTGTGGGCAAGTCACTTAACCCTCCATTGCCTCAAGTACAAAATAAGTGCCTGTATGTAATATGTAAACCACTTTGATTGTAACTACAGAAAGGAGGTTTATGAAGTCCCATTCTGTGCCCCCACCCCCAGGGAACTTAATAGTTTGGTATTGTCCCAGGCTTAAAACTTCCCATCAGTTAGTACAGTCATACCATTGGACCACTCACCTTCAGCCCAATTTTTCATAGGGAAACTAGAGATTTTCCCCAACAGAGACCGAAATATACACAACCCCATACACAGTGAGGGAGAAGTGAAGCTGAGAAGCATCCTTGTCAAGAGACACATCAATAAAATGCTTCTTGAGGCAATAAAGATCTCCAGCAAAGGGGAAGAACTTGCTGTGCTGTAAGACTACAGCTGGGCACAGATAACCAGACTCCTGTAAATTCAATTCCCCAACTCCACCTTCCCTGAAGAACCAGTATGCAGCCCTTATGCACTGTGGTGCCTAAACCTCTTAGAACCTTTGTGTGCTGAATATAGTTTCAGCTAGCAAGGGAACAATTCTGACCTAGTGATGCTACCAACCATGATATGATTTATTATTGGACAGTGTCTGCTCAAGTTGAAAACAGTAAACTGAGACAAGTCAGCTGTATTATTTTTGATAGGGGTGAGGAGACGGTGCACCGCAGAGAATTGTGACATGATGAGTGTAGAAATGTTACCAATTTGGAAGATTTGAAGAAGTATAATCTTGTCATATGCAAAGTAACCTGAGTATTCTAGATAAGGAAATGATTTTAGAAGGGTTGGGCACCATTTCCATATGTAAAAAGCTGATTTCCAACTGCTCGAGCTCCATCGGGGCAGTGGAATTTAAAACTTTTTTTTCCCCTTCCTCTGTCTATCCTTATTATGCTAGCTACTTTATTCCATACCTATTCCCACCATGTCCATTCGAAGCAGTTGGGGAAATTCAAATATTCTGGCTGCCAGGATGCGGAGATTACTAAAATGGATATAGTGAACTGGTTTTAGGCTTTTAAATCTGTAATGCAGGCAGTGCAAGGGGACTTGCAGAATGCAAGGAGATCCGGAGAGATGTTAGCAAGATCAGAGCCTGGGTGGAGCACATGGAGGAGTGCCTGGATGCATATGAGGCACGCCTGGTGGCCCTCATTACAAAGAGCCATCAAGAGTGGCAGGACATGTTAGACATGCTTGAAGATCTAGAAAACAGGTCTCACAGGCATAATTTGTGATTCCAGGGGGTCCCGGAGTTGGAGCCATATCAGGATCGTGCACAGACTGTGAGAAAAATCTACTTGTTTCTGCTGCAGTCAGATTATCAGGCAGTCGGCAACTCAGAGCCCCAACAGATAAAGTTGGATAGAGAGCATAGAAGTGCAGGGCTCTGTAAGCACTTGGCCGCTCAGGATATGATTGTATGCTTCCAGGATTACACCATTAAGGAGGATGTTTTGCGCAAGGCCTGGACTCGGAAGGATTTTTTGTGGCTCAGGGTACTGGCCCCGGTGATAATTATAGATATAAATGGATTAATGAGACAAAACCAACATGGATTTAGTGAAGGGAAATCTTGCCTCACCAATCTATTACATTTCTTTGAAGGGGTGAACAAACATGTGGATAAAGGTGAGCCGGTTGATATTGTGTACCTGGATTTTCAGAAGACGTTTGACAAAGTACCTCATGAAAGACTCCAGAGAAAATTGGGGAGTCATGGGATAGGAGATAGTGTCCTATTGTGGATTAAAAACTGGTTAAAAGATAGAAAACAGCAAGAATAGGGTTAAATGATCAGTAATCTCAATTGAGAAGGGTAGTTAGTGGGGTTCCCCAGGGGTCTGTGCTGGGACCGCTGCTTATTAACATTTTTATAAATGACCTAGAGATGGGAGTAACTAGTGAAGTAATTAAATTTGCTGATGACACAAAGTTATTCAAAGTCGTTAAATCGCGGGAGGATTGTGAAAAATTACAAGAGGACCTTAAGAAACTGGACATCTAAATGGCAGATAACGTTTAATGTGAGCAAGTGCAAACTGATGCATGTGGGAAAGAGGAACCCGAATTATAGCTACATCATGCATGGTTCCACGTTAGGAGTCACCGACTAAGAGAGGGATCTAGGTGTTGTCGTCGATGATACGTTGAAACCTTCTGCTCAGTGTGCTGCTGCGGCTAAGAAAGCAAATAGAATGTTAGGTATTATTAGGAAAGGAATGGAAAACAGAAATGAGGACGTTATAATGCCTTTGTATCGCTCCATGGTGCAACCGTACCTCGAATATTGTGTTCAATTCTGGTCGCCACATCTCAAAAAAGATATAGTGGAATTAGAAAAGGTGCAGAGAAGGGCGACAAAAATGATAAAGGGGATGAGACAACTTCCCTATGAGGAAAGGCTAAAATGGCTAGGGATCTTCAGCTTGGAGAAAAGACAGCTGAGGGGAGATATGATAGAGGTCTATAAAATAATGAGTGGAGTGGAATGGGTAGACGTGAAGCATCTGTTTACGCTTTCCAAAAAACTAGGACTAGGGGGCATGCGATGAAGCTACAAAATAGTAAATTTAATACGAATTAGAGAAATGTTTTCTTCATCATCGTGTAATTAAATTCTGGAATTCGTTGCCAGAGAATGTGGTAAAGGCGGTTAGCTTAGCAGAGTTTAAAAAAGGTTTGGATGGCTTCCTAAAGGAAAAATCCATAGATCATTATTAAATTGGACTTGGGGAAAATGCACTATTTCTGGGATAAACAGCATAAAATGTTTTGTACCACTTTTGGGACCTTGCCAGGTATTTGTGACCTGGATTGGCCACTGTAAACAGGATGCTGGGCTTGATGGGCCTTTCTTCTGTCCCAGTATGGCAATACTTATGTACTTATGTACTTATGTATTTCTGTTTAGATTACTGTTCACGGTAGCTGGAAAAACAAGGCGGGTGACCATGTGCACAGAAGCATGGAGAGCTCTGATGGAACTGGGCTGCACGGAGTTGTCTGCACCAGTGGAGAACCAGAGACATTTTTTCACCCAAACCTGACTTTGGCATCTGGCATAAAGTTCCTGGCAAATGCTCCCAAGCGTCACAGCGCAGTAGGGTATCGGACAAGTGAACAACTTGTGATTTTGGTTCTGGCCTTTCTCATTATTGGGGAGTTGGATGAGGCAATACTATGGTGTGGATTATGGTGGTGGTGTGACTGTTGTTGGAGTACGAGTGTGGGAGAAGGGAGGATGTTGGATAGGTTGGGTTCTGCTCTGGGGTGGGGGGAATTTTCCTTTGATGTGAGGGCTGGCTAAGGAGAGTCAGGGCCAGTGTGACCAGTTGGCAATGGGGTGGGGGGGAGAGAAGGGGAGGGGGCAGAGGGTGAACTGCAGGGGAAGGGGAGCTGTGGTAGGGTGTGGGTGGGTGGGTTCTTAGAATGTGAGTGATTTACATGCTGCAGGGAAAAGTATTTTGTTCAATGAGCTGAACTATATGAATTGGAACATTTTGTTACAGGAGATGCATCTGAGGGTGAGGGATCATCATTTTTTGGTTCATAGACATGGTATGGTGTGTGGGACTCATAGTTGTGACTAGGGTGGTAAGAAGAATGGATTCGCCATTTTCTGCAGATCTAATTGTTCTTTTGTAGTGGAAAAGATCTATAAAGATACTTTGGGGAGATGTTTTGCAGTTCTGTCAAATTCTGGAGATCCCTGATAACTATTGTTAATGTATACAGTCCTAATCAGAACTAGTGGCCTTTCTTCCGGAGTCTTCTTACTCCTTTACAGGAGTTTGCTAAAGGTCAGGTCCTTCTTGGGGTGGGGAGGGGGTTTGACTTTGGATGGTGTGTGGAATAATTCCAAAGGGTGGGGAGACTATAATAAACGCCATAGGAAGGGACTCATTAATCTAGTACAATGGCTAGATTTATTGGATGTTTGGCACCTGTTTCACCCCTATCCAAGGCGCATACATTTTATTCTCACTCAGCTGAAATTTACACCCAGACAGATCTGCTTTGGTGTCAGCGGGGATTATGGGGTCAGGTGATGGATACTCATATTTAACCCATGCATGTTTGTGATAATGCTCCAGTTTGGGTTGAGTTGGTTTTGGATGGTTACTGACACCCCCCCCCCCCCCCCCCTCTGATTTTTGGAAACTCAGTGAGCAGTTTTTGGGATATTGGCAGATTTTTTTTTATGATCCTTGTAATATTATTCAAAAGTATCTCCTTGATAATGGTAGTGGGACAGTTAGTGATAGCATTTTATGGGATGCGCTTCAGGCAAAACCAAAAACACCCTGTAGATACGAACGTAATTGTATTATGTATTCTATTGATACAAATGATATGCACAGGCATCAACCAATTTACAAATAATATTAAAACATACAATATTCTTTACTGTAAATTCCAAATGGCCGATTGATTTTCGCAGACTGCTTTGGTTAATTTTTGCCACACTCTTGTATCTGTAGCCAACCTGTTGGGGTTGTTTACTAAAGCTTAGCTCGTTATCTGCAGCAGGGCCCATAGGAATAAATTGGACCCTGCTGCAGATATGTAAGCCACATTGAGCCTACAAATAGCTGGGGAAATGTGGGATACAAATGTAACAAATAAATAACTCGAGCTAAGATTTAGTAAACGGGGGGGGGGGGGGGGGGGGTATGTTTGGTATTCATCCAAGATGTTTGTTATTCATCCCAATTTGCTAATTCTGTTCCCAATAAATTTATTGACATTAAATCTGACATATGATTTACTGTCAGGCTGTTTCTTACCCTATATACCAATATATCCACTACTGGGAAACTGGCAGACACTACGTGCCAGCAGAATATCTCATCTTGGCCACTCACAGAACACAGACCAATCCTCACCAATTACAGAATAAAGGACCAAAATTAGAAAAGGAAACACTGAGAAATCACATTCTCTTTAAGCAGTGCAGCACAGGAGAAATAAAAATAAAAAGGGATTATCTACTGTAGGGAGCAAAATGCAAAAATCAATTTCCACTCCAAAATAAAACCCACACATAAATTTATTTATTTAAAAATTTATATTCCGCTTACAACTCAGCGGATTACAATAAAACATACTCAATAAAAGTCACACAAATAGATTTCAGTTTACTATAGACAAAACTAGCATTATCAGCCCCATGCCTGCACAAACAAATGTATCTTCATTAATTTGCAAAATGATGCTATACTGCCACACAGTCTTAAAACCCCAGCAAATAAGAAATCTGTATTCCAGGTACTGGCATATTTCACAGAATGCAAATCCCTAGTTGCCAACAACATCACATGCTCTAAGCTCAAGGCTTTTGAAGGCCGATACACCATAATAATCTCTTTAAGATATCTGGATACCCATGAAAATTAAAACACTTGTGGGACAACATCTTCCAATGTGGTATATATCATTCAGTGTAAAAAATGTAACGAAGGATGCTATATTGGAGAAACAGGCCAGATGCTTAAGACAAGATTCAATTTACATAGACATCACATGAACAATACTGGTGCCAGTAGGGCTCCCACCCCTGTTGGTCAGCATTTTACAGGACCAGGACACTGTACCAGTGACTTCACAGTGAGAATCCTGAAAGGTAACTTTAAAACCATACAAGAACGTAAGACCTTTGAAGTCAGAATGATTGAATATTTTAACACCCAACAGAAAGGACTTAACAAGGATCTGGGGTTCCTAGCCCATTATAAACCATAAAGCTGTATTTCTCAGTTGATCACCCCACCCTTCACCTATCCACACCCATCCTGTTAGAATATCAATGATATGCTTTAATGTCCCCATGCATACCTCCTACCCACCCCCATCCTTTCACCCTGTCAGACAGTCATAGTAATGCTTGAATGTTTTCACTTATATACACTGTCAGCTAGCACATTTGCTTATTTCCGATCTGACGAATAAGGGCAACCTTCGAAAGCTAATCAAGAAATGTATTAAGTTATGTCCAATAAAAAAGGTATCATCTTATTTTCTTTTCCATGTTTTATTTTGTTTGATTTCTATTGATAACCATTTGCATTTATAAATTATACATCTAGACAGGATGCAAAAATAGAAAGCATGATTTGAAATATCTGACTTGGACGTTTAAAATAATACATGGATATTCAGATAGTGTCACCGAATATGTATGATTTTCAAACATCAAAGTTAAACGTTTCAAATTATACCTTAATTTGTACTAGTACCTTACAGTAGATTATTTTTATCAGGGCATTTCTGAGATTGGATGAGAAGGATGAAAACCTTTCGTAGGTAATGGACACAGCCTGGTCTAGGCCCACGTTTTGTTTTTATTATTATTACTAGTAAAAAAGGCCCGTTTCGGTAACAAATGAAACGGGCGCTAGCCAGGTTTTCCTCGTAGTGTGTATGTTAGAGTGAGTGTGTGTGTGAGAGAGAGAGAGAGAGTGACTGTTCGATTGTGAGAGAGAGATTGAGTGCTTGTGTATCTGTGAGTAAGTGTGTGTGTTTCAGAATGAGTGTGTGCGAGTGCGTATGTTGGACACAGTGAGTGAGAGAGACAGAGTTTTCTGAGAGCTACAGTGTGTTTGACAGAGTGAGAGTCTGGTTTTCCCCTTCCCCCCCTCCCAAATCCTACTTTTGCCTTTTGTTGGCCCCCCTCCGTTTCATCCCTCTTTCCCCCTCTCCTGCCTTCCCCCTCCCCCTCTGTCCCTTCCCCACCTGTACTGAGTGAGTGTGAGCCCCTCCCCTCTCGCAGGGCCCCCACCCCCACCTCTCTGGTGTGAGGAGCCCCTCCCCACCTGCTTTTCCCTCTGTTAAGCGGTTCTGTCTTCCTTCCCTAATGTCATCCTCCTCCATGCCAGCATTCTGTCTTCCTTCCATGATTTCCTCCTCCTCCATGCCAGCATACCCTCCCAGCCTGAGTTGACACTGTTGCTGTGAGGTTAGGTTTTGTGTTTTGATGTCGGTTACAGAGGGTGGCTCTGGGATGTCGGTGCAAGTTCTGTATGTGTGACGCTGTGTGTACCGCCCCGCCGTCGACCTCATTGCTTACCGAGGGGGGCTCGGGGATCTCCGTCCAAGTTGTGTATGTGCGACACTGTTTGTACCGCCCCGCTGTCGACGTAATGGCGTGGTGATATGAGGGCAGAGCTACACGTCCCTCACCGGTTTGTAATATTTTTTGGCGTCGCCGCTACTCCTTGGCGCTGACTGCAGTTATTTGTTCCTTCCCTGACTTATTTTGCCTCCATGGCTGGTTGCTGTTTGTTGGAGGGGGGGAGGTTGTGATTTGTGCCTGGGAATACCGAGGGGGGCAGCGGGATGTCCCTCGAAGTCATCGATCGGCTGAAGAAGGAGCAGGTGCAGCGGGCAGCATCCATGAGCAGCAGCGCTTCTTCGTCTGCGTTGGTAGCAGTGTGTAGCGATTCGTAGGCAGGTGGAGGAGTAGGGAAACACTACTCCTCCCCCTGCCTGTGTCTCTGGTTGCTGGGGGGGTTTGCGGGTGGCAGCGGTGTGAAGCTTGTGGGGGGAGGGTTGTTGAGGGGCGGCAACTTAGGGGGGTGGGGGCGTTGTGAAGGGTGGATAGTTGTGACCCAATTTTAGGCTTTGCTTTTTCAATTCGTTGAGTGTGTTTGCTCCGCTCTTGACGTCATCACGTTTGACGCATGGGCGGGGAAGACACTCTGGAGCAAAAAGCGGTCTCTGCCGCCTCACTTTAGAACGTTGGGAAAGTGAGGCTTCATTAGAACGTTGGCGGTGCGTTTTATATAGAGAGATTACTGCCTCTGTATGCTACTGTTCATTCGTTGAAATGATGCAGTGTATTTTAATGAATCTATGTATTTGTTAAAGTGCAATGTTTGATTGCAAAATGTTCTGCTTTCTGTTCACCTTTTGAATTGTATTGGAACCAGAAGAGCACTGTATGTGGTTCAGATAAATAAACATGAATATTATTTTTTAATGAGAATGTTCATGTAAACACTGATGTCTCCCTGCAGCATATGCAAGCTGCCAGCATGTAAGTGGCTATCGTTTTTCTCATTTGTGGCCAGGTTTTATTGGATCATTTGTGTGCAGTAATTGAAGTAATTTAGAACGATTAATACCATATTTGAAACGAGGAAAGGAAGACCAGCCAAATGATGATGCAGTTTCAGGGAAAGTAATCAGTCAAAACAGAATGTTGAGGAAAGGGGAAGTGAAGTACTGTACTGTTATCTATACATCTTGCCACTTGAAGGTAAAAAGCTGAATTTAGAAAGGACATGTATGTGGCCAATTAAACGTTTATGTAAAACTGGCATCTGAGACAGTATTTCAGAATTTGGGTCTGCAGAGCCACCGAGAGACAAAGCTGGGCCTGGGGCAAACAATCTTAAGGGCCCCACTGCCACCCCCATCCCCACCACCACCACCCCCCTCCCGCATCAGCAAACAAGAGAGAGTTCTCTGCTGGCTACAGGTCCTTCTTCCTGCCACGTCCCATCTCCTGTGAAGTAACTTCCTATTTCTACATAGGCAGGAGGACGTGGCAAGAAGAAGAACCTGTGACCAGCAGAGCAGTCTCTTTTGCTCACTGGCACCTTGGAGGCTGGGCCCGGGGAATAAGTTGCACAGCAGATAGACATATAGGTTCCCAAAATAAGGAGACATACACATATATAAAGGGCATTGCCACCTTATATAACAGAAGACATGCAAGCCATGACAAAATGAGGATTCACTTGTATTTCCGCCCCAGCTGTCTTGCACACATGTATGGTGAATGGGGTGTTGCTTGTGAGCTACACAAGATTTGAGCCTGATAAATTTACAGTAGTGCCTTGCTTGTTCAGTGGCGTGGCTATTCAGTTGCGTGTCTGTTACGGCTACTTGGTGTAATGGACGTGTAGTAAAATGCCCATTTAGTAGTGTAAATGTGTATATAACAAGGTGGCTAGCAGTAAGAAATGCACTCATACACGTTTTGCAGCCATGTGGAGCCTCTACCACATATTTCCAGTCTGCACTCACAGCACAGTGACCCTATTGGAAACACATTATAAATGAACATGATGGCTGCCAGGAAAGAAAGTAATTACTTTTGGCAAAAGCTGCGAACTCCTAGTAGTGCTTCTGGCTGCAAATATTGCGGTCCTTTTACTAAGGCGCGCTGAAAAATGGCCTGCGGTAGTGTAGAAGCGTGTTTTAGGCATGCGCAGAATCATTTTTTGTGCACCTGCAAAAAATGCCTTTTTAAAATTTTCACTGAAAATGGACGTGTGGCAAAATGAAAATTGTCACACGTCCATTTTGGGTCTGAGACCTTACTGCAAGCCATTGACCTAACGGTAAAGTCTCATGTGGTAACCAGGCAGTAATGACCCACGTGCGCCAAATGCCACTTGGCACATATAGCCGACGCGCACCAGAAACAAAATTGGGGGGGGGGGGGCGCACATAGCGGACGTGCGCCAAAAATGAAATTACCAGAAGGGCCGCGCAGTAGCCAAGCGGTAACTCCAAATAACATAAATCACAAAAGAACTTCATTGTGTGATAAGATCACCACTTATTCAAAGATGAGTAATTCTAAATAAAATAAAACAATAGAAGAGAAAATAAAAGATTATAATACATAAATTAAATCATTAGTTGAAACTCAATTAAACTAAACTAAAACCAGTCCATTTGATACAGATAAGGTTGCTGACCACCTTAATGGTTATTTGAATGCAGATTGGAAATAAGTAAGTTTTGAATGCTTCTTTAAAGTTCTGAAAGCTGCTGTCTGCTTGTAATGCCAGTGATAAACTATTCCACAGTGCAGGTGCCAAAAAGTAAAACACAGACCAATATTCAAAACAGTTTAATTGGACAGGAATGGCTCCTGGCCGGTTAAATAGGGTTTAAGCGCAGGTGCAAATATTCAGTGCCTAACTTGCTATGTTGAGTGGTCAAAATAGGTCACTTAAACAGCAGGTCTGTCTGTAGCTGCTAAAAAGTTAACCGGTTAACGCTGCATATCAGCATAACTGATTAACATTTTAGCAGCCAAAATAACGGTGGACTGGCTTGATCTGTTTTTTGGGCATGGTCTAGAAAACAAATAGCAGTATTTTGGAGTGATTGAAGCAGGGGCGTATCTGAACTGCGGCGGTAGGGGGGGCCAGGGCCAGAGAGGGGGGGCACATTATAGCCCCCCCCCCCCCCCGCCGCCGCCATTGCCGATCCCCCTCCCCCCAGCCGCTGCCATTGCTAACCCTCCCCCTCCGTTGCTCGCCTACCTTCGCTGGCGGGGGACCCCAACCCCCGCCAGCCGAGGTCCGCGTCCTCCTGCCGCTGCCGGCTGCCTTTGGTCCTTTCATTCTTCCATTGAAGCTGGCGCCGACGAAAAAGTTTCTTTTGAATCTGACGTCGCTGCACGTTGCACGTTGTACGTGCAGGACGTCAGACTCAGAAACAATTTCTGAGTCTGACGTCCTGCACGTACAACGTGCAGCGACGTCAGACTCAAAAGAAACTTTCGTCGGCGCCAGCTTCAATGGAAGAATTAAAGGACCAAAGGCAGCCGGCAGCGGCAGGAGGACGCGGACCTCGGCTGGCGGGGGTTGGGGTCCCCCGCCAGCGAAGGTAGGCGAGCAACGGAGGGGGAGGGTTGGCAGCGGTAGGGGGGTCCAGGGCGAAATCTGCGGGGGCCCAGGCCCCTGAGGCCCCACGCAGATACGCCCCTGGATTGAAGTCTTTTTGGCCCTCATGATCCAAAGCCCCGCGCTGTTCCGAACAGCGCAGGGCTTTACTGCATAGATGATCAAAGATAATGCATGCAAATCTAAGCAGCGCAATTATCTTTGATTATCATGTAGAAGTGCGGGCGAATTGTGCCGAGCATGCACTCAGCACAATCCTCCCGCACTTGTTTGACAGGTCTGGGCTTGTCAAAAGCTCAAACCTGTCAAACAGCCTGCCCCGAGGCCCAAACAACGAAAGGTAGGGGGGCCGGGAGGGGGGTTGTCACCACGTACCACCAGGGATTGAAAGGAGAACGCTGGGGGGGGAGTAGTTGGGGTGGGCTGGAGGTCCACCGGACCTCCAGCCCCCCCCCCCCCCCCGTCGCTGGGTGGGAGGGTGGAAGAGCGTTTGACTGGAGGCGGCCACTTCACAATTTCTGGGGGTTTGGGGGGGCTGGAGACCCACCCCCGTCGCTGGGTGGGAGGGTGGGAGAGGGTTTGGCTGGCGGCGGCCACAACGTTTTCTCTAGCCCTCCCTGAACATTGGGGGGTGGGATCGTTGGGGAGACCGGAGATCCTGTTTGCGTTTGCTTTGGGGGTGGGGGGAACGGGGGCCTGCCAGCATGCAACTGCATGCTGGACAGGGCTCACCATTCCTCCCCAATGATCCGCAAAGTCTAACGCCAGCTGGGAGCTGGCATTGATTTTGCCGCGGCCAGCAACCTAATCTTTGGCGCGCTGGACGCTGATCATTGGGAATGAATGCGTTAAGCGCTGATTAGCATGCATTTGCAAGCTACTTGCACTTAGAGCCCTGTTTAGCATGCATTTGCATGTTACTTGCGCTAAGAGCCCTAGAGTGCATTGTTTCAGGCGCTCGAGGGCTCTGATCATGGGTCGGCAGCAAACTCCAGCGCTAGTATGGCGTTAACAGCCTCTAGCGCCGGATTTTGCTTTTGATCATGAGGGCCTTTAAGTTAACCTGTATGATACCTGCATGTGATATTGCAGTAGTCCAGCTGTGACCCAAACTGACTGCATGCAGTAATGAGAGAATGAAAGTATCATCAAAATATTGATGCACAGATCAAAGTTGATGTAAAATTAGAAAAACAACCACCTGATATTCAAAGCGATTTAAATTGCCCAAAGAGGCTCCTGGCCATTTAAATTGCTTGTGATGATGATGACATAGTATTTATAATCGGACAGCTCTCAACGAAGTTGGTGCAAAGCGGATTACAAACAAAAGAAAAAGAAACAATCTCAATACTGGAAAGAAAATCAATAAAACTCAGAAAAAAGGTAGGTTTTTTAGTTTTGTGCGAAAAGACAAAATAAGTTGGTATAGTTTTAATCCCTTATAGCAATGAATTCCAAATCTGGACTGCCTGATATATAAAAAAGAATTGTAGAGTTTCAATATTTCCATCCCAACACAGAAGGAAAATAAAGAAGGCAAGTACCACTCACTTGAGAAAACAAAGGTGAAGCAGGAAATGTAAATAATTTAGTTCTATATTCCGGGCAGAATCCTTAAAAAAGTTTATAGACCCTGCAGGCCAATTTATAAGAAATAGAACCTTAACTGTCAGTCAGTGCAGGATCAACAAACAAGGTGTGGCCTGATCCGATCTTTTTTTGATACCAAAAATTATTTTGGCTGCTGTATTTTGTAGGACCTGTAAACGGAAGAGAGTCTGGGCTGACAACAAACAGTATAATCCATTGCAATAATCTAGGTAAGATAGAACTACAGACTGAACTAAAATAGAAAAATACTTTTCCACAAACAGAGAGCAAATATTTCTAAATTGATGCAGTTAAAAAAAAGTGGTCCTAATCACTGCATTGATTTATGGCATTGACGACAATATAGTATCTAAAAGCACACCAAGAACTCTAGAAATATGTTTTGCTTTCAATGTCAAATTAATTGCTAGACTCAAATCAGATGGAACAAGGGAATCCAAATGGCTCAACGATAACACTTTAGTTTTATCCTTATTTAACTTGAAACCATATACTAAGCTCAGTTGATCAATCCTAGATACACATTGAGCAATAAAAGAAAGTGTAGAAGTTGAGTTTACCTCAACAGGAATCAACAAAAACGTGTCGTCTGCATAAGAGAAAAATGTTGCCTCCAGCTGAGAATAACCATCACAAAAGGAAATCATATAAATATTAAATAAAGAGGGAGCGAGTGGGGGAGCCCTGAGGCACCCCACACAGTGATATTCATTCCTTAGAAAATTTGTCAGCCATTTTCACTTTGTAAAATCTATGAGTCAGGAACTCATTCATCCACTGCAAAACTTTCCCCGATAGGCCCAAGAAGCTTAACTTACAGAGCAAGATAAGATCGAATCGTAGGAGAACAGTTGACTTACATCAAGCAAATAAAGCGTTTGCTGCAGAAACGGTAGCTAACAAAACCACTTTGGTTGGATGGCTAGGCCTAAATCCAAACTGTAAAAAAATGTAGACGGTCAAACTTAGCTAAATAATCTGACAGCAACTCAGCAATACAAGCATCCAACAGTTTAGCAATAAACTGGTCTATAATTGGCTGGTAAAGCAGGATCTAATTTGGCATTGTTACCAATAGGTGTTAAGAAAATTCCACCCAGTTGAGGTGGAAATGAACCCTGATAGCAGGAAATCATTCAACAATGAAGTTGGCTAGTCAGTTATCTCTATTGAAATGTCTCTCATAAGAAACAGAAAACAATTGTATTTAGACAGTTTGTGTAGTAATACGTTAACTTTATGAGAAGTAAGAGGATGAAAGTCAGTCCAAAATCTATCAGCAGGACATAAAACAACATTAGTTTGATCCAACAATAGAATCAAGCTCAGGTGGAATAGTAGTTCTAATTCTCTGAATTTTTTCTAAACAAAATAAGCAGTCAAAGTGGCTACTGATGGACTAGGGGGTTAAGGAGTCCTCATTCAAGTATGTAGTTGTCAATTTGCAAAACAGCTGAAACAGCATCCTTTGATCTAAATCACAATCTTCAATCTGAGGAAAATAATAAGCAAGCTTAGTAGTTTGTAATATTATTTTATATCACGCTAATTTGCAGTTCAGTTTAGCAATCTGGTCTTTCTTTTTTCTCCAAAGATGTTCCAGTTTACAAGAAGATCTCTTTAGCTCAGCAAGATCTTTATTATACTAGGGAAGCTGATGTCTAAGTGGTTTGAATTTCATGATTAATGAGTACAGGCTCTCCACTGATGAACAGAGAAGGTTATGCCAGCTCACCAAAGGGTCAGTTGTAGTAGAGAGATCCTGTTATCCAAGCGTCATTCCAAGTTGTGACATCATCAGCAAAGTCCTTTATTAAGCACCTTGGAACTCGCATGCCTTGCCTTTGCAACAGGTCTTATAACCTTGTCTTCATGTGCTCTGTTTGGATCTAAGTCCTGCTTGACTATATTCCTATGCCTTGTTTCCTGCCCGACTTTGTTCCTGTGAGTTTCTGAGTCTTGTACCTGAAAGCTTTGTTTCTTTTTTATTTATTTATTTATTTATCATTTTACTTAATTACATTCACATTTATCACATAAATGTAAGGAAATACAGAAATTAATATAAAAAGGAAAACATTTTCTCTTAACAATATATATTTAGCGTGGTAGCTGGGCGGTAACTCAATTTTGTCGCACATTAGGCAAGTGTAGACGCTTACGCAGCTTAGTAAAAGGGCCTCTAAGAAATTGAGGCTTCTCATATGGATGTTGATTGGATTTTTACTTGATTAATAATCTGGTAAATATAAGAACAGTACAATAACACTTGAGAAGAACTTTTTGTGCAATGTGAATTATCAACAAAAATACACTACAGCTTGACAGGAGAAACCAGCTGAGGCTCAGATGGCACATTTTATTATTTTCCTTAAAAGTTAATTCATTCAGAATTATGTATATTAATGTTCTTGTTCAATAGCAATAGCTCTGCCTAAGATAATTGCTCTTTGCTTCATTAGATGCTCTTACGTTCCATTCAGGTAATTTAGCTGTGTCCACTGGCAGTAATCTAATGGCATATCCTGCATGTGATCTCTGGGCTGCCCGTGAAGTAGATGCTTGTGCTGCTGGTAAACGTACTGTACAGTATATTAATTGGATTTTCCATTTACTTCTCCAGTCACAGGATTTGTTGTGAATGTCATTTAGGGACATGTGCTTATGTAATTAATTTCAAGTGCTAGTCTGTATTTTTTTTTTTTAATCCAGATAATTTGAAGGAAATTGAAAGAAACAGGCCCAGGAAGAAGCTGAAAATGAATTTGTACCTTTCATGAAGATCCTACTTGTTTTGTCTGTGCTGTGTTCTGATCCATTGTTAGAAACAGCAGATGCTATAAGGGGAAACTTTTATGACCTTTTTCTATTTATGTATTGACAGCTGAGATTTTCTTGCTAGAATCTATGTAGTTTACCTTTCATGGCTGCTTATCTAGACCCATTTTAAGTTAAGTTTTTGCACTTACTGTGCCCTATAGCAGAAGTCACCAGCACCTAGGGACTGTTGTTCTGGTGATGAAGGAAATTATATAACTCTTCCTTTGCCTAGGATTTTCATTAATCTGTTGCTAAATCTTTAACCCTAAAAGAGATGCAGTTTGGTCCATATCTCAGAGCATTTCTGATCTAATGATCAGCTTTGTGCTTAAAATCAATATGTAAGAGTTATGTCTAAATATAACTTCTTTGCAGTATAATAGGTGCTTTATTAATATCCCTTGAAACCTGTTTAAGAAACCCATATGTTGGTTGTATAAATCCGGTAGAGCTCTGTAGGGAATTGTGCTAAAGGAAGCAGAGGAATAACCAGCACCTCAGATTAGCTCCTGCCCGGTATGGAGAGTCCAGCTTTTTGGCCTACTCCTATGCTGTGCCTGTTTAAGCCCCTAGCTGCTAACATGGGTAGGGGAAGGACTCTGGCATGACAGGGGCTAAGTGGAGGCACAGTCAGCTTTGGCAGCTAACAAAGAGGTTGGTGCTGTGCATTAGCTGTCTTGACTGCCGATAGCATGATGAACTTATGCCACCTCAGGAGGTAGTGTTCAATGTAGCTATGCTACAGCTGCATTCCAGATTAACAACTGAGTAAGTATCAGTGGCACCCCCCCCCCCCCCCGAACTAATTTCTCAAAGAGCTAACTCCTTTGATCCAATTCCTCTCACCTGCCCAAAGAGCACTCTCTGATCTGATGCTTCTCAAACAGCTAACCTATCAATCCCCCACAAGAGCACCCCCCTCCCGCAAAAGCAACCCTGCTTTACCCCACCACTCCCCTCAATCCCTTGACTCCCACTGCTCCTACTAGTCTGAGCAGTCTGCCTCCACTCCTATCCCTGCCCTGGGTTCAAGGTGACGCTTCTAGGACTACCTCTTGGGGGTCATCCTTCCATATAAAGATTAATTCGTATATGTTGATGTTAATTAATTTTCTGCCCTGTGTGTTAGATGAATGGACTTTTCATTTACTACATCTTAATGTTTTAACCCTTTGTTATACAGCCGTTCAGCCAACTCCTTCATGGACTTACTACTTCAGATGTATTTGAAAAAGATTTTAATGTTAGTTCTTGCCTCTATAGGAAGCTTCTTTTCCTTTAGTGCTATAGTTACACTTTCATTTCCAGGGTGTTTGAATGCTGCATATTTCCATGTGCCCAAAAATGTGTTCTGAGCATATGTTGGGAAGATGCCATTACTGCTTCAAAGTTTTGTTGGAAGAACATTTACTGTGAAATCTCCTGTAGATTAGGTCTTGTAAATACCTTCATTCTTGTAAATAACCAGACTTTTGTTTGGAATTATGATACCTTCTTTTGTTTGTTGTAACCTATTTATAAGGTTCTTGAGGAAAATTTTAAATCCAGGCTTTAAAAAGCAGCTAGCACCATACCAAAGAGAACTGCTAGGCCCTGTAAAGTAAGTGAGTCAGCATGTGGTCCTGTATACCATCCCTCAAATTCTATAAAAGTTGCTAAAAATTGTGAGTGCCCAATTTGTGTACGCCGTTTAATTGAATAACAAGCCAATTACCACTGATAATTGGCTTCTTAACAAGCTATTATTGGTGCTAATTGGATTTAATTAAAATTTACACATGTAAATTTAGGTGCAGGATCTATGCGTAAATTTTATGTGTGGGTCCAAAAAGCGGGCACAGCCATGGAAGGGTCATGGTCGGATTGGGGATGTTCCCCCAATTTATGTGCATTATTGAATAATGGTATTCTGTGTCTAATTTAGGCACAGGGATTTACACCAAGGTTTCATTGGTGTAAATGGCCACGCCTAAATGTAGTTGCAGTTCCTGGCGCTGAGTTCTTTTCTTTTACTAAGGCATGGTAGCATTTTTAGCGCACGCTAATTCTAGAGACACCCATGTATTCCTATGGGTGTCTCTAGCGTTAGTGCATGCTAATTTTAAGCACTAAGCACTTTTTTCCAGCACCATTTATAAAATTTAGGGCCATACTTTCTATGCAGCATCTTTAGTGCATGTAAACTATGTACGTGCATTAACCATGTACATGCCTACAATACCCGTATAGGCACCTACATGGTTAGTGTGTGCGCGCTAAGTGTAGGCACGCTAAAAACACTTAACGCACCTTAGTAAACAGGGCTCTTAGTCCCAGATGCTCAACCATGACTATTATGACTATTTGAACTTCTGCTTCAAATCTTCCAGGCAAGGAGTCATATGAAGATGAGAATGGATGTGTTCTCTGTTTTTAAGATAAGCACTGGATGCTTGGTTTTATAAACCATATGGTCTGCAGCAGGAGTTATCTGAGAGAGCACTGCCTACAGGGAGCCTTGGGTGCCAGATGCTGAGATTACAATAGCTATAAGTTTCCTAGAACAACTCACTGAACTGTGATTGTTCTGTTATAATCATACATATTAGGACCTGTATTTAAACCACCCTTAAACATGCAAGGAGAAGTGAACACATCAGCTGTGAGCAACTCCAGATGGTCTCAAGATACGACATAAACTTGATACTGGAGGTAAGCTTCATGCCCACAAACAGACTGCCTAAACCTAAGTAAGTGTTTCTGCCGAAGTTTATAGGGTGGAAACCTGCACTTCTATATAGCAACAGTTTATACATATTGAAAATGTTAGGCAAATATTCCAAAATCAGACCAACCGAGTAAATTAAATAAGAAATGTGGAGAAAGATTGGATTGCAATATAATTGGCATGTTTGTTGAATGGTTGAGTGATTTTGATCTATCTTTGTTTACAGATTAAAAGGGAGAATGGTAGACTACTAGCAGAGGGCAATCACTGAGTAGAGTTTAGGCAGCTGTAATAGACACAGAAGATTGGAATGCTGTCTTTATCGAATGGTTGAGTGATCTTGATCTAGCTTTGTTTACAGATTAAAAAGCAGAATGGAGAAGGCAGTCACTATGCAGGGGTTGCAGGCAGCTGTAATAGACATAAACTAGCAATTTTATGTAATCTATCATGGAAAATAAGGCCCCCGATGCTTAGAGGTAAAGGCAGGCACTAGATGCCATTAGCATCAGACTAGCGCCCGTGTTTAACAACGCACAAAAGGCCCTACTGCGGGAAATGAAAGTTGGCAGGAACACCACAGATTGCATAGAAATAGAGGCAAAAAAAATATATGAGATGATCAGGTGGTCAGAAACACCTTGTACCAACCACTACAAATTGAACCTATCCCTAAACTGGCGAAAGAAGGGATTAACTCGCACATCAGAACAAACAACTTACACTACGAGAGGGCAAATAGATCCACAAATATTCTGGCAACAGATATATGACAACGGTTGGATAACAAGATCTGACTCCACACATTACCTCAATCAATGGGAGGAGAGATGCAGAATCGTACTAAACGAAACAGCACTTTTAAAGACGAGAACATCAAGAAGACAAAACTCAATACCTTGGTACAATGACGAATTAAAAAAACTCAAAACACAAACCAGAAAACTAGAACGAGCATGGAAAAAAGCAAAAGACAAACACACACTCAATGCATGGAAACAAATACACAGAAAATACAAATATGCAATTAGACAAACCAAAAGGTCCTATTACAAAACCAAACTAGGCCCGGACAACAAAGATCTCAAGAAACTATTTCAACTCGTAAATAAGCTATTAGACACCACCCCTGTCACCACATCCAACACAGACATCCCACCTGCAGACAAACTGGCCACCTACTTTAAAGACAAAATAATAAAACTACGCAACACCCTTCCTCATCATAACACCGATATCGAGAACTTCTTCGACTACCTGAACCTAATCCCAGGCGGATACCCAGCTGACCGAACCTGGTCAACATTCAACCCACTCACCACCCGAATCAGTCACACAAGCGGCCCATAGGTTCGCCAACACCCACTGCAAACTGGACACATGCCCCAGTCACCTACTTAAATACGCCCCCAACCGATTCATAGAAGACCTCACATCCTACCTAAACTTCATGCTACAACAAGGCTCCTTCCCTAAGGAATATAGCAACATCCTACTTACCCAATACCTAAAGACACCAAGAAAAAAAACAAATGATCTCACCAATTATCGACCAATTGCTTCTATCCCTCTAGTAGTAAAATTGATGGAGAGCTTGGTAACTAAACAGCATACGGAATGTTTAGACAAGTTCTCAATACTGCACGACTCACAATCAGGATTCTTCTCCCACCATAGCACTGAAACCGTACTAGTTACTCTCCTGGCCAAATTCAAGCAGGAAATAGCTATAGGTAAAAGCATACTTCTCCTCCAATTTGACATGTCAAGCGCATTTGACATGGTAAACCACAACATATTACTGAGACTCCTTGGCCACTTTGGGATTGATGGAAACATACTTAACTGGATCAAAGGCTTTCTTACCACCAAAACATACCAAGTAAAATCAAACTCAAATATATCACCACCGTGGAAAGCAACCTGCAGGGTACCTCAAGGATCACCATTATCACCAATACTCTTCAACATGCTGATGATCCCACTGGCAAAGTCCTTGTCCAATCGAGGCCTCAACCCATTCATCTATGCAGATGATGTTACAATATACATTCCCTTCAGACAGGACGTGAAAGAAATAACCAATGAAATTAATGACGGCCTTAACATAATGGTCTCCTGGGCAAACTCATTCCAACTGAAACTGAACACTGAAAAAACACACTGCCTCATCCTCTCATCACAATGCAAGAAATACAAAGCCGCAACTACAAGCACCCCAGGACACACACTCCCTACTTCAGACAGCTTAAAAATACTCGGCGTCACACTCGATCGCAACTTCACACTCGAGAACCAAGTAAATACTGTAATAAAGAGAATGTTCTATGCAATGTGTAAACTCAAACAAATAAAACCTTTCTTCCCAAGGGAACTTTCCGAAACCTAATACAATCAATGGTCCTAAGCCATGCAGATTACTGTAACGGAATCTACGCAGGTTGTAAAACACAACTCACAAAAAAAACTCCAGACCGCCCAAAATACAGCAGCCAGATTGATATATGGTAAAACAGAATTCGAAAGTGCTAAACCCCTACGAGAAAAGTTGCACTGGCTCCCAATCAAAGAACGGACCATCTTCAAAATCATCACCTTGGTCCACAAAATCAACCACGGCGTAGTACCAGGATACATGATAGACCTAATAGATCTACCAACCAGAAACAGAATCAGATCATCAAGATCATACCTAAACCTACATTATCCAAATTGTAAAGGACTAAAATACTACTACTACTACTACTACTATTTAGCATTTCTATAGCGCTACAAGGCGTACGCAGCGCTGCACAAACATAGAAGAAAGACAGTCCCTGCTCAAAGAGCTTACAATCTAATAGACAAAAAATAAATAAAGTAATCAAATCAATGTGAACGGGAAGGAAGAGAGGAGGGTAGGTGGAGGCGAGTGGTTACAAGTGGTTACGAGTCAAAAGCAATGTTAAAGAGGTGGGCTTTCAGTCTAGATTTAAAGGTGACCAAGGATGGGGCAAGACATAGGGGCTCAGGAAGTTTATTCCAGGCGTAGGGTGCAGCGAGACAGAAGGCGCGAAGTCTGGAGTTGGCAGTAGTGGAGAAGGGAACAGATAAGAAGGATTTATCCATGGAGCGGAGTGCACGGGAAGGAGTGTAGGGAAAGACGAGTGAGGAGAGATACTGGGGAGCAGCAGAGTGAGTACATTTATAGGTTAGTAGAAGAAGTTTGAACAGGATGCGAAAACGGATAGGGAGCCAGTGAAGGGTCTTGAGGAGAGGGGTAGTATGAGTAAAACGACCCTGCCGGAAGATGAGACGGGCAGCAGAGTTTTGAACCGACTGGAGAGGGGAGAGGTGACTAAGTGGGAGGCCAGCAAGAAGCAGATTGCAGTAGTCTAAACGAGAGGTGACAAGGGTGTGGATGAGGGTTTTGGTAGAGTGCTCGGAAAGAAAGGGGCGGATTTTACGGATGTTGTAGAGAAAGAAACGACAGGTCTTGGCAATCTGCTGGATATGAGCAGAGAAGGAGAGAGAAGAGTCAGAGATGACCCCAAGGTTTCGAGCTGAGGAGACAGGGAGAATGAGAGAGCCATCAACAGAAATAGAAAACGGGGGGAGCGGGGAGGTGGGTTTGGGGGGGGGAAAATGAGAAGCTCTGTTTTGGTCATATTTAATTTCAGGTGGCATTGAGACATCCAGACAGCAATGTCAGAGAAGCACGCTGAAACTTTGGTTTGGATGCAAGGTGAGATATCAGGGGTAGAAAGGTAGATTTGGGAGTCATCAGCATAGCGATGGTAGGAAAAGCCATGGGATGAGATTAATGAACCAAGGGAAGAAGTGTATATAGAAAAGAGGAGGGGACCAAGAACAGAACCCTGAGGTACGCCGACAGGCAGAGGGATAGAAGTAGAAGAGGATCCACCAGAGTGAACACTAAAGGTGCGAAGGGAGAGGTAGGAAGAGAACCAGGAAAGGACAGAGCCCTGGAATCCAAGTGAGGACAGGGTATCGAGAAGTATGCTGTGATTGACAGTGTCAAAAGCAGTGGAAAGATCAAGAAGAATGAGGATGGAATATTGACCTCTGGATTTAGCCAGTAATAGGTCATTGGAGACTTTAGTAAGCGCAGTTTCGGTTGAGTGGAGAGGGCGAAAACCAGATTGTAGTGGGTCAAGAATAGCATGTGAGGAGAGAAAATCAAGGCAGCGGCGGTGAACAGCACGCTCAAGAATTAACTCTAAACTCCACTGTTATCTGCAGAACACCTCTATGCAGCACAGATTCAGAGTTACCCCCATCTGTCTGCATGATCTGTAGGTCTCCTAGGGCTGCAGAATGGTGTTTGGCAGGAAGAAGCGGTATCGGCCCAGTGCTACACTTAGGCTCTGCCAGCACAACATGGCATCTGCACATCATGCCAGTGGTGTATTCATAGCATGTGTGTCATTATCTGGAATGCTGCATGTCACCCTAAACCCTGGTGAAATAGCAGATCAGGCATACAAGATCCATGTCTAGTTGCAGCGTGATGCCAGACCATTGTCAGGCCAGACTCCCACCTAGGCCCCAGGTGTTCACAGTTCCAGTTTTAGGACAGGCCACTAGCAGCCATCTGTAGTAGTACACCATAGAGACTGATCTTTGTACATATGCTATGTATTGAGGATTATAAGGCACAGACCTTAGAGTGACAGCTGTTACTGGAGGAGACCACTGCTAGAGTGCAAGTTTTCACTTTGCCAGATGTAAGTAGCCTAGTCAGGATGTGTACAATCTTTCATGTGCCAACATGCCACCAATATACAGCACAAGGAGCCCTGATAACAGACTTGCTAGGATGGGAGGTGTGCTATGTATGTCAAGCTTCAGAGTACCTAGTTATGTGGTTTGCTAGGTGCTCCAGTGGGATTTGTCATGGGCCAGACACGGAGCTAGAATGGCTGCATTGAGACCATGCCACAGAAGGCTGTCTCATACAGTCCCATGAATATTTCTGGGACTGCCCCTGCAGCTGGGCCCCCTAGGACACCCCCAAGCTGGTGGGGAGAATCATGAAGCCTCACTGTGGCATTTGCTGGAGCAAACATTGGCCTCTGCTGTGGCATGCCTGTGCCCCCTGTCAGTGTGATCCAGGAGGACGAAGGGGGCAGGCTAAATTGTTACTGTTGTGCTGGGCTAAGCTCACAAGGTGGTCACAGAAACAGCACCTCAATGTGTGGCCTACTCTACCTTGGAGGTAAGTGGCTTGCTGCAGGGGTAGTTCTGGCGCCTAGAAGAGATGTTTGAAGAGGCAGTTTATAGGGAGGGTAATGGTGGCTACTGGGAAGGGAGAGTAATGGGGATTGATTTCGCTCTAGAAGGAGGAGGTTGGACCTCCAAGTGAAGCCTCTCTAAGGATATCTGATGACTTCTCTTCATCACTGCTGCCAACAGTGCCCACCTATCCCTAGCACATGCTGGCATAGGTGCATAGAACAATGACCATGTATATACTTCTACCCAATCCCGTATCTTCCTATGTTCACAGAAAGCACAACTGCTGAAGTACTTTGGGGTGCACCTGTAAGCTGCATAGCCCATGACCCAATTCAGTGATATCACTCTCATTTGTAAGTCCACATCCAGATGGAGCAAGGCTCCCTGTGTCACTGCCCACCTCCAGTACAGGGCACACTGTCTAAACCATCACATCTCTGGGTCAGGAACTTTGGCCAAACAGTGTATATTAGGTTCACACACAGAGCCCAGGCCTTTGACACCTTGCATGTGCACATCACTTCTAATATTCGTACCTATATACCTGGGGAGGGGAGGATACCATCATGACCAACTCCAAGGCATGGATAATTTATGATGTGTGTCTCATTGCAACAGAGCATGACACTAATACCTGCCTTGGTTTGTGCTTTCACAGCTGACCATTGTACTGATGGGCCCTCTGACAATGCTGCCACAGGGCTGGTCCAAGCTCCCTGGCTAGATGCACCACAACAGGAGTTGGAAAAGTTGGTGGATGAAGAGGAGGAAAGGTAGGAAGAGACAGAGATGAAAGAAGAGCCTGAAGGGGTGGAAGATACAAAGGAGGAGGAATGGGAGCCAGCCCTAGAAGAAGGGGAGCAAGCTGGCCCTGTGCCCACAAGAGCAGCACCTTCCTCACATTCTCCTCCACCCCCATGATGCTCTTTCTGTCCCACTTTTCCTTCCCCCTCTCAGCTGTGGTTCAAACCCAGGGGGAGCATGTCCAAAGTCAGTCAATCTTCAATGATGGAACATGGCACCCCCCTCCCCCCGTAGCAGCATCAATCCCTCCTCAAAATGCTCTAATTCCAGGGACATCTGCATATATCTCTCCACCTTGGCCTGTAACTGCCCCTAGAGATGGTGGCATTCGAGCTTAAGTGGAGATGATCAAGCTGATGTGGGAGGGCATGGACCGCAGGCTAAGGGCCTTTGAGGGCTGTATTGAGGGGATCCAATACACTATAGGACAAATGTTAGGGATCTTGGGGAGCCTGACATTTGCCCTAGAGCATGCTGGAATCTGCCAACAGGGGTTCTTTCATGGCCCTTAGCCTGACCTCTGTGCTCCTGCTGTGCAAGTGTTTGCCACATTCCCTTCCAGACATCCTCCCTCACTGTACACACCCTCACCCCCTATTTTAACTTTTCATGTATATGGTTATCAATGTTACTAATATATTAAATTTTGTTATGTTCAAACAGTGTGATATATTTGTGAACATCTCAACATGGCAAGATTTATGTGTGCACACAATGCTTGCACAAACAAGGCCACAGTCTGGTCACTCAATGTAAGCCTCTGAACTGGCAACACACCATGTGCCTATTCTGGGAGTCCTCCTCATCCTGCTGCACTCTCAAGTGGCAGATAAAGGGGGGGGGGGGGGGAAATGGGACTTGATATACCGCCTTTCTGAGGTTTTTGCAACTACATTCAAAGTGGTTTACATATATTCAGGTACTTATTTTGTACCAGGGGCAATGGAGGGTTAGTTGACTTGCCCAGAGTCACAAGGAGCTGCAGTGGGAATCAAACTCAGTTCCCCAGGATCAAAGTCCACTGCACTAACCACTAGGCTACTCCTCCCTTCTGTGGCATAAAGGCTTGTAGGATATATTAGGAGTTACAGAGCTCCGCCCATATCTCACAAACCTACCAAGAGCAATATGACTGTTTTGATCTGCATTATGTCACACTGTAGTAATCATAGACATGCCATTATGATGCTATAGCAACCTGCTTATACTGATGTCCAGCTGTTCTACATCCTACAAAGGCAGCAGACAGGTGAGGGACATACAGGATGATTGTGTGCCAAAGAGGTAAGATATGGAGGTTGGCCATAATCTTATGCTGGATCCGGGAGGTAATGGATAACCAATGATGAAGGAGAAAAAGAGGTGTCAGTTAGTCCTGTATGTGGCATAATGATGAATGGAGGTATTTTGAATTGTTTCGAGCAGTGGCGTTCCTAGCCAGGATGGCACCCGGGGCGGATCGCCGATGCCCCCCCTCCAGGGTGCAGCGCCCCCCCCCGGCAAAATGACCCCTCTCCCCCCCCCCCAGCGAAATGGCACCCCCCCCGGGGCTGCACGCCACTGGGGGGGGGGGTGCCGCGGCGCGCGCCTGTCGGCTCTGAAAAGTTTGCTAACCACTCGTTCGCTGCAGCTCCCTTTGCCCCGGAACAGGAAGTAACCTGTTCCGGGGCAGAGGGAGCTGCAGCAAACGAGCAAATATAGCTAACTCAGAGCCAGGCGCACGCCGTGGCACCCCCCAGCGGCGTGCACCCAGGGCGGACCGCCCCACTCCCTTGGTACGCCACTGGTTTCTAGTCGTTGTATGAGAACTCTCAAGTACATCACATTGCAGTAATCCAGCCTTGAAGCAATCGGAGCATATAACAATGTAACACAGGCAGAGGCATCAAAATAAGTCTGGATGGGATGAACAAGAAATAGGGCATAAAAGTATGATTTAATCACCTGGACAAGTTGGGTCCCAAAGAATAGCTGATAGTCAAAATAGATTCCAAGATACCGGAATGAGTTGACCAGTGTAATAGAATTACCGAAAACAGTAGGAGAGACTGAGGGACATGTAGAGCAAGAAGTCCCTCAAGTCTCCAAGTTGAGAACCGGTTAGCTTGCAACCATTATCCAGTTGCATCCAGGCATCGTTGGAGGGGTAACAGGTCAGGGGCCTCTGGATCTTGGCAGGAAACAAGTAAAATGTCATCTGCATAAAAATATGAATGATGAGAATATTCTTGAATGAAGGTAGCAAGGGGACTGAAGAATGTATTGAAAAGGAGCAAGAACAGACTCTTGGGGAACACCACAAGGTAAAGAGTGGGCAGAGGATTTAGAGGTGGACAGTGCCATGCCTTGGGCAATGGTTTGGTTGGAAAGAAATGAGGTGTACCAGTCAAGGACTGTACCCGAAATGTCCATGCTGGTCAGTCTAGCCAGCAGAATGTTGTGGTCCAGGAGATCAAAAGCCGCTGTGAGATCCAAAGCACACAGCACGCCTATTCTCCAAGGCAGCGGTGTAGTCATTTAGAAGGGAAGTAACAAGAGCTTTTGTACTGTGGCCAGGCCTAAAGTCAGACTGAAAAGGATGTAAGATCTTTGATGACAGGACAAGAGGAGGGGGGGGGGGGGCAAGGGTTTGGAGGTGTATGGAACAGGGATTGGCAGTTGGAAGGAGTAGGTTGTGATGGGGTATGAAAGGTTTGGAGAGGTCAGAGTAATAGATAGGTAGAGCAAGCACAGGCATGCCAACCAACAGCAAAACATACCAAACAACGCTTGCTTCTGGATTCCTTTAGTTGCTATAATTAGAATATGTACATATAAGTGCACACATTATGTGTCACATGGTAGCACACTGTTTACTGAATAGGCTGTGTGCTCCCGCTTGCTGGTCACATCCTGCTTATGCCCATTCTTAGCCCCATACATGCCCCCTTTTCTGCTTACATATGTGAGCATTGGCACCTATGGGGCGCCTTTATAGAATGCTGTTTAGCACATTTTCTTTTTGGATATTTATGTGGGAGGTATGTTGCACAGGGCAGGTTTCCTGCTCAGGATGCTTCTTCTTCTAGAGAACATACTGGCCAGCCTACTGAGGAAGGCTTTTAAATTAGGTTTTTTAAGGATGGGTGAATAGTTCCTCAGCTAAATAAAACAAACAATTGTATAGAAATGAGAAAAATGGGCAACATATGGAAAACTATGGGGCTCATTTTCAAAAGAGAAAAACTTCTAAAAAGTGGCATAAATCTGCATTTGGCTGTTTTTCTGAGAAAATCGTCCGAATTAGTTTTTTCAAAATCAATTTTTAGACGTTTTTCTATGAACTCCATCAGAAATGCATTCAAATCACAAGGGGGCATGTTAGGGGTGAGATATGGGCGTTCCTAACACTTGGATTTTTTTTGTCCATAATGGAAGAAAACAAAATTGTCCAGGACTAAAACCTAAGATGTTTTGAGCTAGATTAGTTTTTATAATGAATAAGGCACAAAAAGGTGCCCTAAATGACCACTGGAGGGAATCAGGGATGACCTCCTCTTACTCCCCCAGTGGTCACTGACCCCCTCCCCCTCCCAAAAAAAATGTGATTAAAGATGTCTAGTAGGTGCAGTGCACTGCAGATTGGTGGTCCCAGGCCCATACCTTCCCCTACCTGATACACTTGTGGTGGAAACTGTGAGCCCTCCAAAACTCACCCAAAACCCACTGTACCCACATATAGGCACCCCTTCACCCATAAGGACAATTGTAGTGATGTACATTTGGGAATAGTGGGTTTTGGGGGGCTCATCAGACAGGGGAGCGACGGTGAGATATATACCTGGGAGCATTTATTTGACGTTCACAGCAGTACCCCCTAGGGTGCCCAATTACTCTCCTGGGATGTCTGTGTGGCCAGTCTACTAAGGATGCTGGCTCCTTCTATATCCCAGTGGCTTGATTTTGTGCGTTTTTCACTTGGACTTTTTTGTTTCGAAAATGGACCAAAAAGATAAACACACAGAGCACAAAAACATCTAGCAAATAGCCATTTAAAAAAAAAAAAAAAGATCGACGACCTTTTTCTGTTTTGAAAATGGCTATATTCCCCACTTGAATTTTGGACGTTTTTAGCAAAACGTTCAAAGTTGAAGTTAGATGCAGTGGGTTTTTGTGCCGGTACACAGCAGTACCTGCCTGCCCTTAGCTCCCCAGCCCTGCTTTCTGTTCCTGCCACCCCTCGACGCGTTTAAATCTTTTTTTTTCCCACCTGAAGTCGAAGCACTGGTGGCGGCGTTAGTGAAAGGACCAGGCTCGCCTCCTCCAGCCTTCCCTTCGTTCCCTCTCAGTGTCCCGCCCTCGTGGAAACAGGAAACTACGTCAGAGGACGATGGCAGGAGTGGGGTGGCAGGAACAGAAAGTAGGGCTATCGGGGAGCTAAGGGTGGGCAGGTGGGGTGGGGTACTGGAAGTCGACGGGCTTAAAAGGGGGGCAGGTGGAGGCTGGGGTGAGTTACTGGGCATGGAGGGAAGGATAGGGGCAAAGGAGAATTGTTGGACATGGAGAGGAGGGCAGAGTAGAATTGCTGGACATGGAGGGAAGGGCAGGGAGAGAGGAGAAATCGTTGGACATAGGTGGGAGGGGAGGGCAGAGGAGAATCGCTGGACATGGAGGGCAGGGGAGAGAGGAGAATCGCTGGAAATGGGAGGGGAGGATAGGGGCAAAGGAGAATCACTGGACACAGATGGGAG
Source organism: Microcaecilia unicolor (assembly GCF_901765095.1). Taxonomy (NCBI): domain Eukaryota; kingdom Metazoa; phylum Chordata; class Amphibia; order Gymnophiona; family Siphonopidae; genus Microcaecilia; species Microcaecilia unicolor. The sequence goes on along the minus strand of NC_044031.1, from coordinate 369,127,282 downwards.
GGGAGGGCAGAGGAGAATCTGGACATGGATGGGGGAAGGGAGGGCAGGGGAGAGAGCAGAGTTGCTGGACATGGATGGATGGAGGGAAGGGCAGGAGAAATGATGGACATGGATGAAGGAGAGGGAAGACAGGAAGGAGATGCACATGGATGGAGGAGAGAGAGGAGAAATGCTGGCCATGGATGGAGTGGAGGGAAGACAGGAAGAAGATGCACATGGATGGAGGGGAGAGATGAAAAATGCTGGACATGGATGGAGTGGAGGGCAGGGAAGAGAGGAGAAATGTTGGATGGAAGGAAAGACAGGAAGGAGATGCACACTGTTGGAGGGGAAGGGGTAGAGGAGAAATACTAGACATGGAGGGGAGGGAAGACAGGAAGTAGATGCACATGGATGGAGAAGAGAAATTCTGGACATGGATGGAGGGGAGGAAAGAGAGAGGAAGTGAGATGAACATGGATGGAGGGGAGGAGAGAGGAGAAATGCTGGACATGGATGGAGGGAGAGAGAGGAAAAATGCTGGCCGTGGATGGAAAGAGGAAGCAGATGCATACTGACAAGATGAGGGAAAGGGAAAAGAGGAGAAAAACTGCACATGGATGAATAAAATAGGCAAAAGCTGGATCCACTCTATACGTCCTCCAGTCAAGCCCGCAGAGGACCCAACTTTTACCTATGAATGTAGGGCAAGAAATGAAGAGGAAAGGGGGAAAGTAAAGAAATAAATGGAAAGGAAGCCCTGGAAATGGAGTTAAGGGAACAGATGGAGAGCAGCAGAATCAGAGACTGGGACCAAACATGATCAGAAGAACAAAGTCTCCAGACAACAAAGGTAGAAAAAAATCATTTTATTTTCATTTTAGCGTTTGGAAGATGTCCAATTTGAGAATTTATATCTGCTGTCTTATTTTGCACTATACTAGAGCTGTAACAGCTTATCGAAATTATTTATAATGAAAAAAAAATCACAAGTTATTTTTTTCTCCTATACTGGTATAATATTTTCAATTAAACTGTTTATATGCGCCATGGCTGGTATAAGGGGTGTGGCTACCATAGGGGTGGAGCCATAGATGCATAAATGTTGGTGTCCTCCTTATAGAATTGTCCTCTATCTGGCTAAATTTGTGCAGACAAATTGGATTATGCAAATTAGCTATCTGGTAGTTTTCTGGGTAAAGTTACTCATAGTTATTTTTGGATGTCCAGCAGAAAACTAATGCGGATAAGTTCTGCTGAATATCCTGATAAAGGTAAATTTATCCAGGTCACTTTCTACTTTGCCAAATATTGACTTTGTTGCATTTTTGGTTCTGATTTTGACAGTAGTAGTGAAAAGTGTATGGGATTTTAAGATTATGCAATGGCAGACATGTTATTGTAGAGATCAAATCAGGTGTTTTTATAGAAATGTGCACTGCTGTGCAATTTTTTTTTAAGAATTCTCTGAAGAATTTAAGAATAGGTTACTATCTGTAGATGATGTGTGCCATACAAATAGTTACCTAATGATGTAATTATCTTGGGGTTAATTAAGGTCTATAAAGGAGATTGGAATAGATTCTTCACTAATAGCTTAGAGTAAAATAAGAATGCTTGCATTCATCCTCACTCTAAACAGTTTCAAGTCAGCTGCATGAGTGTACTTGAGCTGTATTTTCCATTTATGATGCCATAGCACCTAATGATTATTCATGAAGAAGCCCAAAACAATTTGTGGTTATAGCTTCTGCTAGCATGGCCTTTAAGCGGTAGAGCAAAGAGAATGTATCAGAGGAGAGAATTCAATTAAAAAAGCTAAAAAGAAAGTGACTTTTCACTTAAGCTTTCAGTGAAATTGGCTTAGTACTGTGGTTTGCACAGTTGGATAAGCAGCTGAAATCCGGTGGTGAATCTGAATTGGTTTGCTATGTCCCATATTATCTGTGTGTATATGTGTGTTTGTGTATAAATGAATACACAGCATTAGACACTATCCCCCGGATTCTAAATAGCGTGATTGAAATTGTGCGCGCAGATCCGATCTTATTCTGGATTTACTTATGCAATTTAATTAACAAGCCCATCAGCGCTGATAATTGCCACTTAAGCAATTATTGATACTAATTGGCTTTAATTAGAATTTTGTTTTTTGGTGTATTTTGTAAAGTGGTGCACGTAAATTCTAATGCCTGTTGCCACAAAGAGGGCATGGCCATGGGCAGAGCGCAGTCATTCAAAAAATCTATGCACAGGGTTATAGAATACACCTGCTCCGTGCCTAATATAGGTTCCAGTATTTACACCAAGTTTTACTTGGTGTAACTGGACATGCCTAGAGTTAGGCGCAGGCATGGCCGCTAGGCATATTCTTTAAACCACACCTAAATCTAGGTGCAGTTTACAAACTACATCTAGGGGGAGATATTTTTGGTGTTGATTTTTCAGGTACCATATATAGAATCTAGTCGTATAGGGGCCAACTTATGAATTCTATAACATCTGGATATCCAGATTCCATTATAGAATGCTAGTGCAAGTCTGCATTTTCGCACCATTTAGACATGCCCACATATGCCATGCCTGTGGCAGGAGTAAAAGCGCACACCTAAATGTGGCACTTCAGTGCATAAGTGGCTCTATGCTATAATGTGCACACACAATTGTGGAAGAATCCCATGGCCCGTCCATGTGAACACCCTCTTTCTTTTGTGTGCTATGCAAGTTGTGCACTAAGATTATAGAATATCGCTTAGAGCCCAACTAGCACTTACACGTGAATCTTTAACATTCATGCACATAATTGCTAGTATTCTATAATCTGAGTGTGCAAATGGCTTTTACAGTTATGTGCTCACGTTATAGAATGAGAGAATATTGGTACAATTTCAGACTTCCTATAGATCTTGCAGGCTCATTTGTGTTTTGTGTGTCTGCAAATCTCACATAGTTTCCCTTTAAAATACAAGATCATACTGGTGCCCTTGGAAATCTGAACCCCTGGCATATTTTGCATTTGAAAAGTATGAAGCCTTAAAAACATACAAGTATTTCAGAATGAAATCCCAGTGTGTTCTTCCTCTTGTCCACCACAACTCCCATCCCATCCCCTTTTTGTTTTAATTCAAATTTTTATTCAACAGTTACCCATCAACATACACAAAAACCTTGTATAAATAGTACAATTAACAATTTCCCTCCTAGCACAAATCCTAGTCCCAGATGTGCAACAGAGAACCCTCCCCTCTTGCCTTTGAGAATAACCCAGTCCCAAGATGGCGGCGTGAGTAGAAGCACCCGCGGGAGCTCCTGAACCCTGCTCGAAATTTGCGCAACTGAGTTTCCTCAAACCCGAAATGGGTAAGAGGAAAGGGAAGTCTAGCTTGCCTGTCTCCACGGGCAAAGTCGATCCCCCTCCGCTGCGTCAGATGACGTTACAGGAATCAGGCCTTCGAGTGCTTGGAACCGGAGGTAACACTTTGGGTGGTCCGGGAGATCTTGGAGACCGGAACGCTGAGGGAATTTCGTTGAGCCCTCCCCAGATAACAGTCCCCCCAAGACCGGGGGTTGAGGCAAAGACAACGAGGGAACGCTTAGCAGAATCCGGAAGTCGGTCCCCTGCAGGCGCGGCTGGAGACCCCGTTGCTTCTTCGACGCCGATGAGAACAACAGCCCAGACAGGTTTGCTGTCTGAAGGGAAGCCCGGCGAATCCCCGTGGAACCTTGGAGGGTTGACTAAACCACCGACTGTTACACTTGACTTACTATGGGAAGCAATTCAAGGCTTGAATACCAACCTCCAGCAAATTTCAGGTATATTGAGGGGAGAGGTGACTGAACTAAAGCAAGCTCAAATAGTAGTAAAATCTGAAATTGTAGAACAGAAGACCAAAATGGAGACTTTTGATAAAGATTTAGTAGCAGTGAATTATTCAACTTTAATGTTGATAAAAAATAGCAATTTCCAGCAGCGAAAAATAGAATATCTTGAAAATCAGATAAGAGGCAATAATCTACGATTTCTTAATTTTCCTAAAGCCCCCCTCACCCCGGCTTTAGATATGCTTAAAAAATATTTTTCAGAGGTATTAGGTATTCCCCTTGAGGGACTACCACCTATTACCAGGACTCAATATATTTCCGGAGCTGGTCTGAGTAAGTTGCCTATAAAGCCCCAGTCTGATGTTAATTTGACAGAATTCTTAGAGCAATCTCTGGAGGTAGTGACTGAAAGAACTACACTGCTGGTTACATTTGCTTTACAATTGGATCGGGACAATATATTTAAACTTTATTTCAGACACATGAACTCTCCTTTTCTTGGATCAAAAATACAGATATTTCCGGATTTTTGTAGAGAGACTCAAAGAAGAAGAAAGCAGTTTTTGACGTTAAAAGAGAGGGTTCTCCGATTAGGAGGATCCTTTATATTAAAGTTTCCTTGCAAATGTTATATTTCTTTGAATGCTGTTAATTACATTTTTTTTGACCCAGGGAAGTTAATTGAGTTTATTTCAACTAAAGAATAACTGCTGTGAATTCCTTGATTGCTAGCGCTTATCCTGGCTGTGATACTGAAGGTTCTATCTACTCTATATATTTTTTTTCTTTACCTTTATGTAATTTCCTAGATCTTGGGTCAATATTTGTGGACTAAATAAGAGGATGTTTTTGCCTTTTTGAGATATCTAGTTAATACTTTAATGTGTGAAGTGTGTATCTATGTATTATTGCATAAATGCAAATTTAATAACTCATAAATAAAAAATTTTTTTTAAAAAAGAGAATAACCCCACCCCCCATCCTTATGCCTCCTTCTCCCAACTTTTACTTGTCATAAGCTGTTTTTTTGTGAGAGGGAAAAATAGGCACATTGTAGATACTGTGCACATTTATACCCGCAGAGTAAAGAGGGCAATTTTCAAGGGGCTTTCTCTGGGGGTAAACCTGTTTACACATGTAGAATCCCTTTGAAAATTACCTTCACATGATGGGTGGTTTTATAAAGTATGCACATGCAAAATGTAGGTGCACAGAAATAGCACTTCCTATTATGTGGTGTACGTATAGGCATTTTCCGAACAGTTTGATGCAGCAGGAGCGGGGCTTTGATGTTTCTGCACACTTTGCCAAGTATGTTTCAACATGCAAAGAGCACATTCACATATTTGTACTTTATGCAAGAGTGTGTGTACTGGGGCTGGGTTCCTTTTTTTTTTTTTAAGAGACATAATTGCTTATATTGCCTTTATAAAATAAATTTATCATACCTCTGTATCAGTGATGTAGCTACGTGGGGCCTGGGCCCCCGTAGATTTGGCCCTGGACCCCCCTGCCAACGACCTGCCCGACTCCCCCTCCCACCGCCAACCTGCCGTCGCCTGCCTTTGCTGGCGGGGGACCCCAACCCCCATCAGCCGAGGTCCTCTTCTCGCAAAAGGCTTCCTTCTGTTTCTGATGTCCTGCAGGACATGAGACTCACAGAACAAAGCCTTGCAGATCAGCTGATCTGCAAGACTTCGTTCTGTGAGTCTGACGTCCGTGCACGACGTCAGAAACAGAAGGAAGCCTTTTGCGAGAAGAGGACCTCGGCTGATGGGGGTTGGGGTCCCCCGCCAGCAAAGGTAGGCGACTGTGGGTTGGCGGCGGGAGGGGGGGGTCGAGAGGGTCGGCGGCAGGGGGGGGCAATGGCGGGGGGGGGGGGGGGGAGTCGGCGCCGGGGATGGGCTAAAATGTGCCCCCTCACCTCGGGTTCAGGACCCCCCTCCCACCGAATTCTGGCTACGCCCCTGCTCTGTATATACATTCACTATTCCAAATCACTTTAAAGATTTTTTAGGATCATCATACGTGAATCAAACAGTCAAATAGAAACACTGTTCTACGATATAATCATCAATGTATAAAATGATAGCGAACTAGGATTCTTGTTTGTGTTAGAGTAAAAAACAAATCTGCAGAAATGTCACTCTAGCTTGAGCATTTTCACTCAAAAGCAAACTCATAGAAGCTGAATTTCTTCACAGATCATTGTCAGAGCGGTGCTTTGTTCAAAAAAACACTCTGTGTCATTGTCCAAGCCTAGGCAAAATTTCTTTTCTCCATCTATACTTCTTCTCTTGGTACTCTGATCTCATCCAATGGTGTTCAGTATCACCTTTACGCTGATGACTCCCAGTTCTACCTCTCCACATCAGAAATCTCAGCAGGAATCCTGGCCAAAGTATCTGCCTGTCTGACATTGCTGTCAGGATGTCTCACCGCATGCAGTTCAAACTCCTCTTATTGACTTACAAGTGCATTCACTCTGCAGCTCATCAGTACCTCTCCACTCTTATCTCTCCCTACGCTCCTCCCCGAGAACTCTGTTCACTGGGTAAATCTCTCTAATCTGCACCATATGGCTGGAATAGACTTCCTGAGCTGGTACATCAAGCTCCATCTCTGACCATCTTCAAATCTAGGCTAAAAGCCCACCTTTTTGATGCTGCTTTTAACTCTTAACCCATACATATTCGTTCAGTACCCATATTTTATCATTTCCACTGGAGTAATTCCTTTATCTCTTATTTGTCTGTCCTAATTAGATTGTATGCTCTGTCGAGCAGGGACTGTATCCTTATGTCCAGTGTATAGCATTGCATATGTCTAGTAGCACTATAGAAATGATAAGTAGTAGTATATATGGTCCTAAAATCTCTGACTTTTAGAAAATATTCATTCTGCTTACTGTGGAATCACATACCTCCGGACTCTATATATGACACCCACATTTGGTTAATGAGCTCTTAGCCATCAATAATTGGTTGCCAACAACCAATTATTGATGTTAATTGGCATTCATTAAAATTTGTGCATTCATCTGGCTGCACGCTGTTCTATAAGGCAGGGTACCTAATTCCCATAGGGGTCCTTTTACTGTGGCGCGCTAGTGTTTTTAGCGTGTGCTAAATGCTAGAGCAGCTAGGACACCTTTGTAAAAGACCCCCATATTATGTTTCCCAGAAGGGGATGTGGCCATGAGAAGGGCATGGACGTGTCAGGGGCATTCGAAAATGGTATGTGTGTAGTTGTAGAATACCGGGTAGGTGTACCTAACTTGGGTGCCAGTACTTTACCTGTGAACATTTAAACCTTCTTCCAAACAGGCATAAATGTGTTCAGCTTCATTTTAGGTATGATGTCTGCTAGAAAGAAAAAAGTTCCTTGACTCTGCTGGAAAACTTGATTCTTCCTTGTATTTTGACAAAAGGAAAATTGGAGATCTTCTCAAGAATCTAAAGAATTTCCTTTTGAGTAACCAACTTTTTTGCTGAGTAAGAAGGTTTTTCTTTTCATTCTGTTCTATTTCTGGAACACACAGAAGCATGTGCAAAAAATGTAGTTCTATTACTCATTTATTTATTTATTAAAGCACCTTAAAATATGCATTAGTGTAAGCTATTTAGGGGATGATTTACAAACTGTCACACCCTGAGAAGGTTAATGCATAGGTAGCAGAGCATTTGGGAGCAGACAGTTTGGTGCGGACATTTCAGAGCGGGCAGTTGGTGGCAGACAAATTGGTGCCGACCACTGAGGAACTAGGGCAATTGGAAGCAAACTTTTCCTGCTGGCTGTTTCTTCGGCTAGAAATGTTTCTGAGCTCCAGACATTGTCTTGCAGGGACCCCTTTCTGCAGTTTTTGTAGGCGGGCTTGTCCGTGTCCTCGGTTCCTTCCTTTCTTCCAAAAGTGGTTTCATCTTTTCTGCTCAGTCAGACAATTTTCCTCCCATCCTTTTGGAGGAAGGATTATGGTGAGGACCCCTCCCCTACATCTTCTGGATGTGAAACAGTAACTAGTAAATTCAGCGTTCAGCAATTAGGAGTGAACAATTTGGTGCAGACAGTTCATCGTAGGATAATTTGAAACTGCTTTGTTGATGGAAAATAATGGCTAATTTGGCACAGGACAATTAGTAGCTTTTGATGTCTCATTATGCACTCTGCTAAGATGTGAAATCATGTCTTTTGAATATGCTGTAAAAGTTTTTAAGGTCCATTATGGGCATCAATGAATGCATTTACTGAAATCTTTAATCCACAAATTCATGGATGTCATTTTCGTTTTGGACAATTTATTTGTTGTAAGGTGCTGGAATATGGCTATGCTGGACGTTACAACACTGATGCAGATTTCTCTATGCACATCTGGATGCTTGTGCTCTTGAATACATTCAAATTCCCAAGAAAATTTGTGCTTACAAAGAACTTATAGAGCTTGAACCATTTCCTGAATTCGATGACCTTCTGAACTACTTCAAAGACACTTTGATTGGAAGACGGCAATGACAGTGAAAAGGTGGTGCTCTTTTCCCTTCCAGCATCTTGGACTATTACCAGGCTGCTCGTGATGACACACCATGAACAAATAACGCAGTTGAGAGATGGCTAACGTATTTGCATGGTCCATGAAAATTGTCCACCCAACAACACCGAGGCTTCCAAAGATCTTTTCCAATTTCATACCTCTTCCAGCAGTTTAGGAAGAGATGGCAAGGCAGGAGTAATCCCCATGTGTACTGCCTCTCTGACTCTGAAAATGAAAAGGAAGCTAGATGATAACCTGACACTCTTCTTTTTCTCACATGTATGGGGAAAGGAAATGAACAAGTAAACCAGTGCCATTAATCACTTGGAGGGTATTGGAATGGGGGCACTAGCAGGCACATTAGTGTATGTCAACTTAACTTACGGCAATCCTTTTTAATATTTATGAGATTTTTGCATGAATTTTAGGCAGACCCATTACACTCGTTCAGTCTTTCAAATACTTTGGTGGCTTTATTGATCAGCTCTTGTCTTTCAAAGTACAGGTATCACATATCATGGAACGCTGCTTCTGGGCTTTGTGCCAGTATTGCTCTGTCCACTCATTGATTGACAATTAGGCTCAGCTTTCTGTTCTTCTATAACTGCATTTATGCTGACATCATAAATATATTATTCAATAATTCAAATCATTGCCATCCATACTCTTGGTTGTGTCGGAAAGTTTGACCATGTTACTTTTCTTCCTGTTCTACTGATTGCTTGTTAAGTTTAGGATCCAATTCAGAATCTTGATTTTTGTACACCAAGCAGTATTTACAGATTGCCCTCTTTCCTTTATACCCTCTCTTGTTTATTATATTCTGCTGTGAGCTTCAGACTACTTTCCCTTCATCTGTTATTTCCTGCCTGGACTGTACTTTGACAATGCACATTCTTTTTTTTTTTTTTGCTTCTGCTGTATGGTATAGGTATATTCTTCTTATCTCTTCAATTAGAGCCTTCCCATGTCGAATATAGGTCAGCACTGAAAACCCATCTTTTTGGCTAGGGCTTTGGGGTGTTCTGAACATTGTGTCAAGTTTCTGTCTGCTATATACTAGCTGACTATGGCTAGTCCCCTGTTTTCTTTTTTCCTATTAATTTTATGGAGTTCCTTTTCTGTCTTTTTTATTAATTTTATTGTACACCACTTTCATTTGTGAAGGGAAGGAGTGTTGTTGTAGGGCTGTACTACCGTCCACCGGGACAGAACAAACAGACAGATGAAGAAATGTTTACAGAGATTAGGAAAGCTAGCAAATTGGGCAACGTTATAAGAATGGGTGATTTCAGTTACCCCGATATTGACTGGATAAATGTTACATCAGGGAGTGCCAGGGAAATAAAATTTCTAGATGTAATAAATGACTGCTTCTTGGAGGAACTGGTCCAGGAACTGACAAGAGGGGGAGCCATTTTGGATCTGGTCCTTGGTGTTGTACAGGGCATAGTGCGAGATGTGGCAGTGTTGGGCCCCCTGAGAAACAGTGATCATAACATCATCAAGTTTGAGTTACTGTCTGGGATAAACCCACAAAGGAAATCTACTGTAGCTGCATTTAATTTTCGAAAGGGCGACTATAATAAAATGAGGAAAATGATTAAAAAGAAACTAAAAGGATCGGCTACTAAGGTTAGGACACTAAGAGGGGCATAATCCAATGGGGTGCCCAAGTTTTCCTGAGGACGTCCTCACAGGACGTCTCTGTGAAGGGACGGGGAAACCCGTATTATCGAAACAAGATGGGCGGCCATCTTTCCTTTCGATAATACAGTCAGGGATGCCCAAATCTCAACATTTAGCTCGACATTCGAGATGGTCGTCCCCAATTTTCGGCCATAATGGAAACTGAGGACGCCCATCTCAGAAACGTCCAAATCCAAGCCATTTGGTCGTGGGAGGAAACAGCATTCGTAGTGCACTGGTCCCCCTGACATGCCAGGACACCAACCGTGCACCCTAAGGGGCACTTCAGTGGACTTTAGAAAAAGCTCCCAGGTACATAGCTCCCTTACCCTGGGTGCTGAGCCCCCTAAAACCCACTCCCCACAACTGTACACCACTACCATAGCCCTTAGGGATGAAAGGGGGCACCTAGATGTGGGTACAGTGGGTTTTGGAAGGCTCACATTTACCAGCACAAGTATAATAGGTAAGAGGGCATGGGCCTGGGTCCGCCTGCCTGAAGTGCACTGCAGTACCCACTAAAACTGCTCCAGGGACCTGCTTACTGCTGTCATGGAGCTGGGTATGATATTTGAGGCTGGCATAGAGGCTGGAAAAAATATTTAATTTTTTTTTTAGGGTGGGAGGGGGTTAGTGACCACTGGAGGCAGTAAGGGGAGGTCATCCCCAATTCCCTCCGGTTGTCATCTGGTCATTTAGAGCACATTTTTGTGGCTTGGTCGTAAGAACAAAGGACCAAGTAAAGTCAGCCAAGTGTTCATCAGGGACGCCCTTCTTTTTTCCATTATTGTCCGAGGGCGCCCATGTGTTAAGCACACCCCAGTCCCGCCTTCGGTATGCTTCTGACGCCCATGTGAACTTTGGTCATCCCCGCGACGGAAAGCAGTTGAGGATGCCCAAAATCGGCTGTCGATTATGCCGATTTGGGCGACCCTGAGAGAAGGACGCCCTTCTCTTTCGAAAATAAACCTGTAATTCAGGCTTTTACCTGATTGAGTTCTGGACTGAAGGATTGCATTTGCTCAATCAGAATATCTATCAATTTTGTGTAAAGGGAACCATACGAGGTTGCAGTATATTGCTTTTAAACATTATATCGTTCTTCATAATACTGCCGCATGTGGTCAGTTATTTCTTGCAACCCCTGATGCAGGCGCTATGCGCCGAAACACGGACCATGTCGGGTCCATTTAAGTATTGCTTCATCAACGTATACAATTAAAAACTTGATCCCTTTTGAAGGCCCCTGGTGCTTTTTGTTGTGTTTTTTGGCTTTTTGTGTGTTTTGCTCCCTCTCTCAGTTATACTGTAATTCAGGCATGGACATTATTCAAAAACACCATCTTGAAAGCGCAGTCCAAATGCATTCCACATATTTGTAAAGGTGGAAAGAAGAGAAAATGACAGCCAGCATGGTTAAAAAGTGAAGTAAAAGAGGCTATTACAGCCAAAAGATTGTCCTTCAAAGAATGGAAAAAGGATCCAAATGAAGAATATAAGAAGCAACATAAGCACTGGCAAGTTAGACGCAAACCATTAATAAAGAAGGCTAAAAAAAGAATATGAAGAGAAACTTGCCACAGAGGCTAAAACTCACAGTAACAACTTTTTCGGGTAGATCACAAGAAGAAAGCCTGCGAGGGAATCCATGAGAACGTTAGATCACAAAGGAGCAAAAGGGGTGCTCAAGGAGGACAAGGCCATAGCGGGGAAACTGAATGAATTCTTTGCTTCTGTCTTTCTGGAAGAAGATGTAAGAGATCTGCCTGTACCGAAAATGATTTTCAAGGGTGATGATGCAGAGGAATTGAAAGAAATCTTGGTGAACCTGGAAGATGTACTGAGCCAAATTGACAAATTAAAGAGTAGTAAATCACCTGGACAGGATGACATAAACCCAAGGGTACGCAAGGAACTCAAGCATGAAATTATTGAACTGCTGTTAGTATTATGTAACCCGTCATCAAAATCGTCCGTAGTACCTGGCAGTGGCGTAGCCAGACAGCCAATTTTGGGTGGGCCTGAACCCAAAGTGGGCGGGCACAAAATTTTCTCTCTAACCCCCTCCCCCAGCATTTCCCAACTCAAAAGATAAATACTTTAGCTGATGAAGATCCCCAAGCTCTGTCATCTGAAAACTTCCAACAAAGATGGCCAGAATTTACTTTTACCAAGCTTGGTCGGAAGCAACAACTCCTTGAGCCACTGACAGCGGCACCCAATGCATGCTTAGTTGTCAGTGGCTCAAGGATGCTGCCCCCATCTGCCAAGCTCAGCAGAAGGGATTTCTGGCCACCTTCAGTGGAGGTCCTCAGCTAGCAGGGCTTGGGGATCCCCACCAACTACAGCAAGGGTCAGGGCTGCTGTTAGCCATGCTGGTGCCCAGGGCAGAAAATAAAGAAGCCCTCTCCTCTTTAATCTCCACATCTGCCCTTACAGTCTCACACTGACAGACCATCACCAAATGCAGAACAAGGGATTACAAATTAGAAATAAAAATATGTAGACAAAAATTGAACTGAGAACCTCAACATTTAGTGCAACACTGGAGAAATAAAAACAAAAATGCATTTCCTTTTCTACTGAACACAATAAAACTGAACATATTCCATTTAAAACATTCAAAATAAAATTATTTTTCTACCTTTTGTTGTTTGGACATTTTATTTTTCTATCATGTTGGTTTCAGTTTCTCCTTCCCACTTTCCCGTCGTCTTCTGCTAATTCTTAAAGCAACTGTTGTCCATTTGTCTTTTCTCTCCTCTCGTTCCATTTCCTCACTACAACTGCTTCTGAAATATTGATCTTTCCATTTTAGCTCTTTCCTTTCTGTATTTTGTTCTTTTCTGCCTCTGTCTACTCAAATTTAACCCTCTTTCTAAACTTTTTCCTCCTTTTTACTTTTCAGATATCTATCAAATTTTCTTCTCCTTTCACCCACTACCTCACCCATATCCAAACTCATTCCTTCCCAGCCTTCCATTCCCTTCCATCCTCAATCTACGTACCATTACCATATTTCTACCACCTGTAATCACTATCCTCTCATTCATTTTATTACCATCTCCCCTCTCTTCACTCTCATAGCCTGACATCTCCCTTTTACCCCCTCCCTCCACGGTCCTGCATTTCTCTCTCTTACCCATTGTCCAGCATATCTTCCTTCTGCCCCTGGATCCAATATCTCCCTTTCCCCTCTCTTGTGCAGCACCTCTCCTTCCCTTTGCTCCACCTCTATGTCCAACATCTCTCCCATATTGTCCACTATCTCTTTCTTTCTTTCTCTCTCTCTCTCTCCCTGCCTTTAGCCCCTGGTCTAACATCTTTTTCTCTCCCCTCCAGCCATGTTCAATATTTCCCTCTCTCATCTCTCACTCCCTTTTTTCCTCTATCATCCTTTGCCACTCCTCTGCAGCCTTTCCCTTCCTCTCCCCACCATAGCCATATCAAACAATTCTCCCTCTCTTTTCCTCCTGCATCTCTCCCTTCCCCCATGTCAAACAATTATCTCTCCACCCCACCATCTCACTCACTCACTCTCTCCACCCCACCCCCTCTCACGGGGCAGGCCCAGGGCAAGGACACTGATGCCCAACCACTAGTTTCTCCTCCTGGCCACTGCTGTAGTGTGGCGGCCTTGAGGAATTGCTGCAAGGCAGCTTTCATGCCCTTCTTTGCCTCTCTCTCCACCCCTGCGTCCCACTGCGCCTGCAACGAAGATGGTTGTCCTCCCCGCCGGCGCTGCCTCGGCCCCTGCACGCTACCCTGCCTCTGTCCCTGCCTGCATTCTTTTCTTCGATCGTCGCGTCGCCGGCAGCGCTGCCATTCACTCAGGCAGCTCCGCTCCCCTCTGCCGCGTCCATCTGGCTCTTTCTGACGCACTTCCTGTTTATGTAGGGCCAGATGGATGCGGCAGAGGGGAGCGGAGCTGCCTGAGTGAATGGCAGCGCTGCCGGCAATGCGACGATCGAAGAAAAGAATGCAGGCAGGGGCAGAGGCAGGGTAGCGTGCAGGGGCCGAGGCAGCGCCGGCGGGAAGGGTAAGCATTTTCGTTGCAGCGCGCCACACATGCGATGGATGTTGGGTGGGCCTGGGCCCGTCCAGGCCCACCCGTGGCTACGCCCCTGGTACCTGGAGATTGGAGGGTGGCCAATGTGACGCTGATTTTTAAAAAGGGTTCTATGGGTGATCCAGGAAACTACAGACTGGTAAGCCTGTTGGTGCCAGGCAAACTAGTGGAAACTATTATAAAGAACAAAATTACAGAATATGTAGAGATACATAGTTTAATGGGACAGAGTCAGCATGGGTTCAGCCAAGGGAAGTCTTGCCTCACCAATTTGTTTCATTTCTTTGAAGGCGTGAATAACATTGTGGATAAAGGTGAGCTGGTTGAAGTAGTATATCTAGATTTTCAGAAGGCTTTTGATAAAGTTCCTAATAAGAGACTCCTGTGAAAATTAAAGAGTCATGGGATAATAAGTTGCATGCACTTATGATATGGGAGGCCAGGGGCGCCCGATTTACTCCGAAAAGGAGGAAGCACTTTATTAAAACGTGGACAGCATATTTGAATGTAGTAGCTCCCAGAGCTAGAAGTCAGGTGTTGAATGAGCTGGGATGAGAGGGGATGAATGTGGAGTTTGGAGGGAATGGTGAGGTAGGGGGGAAGTTGTGAGGGGGGAGAAGGGGGTGGATGAGGGGGGTAGGCTTGGGGTCCACTCTGAGTTGAGAACCGCTGACAACTGATATTGTGGTGTCTGCTTTATGCCTTCATTGTGTTGATTTCATTAACAAAGCTGTACGACGTCTGTAAGAGGCGGTGGTATTAGATGAAGGGCTATAAGAAACAAGGCCCTTTGCAGTAGGTCTTGTCATTAAGGCACTGCCTCATGAGAAAGGAAGTTGATTGCTCTGCTGAGACTTCCTTATTACCAAATTCCCTGAATAGCATTTCATACATGTTGTTGCACTCTGCATAGATGGTTTTCGTTAATAAACTTAAGGGGAGGGATGGGTAGGAGGGGGGGGGGATAAAATGTAAACATTTATATGGTGACTTGAGTTATAACATTGGCAATTTGTACTGGTCTCTTTTCTTGGCATAATCTGTACAAGCTCTGTTACTATTAATAAAAAAGATTTAAATATAAAGAGTCATGGGATAGGAGGCAATGTTCTGGTGTGGATTAGGAATTGGTTATTGGACAGGAAACAGAGAGTAGGGTTAAATGGTCATTTCTCTCAATGGAAGAGGGTGAACAGTGGAGTGCTGCAGGGATCTGTATTGGGACCAGTGCTATTTAACATATTTATAAATGATATGGAAATCTGAACAACAATTGAGGTGGTTACATTTGCAAATGATACAAAACTGTAAAATATTGCAGGAAGACCTTAGGAAATTGGAAGTCTGGGAATACAAATGGCAGGTGAAATTTAATGTGGACAAATGCAGGGTGAAGCACATTTTAAAGAGTAATCTGAATCGTGGAGGGGCATAATCGAATGGGGTGCCCAAGTTTTCCCGAGGACTTCCTCACAGAGATATATCCATAAACAAGATGATATCAGCTCCTGCCACAAATGCCACAGAGGGAACCGGACAAAAAGTCCTGCGTGACAGTCACAGTATCAAAAAACAGTACCTTGTCCTCATGGTTCATTCTTAAGTGAGCTGGATACAAAACGGTGAATTGGATCTTGTGGTTCACCAATTGAATACATAATGGAGCAAAGGTGTATCGCTGGGTAGCCACCTTAGAAAACACAGCACTCTGTGATTGTTATATGTTACCTGAGTGCTTGCAAAATAGCCATGTTATGGGCATAATTGAAGACCCGGAAGATAACCACTCTCGGCCGGGTGTTAGTCATCTAGCGCTGTCCCATCTGTGTGTCCTCGCAACTCAGAAAGGCCTCCAAGAACCCAGTCAGCTCCCTCTCCTCCACTGACTCCAGGAGACTTACCAGATGGAGATTATTCCACCTGGATCAGTTTTCAAGGTCCTCAAATTTGTCTTTGTATGCCAAGACTGTCTTCTGCAGGTGAGCTCACGAGTCCTCCAGCTTCTGCACTCAGTCCTCAGAGTTGCTAGTGCGCTTTTGGTTTAGCACCAAATCTCAATTTATAGTGTGTAAATGCTTCTGTAGCCGCTCCAGCTTAGCATCAATAGGGTGTAAGTGCTTGTCTAAACAATGTTCCATAGCTGTGGTAACTTCATCTGCCACCTCTGTGACCCATGCAGAGCTGAGCCCTGAGGTGATGGGACTGGCAGGCGTCGCCATCTTGTCTTCCCCATCGCGGTTACGCTCAGCTCCTTTCTGCAAGGATTTTGTCACCATAAGACTTCAGTACTGCTAAAGAGTACTGTTGCTGGTCTGAGCAGCATCCCTCTCCCAGGATTGTCCTTTTAAGCGTGGTGATTCTAAAGAGAATGGTGAATTAGAGTGAGGATTTGGCAAGAGCTCAGCCCCTGTGTCCTCTCTCTCTCAATAATGGCATTACGTGACCTCCTAGAATATTCTTTTATAGAATGGGACATATGAAATAGCTTCCCTGTGGAGATATTGGAGAAAAGGACAGTATCTGAAGTCAGGAAGGCATGAGACATGCACAGAGGATCTCTGAGGGAGAGGACAGGATTATAGAATTGATAGGGGAGGCACGGATAAGCAGGCTGGATAAATCCTCTGATATTTACCATTTTCTGTGCTTCTATGCAAGTTGAAGCATGCATTCCTGAGCTTCAAAGGTACAAAACTTTGATCTTCAAGGTTGCAAATGGGTCTAATTTTCAGAACAACCATAGTGAATATAGCTATAATGTATTTATATATACCACAGTTACCACAAAAACTAGACCCATTTGTGGCTCTCCAGGATTGGAGTTGTGCTTTGTACTCCCATCAAGGACAGCTGCAGCACTTGGATATTTATTTTGTATGGCATTAGATGAAACCTGGTTTTCCATAACATTCTGTCACATTAAATGTTGAAGAGAAATTGTTTTGATTTTTTTTTTAATTTCACTACTGGGAACTTTCTCATCCCCTCAAATATAAGTGTCGTGGACAATGGGTAATAATAAGGTTGGTGGATCACAGTCACTTGAATGCCAAGAAACCTGCCATAAAAGATTCAGAATATGTCCCTAATGATGTTATTGTATCTTTCTCTGCAGGGAGTTTGGATGGAGAGACCCAGAACTTCCAGAGGTCATACAGATGTTGCAGCATCAGTTCCCTTCAGTGCAGTCCAATGCCGCTGCCTATCTGCAGCATCTTTGTTTTGGAGACAATAAAATCAAAGGAGAGGTAAGGGCCCTACTTTCTTGCCTATCGCCAGAAAAAAAATAACAGGAGCTAGATTTAATGGATGAAATTTAATGGGTTTATATGGCATGTGAAGCCTTATTTAATATGCTACATGGGACCTTCCCATGCCAGTAAATTAACTTTGGCTGTTTTTCACTATAGAAAACTGATTAGTACTACAGTTGCTTACAATTCTTAAAGTGCTGACTCATATTTTAAGAGTTTAGAGCAAGTAGCTGGCTGCAAATAGTGATGTGTTCAACAAGATGCTGGCTAAACTAAGCTTTTACTTAAAATTCAGTGTAAGTCAAAATGGCTAAAGCTTAGTCATGGCTGCCTGAGTTACCTAACTAGCGCTGAAAATCACCACTAGCCAAGTAAATCCTTTTCCACCTGTCCCAATTAAATTTAAAGGATGAAACCATTATTCAACTCTCAGCATCAAAATTGTATATTCCTCCCACCCAAAGGCAAAAGTGTGGTTTTTAAATACCCCTTCTAAAGTCTGTATCTTATTCCCTACTTGGCTTGGAGTGTTTTTAGGAGAATTTTTGGAGAAGAAGGGAGATTGACAATGATGTATTTTGGTAAAGAACCAAATGGGAGAGATTTGATATCATGGCCTCCGCCATTTGTTTGTCTTCCATAGGAAAATGGGATAGCGAGGAAGCTGTCACCCCCACAGCAGGTTTACCTTGGGGAAGGAAGGAGTGGAATGGCAGGAGGACTTTTCCCCTGACACTTTTTAAAATTTTAGGCAGGATGGTGGTAGGTTCACATGTGGATTGGGGGCTATTTAATCTCTGGTTGACTTTCTGGGTCAGGATGGGGGAGGATTATTGATGCCTCATACATCTTACAGCTAACATCTTGTAGCTTTGGATGAGAGGACAGCAGAATTTATATGCTAAACCCCAGTGAACTTTTAAACATTTTGATCTAGCTGAATAAAAAGGATTAAGCTGGATAGCTCCCTTTGAAAAATCATACTTAAGGCAGCAATGCAAATATTAACACATACTAGGGACGATCATTTGTTTCTGGATGAATGGAAAAATGCATCAAATAAGGACCTTTTCGGATCTTATGTTTTTACACAATTCAAATGGCTCTGGAACCAGAATGAGTGAAATCCTCCTCTTTCATTCACATTGCTGATTATGTCAGCAGCTCATCAGGAATCTGAAAGAAAGCACAAACAGAATACCTAAAGGGGCACATTTTCAAAGCCCTTACAAAGTTACTATGGAGCTCATTTTCAAAAGAGAAGGATGCCCAAAAAGTGTCATAAAGCACCATTTGCTCGTTTTTCTTTTAAAAATTGGTAGGTGTTTTCGAAACCTGTTTTGCCGACGTTTATCTATGCAGTTCATCTACAGTCGTCCAAATCACAAGGGGGCATGTTGAGGGTGCTTCTAAGGCGGGATTAGGGCATGCCTAACACTTGGACGTTTTATAGCTATAATGGAACAAAACAGAACTAAAACTAAGACATTTTGATCTAGACCTATTTTCAGAACGAATAAGGTACAAAAAGGTGCACTAAATGACCAGATGACCACTGGAGGGAATCATGGGTGACCCCCCCAATAACCCCCCAGTGGTCACTGACCCTTACCAGCCTCTATGGCAGCCTCAGATATTAAAGTCAGGTCTATTAGAGCAGCATGCAGGCCCCTGGCGTAGTGTAGTGGTCGGTGCAGTGCCCTTTGGAGTGGGGGACCCAGGTCCCTATCTTCCTCTACCTACCACAGTTGTGGTGGAGTGACCCCTCCCAAAGTCACCAAAACCCGACTGTATTTATAGATCGCCACATTATGGTAAAGCATCTCCTCTTCTTAAGGATCTACATTGGTTACCTATCAATGAAAGAATTTCATTTAAACTCTCTCTGTTCTTGTTCTTGTTCGTCAGATTCTTTATGGTATCTTACCATCTTATATGATAGATCTCATTAAGTTAGCACCATGAAATGCCACCTCATCATCTAGAGAACACATATTACATTTCCTAAGTTGTAAAAACTTAACCGACAAAACTATCCATAATGCTCATTTTTCTTACCAAAGTACCAAACTCTGGAACTCATTACCCAAGTATATTAGACGCTCGGTCGATTACATGTCACTTAGAAGTTTACTTAAAGCCCACTTCTTTAGATCTGTGTTCAATTAATATGAAAAGATTTTTTTTTTAATATTTATATTAAGGGCCCTGTTTACTAAGCTGCACTGTAGGCACGCATACTTTTTAGCGATAGAGACACCCATTATATTCTTTTGGGTGTCTCTATCAGTGCGTGCTAAAACGTTTTTCTATTTTGAAAATGACCTCCTTTCCTGTTTGGATTTTGGACGTTTTGTGTAAAACATCCAAAGTCAGACTTAGACATCATATCGAAAATGCCCCTCCACCTACCTTTGTATGATTAAGTGCTTTTAAAATACACCTCTTAATCTCCTTAATTTAGAGAGAACAGGCCACAGAGAGAGAGAGAGATGCTAGCTTCAGAAATTACTTTGAAGTAAAAAACTTGTAAGAAAATAAGGAAGGAATCATAAGAGCACAAACATGGCTGAGAGAAAGAGAGCAGTAGCAGCATGATTCTATCTGTGTTTTTTGACCCCTTCATTGTGGACTTCTCTGCCTGTTGAAGTTCATCTTGAGAGCTCGGATTAAGGACTGTCTGTAGCATATGGCTTTTGCCAATTCCTAGTTTTGTTTTATTTTTTGTATTCTGGGTAGGCATCTGGGCTCTTTCTTTTGGATCTTATCTATGTGGAATTTGTTATGCATTTAATTTGTTCTATTCATTCCCACCTTGTGTTTTGCTCAATTTTGTCTGTATTCTTCTGCCTGTAGCAGTACTGGGTCTGTAAACTCCTAAGATATCAATTCTATTGTTTGAATAGTGATATATCAGATATCAAATTTCAATAAATTAGAAATAAATCAAGGAGTAGATTTTCCAAGGGGTTCAAATAGGGGTAATTTTATTGTTACTTTGTTAGCCACATTGAGCCCGCACATGCTGAGAAAATGTGGGATACAAGTGAACCAAATAAATAAATAAATAAACATCTGGGTTAGATTCAGCCCATGATGGACAGCAGCTTTAAAACTGCTGACTTTCACAGGCTAAAAATGGGGGGTGAGGGGGAGGGCAGATTTATTTTTTAAGTCTCTGAAGCTCTCTGGTTTGGGGTATAGTGAAGATAAAAGCAAGAACCCAAACAGGACAGGGCAAAGAAATACAGTTAGGCAGAAACTGAACTTTAAAACTCTCCTAGGTTCTGTGTGTCCAGACGTGCTGCTTGAGGTATTAAGAGAGAAAAGGCACTTGTGGAGAATAACCAGTGCTTTTTTTGTGCCGGTACACGCCGGTACGGTGTACCGGCACCTTTTTCCTGAGGTCCGCCTCACTTGCCCGCTCCCTTCCGTTCCTGCTCCCGCGCTCCAAAATCTTTTACCCGAAGTTGCGATTCTCCCCTCTCCCCTGCCCTCCCCTCCATGTCCAGCAATTCTCTCTCCCCTCCCCTGCCCTCCCCTCCCCTCCATGTCCAGCATGTCGCCTCCCTCCCCTGCCCTCCCCTCTCCAAGTCACGGCAAACCGGAAGTGAAGGCAGCGCAGCAATGCTCACTGAGGCAGGCACGCAGGCAGGTTCGTCTCCTCTCACGTTGCTTCCCTCTCAGTGCTTCCCGCCTGTCTGAGTTCCAGGACCCCCTCCCCCCTATCTCTCCCTCCCCCTATCTCCCCGTCCCCCTCCCCTCTCTCCCCCTCCCTGAGTTCCAGGACCCCTCCCCCTTCTCCCCCCCCCCCCCCACTCTTCAAGTTCCAGGACCCCCCTCCTACCCCTCCTATTCCAGTTCCAGGACCCCCCTCCCCTTCCAGTTCCAGGACCCGCCCTTCCAGTTCCAGGACCGGCCCTCCCCTTCCAGTTTCAGGACCCCCCTCCCCCCATGTCGTTTCAGGACCCGAACACCCCCCCCCCCCCCGCCTCTCCCCTTCGTAAGAGCCAGCTGTTCTTTAAAAGTTTTTACTTCCACGTACGGACGCTGCTTCAGACAGCCTTTGCTTTCGCTTCTGTTTCAGCTGTTCCTGTGGTCCCGCCCTCATTTCCTGTTTGCGGAAGGGTGGGATCACAGGAACAGCTGAAACAGAAGCAAAAGCAAAGACAGTATGAAGTGTCATCCGTTCATGCAGGACTTCACTGTGGCCGGCCGACCGCGGAGCAGGAGGTAAAACGTTTTTGGGCGGAGGAAATCGGAGGAGAGGGGGGGCATCGAACTTGGACGGGAGTGGGGCCGTCGGACTGGAGCGTCCGGTGGCTGCTGCTGTGTTCTCTTCCCTCTCACTTCCTATTGATCCGCCCTTTGACGTCATCCCCAGGGCGGACCAATGGGAACTGTGTTACGAACCCAGGTGTTATGAACCCAGGCATCCAGACGGATGTGCAGAGCTGCAAATTATTATATAGGATGTGTGTAAAACATGATTCTGCCCAAACTCAGCCCAACCCACCACCCCCAAACCTCTCTGTGGCCATCCCCAGCCAATCCCAGCATCACTCTCCCCTCAGCTCCAGGTGTCAAGCATCAAACCATCAACACCAAGTGGGGGCAGTAGCAGGGTTTAGTTTCTGGGGACCAGGGTAGTTTTTTGGGGATGAGGCAGCTTGTACAGTGGTGGGGAGTTGGGGGGGGGGGGTTGTTTTTGGTGGAAGGGCAGTTTATGGTGGAGTGGGTTAGAGATTGTGAGTCTAAATTGCTAACAGTTAGCATCAGACTTGTTAGAAAAACTTGTGCTCCTAAACATAAACCTCCCCCTTCTTGGTTTGCCTCAAATTCCGTGCATTTTGGGAGGAGGACTTAGTGCACAGCCCCATTAAAGCAGTGTATGTCTTCATTCTTCAGTGGCTTGCTGGGTTTTTGCCAGTTGCTGCTGTTCATTCTCTTTTTTCCATTGGATTCCACTAGCACCACATACAGAAACATAAAAAGAGAAGATACCTTCTTCTGCCTTGCATCTGTTTACTTCTGGGGTCTGTATCGGTGCCTGTCCTACCTGATCAAGGCCCTGCAGCTGTCAGGCTTGCAGTTTGGTTCTAGTGGATTCCAGTGGCGTAGCCAAGGGTGGGCTTGGGTGGGCCCAGACCCACCCACTTTGGGCTCAGGCCCACCCAGTACCAGCATAGCTATAATGTGGCTGGAAGGGATCCCCAAGCCCCACCAGCCGAAAACTCCCAACAACTGTCCCTCCTGCATACCTTGTAAATAGCAGATCTTCGCCTGCAGTGAGCAGTGACTGATGCATACTGCTCGCACCGGCCCCACAGCCTTCGCTCTGATATATTCTTGCGTAGGCGGAAACAAGAAGTTGCATCAGAGGGAAGGGTATGGAGCCAACATCAGCAGTGTGTATTAGTTGCTGCCTGCTGCCGATGAGAATCTGCTGTTTAAAAGGTATGCAGGAAAGGGAGGATATTTGAGAGACCATATGGCATGCAGGTGAGAGGAGAGACCACATCATCTGTGGGATGAGGCGGGGTTCTTCTGCCCAACCATCTTGGGCCCAGGCCCACCCAAAATTGGGTGTCTGGCTACGCCCCTGGTGGATTCTATTAACACCTCATAAAAAAGCATACAAATTTAAATATCCTCCTTTTCCTCTTTGTCTCTCTGCTATGTCACTAGCTGCCCTGTTAACTCAAGACACTGTCACTGTTCAGCTTGTTGTCCTAGGCCAGTACCCCTGACTTCTTTATTTACTTATTTATTGGAATTTATTAACTGCCTTTATGAAGAGATTCACCCAAGGCAGTGTACAGTAGGTACAATTTAACATAAAACGTACGATTTTGTTAACAGCATAGCAATAGTAAAATGACCAAATATAAACATAAATACATTAAATGAGGTATGCTTGAAAACAGCAAATTAAAGCCTAATATTACTGCAATTAAAAGGTATAAAAAACATACACATTTAACACCACTGAATTTCAAATACCAGAGATATAATACAATGGTAGCATAATACTAATGATACCACATCTTTCTAAGGATGTAAAAAGAATTGAAACGGTGCAAAGAAAAGATACAAAAATGGTATGGGATTTGCGTCACAAGACGCATGAGGAGAGACTTGCTGACCTGAACATGTATACCCTGGAAGAAAGGAGAAACAGGGGTGATATGATACAGACGTTCAAATATTTGAAAGGTATTAATCTGCAAACGAACCTTTTCCGGAGACAGGAAGGCGGTAGAACTAGAGGACATGAAATCAGGATGAAGGGGGGCAGACTCAAGAAAAATGTCAGGAAGTATTTTTTCACGGAGAGAGTGGTTTATACTTGGAATTGCCTCCCGAGGGAGGTGGTGCAGATGAAAATGGTAACAGAATTCAAAAAAGCGTGGGATAAACATAAAGGAATCCTGTTCAGAAGAAATGGATCCTCAGAAGCTTAGCAGAGATTGAGTAGCAGCACCGGTGGTTAGGAGGCGGGGCTAGTGCTGGGCAGACTTCTACAGTCTGTGCCCTGAAAATGGCAGATACAAATCAAGGTCAGGTATACACATAAAGTAGCACATATGAGTTTGTCTTGTTGGGCAGACTGGATGGACCGTACAGGTCTTTTTCTGCTGTCATGTACTATGTTACTGTGTTATTATGATACACCTAATAAGCACACAGTAGAACATTCAACTAACATAGACATGATGCTAATGCTTTTCTGCAATACAGCTTACCATATAGCTGAGGGACCAAGTGCAGATATATAGATAGGGGCAAGATGCATGGTATAGAGTCAGTTAGGCTAAATAGATGGTTGGCTAAACTCAAGGCAAGTTCTTTGTACAGTTAAGCAAGATATAAAGAACTGATCTAAGCTACAGTGTGTGTAGCAAGCTAGTCTAGATGCAGAATAAGTGTATAGTCAGACACCCTATGTATTAAAGGCTTGGGAGAACAGTCAGGCTTTCACCTGCTTCCTGAAGTAGAGGTAGTCTCGAGTTAGATGTAGCCCCTCTGGTTGTAAGTTCCATAGCATGGGGGTTGCTCCTGAGAAGGCTCACTGGTGGGTATCACATCATACAATTTCTTTTGACGAGGGTACAGATAGTGATGATCCTTGAGAGAACCTTAGAGGTCTCAAAGGTGTATAAAGGGCTAATTTATTCTTTAAGTACTCTGGGCCATTTTGTCTGAGGACTTAGAAAATCAAACATAGATTTTTAAATTTAGCCCTGTAAGGTACTGGTAGCTAGTTTAGTTTTTGCAGGAAGGTTGTAATGTGGTCACGCCACTTGCAGCCTTCTATCAGTCGTGCTGCATCATTCAGAATTAATTGGAGCTGATGCAAGCTCTTTTTGGTTTGACCAGTGTACAGGGCATTACAGTAGTGTAGTTTTGATGTTATCATGGCCAGGACCAATGTGGTCAGACTAGTCTTTTCAATATATGGAGAGAGATTTCATAGCTGCTGTAAGTGATAGGGACAATTTTTTAAAGGTTGTTTGAATTTGCAGGATCAGAGTGAGTGATGAGTCTAGCAGAATCCCAAGATTCGTGACTTGTGATTTTAGGAGGAGTTCATATGTCGCAAATGGTATTTTGAAGTCAGGTCTTTACGGTATTCTTCATACTCTAGTTGTTACTCTCACTTTCCTGTTTGCACTAGGGTATTTTGTTCCCAAGAACGGAAAAAAAAAAGCATGACGTGAAAAAGAAAAGATGTATTTTCCTCTTTTAGTGTGTTGGGCTATTATTGTCACTGTTTGATATGCTGCTTAACGTTTGGTGGTGTGGCCTGTTCATGTCACTCCAACTACACTTACCCTGAGTGATCAGCTTCTCTGCGACTGTCTTAGATCTATGGAGCTGCTTATGGGAGAGCTGTTATAATGTTTATGTTTAATGTTCACATTCTTGATTGAGAGAATAAGGGCCTGGAAGTTAATTGAAGGGGATACAAAAATGAAGGTTTCCCTAAGGTGCTTACCACCTTTACAACAATACAAGTTAAATGACTAGATTACTGTAAAAAATGATGTGGCCATACAAATACAACAGACTGGTTTGCTTTAGATATGTATTCTCAAGGAGGGCAGAGGTACACAACTTTAGAAGTCCTGCTTCTGATATCCAAAAAAAGTGAGAATTTTTCATCTATCTATGAATATTAATGGGCTTATTTTCGAAAGAGAAGGACGCCCATCTTTTGACATAAATCGGAAGATGGATGTCCTCACAGAAATGTCCAAATCGGTATAATCGAAAGCCGATTTTGGACGTCCCCAAGTGCACTCCATCGCAGGGACGGCCAAAGTTCAAGGGGGCGTGTCGGAGGCGTAGTGAAGGTGGGACTTGGGCATGCCTAACACTTGGACGTTCTTGACCCATAATCGAAAAAAAGAATGACGTCCCTGACGAGCACTTGGACCTTTTCACCTAGACCTGTTTTTTTTACAGGTGCCCGAAATGACCAGATGACCACCGGAGGGAATCGGGGATGACATCCCGTTACTCCCCCAGTGGTTACTAACCCCCTCCCAACCTCAAAAAACATCTTTAAAAATATGTTAGTCTTCCTCTCTTAAGAATGTAAGAATGGCTTGTCTGAGTCAGACCAGGATCTGTTGAGCCAGCATCCTGTTTCTGACAGTTTTGTTTATTAAGCTTGACATATTGCTTTTCTACAATCAATCAAGGCAGTTTACAAGGTAATACAGAAAAAGATAAGAAAGGAAGAGAACTACAATCATAAGTAGGAGAGAGGACGGGACACAGGAGGGTGGGGGAGAGAGATTGCTGCCAGAATGCCAATTTCCAGGCGCTAGAGTGAAAAGGAATATTTTGAGCCTAGCTCTGAATTTTAGCAAAGGAAAGTTTGGAGCAGAGGGCAGGGGCAGAGTTTTCCATAAGGACGGAACGGTAAAGAAAACCACACTGTGCTATAGTTGATTCTAGGCGAAATCTGGAAACTGGAGGAACAGAAAAGTGATGACTTAAAGCAGAGCGTGGAGATCTGGACAGAGTGTAGGGAACAAGAAGAACAGTGAGATATGAGATCACGTGACTTCATCCAGCATGGACGCGTAGGCCTTGTTCTCTCGCTGACACTTGTTTAAATCAACAATATAGCATCCTTTTCAGGTATCTTTTTCTTCATCCTTTGCTATAATATAATTCAGTGATAGTCATGGCTCATAAATTTTATAAACTTGATGGCTCTTCAACATCACAATCCACTCCTAAGCAGAGTAAACATGAGCCTCGTTTGCTGGCTTTTGTTATTTGACTACTTGCGATTTCAAAGTACAAGATCAGTTTTTGAAATTTTGATGTATCAAATTTCTTCCACCACGACTAAATTTCAGATCATCATGCTTAATGTAAAAGGGATTTCTCATCCTATCAAGTGTAAGAAAATAATTCTCTATTTGAAAAAATCTGGATCTTACATTTGCATTCTTCAGGAATCTTATTTAAATCTGCATGAAGCATTCAAATTATGTGGCAAGTGGTTTGATCAATGTTATGCGAGTCCAGCATCAGGTCACAAAAATGGTGTCATTACACTTATTCGCAAGTCATTGCCATTTCAACTCTCTTTTATTTATTTATTTATTTATTTGTTGCATTTGTATCCCACATTTTCCCACCTCTTTGCAGGCTCAATGTGGCTTACAATACATCATGAATAGTGGAATTATACAGTATAAGAAAATATACATTTAGTTTACAGAAGGATCTTGGGTAATATGATAATGAAAAAATGTGATAGTAGTTTAACAAGCAAGTATTGTAAAACAGATCTGGATATATGTGTAGGAGTTCACATTTGTTGATCTTTGTGGTATGCCTTGTTAAAGAGATGGGTCTTCAATAGTTTGCGGAAGTTAGTTAGTTCAAAGATCGTTTTTAAGTTGCGCGGCAGCGCGTTCCAGAATTGTGTGCTTAGGTAGGTAAAGGTTAACGCATGTGTTAGTTTATATTTTAGACCTTTACAGTTGGGGAAGTGAAGATTAAGGAATGTGCGGGATGATTTTTTAGCATTCCTGGGTGGTAAGTCTATCAGGTCTGACATGTAGGCTGGGGTGTCTCCGTGAATGATTTTGTGAACTAGGGTGCATATTTTGAACATGGGGCTTTGACATTAGCTTCAGAACTTAGTACAAGAACAGTACTGGACAGACTTCTATGGTCTGTGCCCTGAGAAAGGCAAGGAGAAATCAAACTCGGGTATACATATAAAGTATCACATACCATGTAAAATGAGTTTATCTTGTTGGGCAGACTGGATGGACTATACAGGTCTTTATCTGCCGTCATTTACTATGTTACTATGTTAAAAATCAACTACATCATCTTACCTTACCTTTTGGGAATCATATAAAGCTTGTCTACGTGGTGAGGTGATAAGCTTCTCTGCTTATCACCATAAAACCAACAATGCAGAAATCGCTCAGTTGGAAAAGGAAATACATCAGCTAGAAACCGTGCTATAATCATCCTTATCAAAATCGTTGATGCAAAAATTTAGATCTCTCAAAATGAGACATAACCTTCTCTTGTCTAATATTGCTTCAGCTATTCATTTCAAACAGAGTGCAGTATATTATTCTGAATCTAATAAAACTGTTAAACTTCTAGCATCATATGTTAAAGACAAACAGATTAAACTGTGTATTTCTTCTATAAAATCTACTTCTGATTCCTTATACTCTACCACTCACCATTCCTTGAGGAATTCCAACACTTGTACACCAAATTATATTCTTCTGAAAGTTTGGCATCCAAAGTGAACATTTCATCATTTTTGTCTAAATTACAGCTTCCAAAACTTTCAGAATGGAATCCCTGTCTAATTCCACAAGCCTTTTTCCACCTCTTTATCAGTAAAATTGCAAAACTACTTCAAACATTACTTCTTCACGTCACATAGGCAGGTTTCTTGAAGCTAATATTGTAGTGTTACCCAAACCTAACAGGGACCCTCAATTTTTGTTAAATTCTGACTATAAAATGTATACAAAAGTATTATGTTCCAGATTGGAAAAAGTCATTCACTCTCTCATACACAGGGATCAAGCTGGTTTCTTAAAGAATAGATATGGTACTGATAATACGAGGTTATTATGTCAAATTATCCACTCTACTCGGTCCTGGAATTTTCCTGTTCTGTCCATCTCTGTAGACACTGAAAAGGCCTTTGACTGAGTGGAGTGGAGATATGTATTGTCTCATTTTGGATTTCTTCAAATGTTGCAATTATTATATACTGATCCTACTGCACAAATAGCAGCTAATGGTGAACTTTCTCAACCATTTGTGCTACACAGAGGCACTTGTCAGGGCTGTCCCATCTCACCGCTCTTATTTAATCTGGCCCTTGAGCCACTTTTGGCCACCATTAGACAAAACATACATATCTGGTTCAGATGAATTCAAACTCTTGGCATATGCTGATGATATTCTATTATATTTAACTTCTCCACAAACTTCTTTAACAGCACTTATCACAATTTTCTGAGCTCTTGAGCTACAGAATAAATTGGGATAAAACTGAATTGATGCCTCTTAATGACTACTGTATATCGTTTTCCATTACTGGCTATCCCCTTAAATGGATAAATTCTTCTATTAAATGCCTGGGCATTTATTTTGATAGGGACCTTCTCTCCACTATTAAGTTAAATAGTGGTAAAATCATATCTGAGGTCACAGAAGCTATTTCCTCTTGGTCTCCCTTACATCTTTCCTAGTGGGAAGACTCAGTTCTCTTAACATTATGGTAATACCCAAGATTACCTACATTTTTTAAATTTTAATCTTTATTCATATTCAAATATACATTTACATAATATAAATGCAGGAAAATATTAGTAAATTAAACATATCAAGTAAATAGTTTTAAATGGAAAAATACTTCAAGTTTTGTCCACTATTTAAATTCAAGATACAAGGAAAAAAAATGCAAGAAGAAAATCAGAAAACATCTGTTACATAGAATGAGGAAATAGAGCACACTACCGATCAGCGGTTTCAGCTATCTATGGGAGCAACTGAGGTCGTTCCGACCACGCCTCTTTCTTTAACAGTAATAAATTGCAACAGTTTCGCGGGATCAAAAAATACATAGTGTACAGAGTTTAAGGAAATTAAACATCTACATGAGAATTTCAAGGAAAAAGTGGCTCCTAAAGCCAGAGTTCGCGATCGTAAGGCTATAAATTCCTTTCTTCTTCTCTGAGTAGACCTACTCAAATCAGGAAACACCTGTATCTTAGATCCGCAAAATTGTAGTTCAATATGTCTAAAATATAGCCTTAGTATATTATTTCTATCAGTTTCGAAGGCAAAAGTAACCAACAAAGTTGTACGCTCGGTAATAATCTCCAATGAAGATTCCAGCATAGCAGTCAGATTTTTATCTAAGTTTGGAGAAACATTGAAGTTTTTAACACCAGTAACACAGTACGCTTTCACAACAGGGGGAACTAAGTCTGGTGAAAGCCCTAAGACTTCCAGGAAATATCTTCGCAACATCTCTGTTGGAGAAATCATCGGAGACTTCGGAAAGTTCAAAAATCTTAGATTATTTCGCTTTAGTAAGTTCTCAAGATATTCAACTTTGTTATTCATCTTATCCTTATCAACAAGACAGTTGCAATAGTACTTTGAAGTTTTTTAATTTCAAAATCATGCAACTCACTTGTCTTCTCTAGTTTTTCCACCTTCTTCGCCAAAAAAGAATGCTGTTTTTTAACTTCAGCTATTTCCACTTTGAAAGCATTAGAAGATTGAAGCAGGGTCGAATTTAACGCCTGAGTCGCGTCCCACAGCATCTCCATTGTAACAACGGCCGGTCTTTTCTGTCCACCCAGACTCTCTGCCGGAGTCACCAGAATGGGGAATGGTGAGGAAACCGCCTCACTTAAACTCCCTCACGCTGACACATTTTCTGGGGTAGAAAACCCAGCAGGGCCTCCTATGACTTCCGGACCTTCCGTCTGGAGTTCTCATGCTGGGCTTGCTCTTTCGCCGGATCTGGGTGGGGCCGTTTGTGGAGGTGGACTCAAGGACGCCGTCTCCAAGCTAAAGTCTCCCTGCTGGACTGGAGACCCAACCAAGATCAGGTCGTGTGTTCTTTGCGGCTGTGTGCAAAACGTCTCTAACGTTGTCTGACGAAGGGCGGGAGCACCTCCGGGGCTAGAGGAGGCCTTCACCCCGGTCTTCCCCTTTCGCTTCACCATTTCTGGGAATAGAAAAGGCCGCTTTGCGTTATTCAACGGAGGGACGAGAGCGCTCACGCCGCACCTTCCCTCACGGATGCCATCTTGAAAAAAAAGATTACCTACATTTTAAGTATGCTTAAAATGTAGGTAATCTTTTTTTTCAAGATGACATCCGTGAGGGAAGGTGCGGCGTGAGTGCTCTCGTCCCTCCGTTGAATAACGCAGAGCGGCTTCCCCTCCTTTTCCTACCCTCTTTTTATAAAAGTATTGATAAACTATTATCCAATTTTATGTGGAATTCTAAATCCCCAGGAATCTCTCTTACTAAACTTAAAGCTC
The DNA here is from genome assembly GCF_901765095.1 of Microcaecilia unicolor. Taxonomy (NCBI): domain Eukaryota; kingdom Metazoa; phylum Chordata; class Amphibia; order Gymnophiona; family Siphonopidae; genus Microcaecilia; species Microcaecilia unicolor. Next base: position 369,096,364 of record NC_044031.1, on the reverse strand, counting down.
CCAAATTGTGTAGAAGGGTCAATTTTCCTGATATACTATTATACCACAAGGCTTTTATTATACATCAGGGACTATAATGGATCTCTCCCACTGATCCATTATCTATGCCTCGATGGCTAATTTATGAGAGACGCATTCTAGACCCTCTACTACCTACTCATTTGGTGTGCATGAAACTTATTAAATTATATAACTTTAACCCAATTATTAAAACTACACATATGAAACTTACTTATTTTTATAGACAACTGCCTATCTCATGGACCCAATCCTTTTTACCTATTTAGAATAATCTGTCTGTTCTTATTGCTAGAAAAACAGATCTCCTAGTCTCAATGGCAATGTATTGGTATATGGAATGTTGATGCCTTTATTAATTCTCACAACCATACATGATGGTCTTTCTCTGAAATGCAAATTAAATTTTCACTTCATGTGTCCCAATTCTGTCAGTGGTTGCAATTGAGAACTATCCTGAAAAAAAGTTCTCAGTATTATGGATTTATCAGAATATCCTGATTTCATTACATTATGTACCCAGCTACACTCCACTGGTCATGTAGCCTCATATGTTTATACATTTCTTAAACAAAAACTCTCTTTCCTGAACAACGGTTTGCGTAGATCCTGGGAACATGATATTATGCATCCTATATCTGATAGTACTTGGGAAACAATTTGGAACTCTGTATTTATGAGCTCCAAATAATCAACCATTACATGGTCTTTGTATTTTGTTCGTAGAGCTTTTTTGAACCCTATTAAATCTGATGCTATTAGCTCATCCAATTCTAATACGTGCTGGTCTTGCAAGCAGGCTCCCAGTACTTTCAAAAATATGCTGTTTGATTGTTCACTTATTAAGAGTTACTGATCTGAAGTTTGGCACACTATCCAGCTTATTTTCGAAAGAGAAAGGTGCCCATATTTCGACCCAAATCGGGAGATGGGCGTCTTTCTCCCATGTGCGACCAAAATCGGTATAATCGAAAGCCGATTTTGGTCGTCTTCAACTGCACTCCTTCTCAGGAACGAACAAAGTTGATGGGGGCGTGTCAGAGGCGTGGCGAAGGCAGGACTGGGGCGTGGTTATCGGCCGAGGAGAGATGGGCGTCTTTAGCTGATAATCGAAACAAGAAGGGCGTTTTGGACGAGAATTTGGTCCGCTTTCTTTGGACCCTTTTTTTTCAGGTCCAAGTCCCAAAAAAGTGTCCCAACTGACCAGATGACCACCGGAGGGAATCGGGGATCACCTCCCCTGACTCCCCCAGTGGTCACTAACCCCCTCCCACCAAAAAAAACCCCACTTTAAAAACTTTTTTCCAGCCTCAGATGCCGTACCCACCTCCATGACAGCAGAATGTGTTCTATCCTGTGACAGCCTTTCCCTGGTTCTGATGTGGCTCTCGGGTGAGTGGGACACCTTTTCTATTATGCGCACTGCAGAATCACATCAGCAGTGCATTGTGGTGAGTGTAGGGTATTGGACTCCGTAATTCCAGTAGCTTGTGTTAAATACTCACTATTTTGGTAATTGGTAGGCTCTACTCCCATGGTGCTTTTCCCCCTGCTTACTGGGTCAGAGTGTGCCCTGTTTTGTTTCCGGTAGTCCATGAGGTAGTGACCATTTTTGTTAGCCAGTTTTAGATCCCTTTCATGTGTTAGCCATGTTACAGAACTTAGTTCTTCCCTTGAATGTTGCTGAAAGAGGACATTGTACAGCATTCTATCAGCTCTGACCTACTGCTAATCTCAGTACCTGGAAGACTCTATGCCAGTGGGGCATAACCTCTGATCTACAGTTAACTGTGAGTAAACGTGCTTATTCAAATAAAGGACTTTTTCAAAGAGATTAGTCTTCAGGTGTCAACTGGTGTGCCAAGGGTATACAGCAGCAACAAGTCCTAGAGGTCCCTGGAGCACTTTTAGTGGGTACCGCAGTGCACTTCAGGCAGGAGGACCCAGGCCCACCCCCCCCCCCTGCCTGTAACACTTGTGCTGGTAAATGGGAGGCCTCAAAACCCACTGTACCCAGATGTAGGTGCCCCATTCACTCCTAAGAGCTATGGTAGTGTTGTATATTTGTGGGTAGTGGGTTTTGAGGGAGGGGAATTGGGGGCTCAGCACCCATGGTAAGGGAGCTATGCATGTGGGAGCGTTTTCTGAATTCCACCGCACTGACCTCTAGGGTGTCCAGTTGGTGTCCTGGCATGTCAGGGGGCCGAGTGTACTACGAATCCTGGCCCCTCCCATGACCAAATGGCTTGGATTAGGACATTTCTGAGCTGGGCGTTTTTATTTTCTATTATCGCTAAAAAAAAACAAACGCCCAGCTCACAAACGACTAAATCCATGGCATTTTGGTCCGTACAAACCGTATTTTCGAAACGAAAGATGGACGCCCATTTGTTTTGAAAATATGGTCTGTCCCACCCCTTAACGTACCCGCTCTCGGGCATAGACGCCCATAGAGATGGGCGTTCACGTTCGATTATGCCCCTCTATATCATGTTTGTTTAAATTACCTAATTCAATAAGTTATAAATGCTTCTCAAAGATGTTTGTTTTAGGTCAATATTGAATGAGTATGATTGTCTGCTTTTGTGTACTATGCTTACATAGGCCTTAAAATGTTTCTTCTTGGAAATCCTTAAATCAATCAGCGCATAAGAACTGGTGGCATCTTATTTATATTACTTACAAATCTGAACTTTATATTTCCAAAAAGATGAAAACTCATGTTCAATGCACCAAGAAATGGGCTACTTTGATTTCTTTTCTTGAGACTTAAGTACCCATCTTATCTTTTCTTTGGCCATGCATTTTGCGCTCTCGTTCATATTTGATATATATTGCCCTCTTGGTTATGTGTTATTGTATGACTGTTAAAAATTATTTTTTCCAACAAAAATACTATGACAGAAAAAAAAAGAACAGTGAGATATGGTGGAGACTGGTTATACAGGGCCTTATGTGCCAAGGTCAAAATCTTGAGCTGGATGTGGAAGGATACATGAAGCCAATGAAAATGATGTAAAAGCGGCATGACATTGTCATAGCACCAAACATGGGTGAGGAGACAGATGGCATTATTCTGCACAGATTGCAATCTCTTCATAAGCCATGAAATGGAGCTTGCATATGCTTTGTTGAAATAGTCAAGTCTCAATAAAACAAGAGTGCAGAGCAGGGTGTGACATGCGAACTCATCCAAATAATGGCGGACAGTATGAATACAAAGGAAATCCAGGAAACTAGACTTACAAATGATTCAGGAAAAGGTTTTAAAGAATCAGGGGAGAAAGAACTGAACCTTGAGATACGGCACAGGGCAAATGGTGAAGGGTGGAGATAGAAGAGGGGAGAGTCACTGTAAAGGTTCCAAAAGTGAGGAAGGAGGTGAACCACTGCAGAACTGAACCATTAAAACCATTGACGAAGAGGGCAGCTAGGAGTATGTTATGGTTGATGAGATGAAATGGCACAGAATGGTTGAGAGGACACTCGACATGAGTCAAGAGATATGTGGAGGTCATTAAGGAGTGAAGCAGAGATAGTCTTGATGCTGTAACCCATCTGAAAGCTAGATTGGTACACTGTGGAGGAGTTCTCGAAGTACTGGAGGAACTGGGTAAACACTATCTGTTCTGTGAGCTTAGCAAGGTAAGCAGATTAGAAATAGGCCTGTAATTTTAAAGCAGACTCAGGTCCGAGTTATTCTACTTGAGAATTGGACAAACAATGGCCAAATTCCAAGCTTTGGGAATCAATTCTGTGGATAAGTAATTCATAATGGAGAGGTCAAATGGAATCAGATCATGTGGGGTGTGTCTGATCCAAGAGGAAAGGATTGGGTTGAGAGAACAAGTGTTAGGATTAGCAGCTGAAACAAGTTTAATGATGGAAACTGGTGAAACAGGAGCAAAGGAGGACCATGTGCTTTGTGAGGGGACCACCTGGGAAGAATGTTGACAGGAGCAGGGATATGTGGGGGAAGGGAGGAGCTCAGCTGGCAACAGGTGAGTCTCGTCCTTGCAGAGTTGAGCCCAAAGAGTGGCTCCTAGAAGAGCCCTTTGGGGTCTTGGCCTAATGATGTCGGGGCCAGAGGATAGCCATTAAGAGGTCCCTTGGGGAGCCAGGAAGAAGCTGGAACGGGAAGGCCTGAAGACCAGGAATAACTCAGGACGTAAACAGACACAGGCAGGAACAAGATGGAGGCCACAGACTGGTTTGGGGCAGGAACAGAGCCAGAACAGGGTGGAAGACACAAGCTGGAGCAAGCAGGAACAGGATGGAAGACATGGACTGGAACAAAGCTGGGACAGGGCAGGCTTGGATCAGGGCTGGGGACAGACAACAGGAACATGACTGGAAACAACTGGAGCAAGGCAGGAAAAGCACCCAAGACTCTAGTGTAGGACCCATTGTAAAGGCACTGGCTGGGAGTCAGGAACTTCCTTGTAATACTACCAGACATGAAATGATGACATTAGCCAGCGCCTTCTTGCAGGGCTATAAAGGAAGTGCAGGGTTTCCAGGAAGTAAATTAGTTTCTTCTTGGCATGGAATGCTGCTGGAGACCATGGAAAACAGGTGAGGGGTGTGACAAATAGAAAGAGAGGATTTACTAATTGGCCTAGTTGGGAGTATCAAAATGACAGTTAAAATCTCCAAGGATTACCATATTAGTGAAGCACATCACAGGATTTGTGATGGATGTAACAAAGGAATCCCAGAAGATAGGGTCTAGCCCAAGCGGACCTGCAACTCAGGATAGGGAAGAAGTCAGAAAGAAGGGGGAGGGAGGTCAGAACCATGCTGGGGCCTCATGACAACAGTGACCATAACATGATCAGATTTGATGTAAGCTCTGGAGAAAGTACACACAGGAAATCCAATACGTTAGCATTTAACTTTCAAAAAGGAGACTATGATAAAATGAGAAGAACGGTGAAAAAAAAGCATAGAGGAGCAGGTGCAAAGGTCAAAAATTTACATCAGGCATGGATACTGTTAAAAAATACCATCCTGGAAGCCCAGGCCAAATATATTCCGAGTATTAAAAAAGGAGGAAGGAAGACCAAATGACAGTCGGCATGGTTAAAAGTGAGGTGAAAGAATCTATTAGAGCTAAAAGAAAATCCTTCAGAACATGGAAGAAGGATCCGACTGAAGATAATAAGAAACAGTATGAGGAATGGCAAGTCAAATGCAATGGCAAAGAGAGACTTTTAAAAGAAGATTGCATTGGAGGCAAAAATGCAAAGTAAAAAATTTTTTTTTTAGGTATATTAAAAGCAAGAAGCCGGCAAAAGAATCAGTTGGACCGCTAGATGACTGAGGGGTAAACGGTGCACTCAGGGAAGACAAAGTCATAGCAGAGAGGTAAATAAATTCTTTGCTTCAGTCTTCACCGAGGAAGATGTGGGAGAGATAACGGTGCCAGAAATGGTATTCAATGCTGACGAGTCAAATCTCTGTAAACCTGGAAGATGTAATGCGGCAATTTGACAAATTGAAGAGTAGCAGATTGCCAGAACTGGATGGTATATATCCCAGAGTATTGATAGAATTGAAAAATGAACTAGCAGAACTATTAATAATATGTAATTTATCTTTAAAACCAAGCATGGTACCAGAAGATTGGAGGGTGACCAATGTAACGCCGATTTTTAAAAAGTGTTCCAGAGATGATCTGGGAAATTACAGACCGGTGAGTCTGACATCAGTGCCAGGCAAAATGGTAGAGATTATTAAAAAGAACGAAATTACAGAGCATATTCAAAAGCATGGAGTTAGTGAAGGGAAAGTGTGCTCACCAATCTACTACATTTCTTTGAAGGGGTGAACAAATATGTGGTTAAAGATGAGCTGGTCGATATTGTGTGTCTGGATTTTCAAAAGGCGTTTGACCAAGTACCTCATGAAAGACTCCAGAGGAAATTGGAAAATTATGGGATAGGAAGTAACGCTCTATTATGGATTAAAAACTGATTAGAGGATTGAAAACAGAGAGTAGGGTTAAATGGTCAGTATTCTCAATGGTGAAAGGTAGCTAGAGAGATTCCACAGGGGTCTGTGTTGGGACCGCTGTTTTTTAACACATTTATAAGTGATCCAGACATGAGAATAACTAGTGAGGTAATTAAATTTGCCGACAACACAAAGTAATTCAAAGTTGTTAAATTGTAAGAGGATTGTGAAAAATTGCAAGAGACTGGGAAACTAGGCATCCAGATGGCAGATGATGTTTAATGTGAGCAGTGTAAAGTGATGCACGTGGGAAAGAGGAACTCGAACTATAGCTATGCGATGCAAGGTTCCACGTTAGGAATCACTGACCAGGAAAAGGATCTAGGAGTCATCGTTGACGATACTTTGAAACACTCTACTCTGTGTGCTACAGAGGCAAAAAAAGCAAATAGAATGTTAGGTATTGTTAGGAAAGGAATGAAAAATAAAAACGAGGATGTTATAATGTCTTTGTATTGCTCTATGGTGCAACCGCACCTTGAATACTGTGTGCAGTTCTGGTCACCGCATCTCAAAAAAGATATAGTGGAATTAGAAAAGGTACAGAGAAGGGGATGGGATGACTTCCCTATGAGGAAAGGCTGAAATGGCTAGGGCTCTTCAGCTTGGAGAAAAGGCGGCTGAGGGGAGATATGATAGAGGTCTGCAAAATAACGTGGAGTTGAATGGGTAGATATGAATCGCTTGTTTACTCTTTCCAAAAATACTAGGACTAGGGGGCGCACAATTGAGCTACAAAGTAGTCAATTTAAAACGGATCAGAGAAAATATTTCTTCACTCAACATTTAATTAAACTCTGGTATTTGTTGCTAGAGAATTTGGTAAAAGCAGTTAGCATAGCAGGGTTTAAAAAAGGTTTGGATGAAAAGAAAAGTCCATAGACCGTTATTAAAATGGACTTGGGAAAATTCATGGCTTATTTCTAGGATAAGCAACATAAAATATATTGTACTGTTGTGGGATCTTGCCAGGTACTTGTGACCTGGACTGGCCACTGTTGGAAACAGGATACTGGGCTTAATGGACCTTTGTTCTGTCCCAGTATGGCAACACTTATGTACTTATATGTACTTACGTACTTATGTTAAAATCATTCATAGTATCTGGAGAGTGGCCCATGTAATGCCGATTTTTAAAAAAGGTTCCAGGGGTGATCCAGGAAATTTCAGACTGGTAAGCCTGACTTCAGTGCCGGGCAAAATAGTGGAAACTATTATAAAGAACGAAGTTACAAAACACGTAGACAAACATGGTTTAATGGGAGAGAGCCAGCATGGGTTCATCCAATGGAAGTCCTGCCTCACCAATTTGCTTTACTTCTTTGAAGGAATGAATAAACATGAGGTTAAAGGTGAGCCAGTTGATGTAGTATATCTAGATTTTTAGAAAGCTTTTTACAAAGTTCTTTGTGACAGACACCTGAGAAAATTAAAAAGTCATAGGAGAGGAGGCAATGTCCTTTTGTGGATTAGCAAGTGGTTATTGGACAGAAAACAGAGGATAGAGTTAAATAGCCATTTTTTCTCAATGAAGGAGGGTGAATAGTGGAGTGCCGCAGGGATCAGTACTGGGACCGGAGCTATTTAGCATATTTATAAATGATCTGGAAATCGGAACAAGTGATTTGATTAAACTTGCAGATGATACAAAACTATTCAAAGTTGGCAAAACACATGTACATTGTGAAAAATTGCAGGAAGACCTTATGAAACTGGAAGACTGGGCATCCAAATGGCAGATGAAATTTAATGTGGACACATGCAAAGTGATGCACATTAGGAAGAAAAATCTGAAGCATAGTTACTTGATGCTAGGGTCCACTTTAGGAGTGAGCACCCAAGGAAAAGATCTGCTTGTCATGATAGACAATACACTGAAATCTTGTGGCCAGGATATTAGGAATTATTAGGAAAGGGATGGTAAATGAGACGAAGAATATTCCTCTGTATCACTTCATGGTGTGACCTTGATTATTACATTCAATTTTGGTCGCCGTATCTCAAAAAAGATATAGGGGAATTAGAAAATGTTCAAAGAAGAGTGGCCAAGATAAAGGGGATGGAACTCTTCTCATATTAGGAAAGGCTAAAGAGGTTAGGGCTCTTCAGTTTGGAAAAGAGAAGTTTGAGGGGGGGATATGACAGAGGTCTGAGTGGTGTAGAATGGGTAAAAGTGATTTGATTTTTCACTCTTTCAAAAAGTACAAAGACCAGGGGACACTCAAAGAATAGTTGAGCTCTGGAACTCATTGCCAAAGGATGTGGTTAGCGTATCTGGGTTTAAAAAAGGTTTGGACAAGTTTCTAAAGGAAAAGCCCTTAGTCTGCTATTGAGATAGGCATTGGGAAGCCACTGTTTGCCCTGTGGTTAGTAGCATGGAATGTTGCTACTGTTAGGCTTTCTGCCAGGTACTTGTGACCTGGATCGGCCCCTGTTGGAAGTAGGATACTGGGCTATATGAACCATTGGTCTGACCCATTATGGCTATTATGTTCTTATTCCTTCTTGTACCTTGGAGTGTTGTTGCCCCTGTGGCAGATATTTGCCAGCAAGTGTTAAGCATGTTTGATTTAAATAGGATGGGAACCTCGCTGCTAAGAGTGTAAAATTGCTTGCCCCATTGATTCTAATGGTTCTGAATGATCTGAACAATTCAGATTCCAGAAATGAACTGAATGGGTGATGAACTAAACATAAAATAGCTTGGCAGTCAGTGGTAGCTCCCTGCCTGAGCCTTTGACGCCAGCACCCACACATGCTTAGTTTTCTGGGCATGAACTGAGCTTGTGGTTTATGGAGCTGTTGGCAACTGCTGAGCTGAGCTGCAGAGTTCTTTCTGGATGCTGTCAGGAGAGGTATTCAGCTGGTGGGGCTTTTTTTAACTGCAGATGATTTACTCTGTTCTTCATCTCTTTACTAGGAATGCTTTCTGAATTATTACTCATTCTCTAGTTAATCAGTAATCTTCACTACAGTAGTGCTCTTCCAACTGGTCTATGGGTTAGTGATATTTGGTGTTACAACTAATCCAAAATTTGGCATTGAAACTTGTGACAGGATCTAGGAAATGTGATCATGTAACCCCATTGCTTTGTGAAGAACACTATCACACTAAATTACTTCTAAAATATTGACTCCTATACATAAAATTCACTGTTCTGGGTTACCATTACTTCTCTCATGCCAGTTGTTGATATTATATACTCTATCACAACTTCACTTTGTATTTGTTCATACCGATATTGGCGATCACCTCTACGGTACTATGTAAGCCACATTGAGCCTGCAATTAGGTGGGAAAATGTGGGGTACAAGTGTTACAAATAAATAACTTTACTCCTGGACCACTTAGGCTTTTACAGCATAACTGTCTTATAGTCCTTCATTTAGATCTATCCAATTGGACAGTATTAAGAGCACAATGGCGCCTACATTATGGAATTCTCTCCCTCATTATCTTTACCTAGAGTGCTCATTTCAAAAATTCAGATCTGGACTGAAGCTGTTCCTATTTCAGTTCGTATTTGGTCCCTAACCCCTTTTACAACTGTGCTATTTCCCCCTTTTGCTAGCTCAAAAAGGGAGGGTTCAGGAGGAGCTGATTGGCAGCAAGGACTTCACAGGAGTACTATTCCTATTCTTTTATTTTTATTATTTTATTTTTAACTTTCAATAAATACAATACACAAGAATCCACTTGTTCGGGAGAAATGGCCAGAAACAAATACAAAGTAAGTAGACTCCCTAAGAAATGATAGCGGGGATGGGACGACTTCCCTATGAAGAAAGATTAAGGAGGCTAGGGCTATTCAGCTTGGAGAAGAGACGGCTGAGGGGAGACATGATAGAGGTGTATAAAATAATGAGTGGAGTGGAACAGGTGGATGTGAAGCGTCTGTTCATGCTTTCCAAAAATACTAGGACTAGGGGGCATGTGATGAAACTACAGCGTAGTAAATTTAAAACAAATCGGAGAAAATTTTTCTTCACCCAACGTATAATTAAACTTTGGAATTCGTTGCCGGAGAAAGTGGTGAAGGCGGTTAGCTTAGCAGAGTTTAAAAAGGGGTTGGGCGGTTTCCTAAAGGACAAGTCCATAAACCGCTACTAAATGGACTTGGGAAACATCCACAATTCCAGGAATAACATGTATAGAATGTTTGTACGTTTGGGAAGCTTGCCAGGTGAACAGGATGCTGGGCTCGATGGACCCTTGGTCTTTTCCCAGTATGGCATTACTTATGTACTTATGTAAATACTACTAAAGTCAGAACTGAAAAAGGAAACCAAACTATTATAAGAGAGTCATAACAAAATAAGAAAAAGAAAATATTCTTTCTTAGACCCCCAAATTTAAGGGGGAGTAGAACAGAAAATCTAAAGGAGAATCCAGATTAAGAAAATTTGTTAAGGTAAAGGCTTAGCTTATAGGGTTGTTTACTAAAACTTAGCTCGAGTTATCTGCAACTGGGCCCATTTTATTCCTATGGGCCCTGCTGTAGATAACTCGAGCTAAGTTTTAGTAAACAACCCCCTGTAACATTCTTATTGTCCAATTTGAAACTGAGTCTTATGTCCTGGAACTTGCTGCATATCCAGAAAGGACCACAACTATTCCAGGCTAAAAAAAAAAGAGACATATCTAGTCCCGCCATATTTAACTAATCACTTGCATGGATAACATAGCAAAAAAGATGCTCTAATATCTTTAGTCTCTTGAATCATGTAAGAAATGATTTTCTTCTATCTTGGGTTGATTTTGTAATGTCTGGATAAATCTGGACCTTTTGGCCATGAAACAGAGTCTTAGCATTCCGAAAATAGATTTTCATTACATGATTAATATCTTGCTCAAATACAAAAGATATTACCAAGGTGGCTCTTTCTGCAGCATCTGATATTGATTCCTCTGACACCGCCTTCTCCAAACCAGCTCCCTCCTTAATGGGGCTCAATAACATACCTTCTGCTTCCCGAGCCTCGACAGACTCGGTATGAGCAGCTGCTGGACAAAGAGGTGGGTTGGCGTCTGGAGGGGCGAGACAAACCTCCAGCCCTAGAATGGAAAACGCTCCTACGTCATTCGCTTCAGCAGGGCCTCCAGATGTACTCACAGGGATACCGACGATGTAATGTTCTATTCTCTGCTGTACGGCAAGAAGGTCCGGGCTAGTGAGGGGAGTACTTGGACCTGATTCTTTCTCTTCGTACGGGGCATCGGTGAATCTCCGCCAAAACAAAGGTAAAACTGAAAAGATTTGCATCTCAGACAGAGAGCAGTCAGACACCGCCGAGAGTTATGCTACCATCTTGCCATACCCCTACTCTTCCTATACTTTTGACTAATATTTTGTTTTTATTTTCTAATTTGAGTTTTTGAGTTATGTAAACCACTCAGAAAGTCTTCTATTGGGCAGTATATCAAATACTATTAGACTTGAACTTCAAACTTGAATCCTTTTCAATATCTAGCCAATGATGGTTGGACCCTACAGTCACATTAAAAAGAGTAGAGAATTAATAGTTTTCTGAACCAATTGGGTAATACAGGTTTTAAGGCAGAGCACTACAAGGAAAATATAAAAAAAAATTTTTGTTCCTGAGGATTAGGGGAAAACATTTTCCCTGGGGCTATAAAAGGTTTATGCACTCACATGGTTACCCGCCATCAATTCTTCCCTTAACCCTGTTTTCTTTCCTTCCCTTCCGTCCCCCTCATTTTTCCAGCATAGTGTATCATTGAGACACTTAAATAATTACTGCTATTTATTCATAATTCAACCACTGCTTCTCTCTGCTAGTCATAGATTGAGAGCCTCTGGGCAGCTTCCCAAATGAGGAAAGATATGCAATTTGTGCCACTGCCAGTTGTTCAGAGGAAATCCAGAGAGACTGGCTATCATTGTTCTGGACCACCCCATTAGATGATCTATCTCATTGCTACTTGTGATGCAGACTAATGAACTTAACATTCTTCAGAAGAAATACAAATTAACCCAAGGTTTGCCAGTCTGAAAAAAATTACATTTCAAAAGAGGGAATTTGCTGGGCAGTGTAATCTCTTCCTTCCCGTTCACAAATACCGTATAGTCCGAGTATGCTCAGTATTCAGAAGAAAATGTCAAATCGATAACTGAAAAAAACATTGGGATTTACCGTGCAATTGCTTCAATAATTTGAAAGTGTTGTTAATAAACATTAAGGATATAGCCTTATAAAGTGAGTGCTAACATTTATTTGCCACTTACATGCATAAATGATTAGAATAATAACCTGTGCATATATGTGTGGAAATGTCAAACATCTGCCTAAGTGCTGTTTTGTAAACACATACGTATCTTAGCAGACATATGAAATATGAGCATATACATAGGTGAAGTCTGGGTGGGACTCATTTGCGCATAACTTATAGAATACTATAAGTTGCGCATGTATCTCAAGCATTGAGACATGGGCAATTACACCAGCTTTATGGCTGGAATAAATGCTTGTGCATAAACAGCATATGTGCCAGGGGCATAGCCAGACTTCAGGGGGTCTAGAGCCCGAGGTGAGGGGGCACATTTTAGCCTCCCCTGGCACCGCCAACCCCCCCCCCCCCCCCCACAACCATTTTTAACCTCCCCGCCACCACCACCACCTTTGACCCCCCCCCCACCATCGCCAACCCTTTTGACCCCCTCTTCCCCCCGCCGCCATCGGGTACCTTTGCTGGTGGGGGACCCCAACCCCTGCCAGCCGAAGTCCTCTTCTCCGACGTGGCCGCGTTGCTGATCTGCAAGGGCAGGCTTCTGTTTCTGTAAGTCTGACATCCTGCACGCGCCGGAGAAGAGGACCCCCGCCAGCAAAGGTACCTGACAGCGGCGGGGGAGGGCGGGAGGAGGGGTCAAAGGGGTTGGTGGCAGGTAGGTAGTGCCAAATCTACAGGGGCCCATGCCCCCATGGCCCCACATAGCTACGCCCCTGATATGTGCATATATGCCCAGTTAAACTAGTATTCTGTAAAGGAAAGTAGGGACCTATATATTAAGCGTCACATCCCTCTGGGCATCTAAATACAGGTGCTCTATTTTTTTTGTTGTTGTTTTTAGTTTAATCTTTTTATTAAGAGAATTTTTCTTTCCGTGAATGTACAAAAACAATTTTGAAAATACTGGCCTCTAGTATCCCTCCTATTCAGAAATTGTATTATTTAACATGTTTAGATTCTGCAACTGAGGGCGAAGGGAAGAACTTATCTAAATTTTGGGAATAAGCAGAAGTGGAGATTTCTGGAAGAGTGACTTCATTGATTTCCTTTGTTTTTCTACAGGATAAAGAAATGGTATTAAGAGTGTATTTCAGGCTTAATAATATCTTTTTTTAATGGACGAATTATAATATTTCTAAATGCCTCAAGATGGATGTAGCTTAGAAGGAAGAAATTCTTAATGTATTAACAAGCTGTGCTTTCGTTAAGAGATGTTTTTCAATTATGTTTTCCGTGCAAATGTTAAATTGTACCTGCTGTACACCACCTTGGCTGAATCTCTTCATAAAGGCAGTTAATAAACGTCAATAAGTAAAATAAATGTATATACTGATATACCAACATACAGACTGATGTCATTTGAATTGCTCTGAGGTGTCCAGTTCTGAGCCACAGGACACTTAGCAACTGTGAGTCCTTACTGCCTCGACAAGCTTCTCTGGAGTGGAGGAGTTGCCTAGTGGTTTCTGCAGCGGACTTTGATCCTGGTGAACTGGGTTCGATTCCCACTGCAGCTCCTTTTGACTGTGGCCAAGTCACTTAACCCTCCATTGCCCCAGGTACAAAATAAGTACCTGTATGTAAACAGCTTTGGATGTAGTTGCAAAATACCACAGAAAAGCGGTATATCAAGTCCCATTTCCCTTTCCCTTGTTCTGTTCTAACACCCTCCAGGAAGCTGGTCTGCCTCGGAAAGCTAGTTTACTGAATTTCTCTCAAATATTACTTTGCATCTTGATATCTCTAGAGATGTCAAGACAAAGAGCTTACTTGATTTTCTTGCCTCCTGGTGATTCCTTCTGCCACATTCCCAATCCTCTTACATTATTGGTTATCTGCTAGATCTGCTGGTTTATAGAACTGTGTATGTGGAGAATTTCTACTTGGGAAACCCATCCTGCTCTCATTTCCCTTGGTCAGACCATAAGACTTTGGAATTCACTCTTTACTGAAGGGAAGTTAATAGATCTTTTCAGTCCACTGTCACCTCTCCTTCTTTTAACTAGAGAGACAGAATTGAGGAATTTTGATAGTCCACAACTTCCAAATGCAGACAGCAAGGATTTCTTGTGTAAGTAGAATGAGTTATGTAGTTCTATCCTGGATAGTATAGCTTCCATCAAAGCTTTGCCTAAGCTCACCCATAGGGTGTCTTCCTGGTACAGTCAGGATATTCTCCTCCTGAAGAGGAAGTGTAGAAAATAAGAGAGGAAGTGGTCCAGATATAAATCTGATGAGAATAAAATCCTTTGGAGGAAAGGTTTCCGGGATTATAAGAAAAAGATTGTAGAAGCTAAAACCCTTTACTATAAAGAGCAAATTGATCACAACCACTTAAATACCCATAAGCTTGTTAACCTTATTAATAAGCTTGTATCGACACAAAACATATCAGTAACTGTAGCCATTCCCTCTGTTAATCAATTTGCTACATATTTCGAACAAAAAGTAACTAACATTAGGGGGGGCTGTGTTGCAACTTAAGGCCACTGATGTTCAATCTTGCTTCAAGCAGCAGCTGAACAATGTAGTCCTCCTTTCTGTTACCCAGTTATAAGACTGTCAAATCCTTTCTCACAAGTATTCTTCCTCACATTGCCTTCTGGATGCTTGTTTGAGTTATTTATTAAAAACTGCACCTGCAAGATTCATTGACCTTCAAGCTTGTATCTCATTTATGCTCAAAGGGCTTTTCTTTAGTGGAAAGGTTCCATAATACTTACCCCAATACCTAAGAGTACCTCGGCTTCATTGGGAGATGTTACTAATTACAGGCCTGTTGCTTCTATCTCACTGTTGACTAAGGTAATGGAGAGTTGATACTCAGTTTATGAATCACCTTTCCTCTTTCTCCCCCTTACATAAATCCCAGTCAAGCTTTAGGCTTTGTTATAGTACCGAGATGGTCTTGACCACCTTAATATCATATTTTAGGAAACCAGTCAGTCTAGGCTTTAAGTTTTTAGTGATGCAATTTGATATGGCAAGTGCCTTTGACCTTGTTGATCTTGAGTTGCTTTTAGGCCTGTTGGATCAGTTTGCATTGTGTGGGAAGGTCCACCAATGGTTCCATGACTTCCTAAAATCTATCTTCATATCAGGTGAAGTTGTCAGGTTCTCTCTTGCCATCCTGGTTTCCTGACTTTGGGGTGCCACAGGGCTCATCACTTTCTCCAATCCTATTCAATGTTATGATGGCTCCATTAGGTGAAAGGCTAGAGGCAGCGGGGTTACAATTTATATCCCTTTCAAGATTGGTCTTCCAGAAAGTGGCCCTAGATTAGGCTTGGTCTTCTGAATTTAAGTTTAAGTTAAATAGAGATAAGACTAAGGGGTCCTTTCACTAAGCTGCATAAGCGTCTATGTGCGCCCAATGCACGCCAAAATGGAGTTACTGCCCGACTACTGTGCAGCTCTTGCGGTGATTTAATTTTTGACACGCATCCGATACACGCGTCTGAAAATTATTTTTTATTTTCAGGTGCACGTAACAGATGCGAGCCAAGTGGCATTTGGCATACGTAGGTCATTACCGCCTGGTTACCGTGTGAGTCTTTACCACTAGGTCAATGGCTGGCGGTAAGGTCTCAGACCTAAAATGGACAAACAGCAATTTTCATTTTACCGCATGTCCATTTTCGGCAAAAATATTAAAAAGGCTATTTTTACAGGCACGCTAAAAAATAGAGCAGTGCGCGCCCAAAACCTGCGCCTACACTACCACAAGCCATTTTTCACTGCACATTTGTAAAAGGACCCCTAAATTTCTTGTTGTAACCAACCCCTTTGACTGTACCGCATAAAATTTTAATATTGAGAAAGTGTTGCATCCCCTAGACTCTCCGTTTAGGGTACTGGGTGTTTTAATTGACAGTCACCTCAAGTTTGAGGCTCAGGTTTCCTCAGTAGTGAAAAAATCCTTCAAGTCTCTTTCAAAGCTGAGGAGACTCAGATTATATTTCTCACCAGACATCTTTACTGCTAGTTCAATCCTTGGTTTTAACTCAGTTCGATTACTGCAATTCCATCTATGCTGGATGTAAGGAGGGTGTCCTAAAAAGGCTACAAACGGCTTAAAATACTGCAGCTAGGCTTGTTCTCATGGTATCACATTTTGATAATGCCACTCCATTATTATGCAAGCTGCACTGGTTGCCCATTAAAGCCAGGATTATTTTTAAATTATGTGTTTTTGTCTTTCAAATATTATATGGAATGACACCGGATTATATGCAGCTCTTAATAACGATTCCCCTATGCAATTATAACCTCTGGTTCTCGGGACTACCTTAGACTTCATCTTCCAGATTGCAAGAGAATGTGTTATAAGTCAGTTCACTCTGCTGACTTTAGATACCAGGGTGTTAAGTGGTGGAATTCATTGACAATGGCAATCAAAGGTCAGCCTGATTACTTGGTATTTTGTAAAAAACTGAAAACTCTCCTCTTTGAGTGGTTTCTATCCATTGATGGGGAGTATCTTTGGGGTCCTTTTACTAAGCTGTGGCAAAAGGGGGCCTGCGCTGGCATCAGCGTATGTTTTTGACGTGTGCTGAGGCCCCCTTTTACTGCAGCGGATTAAAGACTGGGTTTTTTTAAAGAAACAGCTGTGCGGCAAGTGAAGCACTTACTGCACGGTCATTTGGGGGGGGA
Organism: Microcaecilia unicolor; assembly: GCF_901765095.1. Lineage (NCBI taxonomy): Eukaryota > Metazoa > Chordata > Amphibia > Gymnophiona > Siphonopidae > Microcaecilia > Microcaecilia unicolor. Next base: position 369,079,428 of record NC_044031.1, on the reverse strand, counting down.
GCACTTACTGCCACCCATTGAGGTGGAGGTAAGGGGTCCCACACTTATCCGGCAGCACTGCCTGATTACCGCCAGATAAACACCGCTGTGATGGGGATGGGAACTATCACCGGGCTGCTGCAGTAGCCCAGTGGTACTTCTGATTTAGTGAGCGTTAAGCCTGCATTGGGCTTACCACTGCTTAGTAAAAGACCCCCTTAGATTGCAACTGGCCATCAATAGTCTAAATTTGATATTTTCTTCATGGCTTTGTAAACCTTGTCTGTTGTTCATTTACTGAATTTGACATCACATTAATCAACTTATCTAATAAAATATTAAGTTATGTAGAAATATTGGTTCTTCAAAAAGGACTGAAGTTTGTACTGATCACCATTTATTACCCCATGCAAACAAGAATTGACCTATTCTGGTTTTAAAGAAATCTCAAGATAGCATATTTTTTTTTGCAGGACAGATTCAGTGTAGCTCTGATACCTTTCTGGTCAAATGTAAATCAAGATGGGTACTACCAGGCCCTACTGATCCCTTCATTTTAGCTTTCAATCAGTGTGTTCTAAAAGATATTTTTCAGTCTCAACAAGGAGGAAATTTTGGCTTTAAGGAACCTTAGAAAAAACACGGCGATTATAATTAAATCAGCAGACAAGGGTGGAGGCATTGTTATACAGAACACACAAGACTACGTATGTGAGTCAACAGACAATTATCAAATACCGCCTTTTACAGCATTTTGGAAAAAGATCCGACCGAAGACTTGAAAGAAGAGATTACTTTTTGTATCAATTTTGGTTCAGATTCTGGAATGAAAGAGAGACTTTCTTATAGCAGAGCATCCTGTCATACCAACAATATACATGCTACCTAAAGTGTATAAATCTCTGGATAACCCTCCGGGTAGGCCAATACTGTCAGCTATTTGTTCAGTTTTCTAACTCCTCTTTGTTTTTGTGGGCTCCTTCTTAAGACTATTCATGAAGGTAAGTCCTATATTCGGGATTTTTCTCATGTAAATAACCTATTAAATGATTTTGATAGTGACCTGGATGAAGTTATTCTGGTTACTTTCGATCTGGAATTTTTGTATACCAATATTCCGCAAGAACAAGCCCTTGAAATCAACACAGATGTTCTGAAGGAGAGGTCTGATAAATCCAAGATCCCTACTCCATTTATTGTACAGATGGCAATAATAGCTTTGAAAGAGAACTATTTTTGTTTCCAAGGTCATTTTTACAAACAGATAAAAGACAGCTATGGGGGCGACCATGGTTTTCAAGACAAGAGCTTGACTGTAGCATACACACGTGATAGAAACATCAAGCAAGTGATGGCACCCTCTGCACTTCCAAGTAAGCAGTATAAAATGTTTTGTACATTTTTGGGATCTTGCCGGGTATCTGTGACCTGGATTGGCCACTGTTGGAAACAGAATGCTGGGCTCGATGGACCTTTGGTCTTTCCCAGTATGGCAATACTTATGTACTTATCCAGACAGGTGCATTTTCCCTGTGGATCCTGTTCGGTGTGTTCATCCTCTATGTCAACAAGTGTTTTTATCTATCCACACACCAACAAAGTTTACTCATTGAAGCACCTATCTGACAGTAATACTGAAAGGGCTGTGTATGTTATACTGTGCCCATGCAAGTTGTTATATGTAGGCAAATCCTTCAGGAAAGTTAAAACCAGGATGATTGAACAGAGGAGCAACATTAGAAGAGGTAATATTGCTGCACCATTGGTACAATATTGTATTGACTTAGCACATAGCGTTTCTGTTTTGAAATTTCTGGTTTTAAAGACCATTACTAATGTTGATACAATATTGCTACAGCATGAACAAAGATTAATATTAAATTCAGAATTGGATCTGTCTGTGTTCCTGTGAACTATGTATTCTTTCTAAATAGAGATGTCTGTTTTTTAATCATTTGGATTGTAAATTTTATCATTAAGGTGTTATGGGATTATATTTATGCAAGGCATAATAGGTTTTTATGTTTTTTACCATATTACAGTGCTGCCATCATTTTCTGATTTATTTTGTAGTCCAGTCTATCTTTTTACCCCTCCCCCTCCTATTTATCATCACCTGTTACAATTTTTAATGTTAATTTGGGCAGAGGTTTTCCTTGTACTATTTTGTGTGTCCAGTTTATATCTGGGGCTGTTCTCCGCATCTCTTTTGTACTTTTCCTTGAAACAGTGACATCATATCACCCAGATTTAACTACTGGTAAGGCAGACAATACTGTTATGTTATGCTCCTTCTAATATTTTGCATTGACATAGTTAATGTTGTATCGGGATGTCCGGTTTTTGGACCAGAAGTTTTTTTTCTTTTTTTGAATAGAGGTAGTCATATCAAGAATAACGTGCAATTTAGTCTGGATATAGGGAGACATGGTGCATGTGTCACCTTTGATTTGACTGTAATTCTTTACTGAGGGCGTTTTTAAAATCAAGACAGTGGTGATACTGTCTGGTAAGGTACAATATGATTGAGGAGTGGATGTTTTATGACACTGAGTATTGTATATACTTCTGATTTTTATTGGGGGGGTTTTCAACAGTGATTTAACAGACAATCATAAAAATACTGACTTTTTTGTCAGGGTAAGCACATCTATGGCAGCCCGTCTTCTAGTTCAGCTCCCTCCAATCATAATTTGTTTACCGTTAATGGCAACTAGACTATTTTGATTTTTTTTATTGTTGTTACAGCTCTTTATGCACATCACATTGGCATTTTTGCACAGACTTCATCACTTGGCTTATGGAAAATTATAGCACATTTATGGTAGTTTTCATAGGATTAAGCATTACGTTGTAATTTATTCAGGCTGTAGCAGTCTTTTTTCCCACTGTTGATGGTGAGTATAATTTGCAAGTACACTTATATTTTTGTAAGGTTCCACTGTATTGCACACAGTTGACTTATTACTTCTTTAAAATGCGTATGGTATGTCATCACTTGAAGTTCCTTTGTTGATGGTGAGTACACTCCGCAAGCACATTTATATTTGTGTAAGTTCCCACTGGATTGCACATATTTCACTTTTCAAGACGTATTTGGTATTTGTAGTATGTTATCATTTTGAAGTTTTTTCAGTTTAGTTTTTGGTTTTTCTTAGCTACCTTACTCATTATTCTCCTGCAAGACATAGCAAGGAATTTGAGACATTTCTGGTAAGATTGGCAGCATTATATATGGTGGTTTATTTTAGCCTTCTATTTTGAATATTTATTTTTATCTTTTATGTATATTTTATGTCCCATTATGTATAATTCCATCTTGTTTTCAAAGTAGTATTTTATTTTTATGCCTTTTTCTATTTTTACATACAGTTAAAATGTTAAATGTTATGTGTCATGTGATTACAATTTTTACGTAACACGCAAATTCATTGTATTTTTCAATTGTGGTTTTTTTATTGATGTATGTTATTTTATGTTATCTTTATAGACCCCTGACGCAGGCGGACTCTCGCCGAAACATGTCCTGTGTTGGGTCATTTACTCAATAAATTTTCATCTATTGTCCCAGTTTTGAAGGTCCTTGTGTGCTTTTTTTTGTTTCGGTGTATTTTTGTTAGCCACATTGGGTATAAATGTCAAAATAAAGAAATAAACATCGGGATTTACATCTGCTCCCCTTGCATGTGTAGGTTTGTAAACATTGTACTTTGGGCCATCTTTTTATAGGAGGGATTAATGGTGCTCTTCCCCCTTAATCCCATTTTGAATATTTCTCCCCTCCAAAATGAAAATAAATAAGGATTGCAGCCTCTGTTGTTAATAACATGCATATGTGTTACTTTGCATGATGGCAGGCATACACTTGTAACTTACATGTATTGTACATTTTGAAATATATTTACACATATAAGTTGTAGAATTCCTCCATTCAGTTTTTCAAGATGTTTCTTTGTAAACGGCTGCACCTGCTGCAGGAGCAGGCAAATATGCATGCACACCTGAATATATTTTAGAAAATAGTCTACGTTGGCTGACGTGAAATTATACATGTCCCAACCTGGGTGTATCAATTCTGATTTCTATGTTCAGTGTAAAATGGGCTTCTATATTTTATATAACAAAGAATGTTGACTCTTCATTTACACAAGTCTGTTGCCTGAAAGGGTGGTTTGTGCATTATTAAGCCTCCATGAGGGGCATAATTGAACGCGAACGCCCATCTCCATGGACGTCTATCTCCGAGAACGGGTACGTGAAGGGGCGTGGCAAACCGTATTTTGGAAAAAAATGGGCGTCCATCTTTTTTCCGATACTATGGTTTGTGCCAGCCAAATGCATCAGATTTGGGCGGATTTGAGCTGGGCGGTATCGTTTTTCAGCGATAATGGAAACCGAAGGCGCCCAGCTCAAAAACAACCAAATCCAAGGCATTGGATCGTGGGAGGGGCCAGGATTCGTAGTGCACTGGTCCCCCTCACATGCCAGGACACCAACCGGGCACCCTAGGGGGCACTTGTAACAATTAAAAAAACTAAACTACCTCTGAAGTCCATAGCTCCCTTCCCTTGGGTGCTGAGCCCCCCAAATCCCCCCCAAAACCCACTGCCCACAACTCTACACCATTACCATAGCACTTATGGCTGAAGGGGGGCACCTAGATGTGGGTACAGTGGGTTTTGGGGGCGGTTCGGAGGGCTCCCATTTACCACCACAAGTATAACAGGTAGGCAGGGGATGGGCCTGGGTCCACCTGGGTGAAGTCTGCTGCACCCACTAACAACTGCTCCAGGGATCTGCATACTGCTGTGATGGCATTTGAGGCTGGCATACAGGCTGGAAAAAAAAGTTGTTAATTTTTTTTTTTTTTTTGGTGGGAGGGGGTTATTGACCACTGGGGGAGTCAGGGGTGGTCATCCCTGATTCCCTCCTGTGGTCATCTGGTCATTTAGGGCACTTTTTGGGGACTTGTTCGTGAAAAAAAAGGGTCCAAAAAAGTGACCCACATTCGCGCTAAAAACGCCTTTCTTTTTTCGATTATCGGCCGAGGATGCCCATCTCTCCTCGGCCGATAAACATGCCCCAGTTCCACCTTCACCACGCCTCCGACACGCCCCCATCAACTTTGGCCGTTTCTGCGACAGATTGCAGTTTAAGACGCCCAAATTCGGCTTTCGATTATACTGATTTGGGCACCTACGGAAGAAAGACGCCCATCTCCCGATTTGGGTCGAAATATGGGTGTCTTTCTCTTTCGAAAATAAGGCAACATGTCTTCCAAATAAAGATATGTATAGTATATATCTATAGCTTAAATATATCTTAGCAGTCTATCTGGGAGGAGGGAGGCTGAAGCTGGATTATTCATGAAGTTTAAATCATGAAATATTTAGGAACATTTAGGGCCCCTTTTACAAAGCGTGCTAGCATTTTTAGTGCGCACAAAAAAATTATTGTTTGCTAAATGCTAAGATACCAATTATATTCCTATGGGCATCTTAGCCTGTAGAGCACATGAATTTTTAACATGAGCTAAAAATGCTAGCGCGCCTTTATAAAGGACCCCCTTAAGCATACAGAGCATAGTAGTTAAAATTATTATATAATGTGATTCACCACCTTGCTCCATTTACATTTATTGAAGCCATTTGGTAAATCCATTAGGTAGGCGAGCAAGGCTCCTGCCTAGGAAATAGCAGTCTTAGGAGTAGAGAAAACAAGAAAACTTGTAGTGTAATTACTATTCAGCTGGCAATTATATATTTAAAGATAATACTATTAGAGGTCAACCAGTGCCATTTTGAATCTCGATGCCCGTGGGGCAGGAGTGTCTGAAGATCATCATTCTTCACCACTGGCCACCAGGGAAACCCCTGGTAGGTACCAGGCAGGGGGTTCAATGCTGTTGAGTAGTGATCAGGGGAGGTGAGGAGTTGGTGCTGGTTTACATCTGCCTTTTTATTGGCACTTGCACATGTCTCTCTAAAAGCTGCAAGTGTAAAAACTGATGTGGACAGTGTTTCAAATGGAACTGCTTTGCATTGTAAATTGAAAAATACATGTCTGTTTTGGGGAAATGCCTAAACACATGCCCCTTAGAAAGCTGTGCATTTAAGAGATCTGTATGTACAATGAAGATTAGTGTGTTCTGATTCACAGTTTACTGCGTTGAGACCAGAATGGGAAACGGTCCTTAGCAAATTGGGGCTTTAAGTTGCTAATATTTGTGAACTTTCTCTTTTTTGGTCTTTTCTCTAAATTGTTCACTTTGTAGACTTTTCAGAGCTGAAGGAGGCAAAATGGGAGCTATTTTGTGAAATTGGTACATTTTATTTATCACATCTCGCTGCAAGAAATTAGAATGTCAGAAAATTTGCTTTCAAAACACATGCTGATTTTGTAAGGTCATCCTGTGTTATATAAGACAGATTTGAAGAGTGTAGTTTAGCTAAAGAACAGTTTTGAACAATTATAGTAGTTTTTAAGTAGCTGGTCTGAATGTCATTCTTGTATATTCTCTGTGGGACCTGCAAATTGCTGCTGTAGAACAGATGTCAACTTATCAACATATTCCCTGGAGTAGGATTGTCAGCTTCTTATGGACAGAGCAATGGTAAAAATACATCACTCAGACAGCAGCGCAAATAGGTCAAGCAGATGTTTGTTTCTCCATCGTCATATCTGCTTGTCCATAAGAAATGGTCAGTTCCATTTGTTTGGTTATCACTCTATTTTTAGGTAAGGTTGTATCATGGTGTAAGAGAAATACTGAATATATTTGAATGTGTGTTCTTTTCACAAATTAAAGAGCTACTGTGGCTCTTTACTGAGGATTATCACCAGTTCTTAAAACAAATAATATATGCCAGAGAGGCTAATGGCCCTGATATTAATAGTTTAGATATCTCGTAATACCTATAAAACAACTAGTAGTAAACCAACAAAGATTTCTTGGACCTATTTATTTTTTAAGGTTTTATTCAAATTAGTAAAGCTACAGTATATGAGAGAGTGGGATGAAAAGTAAATCCTCCATCTCTATAATTCATCAAAAGATGGAAGCATGGGCTCCACTACATGTGTTCACTTGTTCTTGGAAATCTCATCCTTCATCTCAGTTGGCGAGAAGTGTCTCTGTGAAAAGGCTGTTTTGCTATTGCTTGTGGAAAGGAAGCATGTAGTGAGCATTTGTCGTCATGATTTAAGCAACATTCCATGATAGACTTTCTGGCTGTTGAAGTCTCTCCAATTAAAATTTATCACCACATGTAGGTTGTTTATGGTGCTGACTGTGATATGTGTAGTGTGTGTCATTGGGCCAAAAAATGTAAAAGTTCTGGATGTGGAAGGGCTGATTTATGTGATGAAAAACAAAATAGATGACACATCAATGGACGAGCCTTGCACGAAAGAGATTGACGAACTTGTAAAGGACCATCAGAGAATCAGTCAAAGGGGTTGAGAAAACTTCAGAAACAGAAGAAGGAAATTTTTTTTGCAACATGACATGTTAGAAGGGGGAACACACCGCACGAAATGCCACAGAGATGTTTCTCACAGTTTTACCCCTCTGCCATACAGCCCAGACGGCCATGCGATTTCCATCTTTTTCCTAAATTGAAGAAATGCCTTTGGGGGCATCTGTTTGACTCGAATGAAGAAGTGGGAAGGACTGTGAGAAACTGGTTGAAGAGACAAGATGTGCAGTTCTTTTGCACGGCTTTCAAAAACTTGTCCATTGTTAGCAGATATGTGAGGCGAATAGTGACAACTGTGTAGAAAAGTAGATGCATGTAATAAAAGCAAATTTCAAACATTATTTTAATTTTTTATTCATTACAATATGTTCACTTAAACAAAAATTATGGAGGTGATGGCATTACTTTTCATTCAGCCCTCATATATTTTTTCTGTATGATATTTTAGATTTTTTGTAACATCAGACCTAAACATAGAAATATAGAAAATGGTGACAGATGGCCTATCCAGTCTGCTCATCCATACCGCCTAGTAATCTGTACTATCCCCTTTTCTCCTTTAGAGATCCTTTGTGCTTATCCCATGCTTTCTTGAATTCAGATAGTTTCCATCTCTACCAGCTCCACCAGAAGAGTGATCCATGTGTCCACCACCCTTTTTGTAAAGAAATATTCTCATATGTTACTCCTGAGTTTATCCCATTTCACCTTGAAGCTATGTCTCCTTATATCCAACCTCTTTGTGGTTCCCTCTCTAACATTGATCAAGTTCTTTAGGTATCTTGCTGTTATCCTCAACTCCAAACTCTTTCTCCCCGCATATATCCTCAGTAGTAAGATCCTGTTTTTCAGCTGTTCAACAAATCTGTTTCATCTGTAGTTATACTGATAAGTATGCCTGTGCTACCCTCCTGTTTGCCTTATTTATGTCTTTGATTACTGCAACATAGCTTACACTGGTCTTCCTTCCAAAGACTGCAATCCATTTAGAATACTGCCATCATACTTCTTACTCAGGCATGATATTATGATAGGGTTACTTCACTCTACTCCTGGGAGTGTTCTGCACTACTGGGCAATGTAGGATTCGCACAGAATTCCTCACCTTCGCAGGCTGTGAAGATTTCTACGTTTCCCATTCAGAATTCTGTGCAGTCTCCCACTGCATTGTGACTCAGATGCTCCATTTCTGGCTATCTTCCTCCCTCCCTGTACACACATACACATGCTACTTCAGTGCAGCAAGAGGAGGAAATGCCCAGCTGCACATCAGGCTGCTTTGCTTTCTCTGCCACCTTGGTCCCAAGCGGTTCCTTTAAGCCATGAGACTCAAAAGAATAGCTGAGCCCGGGAAGGCAGATAAACAGGAAACAGCCTGATGTGTAGCTAGGCAGCTCCTCCTCCTGCTGAAGTGATGCCTGGAAAAACTGTGGATGGAGTTGTGTATGCCATGGTGGTGGGGGGTTCTGCATCAAGGTTTATGGGGTGCTTTGCCATGGGAGGAATGCACAGCAAGGTGAATGGGGTGCTGGGTGCCATCTGAAGGGGGAGGACTAGAGCAATGTGTATGGGGTACTATGTACAGTGGGTGGAGGGAGGACTACAGCAAGGTGGATGGGGTAGTCTGTACCATAGAGAGGGGAGCTGGAGAAAAGTGGATGGTGTGTACGTGTATCATGGGTGGGGGGCTGGAGAAAAGTGGACAGTGTGTGCGTGGGGGGACTGGAGAAAAATGGGATAGTGTGTGTATATGTGTGTCATGGGTAGGAGGGCTGGAAAAAGGTGGATAGGGTATGTCATGGATTGGGTGAGAAAGGTGGATGGTGTGTATGTGTCATAGGTGGTTGGGGGGAGCAGAGAAAGATGGATGGGAGAAGCAGCAGAATGATCTCTCTCTCCTTTTCTCCATGTATTTTTCTAACTCATTGCTCCTGTTATATATACCAGCTTATACCAGCTTATTTATATATATTTTACAAAAGTATCTGTTTTGGGTGGGGCCTTTTGTCAAATAATGGAGAAATGTGACATCCAGACCTGGACATTTCATTTCCCACATACAGTTCCTATACTAAATGGGCCTTTTTGTATTTCAACTTGATTCAATCTCCCACATTGGTATTTTTAGAGAGAGAACTTTGTCACTGATAAAACATGAAATTCCTTGATTACAGGTGTCATTGGGCTAAATTTTCCGACATATTTCTTTTAATTTATTGCTCATATATAACACTGAAATATATATATATATATATATATATATATATATATATATACATAATCACAAAAATTAATACAAAATAATAAGCTAAAATAATTACATACCAACATACTTCCAAACTAACTAACTTTTTTTTGTTATTGGTATTTCAAAACAAAATTTACAAGCAGGAGTGGACTGACCATTGGAACTACAGGGCAGTGCCTGAGGCCCATTTTCCCTAACTTCCATCTAGTTTAATCACTTTTGGTTGGTGGTTAGGGGTCCATGTCCCTTATTGCCTAGGGGCCCAGATCATTGCCAACCCACCCCTGTAAATTACAAGTACAATACTTGAGTGTAAAGCACATGTCAACTACTATGTTACTATGTTAAAATTTACCAATACTAATAATCAAAAGAAAAATAAATTAAGAAGAAAATTATAGTGCAACATTGTTCACAAATAAAGGATAGAGATCCAAAAGAAAATTGTTCCCAGAAGCATGGGCTTCTAATATTAAGCAATAAAGAGGGAGAATACAACTTCAGTTACATAGCCTGATCCCCATCATAATTAATTACCCTGCCCAGAAACAGGAAGTTCCATCCTTTTTTCATCAATGAAAACATTCAGCTGATCTGGGTCAAATCAGGTGTATTTCACATTAGAAATAATAATCGTGCATTTACAAGGGAAGCACAACATAAATTTGCCACCAAATGCCAAGACATGTTGCCGAAAAGAGAGAAATCTTTTTCTACGCTCCTGAGTAGAGTTTGCCAAATTTGGAAACATCTATACTTTTTCTGATGCAGAAATAATTCTTGCCCATGAGAAAGTATAATCTTAAAACATGGTCACAATCCTGGGAAAACACAAAGGTTACTATAAGCATTGCTCAAGTAGATATATTTGTATCAGACCTCTCTAGAAATCCTGTTAAGCCCAGACTATACTACGATATGTCCTCTAAAACAAAGGGAACCATTTCACCCTATAAACCTCTAGTATTGGATGAAATTGTTCTTGAGGAAGTAGCTTTTGTTACCGGAGGAATAGGAATCTTCAAATGTTCCTCCAAAAACTTCCTAAACGATTGAACTGGTGGAAACATTACATGCTTAGGAATATTTAAGAAACTTAAATTCAAAGATCTTATATAATTCTTAAAAGTTTCCATTTTCCTATGAGACAGTTCTTTATCTTTAATTTGAGTAGTCTGAATCTTCTTGAAACTATCAATTTCTTCTTCTGCTTTCTGAAGCTTTATCGAGAGAGAGTTCATACCCTCTGTTACCCAAACAGAAGATTTATGTATAACTTCCACCATATTTGTTAACTTAGCAACGGAACCATTCAAAGTCAAGAGATTCCTAAAATGAGTCTAGGGTGATGGAATCTGGTTTAACAAAAAGTGGTTACAATAGCCAAAGACGCCAGGGAGGATCCTTGCTGAAGCCTACCAGATTGCACTGAGTCTCCATCAATAGTGCTCACTGCTATACTCGCCACAACTGGAGTCTCTTCCTCAAGCTGAGATATTCAAGGCATTCCACCAAGCTGAGAGCTCCCCTCCCCATGTGCCGTTCTTGCGTGCAGCCTATTTACAGCCAGTAGTGCCAAAGCAGGCAGTGAAGATGCTTGTCACATAACTAGTCTGAGTGAAGTGCTAGAATCTCCCTAGACCGCTGCTTCTATTTGGTCAACAGGAGAAATCTGTGCTCTAGATCAGGTAAAGAACTCAAGAGATGGTAACTTGCCGCTATGGGGTAGATATCTGGGACTCAGAGGGTGTCCTGGCTCATACCTTTATGCTTGTTATCAATAATCTGGGAAAGTGGCACAGAACATCTAACCTGTGGCTCCCCTCAAGGCACCATCTTGAATCTCCTTCCAAACATAAGACAAAAAAAATACAGAATGTTAATAAAGAGATTGACAAATAAAAGCAGCATGAAACAAATGTGTCTTTAGACATTTATGAAAAGATACCAGATCTTGTTCTGAATGCAAAGGAAAGAGTAAAGCATTTCATAGGAGTATTGCTTTTACAGAAAAAGCTACAAATGGGGTCTTCTCTTTACGCACCTGAGTGACAGCAGGTAAAGTTAACAATGTCTGTGAACCCAATCTAAGTGAATAAGAGGGAATATACACATTTATGTGAGATGCCAACTCATTTCTTGAAATGGAATGGAATAACTTAAAGAGCAATGTTAAACATTTTAAAAAATACTTGATATTTCACAGGCAACGAATGGAGATCCATAAGAACAGGACTTATATGTTTACTACCACTCTCTTTAATACCTGTACTGTTGCGTTTTAAAATAACTGCAGTGGCTTCAGGACTGAGTTGAAACACCAAGATACCTTATGTTGCAGTAGTCAATGTCTAGTAAAACATGTGACTGCACTATCATCCTAAAATCTGAAATCTCCACACTCAGGGGCCCTGTTACTAAAACTTAGTGTGTGCTAAATGCAAAGAAGCCTATTTTATGCCTATGGGCTTCCTAGCATTTAGTGCATACTAAGATTTAGTAAAAGGACCCCCAAATGAAGCTTAAAAGCATACCTTTTTTGTATGTCATAGCTGTAAGAATATACACAAGAGGACGAAGTCCCCAAGATGTATGGATATATTAGAAGGATAAACTCCTAATATATAATCAGAGGTACTTGGCTGACAGAACACAACTAAATAGCAATTATTCTGGAGACGTTTCTAGGGGAAGCGTACCTCTTATTTGTCCTCAGATTCTTCTCCTAGCTAGCCGTACCAATGAAAGGAACAATACCACAGATGAAATATATCATTATTTATTATAAATATAAAAAATTATATGTGTCAAATCACAGTGCAGCTTACAAAAATAAGATTGTTCTACCAAAAATAGATTATTACAAAAAAAATATAGATAGATAGATAGATAGATAGATAGATAGATAGATAGATAGATAGATAGATAGATAGATAGATAGATAGATAGATAGATAGATATAGATATATGATTATCCCAATGGACTATCTAAATGAGTGATCACACACTAATCACAATGATATCCTACTGATTATGAAAACTTACCCCTAATACCCTAAGGATTCTTATGAGAAGTTACATATGTCTTATGCAAAATACACACTTAGCAGCTAATAACTCACTGACCAACTCACCACCAATCTTGAAATAACCAATCTATCACAGATAAAACTGTGGATTAACTAATCCCTGAAACATAGATAGTAAACCCTGTTATCGCACCCTGCAGTCCGTATTACAGACTTCCAATGGATGAAGAATCAGATTCCACTTCTGAGACTCAAGCTGAAGCCCAGCGAGTCTCTCAGTCCAGGAATAAAGTCCAAGGTCTGTATTCTGGATACACTTGGCACAGTCTTTCGGGGAGGCCATGTACTGTAGCTGAGTTAACCTTGTTAGTTTGTTACAAGATATGCAGTTCACTGCTGTAGGAAATCAGTCTCTTGCTCTCTCAGAACCTTATATCCTCCAACAAGTCTTCTGGTCTTCTCCTTTCTCTTCTCTTTCTTCATTCCAACATTGGCATCTTTCTGGGTCAGATGATACCTATGGACCAATCACAAATAGTGTAATAATGTCCAGCCAAATTCATGGTCTTGAATTAAGACTTTATAATTAGTAAAGAAACTCTTACCAGATGAGCAAACCTCCCACTTGATTCTCATTAAAAACTTGGAGCCATGGTCTCTGTGAACTACGCTCCTCCGCTCTTCCCAGGAGATAACTGGAGGTTAGTTTGCAGTAAACAACGTCCTTGGATGAAGTCATCATGGTATGCCAAGCAGTAATTTTCCTTTTGTAGAAAAGCTGGTGTCTGATGGCTACAGATGTATTCAGGCCTCAGGCTGTAGAATCCATATTGATTATAAAGAATGGTCTTAAATTTAAAAGGTTTATAGGATGTATTCCAATCATTTTTTCATCTAATTTTCTTATTCAAGTAGCTTCACTGAAGCATTTGATTGTCATACAGCAGGCAAAAGACATTTTAAGAGAGCTGCCAATTTTCATTCAGCTTAATCAGATTTACTGAAACTTGTATAAAATATTGACTATGATTCATCACCACCATCACTACTTCAAAAAAAGAAGATAAAGCAACCACAGTTATCTGACGTAGTTTTGTATGCCATAATTGAAACACAAATGAATAGATGAAAAAACGTGTAATTTATATAGAAAAAGCAAAAATAGCTTTAACAGAGAAAATTTAATTTGTATTACCTTGACCTACGTGAAGACAGAATGGACTAGAGCTTAGAATTATATTTATTCAATTGAAAAAAGTATATGCTGTTTATCTTGAAATTCTAAGCAGCTTCCATATAAATATATATAATATCTAAAACACCATAACAAGCAAAAACACAAAATAAAACATTATGTTAAAATAAATATGTGGCCTTAAAAGAGCTAATAATTACATTGCTCCATAATAGAGATCATACACAACTAACCTAAACTTTCCATAAAAACCTCAGCAAAAATATGTCTTTACAAGCTTCCAAAACAGTAATTGATCTTATGTGATCTGGTAATGTATACCATACACTTGGTGCAAATACTAAAAAAGCTCTATTAATTTGAGTACTAACATGCTTGACAGATGGAATTAAAAGGTATTCAGATAACAAGCTCTTGTAGATCAATTTGAGCTGTATAATAAAATTAAAGGTATGATACCCTAAGCCAGCAACCCATGACATGCTTTAAACACCATGATGGCCACTGTATGTCTCACACAAAATTTGGTAGGAGCCAATGAAGCCTGCATTAGACTTGTTGGTATGATATAATCTCTATGGGATTTATTCAGTAGCACCTGAGCTCCTGTGTTTTGTGAACTTGCAAGGCTTTCAAAGTAGATAACAGAAATCCCATCAAAACAGCATTGCAAAAGTCAAAACGAGTATTGCTTGATACACCGTCCAAAAATCAATAAAATCGAAATGCAGGTGGATGTGATGCAGAATTCTAATCTTATAAAACATCTTCCACACAATGCTCAATGCATGTGAGCACAGTGTATAGTGAAAATCCAATCTGAGTTCAAACGTTAGTGGAATCATGACATCACCTAAATGAATGAGCGATGGCCACTCAGTCTGCACTTCACGAAAAATGATAAGATCATCAGTTTTGTTTAAATGTTTCATTAACTAAGCTGGTAGCAGCCTATAAATATTCTGACATGACCATTGACTGATAACACAATGAAATGTGAAAGGGAATATATATTATAATATCATCATAAATATGAAAGAACATCCTGTTATAGTTTGCACAGTGGCTGCATATATAAATTAAACAATAGAGCTGACATGGCAGAACCCCCACAATCATAGTTAACCAACATGAGAATTTGTATCCCACCTTCGCTTGCTGAATTCATTCTCCTAAATATGATTGAAACCAGCTCAAAACAATTCCAACAGAATGTAAAAGATAAAGGATTATGTTGGGAATTTGGACCCATGTTTCATTGGGAAACCCAAAAAGGAAGAAAAAAGGCTCAGAAAAAAGCTGCTACACTAATACTCTTGACCAAATATACTAGAAGTAATTCCAATCACTGACAAAAAAAAAAACTTCCTTAATACTATGTTTAAACTGATCAATTTTCCCAAAGAAATACTTTTAGGGGAAAAAAAAGGATGAATTTAGCTCAGTACGACTTTGCCAACTACTTGCACTGCTTCATTGAATCATAACCAGGTGCTCCTAAACCTGATGGACAAATAATAGAAGATAAGTTTGCTAATTAACCCCCCCCCCCCCCCCCTGTTTACTAAGCCACACTAGCAGCTGCTGCGTGGCAGTGCCGACACAGCCCATACACATTGAATGGGCTATTTTGGTATTAGTGCATGGTAGCCGCTAGCGTGGCTTAGTAAACAGGGGGGGCTAAGGTTTATAGATGGACTTGAAACTTTCCTTTTAAAAATTTTCTGTGTTTGATAAGCCATGGTTTATTTTGTACCATTTTATCTTTGAGACCTTTTGCCTCATGCAATGATGATGTAATGACCATTCAAGTAGTAGTACTCAGCCAAGAGTTGTCTTGTGTGCAGTTTTTCCTTCAGTTAAATGTAATAGCATTAGAGTGGTATAAATAAATATATTATATTGCATATTTTTGTATGGTTAGTCTCCAGTCTTATTTTGATAAACAGGGAAATAACTAAATCTAGAAATGTAACTCACCTTGAGGGGCACAATTGAATGGGGCGCCCAAGATTTCCTGGGGCCGTCCTCGCAGGATGGCTCTGTAAAGGGGCGGGGAAACCCATATTATCCAAACAAGATGGGCATCCATCTTTCGTTTCGATAATACGGTCAATGGTCGGGGACACCCAAATCTCAACATTTAGGTCGACCTTAGAGATGATCGACATAAATGTTGAGATGGTCGACCATAGAGATGGTCGTCCCCGGTTTTCGACGATAATGGAAACTGAGGACGCCCATCTCAAAAACGACCAAATCCAACTCATTTGGTCGTGGGAGGAGCCAGCATTCATAGTGCACTGGTCCCCCTGACATGCCAGGACACCAACCGGGCACCCTAGGGGGCACTGCAGTGGGACTAACTGATGCACTAACTGAACGGAAAAAGCCCTTCCCTTACCGATCCCTTAGAGATTCGGAAAGGAACGGGCATGCATGAAGGAAATCGCATGCAAATGAGCTGCTCGCTGTTAGTTCATTTGCACATGATTTCCTTCCTAAGGAGGGGAAGCCAGTGCAGAGCAGCCAAGTGTTATGCATGGCTGCTCTGCGCATGCCAAAGACAAGTTGCGTGTATAATAGCCGTCTACAACGTTAAAAAAAACAAGTCCAGGTGAAAACGTCCAAATGCTTGTCAAGGATGTCTTTTTTTTTTTTTTGAGTACGGGTGAAGGATGTCCAAGTGTTAGGCGCCTTCGCTATGCCTCCGTCCCTGCGACGGGCAGTTGAGGACGTCCAAATTGTGGATGTTTCTGTGAGAAGGATGTCCGTGCCTCTGGATTGCTGTATTGCTGTAACCACTAGGCCACTCCTCCACTCCACTCCCTTGAAATTTGGCCGTCCCTGTAGGGGGGGGGGGGGCAGTTCAGGACGTCCAAAATGTTTGAAAGAAGGACGTCCACGCCTTCACTATACCTCCGCTGACACACACACATCTCCACCCCCCCCCCCCCCCCCAGGGACCTGCATACTGCTGCGATGGACCTGAATATATTTGAGACTGGCAAAAAAAGTTTTTAAGGTTAGCTTGACGGAGTTTAAAAAGGGGTTAGATAGATTCCTAAAGGACAAGTCCATAGACCGCTATTAAATGGACTTGGAAAAATTCCGCATTTTTAGGTATAACTTGTCTGGAATGTTTTTACGTTTGGGGAGCGTGCCAGGTGCCCTTGACCTGGATTGGCCACTGTCGGTGACAGGATGCTGGGCTAGATGGACCTTTGGTCTTTCCCAGTATGGCACTACTTATGTACTTATGTACTTATGTTTTTTTCAGGGTGGGATGGTGTTAGTCACCACTGGGGGAGTCAGGGGAAGTCCACTGGGGGAGTCAGGGGAGGTCATCCCCAATTCCCTCCGGTGGTCATCTGGTCAGTTCGGGCACCTTTTTGAAGCTTGGTCGTAAGAAAAAATGGACCAAGTAAAGTCGGCCAAGTGCTCGTCAGGGACGCCCTTCTTTTTTCCATTATTGCTCGAGGACGCCCATCTGTTAGGCATGCCCCAGTCCCGCCTTTGCTACGCCTGCAACACGCCCCTGGGAACTCTGGTCGTCCCCACGACGGGAAGCAGTTGGGGACGCCCAAAATCGGCTTTCGATTATGCCGATTTGGGTGACCCTGAGAGAAGGACGCCCATCTCCCGATTTGTGTCGAAAGATGAGCGCCCTTCTCTTTCGAAAATAAGCCTGCTTGGGTTCAGGTTTGGAAAGATGAATAATTAAATCCAAAACATTTCTATACAGAAGTATAATTTGCAGTAATCATAAATCATATCAGGACAGTTTTATTAAATAAAAATAAGCCTAATATCGCCCTTAAGTACAATATAAGAATTGAGATTTCAGAAACGTCATAAATGGGAAATAAATCCAAAACACTGAGGGCCCAAAATTTTGAAAAAGAGTGTATAAATTATGCCCTTTAAGTGTGTCTCCTGAATTTGTGCCCTATGTTTAGCCAAACTTAAAAGCCTAAGGGGCCCTTTTACAAATCTGTGGTAAGCACTAAGGCCCCACTTGGAGTATTGTGTTCAGTTTTGGAGTTCGTATCTTGCTAAGGACTTAAAAAGACTTGAAGCAGCTCAGAGAAAAGCAGTCAAAGTGATATGGGGTTTGCATTGCAAGTTGTATGAGGAGAGACTTGAGGAACATTTATACCCTGGAGGAAAGGAGAGAAGGGGTGATATGATATAGACATTCAAATATTTGGAAGACACTACTTTACAAATAAACCTTTTCCAGAGATGGGAAAGTGGTAGAACTAGAGGATAAGAACTGAGATTGCAAGGGGGGTGGACTCAGGAATAATGTCTGGAAGTACTTTTTTTTATATAGAGAGGGTGGTGGAGATGAAAATGGTAACAGAAGTTATGGACCAAATAAGCTTAGTGGTGAATAGATAGCTACACCGGTAATTGGGAAGCGAAGCCAGTTCTGGCCAGTCTTCTACAGTCTGTGCCCTGATTGTGGCTGGACAGATTCTGCTTCTGTAACTGGAAAACAAGGCCAGTGATATGCAGATTTCTATGGTCTGTGCCCTGAAAATAGCAAGGAAAAATCAAGCCTATTGAGAACTAATATGGCAAATATGTTGCTGCTTAGAATACTCAAATAATCAATGGAAGCAAGAATGAAGAATAGCAATAATGTATAAGTAACTAATGTGACTGATCAATAAAGACTTAAGCAAAAGTATAAAAGTTCTCTAAAAACAATTTGAGGAGGTTTTTCTGACCTATGAGGATGTTTGCACATGTAATTATATCGACAACAGGCCGATCATCTGAGGTTTTTCCTCCCTCTTAATGAATTTATTTTGAAAATTTGCAAAAATCCTAGTTGATTGAATAATAAGTACATGTTCTTCATTTTTGCTTCCAGGGAAAAATCAGGACCAAATATATGCAGCAGTACCTTATACTATGAGTATGGGATGGGAGTAACTAGTGAGGTAATTAAATTCGCAGATGACACAAAATTATTCAGGGTCATCAAGTCGCAGGAGGAGTGTGAAAGATTACAGGAGGACCTCACGAGGCTGGGGGATTGGGCGTCCAAGTGGCAGATGAAGTTCAATGTTGACAAGTGCAAAGTGATGCATGTGGGTAAGAGGAACCTGAATTACAGCTATGTCATGCAAGGTTCCGCGTTAGGAGTCACAGACCTAGAAAGGGATCTGGGGGTCATTGTGGATAAGACGTTAAAAAGTCTGCTCAGTGTGCTGCCGCAGCTAAGAAAGCACACAGAATGTTGGGTATTATTAGGAAAGGGATGGAAAACAAACACAATGATGTTATAATGCTGTTGTATCGCTCCATGGTACGACCGCACCTCTAATATTGTGTCCAATTCTGGTCGCCGCATCTCCAAAAAGATATAAAAGAATTGGAGAAGGTGCAGAGAAGGGCGACGAAAATGATAAAAGGGATGGAACGACTTCCCTATGAGGAAAGTCTGAGAAGGTTAGGGCTCTTCAGCTGGGAGAAAAGGCGGCTGAGGTGTGATATGATAGAAGTCTACAAGATAATGAGCGGAGTAGAGCGGACAGATGTGAATTGTTTGTTTACACTTTCAAACAACAATAGAACCAGGGGACACAAGATGAAGCTAGAATATGGTATATTTAAAACAAACAGGAGAAAGTTTTTCTTTACTCAGCATGTAGTTGGACCCTGGAACTCGTTGCCGGAGAATGTAGTGACAGCAGCTGGCCTTACGGAGTTTAAATGGGGTTTGGACAGATTCCTGAGGGAAAAGTCCATTGAACATTATTAATTTTTTTTTTTTGGGGGGGGGAGGGGGTTGCCGGGTTCTTGAAGCCTGGATTGGCCGCTGTCAGAGACAGGATGCTGGGCTTGATGGACCATTGGTCTTTTCCCAGTATGGCAGTGCTTATGCTTATGGATGGACTGTATAAGTCTTTATCTGCGTCATCTACTATATTATGATGTTACGGCAAAAATCTAATCCAAAACTAGAGGTATTTGTTGTCCAAGTTAGAAAGGGATTCCTGTGCACACTGGTCTCTTATGGGAGGAGGTTGGGGTTGGCTGTGGGGGAGGGGAGAGTCGGAAAGGTTTGGGGCTTGGGAGGGATTTTTGGTTCTCTGAAGTGTAAAATGTTGTACTTGCTTAATGATGTTTTGTGCTATTATGTTTTTCTTATTCATATTTAAAAATAATGTTTAAAAAAAACTCCCGAAGTAGAGAGGGATTCCAGTCCTCATTACATTTCGCCTTATAATTTTTCAGTTTAGATGTTAAGTTTTTCCATTTTGTAATTCATCCAAACCGTATTGAGCCGTTCTGGGATAGATGTCGGGGATGAACATGTTCATGTGCTAGCTATAACATATCTAGCAGGTAACAATAGACCATTTATCATACGTCTATATATAGAAGGGAAAGTAGTTTGAATTTTAATGCTTACATTAAATGGGACAGGAATTCCTGTAATTTGTTGTAATAAGGACTGAATTTACTTCCAGAAAATGATCCAACTTGTCCACAGTTCCTCTAGCAAAGATCAAAATCTTCTAAGCCCCAATGATTAAGACAATTAGGGGTGGTACAATCCCTAAATATGTCATACCTGTGTAGTTCTACGCTCAACGGTAAATGTGGGGGTGAGATACCTAAATCAGTCAAGCAAATGTAAATAAGAGGTACTCAATATAAGTAGCAAGTACACTTATTAGTCTTCGGAGGGAAAGGCCTCGAGAAAACCCCTGACATATAGAAAAGTCAATAAGGAGTTGGACTTCCTCATCATTAGCCAGAAAAACCTCCGTATGGGATATTTGACAAACTTCTAAACTTAGTCAATCAATAATTAAATAGACTTAGCTCAATATTAGTCGATCTCTGTGTTTCTTTGTTGACATTGACTGTGACTGTTTCCTCCGAAGACTAATAAGTGTACTTGCTACTTATATTGAGTACCTCTTACTTATTTACATATACCTGTGTAGTTAACAAGGCAGTGGAGATTGAGCATTTAAACAAAGAATCCCTGAATAATGGTCCATTTATCCTGATAAAAGTGTGAGGTTAATGGGAGCGATAAATACAAAGAGCTGAATTCTTCCAAATGATGAGGTTGCAATGAAAAATGTTGTAACTGAAAATATCTTTCTCCGAGGACAAGCAGGCTGCTTGTTCTCACGACTGGGTGACGTCCGCGGCAGCCCCCACCAACCGGAAAAAAACTTCGCGGGACGGTCGGCACGCAGGGCACGCCCACCGCGCATGCGCGGCCGTCTTCCCGCCCGTGCGCGACCGCTCCCGCCAGTTCCTTTTTTTCCGCGCCTGGAGAGAGTCGTGCCTTGCCGCTCTCTCTACTTCAGCCGCCGGATTCTTGCGATCGCGTATACGCGGATCGCGCTTCGTTAATTTAATTTCATTTCCTTTTATCTTTTCTTTTTACAAACAAAAAAAAAAAAAAAGACTGCGCGTGTGGAGCACACGCTCCCCTTTTCCCTCGCTTCCAGCGGGGACGCTACGTTGCGGCCTAGTGGTCGCTCGGTCGTTTGTTTTTTCGTTGTGTGATTTTAGCCACCATTGACGACTTTGACTTCGCCGACGCGATTTTTCCGTCGATGTCCTCGAAGGTCCCGAGTGGATTTAAAAAGTGTGGTCGCTGCGGCCGGCCGATCTCGCAGACCGACACCCACGCTTGGTGCCTCCAGTGCCTCGGGCCGGAGCACAATCTCAAGTCGTGTGCTTTGTGTCTCGGTCTCCGGAAACGGACTCAGGTTGCGAGGCAAGTTCTGCGGGACCGTCTTTTTGGAACTTGCGCCGGCCCCTCGACGTCGACCTCGACGGCATCGGTATCGAAGGCCGGTTCTTCGGTACCGGTATCGATGCCCGAGACATCGGCACCGATGGCAGCGACCCCAAGAGAACAGGTCCCGTCGGCCCGCCGGTCCGCCGGTGAGAGTGGGGTTGAGAGGCCGCGTGGGCAGTCGGCCCCGGTCACTCCCTCAGCTCGTGAGCCACGGGACCGAACCCTGTCTGACCCGGTGCCTCGAGACCGAGGGGGATCGACCTCCTCCTCCTCCATGCCCTCCGGCGCCGGTGACGTGCATCGAAAGAAGGACAAAAAGCGTCGTCACCGGACGCCCTCGGTGCATCCTGAAGAGGAGTCGACGCCGAAGCGTCATCGTCGAGAGGAGAGGTCCCCGTCGGTTGTGGAGGTACCGACGCGTCGGGGTTCCGGCACCTCGGTGCCGTCTCCTGGCTCCCAGCAGCTTCCGGCACCGACACCCTTACCGGCCCCACCGCCTTTCCCGGCAGCGGGCCTGGACGAGTGCCTCAGAGCCATCCTTCCGGGGATCCTGGAAGGGCTGATGCGCCAGGCTGTGCCGGCGCCGGGGGTGCTTGCGCCCTCGGCGCCGATGACTGTGGCGCCGGCGAGCTCTAGCCCGGCGCCGGAGCTGTCGACACCGCCGCCGCTTGTGGTGCCGGTCTCGACTGCTACGCAGGTGGAGTCCCCGTCGACGTCGATGGAGGGAGCTCCGTCCCCGCCGGCGCGGGAGTCCACCGCTCGACGACACCGAGACCTCGGTGCCTCGACGTCGAGCCGGGCCCGGTACAGGACTCAGCTACATGAGCTAATGTCCGATACCGAGGATGAGGACTCGTGGGGGGAAGAGGAGGACCCTAGATATTTCTCCTCAGAGGAGTCTACGGGCCTTCCCTCGGACCCCACGCCTTCACCGGAGAGGAAGCTCTCACCTCCTGAGAGCCTCTCCTTTGCCTCCTTTGTGCGGGATATGTCGATCACCATTCCCTTCCCCGTGGTCTCTGTGGAAGAGCCGAGGGCCGAGATGCTCGAGGTCCTCGACTATCCATCACCACCTAGAGAGTCCTCCACGGTGCCGCTGCACAATGTCCTGAAGGAGACGCTGCTCCGGAACTGGGTGAGACCGTTAACTAACCCCACCATTCCCAAGAAAGCAGAGTCCCAGTACAGGATTCACTCCGACCCAGAGCTCATGCGGCCCCAATTGCCCCATGACTCAGCGGTCGTGGATTCTGCTCTCAAGAGGGCACGGAGTTCGAGGGATACCGCCTCGGCGCCCCCGGGGCAGGAGTCTCGCACTCTGGACTCGTTTGGGAGGAAGGCCTACCAATCCTCCATGCTCGTGACCCGCATCCAGTCATACCTGCTCTATATGAGCATCCACATGCGGACCAATGTGCAACAGCTGGCGGACCTGGTCGAGAAGCTCCCGCCGGAGCAGTCCAGGCCTTATCAGGAGGTGGTCAGGCAGCTGAAGGCATGCAGAAAGTTCCTGTCCAGGGGTATTTTTGACACCTGTGACGTGGCATCTCGTGCTGCGGCCCAAGGTATAGTGATGCGCAGGCTCTCATGGCTGCGCGCTTCTGACCTGGACAACCGCACCCAGCAGAGACTGGCCGACGTCCCTTGCCGGGGGGATAACATTTTCGGTGAGAAGGTCGAGCAGATGGTGGACCAACTGCATCAGCGGGAAACCGCTCTCGACAAGCTCTCCCACCGGGCGCCTTCAGCATCCGCCCCCACTGGTGGGCGTTTTTCCCGGGCACGGCAGGCTGCACCCTATTCTTTTGCAAAGCGTAGGTACAACCAGCCGGCCCGAAGGCCTCGTCAGGCACAGGGACAGCCCCAGCGCGCTCGTTCTCGTCAACAGCGTGCGCCTAAGCAGCCCCCTGCGCCTCCACAGCAAAAGCCGGGGACGGGCTTTTGACTGGATCCACGGGAACATAGCCGCCCTACAAGTGTCCGTACCGGACGATCTGCCGGTCGGAGGGAGGTTAAAATTTTTTCACCAAAGGTGGCCTCTCATAACCTCCGACCAGTGGGTTCTCCAAATAGTGCGGTGCGGATACGCCCTGAATTTGGCCTCCCTGCCTCCAAATTGTCCTCCGGGAGCTCAGTCTTTCAGCTCCCATCACAAGCAGGTACTTGCAGAGGAACTCTCCGCCCTTCTCAGCGCCAATGCGGTCGAGCCCGTACCACCCGGGCAGGAAGGGCAGGGATTCTATTCCAGGTACTTCCTTGTGGAAAAGAAAACAGGGGGGATGCGTCCCATCCTAGACCTGAGAGGCCTGAACAAATTCCTGGTCAAAGAAAAGTTCAGGATGCTTTCCTTGGGCACCCTTCTGCCAATGATTCAGAAAAACGATTGGCTATGTTCCCTGGATTTAAAGGACGCATATACTCACATACCGATACTGCCAGCTCACAGACAGTATCTCAGATTCCGCCTGGGCGCACGCCACTTTCAGTATTGTGTGCTGCCATTTGGGCTCGCCTCTGCCCCACGAGTGTTTACCAAGTGCCTCGTGGTGGTAGCGGCCTACCTACGCAAGCTGGGAGTGCACGTGTTCCCATATCTCGACGATTGGCTGGTCAAGAACACCTCGGAGGCAGGAGCCCTCCGGTCCATGCAGTGCACTATTCAACTTCTGGAGCTGCTGGGGTTTGTGATAAATTACCCAAAGTCCCATCTCCAACCGTCCCAGTCTCTGGAATTCATAGGAGCGCTGCTGAATACCCAGACGGCTCAGGCCTATCTTCCCGAAGCGAGGGCCGCCAATCTCCTGGCCCTGGCTTCGCAGACCAGAGCG
The DNA here is from genome assembly GCF_901765095.1 of Microcaecilia unicolor. Lineage (NCBI taxonomy): Eukaryota > Metazoa > Chordata > Amphibia > Gymnophiona > Siphonopidae > Microcaecilia > Microcaecilia unicolor. Next base: position 369,054,885 of record NC_044031.1, on the reverse strand, counting down.
TCCCAGCAGATCACAGCTCGGCAGACGTTGAGACTTCTGGGTCATATGGCCTCCACAGTTCATGTGACTCCCATGGCTCGTCTTCACATGAGATCTGCTCAATGGACCCTAGCTTCCCAGTGGTTCCAAGCCACCGGGAATCTAGAAGATGTCATCCGCCTCTCCACCAGCTGCCGCACTTCACTGCGCTGGTGGACCGTTCGGACCAATTTGACACTGGGACGTCCATTTCAAATTCCACAGCCCACGAAAGTGCTGATGACGGATGCCTCTCGCCTGGGGTGGGGAGCTCATGTCGATGGGCTGCACACCCAGGGTATGTGGTCCCTCCAGGAAAAGGATCTGCAGATCAACCTCCTGGAGCTCCGAGCGATCTGGAACGCACTGAAGGCTTTCAGAGATCGGCTGTCCTACCAAATTATCCAAATTCGGACAGACAATCAGGTTGCAATGTTTTACGTCAACAAGCAGGGGGGCACCGGATCTCGCCCCCTGTGTCAGGAAGCCGTCGGGATGTGGCGCTGGGCGTGCCAGCACGGCATGCTTCTCCAAGCCACATACCTGGCAGGCGTAAACAACAGTCTGGCCGACAGCCTGAGCAGAGTCATGCAACCGCACGAGTGGTCGCTCCATTCCAGAGTGGTACGCAAGATCTTCCGAGAGTGGGGCACCCCCTCGGTGGATCTTTTCGCCTCTCAGACCAACCACAAGCTGCCTCTGTTCTGTTCCAGACTTCAGACACACGGCAGGCTAGCGTCAGATGCCTTTCTCCTTCATTGGGGGACCGGCCTCCTGTATGCTTATCCTCCCATACCTTTGGTGGGGAAGACCTTACTGAAGCTCAAGCAAGACCGCGGCACCATGATTCTGATAGCGCCCTTTTGGCCCCGTCAGATCTGGTTCCCTCTTCTTCTGGAGTTGTCCTCCGAAGAACCGTGGAGATTGGAGTGTTTTCCGACTCTCATTTCGCAGAACGACGGAGCGTTGCTGCACCCCAACCTTCAATCCCTGGCTCTCACGGCCTGGATGTTGAGGGCGTAGACTTCGCTGCGTTGGGTCTGTCTGAGGGTGTCTCCCGGGTCTTGCTTGCCTCTAGGAAGGATTCCACTAAGAAGAGTTACTTTTTCAAGTGGAGGAGGTTTGTCGTTTGGTGTGAGAGCAAGGCCCTAGAACCTCGTTCTTGTCCTGCACAAAACCTGCTTGAATACCTTCTGCACTTATCGGAGTCTGGCCTCAAGACCAACTCAGTAAGGAATCACCTTAGTGCGATTAGTGCTTACCATTATCGTGTGGAAGGTAAAGCCATCTCTGGAGAGCCTTTAGTCGTTCGATTCATGAGAGGTTTGCTTTTGTCAAAGCCCCCTATCAAGCCTCCTACTGTGTCGTGGGATCTCAACGTCGTCCTCACCCAGCTGATGAAACCTCCTTTTGAGCCACTGAATACCTGCCATCTGAAGTACTTGACCTGGAAGGTCATTTTCTTGGTGGCAGTTACTTCAGCTCGTAGGGTCAGTGAGCTTCAAGCCCTAGTAGCTCATGCTCCATATACCAAATTTCATCACAACAGAGTAGTGCTCCGCACTCACCCAAAGTTCCTGCCGAAGGTGGTGTCGGAGTTCCATCTTAACCAGTCAATTGTCTTGCCAACATTCTTCCCCAGGCCGCATACCCGCCCTGCTGAACGTCAGTTGCACACATTGGACTGCAAGAGAGCATTGGCCTTCTACTTGGAGCGGACACAGCCCCACAGACAGTCCGCCCAATTGTTTATTTCTTTCGACCCTAACAGGCTAGGGGTCGCTGTCGGGAAACGCACCATCTCCAATTGGCTAGCAGATTGCATTTCCTTCACTTACGCCCAGGCTGGGCTGGCTCTTGAGGGTCATGTCACGGCTCATAGTGTTAGAGCCATGGCAGCGTCAGTGGCCCACTTGAAGTCAGCCACTATTGAAGAGATTTGCAAGGCTGCGACGTGGTCATCTGTCCACACATTCACATCACATTACTGCCTCCAGCAGGATACCCGACGCGACAGTCGGTTCGGGCAGTCGGTGCTGCAGAATCTGTTTGGGGTGTAAATCCAACTCCACCCTCCAGGACCCGAATTTATTCTGGTCAGGCTGCACTCTCAGTTAGTTGTTCTTCGTAGGTCAATTTCTGTTGTACCCTCGCCGTTGCGAGCTTCAATTGACCTGGGTTCTTGTTTTGAGTGAGCCTGAGAGCTAGGGATACCCCAGTCGTGAGAACAAGCAGCCTGCTTGTCCTCGGAGAAAGGGTATGATACATACCTGTAGCAGTTGTTCTCCGAGGACAGCAGGCTGATTGTTCTCACCTACCCTCCCTCCTCCCCTTTGGAGTTGTGTGTTTCATCTTTTGCTAGTTATTCAACTGGCGGGAGCGGTCGCGCACGGGCGGGAAGACGGCCGCGCATGCGCGGTGGGCGTGCCCTGCGTGCCGACCGTCCCGCGAAGTTTTTTTCCGGTTGGTGGGGGCTGCCGCGGACGTCACCCAGTCGTGAGAACAATCAGCCTGCTGTCCTCGGAGAACAACTGCTACAGGTATGTATCATACCCTATACAGACTAAAGGACAAATTATATTTCTCTGACAGAAAATTCTGTTCCTGAAAATTGACCATTTAATTGGGCATTTTCATATGTAGGTGTGCAGTTAAGCACATAGATTCTAGTATGGGACTAGGTTTTATATACGGTGCTTAAAAAATCTTCACCGAACAATACAATGGCACTAATTAGCTTATTATTCTATTAATCAGGAATGTGCCTAACTTTGAATGCACAACCTTTATAGAATCAGGAGGGTAGTACCTAAGCACTATTCTGCAAATACCCAATTAACTTACATAGAGGGGCATAATCAAAAGGGATGCCCAAGTTTTGCTGAGGACGTCCTCGCAAAACGTCCTGGTGGAGGGGCGGGAAAACCCTTATTATCGAAACAAGATGGACATACATCTTTCGTTTCGATAATATGGTTGGGGACGCCCAAATCCTGAAATTTAGGTCGTCCTTAGAGATGGTTGTCGCTAGACTTGGTCGTTTCTGATTTTTGGCGATAATGGAAACCAAGTACGCCCATCTAAGAAATGACCAAATGCAAGCCCTTTTGTCATGGGAGGAGCCAGCATTCGTAGTGCACTGGTCCCCCTGACATGCCAGGACACCAGCTGGGCACCCTAGGGGGCACTGCAGTGGACTTCATAAATTGCTCCCAGGTACATACATAGCTCCCTTACCTTGTGTGCTGAGCCCCCCCCCCCCCCAAAACCCACTACCCACAACTGTACACCACTACCATAGCCCTTATGGGTGAAGGGGGCACCTAGATGTGGGTACAGTGGGTTTGTGGTGGGTTTTGGAAGGCTCACATTTACCACCACAAGTGTAACAGGTAGGGGGGGATGGGCCTGGGTCAGACTGCCTGAAGTGCACTGCACCCACTAAAACTGCTCCAGGGACCTGCATACTGCTGTGATGGAGCCGAGTATGACATTTGAGGCTGGCATAGAGGCTGGCAAAAAATATTTTTAAAGATGTTTTTTTAGGGTGGGAGGGAGTTAGTGACCACTGGGGGAGTAAGGGGAGGTGATTCCCGATTCTTTGCAGTGGTCATCTGGTCAGTTCATGCACCTTTTTGTGGCTTGGTTGTAAAAAAAACAGGACCAGGTAAAGTCATCCAAGTGCTCGTCAGGGACGCCCTTTTTTTCCATTATGAGTCAAGGACGTCCAAGTGTTAGGCATGCCCAAGTCCCGCCTTCACTATGCCTCCGACACACCCCCGTGAACTTTGGTCGTCCCCGCAACGGAAAGCAGTTGGGGATGCCCAAAATCGGCTTTCGATTATACCGATTTGGCCGACCCTGTGAGAAGGACTCCCATCTTCCGATTTGTGTCAAAAGATGGGCGTCCTTCTCTTTCGAAAATGAGCCTGATTGTGCATATTTGCAAGGTGGCATACACAGGGACAGAGCATGGTCGGAATATCATAGCATTTTGCATGTAATTTTACTCACATAGAGTGATCCATTTACTAAACTCTGGTAAGGCTCTGCAGTTCACATGTATTTACAGCAAATTCGGACCTGTAGTGGCTGCAGATTCTCTATGCCCTTAATAAGAGCTTCCATGCCTGTGGTGTTGTACCCCACTCCATGCAGGGACTTGTAAATATGATGTCCTGTAAAATTGCTGCTCTTGCTGCACGTGTCCTCATGAACTCCTGCAGGTAGTTTAGAAGAGGCTCTGTGTCGACAGATCCTTCTCTAAAATACTATCAGATTTGAGCACATCCCAACCTGGACATCTCAGTTCTGATTTCTACTTTTTATGTATAATGGTGCTCTTAGGTCTTAATGTGGGCTTACCGTTCACTATAAAGGAAGTACCGCCAGGCTGTCACAGCAGCCCGGCGGTACTTCCCATCCCTAGCATGCTGTCATTTCCGGCGCTACAAAAATGTATTTATTTTTGTAGCGTTGGAGTGTACCCGTCGGTAATCGCACTGCCCAGTTACCGCCGGGTAAAAGTGGGAGCCCTTACCGCTATCTCAATGGGTGGTGGTAAGGGCTCCCCCCCACTCCTGAAATGTCTGTGTGGCAAGTGCTTTACTTGCCACATGGCCATTTCTTGCAGGAAGGTGACACTTCCCTTTTACCAGCTGCGGTAAAAGGGGCCCTTTATGTTTTCACTAAATACCAGGATTAAATGGCGGAATCATGACTATATTGAAGCTGCAGGCATAAATGTTTGTGTATAAAGTATGTATGTATGTGAATTTTGTTTAAAAAAAAAAGTATGCACTTAATGACTCCTAGAATATGCCTATATGTGGGTTGTGTAAAAGTACACACCTTCCCGGTACTGGCACACTTTTGTATGTGTAACTCCTAGGTCCTTGATTTTGATTTGTGACCATATTAAATGTCCTATACATTGATCTTTGGATATGCTTGTTTTTCTGTTCCACACTTCTTTGTAATTTTCTAAAAGCCATTTTACATGCATAAGAGATCAGAACACCTCTTCATGAGTGCTTTAAGCACCTGAAATTCATAAGCCCAGCTCAGTAGTTCAGAATCTTCCCCTGCACCAATGCTATACACATTTTGTGCCAATACACACATTTTACACTGTTCTCTGATTTGAGTGATGTCTTCTATCAAGGAAAAAGGAATGTCAAATTACTTTAAATCAAAGGAATGAATCCTGCATTATTAACACTGGATGACAAGTTGGCTACCTGCCAAACTGACATAAAATGCAACATCTAGACAGGTTAAAGCATCTTTTCATTTTTGGCAGACTCCAAGGACTCTAAAAGTGAAAAGAAATGCACTTGGGTTTTACACAAGACTGAAATGGGAAATAGAAGGTAACCTTCAATGAAAACTGCTTTCATCAAATTCTCCTTACTCTCTTTTATGGGAAAATGATTATAAATAATGCTGATAATCAGTTTTCCTGAGTAACAGTACTACTCTTCCATACTCACTGCCTTGCTGCTTATTATACAGGATTACACCTGAAGGTTTCCCCTCCTCTAATACATCTGTACATTTAAAATGTGCAGGCAGTCATTTCCAATATTTCACAGCCCCTTCATATATGCACTTCCTTTTGCATGTTATTCATTGGGAAAAAGAGAGCAGACCAAAATAGTCCAATGTAGTCCAACACAGAATTTCTTAAGGTAGCAATAACACAGAAGGGGCACAGCTTTACTCAGTCCACAGTGTGAGAGCCATTGGTTGATATCACCTACTTGTGTGCCTAATTGTGCTGTCTACAGAGAACACCTCTTAAAGCTTTTATCAGGATTGACATTTGTATTAGAGTACACCACTCTGGATATCGCTCGCCCAAGATGCAGCCCAGGAAAGGGCAACCTTGGCCAAGTCAGTCAGTTGTTTCAAACCCCTCCTGTGTTGTTGCTACCTTAATAAATTGTATTTTGGACCATATTGGAATACCTCGGTCTGCTTTCTTTTTTGCCAGTCTGGTGCTTGGCGATTGTTTGCCTACGTGTTATGCACTGGCCTACAACAGACTAGTTTATCTACCTAAGTATTGCCATACTGGGAAAGACCAAAAGTCCATCAAGCCCAGCATCCTGTTTCCAACAGTGGCCAATCCAGGTTACAAGTACCTGGCAAGATCCCCAAAAAGTACAAAACATTTTATACTGCTTATCCCACTGGTTTCCTGTTAAAATATGAAAGTTGTTTTCCTTAGCTATAATGATTATATAGAAGATTTGTGAACATTAATGAAATTGAAAACATGGAAGAACAAAACTTTTTTTTGTAGTTCAAATCATTTTTATTGAAAATAATTTTATATTGAACAACAATATAAAGTACAAAAACATGTGAAGTAACTATAAACCTTACAAACATGGAGGATATGCGGAGTAAACATTAAGTTCACAGAAAATAAGGGGCATGAAGAAGCATGAATATGCTGGATGTACATAAAGGGCTAATGTCGCTTATACAGATACATCAGATCAAAAGTACTTGAGAGGTTTCCATGTTTTCTGGAAAACAGCAATTCGATTAGTTTTTTTCAGCAAAACAGGATTCATATTTATAGACAAGACATATTGAATTTTACCAGAAGGCAAGGGAAACCTTCGTATTATCTTTCCATTCACCTTCCCTCCACCCTTTCTTTTCCCCTTAGGAGTGGAACAGAGTGCCATGCTCCACACTTCTCAGTGTCTCCAAAGGGGTGGGACTTGCCCCTTTGGTCACGCCCTTTTGGGCACATGGCCATGGGACCACATACCGCGGCAGAGATGCCACTTTGTAGATGGTAAAAGGCCCCCCTCTTGATGTCACCTCGGCCAGCAGACATCCAGTCCAGTACCTGTACAATTCCAGCAGACTCCCTCACAAATCCAAAGGTACCACGGCAGAGCCACCGCTTTGTAGATGGTATGAGGCCCCCCTCTCGATGTCACCTGGTCCCGTGCACGGCCAATCCAGTGCCTGCACAATTCCACCAGACTCCCTCGCAAATTCTGCAAGTGTGCTTTTACTGTAGTAGCTCGGTAACAATTACTTTGGCCTTTTGGGGTTTCAGCATCCTCGCCAGCCATTTAATTGGGTGATGCAGGTTTGGAGGAGGCCTGAGCCCAAAGCCGCCCCTCCCCCCAATGGCTGTGCCACTTCCTAACACCACTACTGTAATCAGCTTTTAATGTACTTTCTAACTTCACAACTCATTTTAAAAAATCTCTTTTCATATACAGTACACTAACTTGGAAACAAAAGTATCAACTCTGTCACTGGGCACCTCAACATAGGTACACTGATGCCAAGCACTGAGCGCCGAGATGATATTATAGAATACTACTGTAAGTCGGCATTGGCATGCTTAAAGTTAAGCGCAAACAACCACACCAGAACAATGGCGAGCGTAAATGCACATTCCTAAGTGTTCCCTGATTTGTGCATAACTTATAGTATTCTGTAAGTTATGCAAGAAATATAGAGTAGACCATGCATGCCAGATAAAAGAATAGACAATTTATTGCAGCTGTTTCACCCATAAAGCTGCATCAGGGGCGAATAACTGTAGAACAGACTTGAAATTGAAAATTAAATAATATTTTGAAATCATAATAAATACAATCAATAAATGTTCAAAGGTAAAGTGATTCCATGAATAAGACAGAAACTTGAACTTAAAATCGTTGATAAAACTGTAGCAAACATGAATATGTGCTCTTTAGTCATTAAAAAGAACAAATAATGGTGGGTGGTTGTTTCTATACCTGCAGCAGTGCAACAAAAAAAGGGAGGAGTTGCTATTTTAATCTGTAAAGGTTTAGCAATGAACATTGTCACCCTTGCTTTATACCCAACTGGTGCAACTACATAAATCAGGTTGTGTACAGTTCCCACTATATGGAAAATGTTTAATTTCGGATACAGTGGTGGAAATAAGTATTTGATCCCTTGCTGATTTTGTAAGTTTGCCCACTGACAAAGACATGAGCAGCCCATAATTGAAGGGTAGGTTATTGGTAACAGTGAGAGATAGCACATCACAAATTAAATCCGGAAAATCACATTGTGGAAAGTATATGAATTTATTTGCATTCTGCAGAGGGAAATAAGTATTTAATCCCTCTGGCAAACAAGACCTAATACTTGGTGGCAAAACCCTTGTTGGCAAGCACAGCGGTCAGACGTCTTCTGTAGTTGATGATGAGGTTTGCACACATGTCAGGAGGAATTTTGGTCCACTCCTCTTTGCAGATCATCTCTAAATCATTAAGAGTTCTGGGCTGTCGCTTGGCAACTCGCAGCTTCAGCTCCCTCCATAAGTTTTCAATGGGATTAAGGTCTGGTGACTGGCTAGGCCACTCCATGACCCTAATGTGCTTCTTCCTGAGCCACTCCTTTGTTGCCTTGGCTGTATGTTTTGGGTCATTGTCGTGCTGGAAGACCCAGCCACGACCCATTTTTAAGGCCCTGGCGGAGGGAAGGAGGTTGTCACTCAGAATTGTACGGTACATGGCCCCATCCATTCTCCCATTGATGCGGTGAAGTAGTCCTGTGCCCTTAGCAGAGAAACACCCCCAAAACATAACATTTCCACCTCCATGCTTGACAGTGGGGACGGTGTTCTTTGGGTCATAGGCAGCATTTCTCTTCCTCCAAACACGGCGAGTTGAGTTCATGCCAAAGAGCTCAATTTTTGTCTCATCTGACCACAGCACCTTCTCCCAATCACTCTCGGCATCATCCAGGTGTTCACTGGCAAACTTCAGACGGGCCGTCACATGTGCCTTCCGGAGCAGGGGGACCTTGCGGGCACTGCAGGATTGCAATCCGTTATGTCGTAATGTGTTACCAATGGTTTTCGTGGTGACAGTGGTCCCAGCTGCCTTGAGATCATTGACAAGTTCCCCCCTTGTAGTTGTAGGCTGATTTCTAACCTTCCTCATGATCAAGGATACCCCACGAGGTGAGATTTTGCGTGGAGCCCCAGATCTTTGTCGATTGACAGTCATTTTGTACTTCTTCCATTTTCTTACTATGGCACCAACAGTTGTCTCCTTCTCGCCCAGCGTCTTACTGATGGTTTTGTAGCCCATTCCAGCCTTGTGCAGGTGTATGATCTTGTCCCTGACATCCTTAGACAGCTCCTTGCTCTTGGCCATTTTGTAGAGGTTAGAGTCTGACTGATTCACTGAGTCTGTGGACAGGTGTCTTTCATACAGGTGACCATTGCCGACAGCTGTCTGTCATGCAGGTAACGAGTTGATTTGGAGCATCTACCTGGTCTGTAGGGGCCAGATCTCTTACTGGTTGGTGGGGGATCAAATACTTATTTCCCTCTGCAGAATGCAAATAAATTCATATACTTTCCACAATGTGATTTTCCGGATTTAATTTGTGATGTGCTATCTCTCACTGTTACCAATAACCTACCCTTCAATTATGGGCTGCTCATGTCTTTGTCAGTGGGCAAACTTACAAAATCAGCAAGGGATCAAATACTTATTTCCACCACTGTAACACTTTATTTCATGCTTTCTGGGCCTGCCCCAAAATTCAGCAGTTTTGGAGTGCTATAGTGCAATATGTCTGATTTGACAGGTAAAATCCTATTAGATTCACCGGTTAATTTTCTGCTGGATAAACCAAGGACCAATAGGGGCAATACTAGAGGGCATGCACTTCTTATCCACTAAATGTATCTGTTAGCCCAAAAATGTACTTTACAATCATGGACGGTTACTGAACCACCTTCCTATTGGAAGTGGAGAAAACAGGTTCATCAGCTTGGGAAGCCCGTAGCGCCTTTAAATGTAAGAAACGTTTTTTACTGGTTTGGGATAGCTATATTCAGCATATGTCACCACAGGGCAGAGGGCTTCTTTTAAATACATTATAACACTTAACAGACACAAGGGTAGTTACTTTTTTTTAACACAGCTAATTTGTCTTTTGTCTTCCTGTGCTCTAATCTCTTGATTTAAATCGCCGGCAGGCTAAAGAACCCAGGCCTCGGTGATTTTGCTCTTTTTTGATAGGGATTTGGGAGGGGAGGTCGAGGTTTCTAAATAAAACAGGTAAGACACGTTTGGCTTAGAAGCGTTTATCAATCTTGATGGACACTGTAGATTTTTGTTTATTCTGTTACATTGATCTGTAATGTATTACAATTTGCCTGCTGTCTCACCAATAAAATTGTTTAATACTAAAAAGAATCTGACAGTGTTTTATTGAGAACTGTGCAGGTGGCCTGGATTTACTTATGATGCAATGCTAAATATTGTGAAGCACAGTAGTATTCATTCGTGCTCTGTCTATGTATATGCCCTCTTGTAGTTAAGTGCTAATGCATGTACACACATGGTGCACAGAACTACACAACTAGGGAGGCAATTCTGCAACCAGATGCCTCCATTATTTCGGCACCCCGAGGCCACACAGTCGGAGCCTATTCTGTGATGGAACCTGGGAGCCCACACTGCATTATAGAACACTAGTAAAAAAGGCCCGTTTCTTTTTTTTATTATTATTATTATTCTTTATTAATTTCAAATTATACACCAAGTATTACACTGGTAAAGAAAAGGTACATTTGTCCATGTTTTTAAAAAGCAAATATTCAAAGAAATAATAAATCCTGACTAAGTACACACTAGTCCTCATAATAAGATCCAAGATTTAACAATAACCGGAGAATATAATAACAATTTTAAAGAAAACAGAAACCGGTCAGGGTTTTTTTTTTTCTATTCAAGCATGTTCTTTTCACTTCAAAGATCTTTAGCAGTTATAAATTCACTAAGTTGTACAGATTAAAAAAAAACATATTTGACCGATTGATAGCAGACAATGCACTTACAAGGGTAACGTAAGAAAAATGTTGCACCTAGCTGGAGAACTCCTGGTTTCAATAATAAAAACTGCCTGCGTCTTTTTTGAGTCTCCTTAGAGACATCAGGAAATATACATATCTTAAAGCCCATAAATTCTTTTTCTCTATTTTTAAAGTATTTCTTCATAACCATAATTTTATCAATAGGAATAGCTAGGGTTACTAACAATGTAGCCGGGGCTACTAAGTCCTCTGTTGGTGTCTCCAAAATCACTGATACATCAAGTGGTTCCTCTTGTTGTTGTATAGAGGTCCCAAATTTCAGTTGTGGTAAATAATAAACTTGACTCATAGGTGGAAAATTTTCATCTGTGAATCCTAAGATTTCTTTCATATATCTGGCTAACATCTCCCTTGGAGCAATAGTTACACCTCTCGGAAAATTCAAAAGTCTTAAATTGTTTGCTCTTTGAGAGTTTTCCAGATTTTCGATTTTTTTCCTCATGTTAGTAACGTCTCTTATCATATTAATTTGTACCTCCTGCGTTTTTTCCACTTGTACCGAGGTCTTGGATTTTCCCATTAACTCTTTATTCTCTCTTTCTACTGATTCAACATTTTTTTCTAAGTTTTTAACTAAAAGGCCCGTTTCTTAACGCAATGAAACGGGCGCTAGCAATGAAATGAGTTCCTACCATTAATGTTTCCACTGTTGTATTCTGAATATAATTGTTGTTTACATGTGTAAGATTTCTTTATATACAACTAGTAAAAAAGGCCCGTTTCTGACACAAATGAAACGGGCGCTAGCAAGGTTTTCCTCGGAGTGTGTATGTTTGGGAGAGTGTATGTGAGAGTGACTGTTGAGAGTCAGAGTGAAAGTGTGAGTGTGTGAGAGAGAGAGTGAGTCTGGGTGTGAGTGTGTTTGTGAGAGAGAGAGTGTGTGTGTGAGAATGAGAGTGTGTGCAAGTGTGTATGTGAGACACAGTGTGAGAGAGAGTGTGTGTATGAGACCAAGCGAGTGTGTGAGTGACTGTGTGGCACATAGAGAGTGAATGTGATACAGTGTGAGACAGAGTGTGTGAGAGTGAGAGTCAGAAAGACATTGTATATGAGAGAGAGAGTGTGAGCCGTGCCCTCCCAATCCATGACCATCTGTCCCCTGCCCCCTCCATTCATCCTTTTCCAGCAATTCCCCTCTCTCCCTGAGCCCTGCCCTCCCAATCCATGGCCATCCATGTTTCTCTGTCACCTGCCCCCTCCATTCATCCCTATCCAGCATTTCCCCTCTCTGCCTGAGGCCTGCCCTGCAATCCATATCCATCCATGCCCATCTGTCCCCTCCATTCATCCCTATCCAGCAATTCCCCTCTCCCTGAGTCCTGCTCTTCCAATCCATGCCCATCCATGCTCCTCTGTCACCTGGCCCCTCCATTTTTCCCTATCCAGCATTTCCCCTCTCTGCCTGAGGCCTGCCCTGCAATCCATATCCATCCATGCCCATCTGTCCCCTCCATTCATCCCTATCCAGCAATTCCCCTCTCCCTGAGTCCTGCCCTTCCAATCCATGCCCATCCATGCTCCTCTGTCACCTGGCCCCTCCATTCATCCCTATCCAGCATTTCCCCTCTCTGCCTGAGGCCTGCCCTGCAATCCATATCCATCCATGCCCATCTGTCCCCTCCATTCATCCCTATCCAGCAATTCCCCTCTCCCTGAGTCCTGCTCTTCCAATCCATGCCCATCCATGCTCCTCTGTCACCTGGCCCCTTCATTTTTCCCTATCCAGCATTTCCCCTCTCTGCCTGAGGCCTGCCCTGCAATCCATATCCATCCATGCCCATCTGTCCCCTCCATTCATCCCTATCCAGCAATTCCCCTCTCCCTGAGTCCTGCCCTTCCAATCCATGCCCATCCATGCTCCTCTGTCACCTGGCCCCTCCATTTTTCCCTATCCAGCATTTCCCCTCTCTGCCTGAGGCCTGCCCTGCAATCCATATCCATCCATGCCCATCTGTCCCTTCCATTCATCCCTATCCAGCAATTCCCCTCTCCCTGAGTCCTGCCCTTCCAATCCATGCCCATCCATGCTCCTCTGTCACCTGGCCCCTCCATTTTTCCCTATCCAGCATTTCCCCTCTCTGCCTGAGGCCTGCCCTGCAATCCATATCCATCCATGCCCATCTGTCCCCTCCATTCATCCCTATCCAGCAATTTCCCTCTCCCTGAGTCCTGCCCTTCCAATCCATGCTCATCTGTCACCTGGCCCCTCCATTTTTCCCTATCCAGCAATTGCCCTCTCTACCTGAGGCCTGCCCTGCAATCCATATCCATCCATGCCCATCTGTCCCCTCTATTCATCCCTATCCAGCAATTTCCCTCTCTCCCTTAGTCCTGCCCTCCCAATCCATGCCCATCCATGCTCCTCTGTCCCCTGCCCCCTCCTTACATCCATTTCCAATAATTCCCCTCTCTCCCTGAGCCCTGCCCTCCCAATCCATGCCCATCCATGCTCCTCTCTCCCCTGCCGCCTCCATTCATCCTTTTCCAGCAAGTCCCCTCTCTCCCTTCCATGACCCCCCCCCCCTCGCATCCATGCTCCTCTCTCTCCCATGTCCCAGCCTGGCCCGCCCTCTTCTCCCCCCCCTTCGCATCCATGCCCCCCCCCCCCTCGCATCCATGCATTCCCCCCCCCTTCGCATCCATGCATTCCCCCCCCCCCTTCGCATCCATGCATCCCTTTTTTTTTTTCTTCTTCGTTTTAACTTTACCTCCGTGGCGGTTCGTGCAGCGAAGCGTCAGGGAAGGAGGCGGTGCTCCCGACGTCTAGCTTTCCCTTCGCTGTGTCCCGCCTTCTTTTGAAGGCGGAACAGAGCGAAGGGAAGGCTAGACGTCGGGAGTGCCGCCTCCTTCCCTGACGCTTCGCTTCCGGATTTGTTTGATTTGAGGCGAGGGCGGGGCAGAGATGGCTGGCTGGCTTGAAGGCTTCACACCACGAATCCACGAACCCTTCAGCCTGGGAGTGACGTCAGATGGCTTCATGGCTTCAAGGCTTCACAGAACGTTGTCCTCAGAACGTTGAGGGTGCGTTTTATTATATTAGATATTTTTTGTGTAAACTGTGTTACAATGTGGTAAAAGATTTCCTTGTTCAGGCCCTTCAATCAGTTTAACAATCACATCAGAAGAGCTCCTTACTCATGAGAATGCAACATACAGTTGCCCATGTGAGAGACTGAGAGTGACAGTGTGTTTTACAGACAGTGTAAGAGAGAGATACACAGAGTGATTGAGTGTGTGTGTGTGTATGTGTGTGAGATGTGTGAGATGTGTGTGAGTGACAAAGTGATTAAATGTTTGTCTTCCCTTCCGTTCTGTGCACTTGCCTCCACTGATGTTCTTACCTCCCTGTATATGATTGTTTGTTAGAGATTCAATCCACTCCACTTCCCTCCTCCAAGTTCCGTTCTGTCTGATTGGTTCTTCGTTGACAGTGAGAGCCAATGAAACGCTGAACTACAGACTTACGAACCCTACACTGCCACAGTGCCACAGAGTCAGCTTCAGAATGTTGGAGGTGATTTTTATTATATAGGACTAGCGTAAAACAGCATCAGTGTACCTAACAGGTGCTTCATGGAAGTGTGAGCACGTAAATGCGGCAGGGACACATGTACTTACAGTATTCTCTGTGTGTGTAACTGGGAGCTCCACCCATGTGTATGCTTGCCTTTGCGTTTACACATTTATGCAAATTAGGTGCACTGTTACAAAATAGAGCTTAGGTGCCCTGCTTCCACTTTTGCGGGTAAGTGTACACTTTGGGCTAGATTCTATATATGGCCCCTGACAATTCCGCTTGGAAAAAAAATGCAGCTAAGCAGATTCTGTAACTTATACCTAAATTTTATAAAATAGGTGTAAATTCTGCATAGAACAACGCTGAGTGCCTCTCCACGTGACCAAATGTAGTCACGGCCATTTACACCATGTTTTACTTGGCATAAATCCTGACACCTAAACTAGGTGCAGAGCGTGTGTATTCTATAACAATGCACATTGATTTTAGAAATGCCCACACCCCGCCCATGGCCATGCCCCCTTTTTAACTATGCAACTTTACACTTAGCAAGTTGTGCACATAATCTTAATGCCAATTAATGCTGATAATTGCTTGTTAACATCCAATAACAGCGCTGATTAGCTAGTTAACCAGTTAAGTTCCACACATTGTTATAGAATATGCTTCAATTTCCACACAGAAATTAAGGCGCAATATGTAGAATGCTGGGGTTTATGCACATAAGTGCTAGTATTCTAGACATTTACATGTGCGAGAGATGTGTAGATGCGGGCTCCTAGAGTATAGATTTGCCATTATGGAGGAAGTTCTATAAGGGGTGCCTATATCTAGTTGCCTAAAAAGTGCCTTTTGGGAACTTGTTTTATTTAAAAAAAAAAAAAGAAAGAAATGGTAGGCACTTATTTTCCTTTATGTATTTATTTTTATTTATTTATTTAGATTTTGCTCACACGCTTTTCAGTAATAGCTCTAGGTGAGTTACATTCAGGTACTCTGGATATTTCTCTGTCCCAGGAGGGCTCACAATCTAAGTTTGTACTTGAGGCAATGGAGGGTTAAGTGACTTGCCCAAGATCACAAGGAGCAGCAAATTATTTGAACTGGCCACCTCTGGATTGCAAGACCGGTGCTCTAACCACTAGGCCACTCCTCCACTCTACTGTATGTCTTCAGGCCTGAGCACTTAAGCCAACTATAGAGCTGGTATAAATGGTCATGCCTAGATTCAGGATATACAAGTGTGATGTATAGTATTCTGTAAGTTAAGCGCATCAGTGTGCACCTCACCCAAGTTTCACCATTGTGAATGCCCACCTACAAAGTGTGGGCATTCAAAGATATGCATATACTTAACAGAATAGCGCATATCCGAATTATTTTATGTATGCTTGTTCACATACTTTAATAAATGACTAGAATGCTAGCATTTATGTGCACACTTGCCACCTAACTTTAGGCATCTCCTTAACAGAATTATCTTTACAGAGTCTTCCCAACCCTTAAAATTATTCAGCTGGTAGCGGTCAGCATTATTTTACATCTGGCCACCACTGCCTGAATTAAACCTGAATATTCAGTGTAGCCTCTATCTGGGTACCGGCACTGAATATCGGGTACAAGGCAGGGTACAAGAATACTACCAGCTTCGCCCTGAATCTGTCCATGGATCACCCTGGAAGTAACTGGATAGAACTGAGGTGGTCAGCACAGATATTCAGCAGCACTATCTGGCTCAGTGCTACATAAATACATAAGTACATAAGTATTGCCATACTGGGACAGACCAAATGTCCATCAAACCCAGCTGTCAGACCTGTGAGTTCTTGAACCAAGTAGAGCACTGCCGAACCCGCTACTCGGACCACATTCTGCTTGGCAGCCGGACAACCCTGGGTTTCACCTGTGCTGACTGCCGTTCCCTAGAGGTTGAGCCCCTGGGTGCGGGCAGCCTGCAGGGCTTACGAGATGGAGCAGGAAGCGGGGTGATGAACGTGACGGCCAGACAGGCAGCAGGCAAGAGAGTGATCCAGGTACAGGTAGTAGGCAGGCAGTAGGTACGAGAGTAATCCAGGTACAGACAAGGTCAGTAGGCAGGCAGCAGACACAAGAGTAATCCAGGTACAGGCAGAGTCAATAGGCAGGCAGCAGACACGAGAATAATCCAGGTACAGGCAGAGTCAGTAGGCAGCAGCAGACACGAGAGTAATCCAGGTACAGGCAAAGTCAGTAGGCAGGCAGCAGACACGAGAATAATGCAGGTACAGGCAGAGTCAGTAGGCAAGCAGCAGACACAAGAGTAATTCAGGTACAGGCAAAGTCAGTAGGCAGGCAGCAGAAACGAGAGTAATCCAGGTACAGGCAGAGTCAGCAACAAAGAACAAAGTAGAGGAGAAGCACACTACTGAGCAAGTAACTCCTACCAATGTAGAAGCCGAAGCAAGGAATCTAGGGAGAGCTCAGCTGATAAAGTGCTGGCGTCTGACATCAGCAGGGAGAAGGGGCACAGCCATAGGACAAGAGCAGGGGAAGGAGGAACCAGAAGACCAATAAGAGAGAAGCAAGGGAAGCCAGGCAGAGGAAGAGCAGACCCAGGTGGGTGGAAGCAAAGCAATCAAGGAGCCTGTAAGCCAGGCAGAGAGAGCAGAGCCAGGTGCATGGAAGCAAAGCAATCAAGGAGCCAGCAGCCAGAGAAGAACTACACACACATGGCTCAGGGCTGTGCCAGTCAAGTGTGCGTGTCGATGGGACCCTGCGCAGCCCGAGGACGCCGCTTGCGTTGAGGTAGGGGACATGACACCAGCATCCTGTTAACAACAGTGGCCAATCCAGATCACAAAATACCTGGCAAGATCCAAAAGCATAAACATTTTATGCTGCTTATCCCAGAAATAAGCAGTGGATTATCCCTGTCAATTTTAATAATGGTCTATGGACTTTTCCTTTAGGAAGCCGTCCACACCTTTTTTAAACGCCGCTAAGCTAACTGCCTTTATCACATTCTCTGGCATTGAATTCCAGAGTTTAATTTCACATTGAGTGAAGAAACATTTTCTCTGATTCGTTTTAAATTTACTACTTTGTAGCTTCATTGCATGCCCCCTAGTCCTATTATTTTTGGAAAGAGTAAACAGACGCTTCACGTCTACCGATTCCACTCCACTCATTATTTTATATACCTCTATCATATCACCCCTAAGCCGTCTTTTCTCCATGCTGAAGTGCCCTAGCCGCTTTAGCCTTGCCTCATAGGGAAGTCATCCCATCCCCTTTATCATTTTCGTCGCCCTTCTCTGCACCTTTTCTAATTCCACTATATCTTTTATGAGATGCGGCAACCAGAATTGAACACAGTATTCGAGGTGCGGTTGCACCATGGAGCGATACAAAGGCATTATAACACCCACATTTTTTTCCATTCTTTTCCTAATAATATGTAACATTCTATTTGCTTTGTTAGCTGCTGCAGCACACTGAGCAGAAGGTTTCAATGTATCATCAACGATGACACCTAGATCCCTTTCTTGGTCGGTGACTCCTAACGTGGAACCTTGCATTACGTAGCTATAATTTGGGTTCCTCTTTCCCACATGCATCACTTTGCAATGCTCACATTAATCGTCATCTGCCATTTAGACGCCTAGTAGCAAGCTCATTTTCAAAGCACTTAGCCTCCCAAAGTTCCATAGAAACCTATGGAACTTAGCCTCCCAAAGTGCTTTGAAAATATGCCTCTCTAGTCTCCCAGTCTCATAAGGTCCTCTTGTAATTTTTCACAATCCTCTTGCGATTTAACAACTTTGAATAACTTTGTGTCATCAGCAAATTTAATTACCTCACTAGTTACTGCTATCTCTAGATCATTTATAAGTATGTTAAAAAGCAGCAGTCCCAGCACAGACCAATGAGGAATCCCACTACCCTTCTCCATTTAACCCAACTCTGTTTTTTTTTATCTTTTAACCAGTTAATCCACAATAGGACACTACCTCCTATCCCATGACTCTCCAATTTCCTCTGGAGTCTTTCATGAGGTACTTTGTCAAACTCCTTTTGAAAATCCAGATACACAATATCAACCGGATCACCTTTATCCACATGTTTGTTCACCCATTCAAAGAAATGTAATAGATTGGGTGAGGCAAGGTTTCCCTTCACTAAATCCATGTAGACTTTGTCTCATTAATCCATGCTTTTGAATATGCTCAGTAATTTTGTTCTTTGTAATAGTCTGTATCATTTTGCCCGGCACTAACGTCAGGCTCACCAGTCTATAATTTCCTGGATCTCCTCTGGAACCTTTTTGAAAAATCGGCGTTACATTGGCGACCCTCCAATCTTCCAGTACCACGCTCAATTTTAAAGATAAATTACATATTACTAACAATAGTTCTGCAAGTTCATTTTTCAGTACTCTGAGATGAATACCATCCGGTCCAGGAGATTTACTACTCTTCAATTTGTAAAATTGCCCCATTACATCCTCCAGGTTTATAGAGATTTCATTCACTTTCTCCAACTCGTCAGTATTGAAAAACATTTCTGGCACCGGTATCTCTCCCAAATCTTCCTCAATGAAGACCAAAGCAAAGTGCTATTAAATATCTGCTCTAGGGCCAGCTAGCGCAATTTAAATCACTTCTAATATCACACCTCTTAGTCTGACGGTTTTCGTTCTTGCTTGGTTCTCTTCCTTTCTCTCTAACCATTCTTACAAAGTTGTCACACCCTCCTCCACATCCTCTTCATGCCTCTTAGCTTGTGGGGTTCTGCAAGGTTCTATTCTGCCCCCTCTATTCTTTAATCTTTTTATAATCCCTCTTGCCACTGCTTTTCACTCTACTGGTATTTCATTTTACTTCTACACAGATGATATTCTCCTAATCTACCCTACCAATTCACTTTCTCCTTCTATCGGTCCTTTCAAAGACCATCTAGCTTTAGTATCAAACTGACTGTGTGATCATAGGTTAGTTCTAAACAATAAAAAATTGTGGCCTGTTGGTTCACCAGTGGGCTTCCTAACCTTAGTCTTCCTTTAAACTTACTTGGAAATTCTTTCTTACCTGTAGACTCTCTATATTTTTCTTCAGTTGCCCTCAGTCAGAAGATACTTTGACGATGATACATTCCATTCTCTCATTCTCTCTCTACTTGTTGCTAGGCTGAATTATTTGTAACATAGTCTATTTGGGCTGCTCCTGGTTAAATCTAAAGAAATTACAGCCCCTCTAGAACACAGCTGTTAAATTATTATGTCATCTCTCCCTTGCTTCATAAATACCATTGGCTACCAGTTAAAAAATGGATCATTTTCAAAACTCATACACTTACCTTTAAGGCTTTTAGGATGGACCTCCCTCTTTGCTTATCAGGTCTCACCATTCCATATTCCCTGATTAGACTGCTTTGGTCTATGAATGATCATTGTTTACTCCTTCTTGGCCACAGACACCGTGCCTTCTTTTTTGCTGTTTATTTTCTATGGTATTCTTTGAGGGGCATTTTCAATATGATGTCTAATTCAGACTTTGGACGTTTTGCACTAAATGTCCCAAATCCAAATCCAAATAGGAAATATAGCCATTTTTGAAACAGCAAAACGTTTATCTTTTTTTTTTTTTTTTTTAATGGCCACAAGCTAGATGTTTTTGTGCACTGTGCTTTTTTGGGCCTTTTTTGGAAAAAAAATAAAATGTCCAAGTTCAAAATGCACAAAATCAAGGCATTGTAATGTAGGAGGAACCAGCATTCTTAGTAGACTGGCCACACAAACATCCCAGGTAAGCATTTGGGCAACCTAGGGGTACTGCTGTGGACTTCATATAAAAGCTCCTAGGTATACATCTCACCATTACCCCCTTATCTTGTCTGCTGAGTCCTCCATAACCCACATAAACCCCACGATCCCCAACTGAACACCACTACAATAGGCTTTATGGGTGAAGAGGATACCTATATGTGGGTACAGTAGGTTTTTGGTGAATTTTGGAGGGCTCACAGTTTCCACCACAAGTGTAACAGGTAGAGTGAGATATGGGAATGAGTCGTCCTGTCTACAGTGCACTGCACCGACCACTAGACTACTCCAGGGACCTGCTTGCTGCTCTAATAGACCTGGCTATAATATCTGAAGTTGCCATAGAGGATGGTAAGTTCTATTTTTATTCATATCTTTTTGAGGGGGATGGAGGGGAGTCAGTGACCACTGGGAGAGTTCATGAGGGTCATCCCTGATTTCCTCCAGTGGTCATCTGGTAATTTAGGAAACCTTTTTGTGCCTTATTGGTTCTAAAAACAGGTCTAGATCAAAACATTGAAGTTCTAGCACTAGTTGTTTTCGGTTTGTTCCATTATGGCTATAAAACCAGGGCTGTGCCAATGCAGTAAGCAGGGTAAGCAAGGCAGGGGGGCGCCTGCCTTGGAGGGGCGCAGCTGCCCTGCCATCCCTGCCTGCCTTCCGCTCACTTGCAAAATCTTTTACCTGAAGTTGCAATTCTCTTATCTCCCCTGCCGTCAGGAAGTGAAAGCAACTCAGCAGTATTCACTGAGGCAGGCAGGCTCTTCAAGTTATTTGAGAGAATGCAACCAGATTGCTATATATGCTTTGGTTTGGGGATAACTCCTCCCTCAGGGTGAGCTTCAGAGCTTGAACAGCATTCAAAGTAAAGAGAAGCTGAAATTTGAAAAATGCTAAAAATAAGTTTTAAAAGTATTTGCATTAAATTTAATTGCAGAATTCAGGTGCTGGGAGTCTGTACTTGGTTGTCATATGCTCAGATTTGTTTAAATCATATGCAAATTAGTCCGTTTTTGGGAGGTTCTCATTTGCATATTTATGAATAAAAAATGATGGAAATATTTACAGCCATAATGTTAGGTCATGGCTCTGATCAAAAGTGTTAAGTTTGATCCAAAAACGAAGGGTTTATCTAGTGTTTTTCACTAAAAATTCTCATGAGTGTCTGTATGTTAATCTGCATTCAAATAGAGCTCTCTGATTGGATGATCAGCTTCTGTTAGAAATCTGCCCTGGAAGGGAACAGAGTGAGACAGCAACTGACCGTTGGTTTGGCCAAGAGAGACATGCAGCTGTGAGTTCCTGTGTGTGTTGACTGAAATTATAAAAGAGTGCCTGATTATGTGGTAAATGAGAAAATATGAATGAAAAGAGGTTGGTGGAGATTGAAGTTTGAGGTTTCTCTAGTGAAAAAGGATCTGAATATTTCAGGATTACTTGAAGTTTATGAAGAATAGAAAAGGGTGAATTTCAGTTTAAGAGTGTTTAAATCCTATAAGCTATATAAAGGCTAGGTAGATTTAAGTGACTGTAAGCAAGGGAACCTTAATATTTGATCTGAAATAAATATTTGATCTGAGATAGTTGATCAGAGATTAATGTTTGATCTGAATTATATCCTTTGGTGCAAAGGAGATTAGAAAAAGAATCTTTGGAAACTAAGAGGACTTTGCTCACATTTTGAATTAGCATTCCTATTTTGAGTTGGAAATCTTTGAAGTGTTATGAAAATACATTTTGCTTTAATGAAATTGCTAAACTTTAGAGTCAGAGACTTATCAATGAGGGATACATACAGTGCTATTTTTTCCTGAGGTCTGGCTTACTTGCCTGCTCCTTTCTGTTCCTGCTCTGCTAGACGGAGAGGGGGGGGGGGGGGGGGGCGCCAACTGATAGTCTGCAGGGAGGCACCAGAGACCCTAGGCACGGCCCTGTATAAAACATCCAAGTTTTGGATGTTTTGTAGCCATAATGGAACAAAACAAAAACACCCTAAGCTCTCCCTAATCCGGCCGTAGACACACACCCTTGTGATTTGGATACATTGCAAATTAATTGCATAGATAAACATCTGCAAATTAGGTTTCAAAAATACAAATTTGGACATTTTGAGAATAAATTTGTCCAAATGCTGCTTTATGACACTTTTTGGACTTTTTTCTCTTTTGAAAATGAGCCCCTTTCCCTCTTCCATAGAAATTTAAATCTGCCTTGAAAACCTGGCTTTTTCATAAAGTTTTTGACTCCATCTAGGATTGTTTTTGGTAAATATCACCGTCATTCCCTACCTTCCCCTCCCCTAGTCTTTCCTTTATACTATCTCCCCTTTTTTCCTGCTTCTATCTGCTTGTTAGAATGATCCTGTCTGAATAAAAATAGTACTTACCGTCCACTATGACAGCTTCAGATGTTATAACCAGTTCTTTCCTGTCAGGAATTATATTTCTTTTCTTTTTCTGTTTAATTTTAAACTGTTAACTGCTTTGATCTGCTAGTTAAGACTGTATAGCAAATTTTAATAAAACTGTAAACCCTGTTGAGTTATTTAGGTTATCAGGTGCACTCTTACATTCTGTGTGAAGAATTTGACAGCTTCTCTCTACTAGGCACAGAATTATTTGGTAACATTTAGTTAGCACGACTAAAAATTTAGCCCATAGAGTTTCTTAATTATCAAAATGCATCCCATGTTAACTTGAGACAATTATTGGTATATGTAGACTTTTTCTTGTGGTGAGACTTAGTATAATTATGGAGTATATGTATAAGAACCCTACTACTACTACTACTACTATTTAGCATTTCTATAGCGCTACAAGGCATACGCAGCGCTGCACAAACATAGAAGAAAGACAGTCCCTGCTCAAAGAGCTTACAATCTACAACCCTCAGCTATACATTTAAATGTAGAGAAAGGAGTGCTTCAGTATCACCCTCTTTTTCCTTCTATATCTTTCTGTAGACCAGGGGTTCTCAACCCAGTCCTTGGAACACACCTAGCCAGTCGGGTTTTCAAGATGTCCACAATTAATTTGCAGGAGATTTGCATGCAATGGAAGTAGTGCATGCAAATCTACTAATGTAGTTATATATGCATGTTTGTATATAGTTGAATATGTATACACAGTGTCAAAATAGTTGCTGTTAGCTTTGTTCCTGCAGTTGTCACCTGTAAAGCTTTCTCGCCATCTCCATAGCAACTCTGGCACTGGAGAATGAAAAACAAATTTTGAACTTGAATTGAATTATTTTCCTTTTTCAAATATGAGCCAAAGTGAGTTATAGTCAAGCACACAATATATCATGTTGTTTTGTGTAATGTTTGCCTTTAAATGTTCTATGTTATTTATGATTGTATTGATTATACTGTATATGTATTGTATGTTATCCGTCAAGAATATTAGATTGAGTGGACTATAAATATTAAAATAAATAATAAACTTGCCCCCTCCCTTCCCCACTTTCAGTTGTCTGTCTATATTCACACTTTATTGTTTTCTTATCTTGAATTAATTGTAAGCCGCTTAGATGGTACTCCTGGATGGTAGATTAGTAAATCTAAATAAACTTGAAACTTGTCCAAGTTGTATCTGTGGCAATACAGGGTGAAGAGACTTTCACAAGGAGCAACAACAAGAGAATCAGGCTTTGAACTTTAAATTCCCTTGTTTTATCCAAAGTTGCATTTGTGATTTATGAAAAATGTCAGCATGTTTACTGTATTACTTCCCTGAACTTAACTCTAAATTTGGCCCTGTTGTTCACAGAGGAATCTTACCTTGAGGCCCCCTTCTCTCTCCTGCTGCATTCCACTTAATTTTCTCTTCTCTCAGTTGTCTTTTATCAGGGGCACCTGCCCCAGCTACTCACTTCACAAATGCTTCCACACACCATAATCCCCAAGCTAGCTGCTTAATGAAATTTAGTAAAAGGGCCCATTAGCTGTGAAGAAGGTGGAGATAAACTGGGGTCTTATAGCTTTATGCTGGTCACCCAAAATAGGTAGAATAGGTGAGCCTTACAGTCCTCATCTGTCATATTATTCTTCTAATTGTGGCACCATGGGGTTGTAAGGCCAGAAATGTAGGAGTGGTATATGGCTAGATTCTCATAAAATCACTCCTTCACTGATGCTGAGGTCCTGATGCTCAGAACTCTGGCGCTGTACTGAACAGCACCTGAGAAATAGTGCCAGAACAGCATGGCAGTACAACTCCCTTATGCTCAATGCTAAAGAGATACAAATATAGGTGTGCTGTTAGCATTGAGCATTATAAAATTGTTTGGGGGAGGGGGGTCACGTGATGGCAACTTCCGGAGCGGATGCCCTGCGTTTGCTCTCCTCCTTCAGACCCACTAAACTCTCCCATTTTATGTGTCCACAGTGAGGCTATCTATTTTTATCCTAGTGGGACTCTTGCCCGACGCAGCTGCTGGTGGAGTGGTAAATCCTTACAAGAGCTTGCAGTGGACATGCTGTTAAAAACGCTGTTGCAGCAGAAGGAACGCGGCAAGGCCCCTGACAACAAGATGGCATCTCCTCCTTCATTGGCTCCAGTAGTGGAACTCCATGAGGCAGCGTTTCAAACAATTACCATCCATATGATGGCAGTCATGGATGAAAGGCTATCCAAACTGCATGCAACGATTGAGGATATTAAGGAGAGACTCGACTTCCAGGTGGTAGGCTACAAAAGGCAGAGGATCATATCTCCCGCCAAGAAGACTACGCAGTAGCTTCCGATGGTAGATTGGAGACTATAGAACGCATGCACAAGGCACTAGGGGAGCAAGTCAAGAATCAGGATACTGCCATAATAATGTACACTTAATTAGACTGCCTGAATCAATCACCGATAAAGAGCTCTGGGAAATGGTTGAGATCTGGCTACCCAAGAAGCATGCAGGCTGAGAAGGTCCACAGGATTGGGGCCCCTAGGGAAGTGTCACATTTACAAAGCTGGAACTGGGTTTGTGAGCCCTTGGGCCACTGCCGCTCCTCGGCAGGCAAAACCACCCCACACTAGAGACAGGGCAGATCTCTGACAAACAGTTAGGCTTCACCTGCACCTGGCCGCTTTTCACCAGAAGTTGAGCTCCTGGCTTCAGGTGGCCGGCAGGACTTACTGGACAGGGCCGGGACTGGATATCAGCTAGGCAGCACAGGGACTGAGGGTCAGAGGGATAAGGAATAAACAGGGACAGCAAGGCAGGGAAAGGATAGGCTAAAGGACAGGACTGAAAGCTGCGAGCAGCCACTGAAACAGGGAACCAACACAGCTAGACAGGAGACTGAACTGAAAGCTGCAAGCAGCCACTGAAGCAGGGAACAAACACAGATAAACCCAGAACTAGGCAAAGACATACAAACAAGACACAAGACTGGGAAACAAGCAATACAGTAAACAAGCAATACCCTAAACATAGACTAACTAGAACAGGCAAGACTTCAGGCAAGAACTAGAGCAAGGAAACAAACTCAGGCTGAAGTGCAAAAGCACCAACATACCAGGGCCTTAGACGCAATGCAAAGGCCAAGCAGAGAGTTTCCAAGTGGCTAATAAGCCCACCAGCAGTTGAGATTCAGCTGCAACAATCACCAGGCAGTTACGGGTGCTGATCAGGGACAAACAAGAGTAAGTCTGGCAGTCTGGACCGGACTGGCCTGAAGTCTGGAACGGGTAGGAACAGCAAGACAGTCTATAGCAGTTCATAGCAGCCACCGGTTCTGGCCACCAGAGGGCGAGGTGAGCACAGACTTAACAGGAAGATCGTGGTAAAAACCACATCCCGTGATTGCCCGCATATTCAATTATGTGGAGAAGGCGCAGTTGATGTCCAGTTGTAGGCTAATATGGTTTCTGGAATATAAAGTTTTAAAAGTTATGGACCATACCATACAGATGGATATTGAATGGACTTATAGTATTTTGCTAATGGGGGATGTGAGTACACTGCAAGAACAAAGGTTGACTGACGCCCAGTGTCAGTTTGTAGAGTTGGCCCTTCTCCTGGTTCGGAAATGTATTTTCAGTCCTGGATCACCCCGGCAACACACTCTCCTAAGGTTTGGCTTACCCTCATGTGTGAGATGGCCGCCTGAATGATGACACAATTTTCTCCAGTTCAGTCTCTATCTGGGAGGCGAGATCCAAGAAGGGTGAGTGGGGGGGGGGGGGGGGGGGGGGGGGGCTTTTTGTACTGGAGAACACCAGAGGATTATTGTAACTAGACCTTGAGAGCTTCCTGATGGCTATGTTGTGTTCCCATGACCAGGCTGTTTAGTTCTGTTCTAAGCTTACTGTTTTGTGTTTTGTATGTATCTCATGCTGTTTCTGGTGTTAATAAAGATACTTTCACAAAAAAGAAAGTTGTTTGGAAGTTAAGAGGGAGGATGGTGCTTGGCACATGAGTTCAAGAGTTGTACATTAAGCACAGCTCTTGAGCGAATGCCCAGAACGTCAAAGGAGGGAGGTGGGAAGGAGGAGGAAGATGTGTCAACCAAGCTCTTTGGACTAAGGCAGCAGTACAATTCCAGAATTTAAGGCAGTGATATAAGTATTCGATTTATAAGGCAGCGGTACAATTACTTGATATATATGTATTTTTGTTTATAAAAGATATGATGATGTGAAGATTGTGTAGGCTAATGCAAGATAAAGCATTTTTGAAGATGAATGCACAACCTCCAGAAAGGAAAGCAGCTCTGGCCCTTTCAAAGAAAGTTTTCTATGATGAATTTAAACACTACATACTGTAAAAGCAGGAAAAAGTTACTTACGTAGAAATGAGTCAACTTACAATATGTGGGGCTGCTTCATAGAACCCTAGTGCCAGTTCCAAGCTGGAGTAGGGTTTGCCCTTGTGAAGTGTGCTGTTCTACGAGTATCGGAAGGAATAGGAAATGACCCCTATTTGCCTGCTTTTGAGTACATTAGCATGTTATTTGTGCTAATGATGGGTGTTCTCATTGTTTCCCGTGGTATACATGGGCGGTAGTCCGATGCTAATGGCCTCTAGCCCGCGTTTACTTCTGAGCATCGGGTCCTGAGAGTGAGCCAGTCTAGGGTAGGTGGAGCTAATCTGCTGAGTCAAGGGGGCAGGCTCAGGCAGGGAGGAGGTTAAATGCCCCAGAGCAGAATAGAGAAGTCAGGCTCCAGTAAAGGGATCCTCCCAGGGTGTTCCTGTTGGCTGCCGTACCCAGGGAGTGCCTGGGGAAAAGGAGTGTATGCCAGAAACAGAAGTTTACTTAGAATCATAGGTTAAGAGAGTGAGTGTTAGAAAAAGACTACAGAAATCTTGAAGTTAAGGAGAAATGGCTGTGCATTGAACCCTTGGAAGCCATGTTTGAGATTGGCAGGAGGGATCTGAAGCAAGAGGGAAACGTAGCGGTTAGCTTAGCAGAGTTTAAAAAGGGGTTGGACGGTTTCCTAAAGGACAAGTCCATAAACCGCTACTAAACGTACTTGGAAAAATCCAAAATCCCAGGAATAACATGTATAGAATGTTTGTACGTTTGGGAAGCTTGCCAGGTGCCCTTGGCCTGGATTGGCCGCTCTCGTGGACAAGATGCTGGGCTTGATGGACCCTTGGTCTTTTCCCAGTATGGCATTACTTATGTACTTATGTAGCATACAGTGAATTGTACAGCCTGTCAAAGACAGGGCTCAAAAAAACTATAGTGAACCTCCAAGTGATTGGTTAGAGTATCCAGCCTGTGGAGAAATCATACTTGGGAAACCCTTACTTTGAATTTAATAAATCTATTGTTTTACTTTTAACCCTTTTTGTGGCTGTATTCCTAAGAGTTCCAACCCTGGCACTAAGGCCACTTTTTACTGCAGCTTGGTAAAGTAACTTCATAAGCTGTTATCATCATCAATTTCCAAGACTTTATGAATGCTGAGCATTTTGCAAGTCTTGCATTATGTATGCTAGAGTGATCAACAAAGCAGCCATTCTGCATATACAGAGGGCACAGAAAATAGAAAGATGGATAAGAATGATTGTGCTACAGCTTTTGCATCTGGTTTAGTTTAGTTTTTGACACTGTAGACTCCAAGAACCAATCTAGCATTTATTGTATTACATTATCCAGCATGATGAGTCATGAAAAAAGCAAAACATATTTTCCATGTTTCATTATGGATGCCACTTGCATAAATTAAACCCACACTTGTTCTGCTGCATCTCAGAAATATTTTTCATCTCATTTTCTTCAGGACTCAGGGTTTTTTTTCCTCCTTACTAAAACAACTAAACATTGTTATACTGCTATATCTCCTTTTGTCTTGCATCTGAATCCTTTTCGCAAACCTCAAACAAAATGTCTGATATAAGCCAAACTGTTGGGGGGAGAGAGGAGGAAGATCTGCTAGAGCCGCAGGATGGCGGGGGAAGTAGAATGCCAAACGCATTGTTTGGGAGGGGGGAGGGAGGGAGGGAGAGATACCAGATTCATGAAGGGGTGGGGAGGTGAGATACCAGACCAGACTGTGAGGGGAAAAGAAAGGGGAAGAGATGCTGGACTTGGGAGGGGTAGTGGAGGGAAGAGAGTAAGAGATCGGACTATAGAGAGGGAGCGATACCGGACTTGTGGGATAAGTGAGGAGTGGAAGAAAAGAAAAAGACCAAGTGAGAGACCCTGAACCAATGGAGAGAGGGAGAGAGACAGAAAGATGCTGGCCTGCAAGGGTGGGTAGGGAAGAGAGAGGGAAAGATGTTGTTGGCCCCTGTGTGAGGGTGCTTTAGGAGGAGTGGAAAGAAGGGATACACTGGAGAAGGAACACAGACAGCAGTATGTGTCTTCCTAGATGCCAGTGACTTGCTGCCTTTGGAGGACCGTGAGTAGGAGCAGGAGAGGTAGGGTACCATACATGAGGGGAGAGAGAGATGGTAGACATGAGGGAGGGGAGAGGGAGAGATGCCACACAGGTATGGGGGAGAGAGGGAAAGATGCCACACATGGGGGGAAGAAGCCAGACGTGTAAAATGGGAGAGAGGGGGAAGAACCCAGACCCATAAGGGGAGGGGGCAAAGGAAGAAATGCCAGACCTGCCGGAGGAGGAGAGAGAAGATGCTAGACTTCGGAGGGGGAGCGTGAGAGTAAGGGGTGGAGTTAGTGGACCAGGGTGGGGAGGGGAGAAGAAAGGATGAGTGACAGCATTATTTTTTAGCACAGTCTTATAAGTAGGGATCACCATGACTATTTTTAGCATTTCAGGCTTATTTTCTAAAG
This sequence comes from Microcaecilia unicolor, assembly GCF_901765095.1. Classification (NCBI taxonomy): domain Eukaryota; kingdom Metazoa; phylum Chordata; class Amphibia; order Gymnophiona; family Siphonopidae; genus Microcaecilia; species Microcaecilia unicolor. The sequence continues at coordinate 369,025,406 of NC_044031.1, read as the reverse complement.
AGAAGGGCGCCCATCTTCCAACACAAATCGGGAGATGGGCATCCTTCTCTCATGGTCGCCCAAATCGGCATAATCAAAAGCCGATTTTGGGCGTCCTCAACTGCTTTTCGTCGCGGGGACGACCAAAGATCACGGGAGCGTGTCGGCACCATAGCGAAGGCGAGCATGGGGCGTAATTAAAAGATGGGCGTCCTCTGCCAATAATGGAAAAAAGAAGGGCATCCCTGATGAGCACTTGGCTGACTTTACTTGGTCCATTTTTTCTTGCGACCAAGCCGTGAAAAGGTGCCCGAACTGACCAGATGACCACTGGAGGGAATTGGGGATGACCTCCCCTTACTCCCCCAGTGGTCACCAACCCCCTCCCACCCTAAAAAAAAACTTAAAAAAAAATTTTTGACAGCCTCTATGCCAGCCTCAAATGTCATACCTAGCTCCATGACAGCAGTATGCAGGTCCCTGGAGCAGTTTTAGTGGACTTCAGCCAGGCAGACCCAGGCCCCCCCCCCTACCTGTTACACTTGTGGTGGTAAATGTGAGCCCTCCAAAACCCACCCGAAACCCACTGTACCCACATCTAGGTGCCCCCCTTCACCCCTTAGGGCTATGGTAGTGGTGTACAGTTGTGGGGATTGGGTTTTGGGGAGTTCAGCATACAAGGTAAGGGAGCTATGCACCTGGGAGCAATTAAGTCCACTGCAATGCCCCCTAGGGTGCCCAGTTGGTGTCCTGACATGTAAGGGGGACCAGTGCAATATGAATTGTGGCTCCTCCCATGACCAAAGGGCTTGGATTTGGTCGTTTTTGAGATGGGCGTCCTCGGTTTCCATTATGGCTGAAAACCAGGGACGACCATCTCTAAGGTCGACCTAAATGTTGAGATTTGGACATCCCCAATCGTATTATTGAAACGAAAGATGGCCGCCCATGCTGTTTCAATAATACGGGTTTCCCTGCCCCTTCGCAAGTACGCCCTCATGAAAACTTGGGCGCCCCATTCGATTATGCCCCTCCACGTGTTAAATGCACAACTTATAAAGAATTCAGTTTCCTCCACAACCAATAGGACCAATAGAACTATACATAGAATCCTTTTGATTGTTTCAAACCAATTTTTATCCATAAATTTCTAGATTTTTGCAAAAACAAAAATATATTTTTATCAATTGTTACTCCAGCCTTAAACCATCTGAAACAGCAGTTCCCAACTGGTGTATGGTAAAAATGCAAGTGTGCAAGGCTAGTGGTGCAGAGAAGCAGAGCTCGACCAGTGCTGCTGCTGTTGGTGGTAAAGAGGGAGCAGGCCATCACTGCTGCTGTTTATGATACAGTTATCCCACATTTATTTATTTATTTATTTATTTATTGCATTTGTATCCCACATTTTCCCACCTCTTTGCGGGCTCAGTGTGGCTTACAATACGATATGAATGATGGAAATACATTTTGTTACAACTTGGTTATGGATTACATTGTGAAGAGTTATACAAGACAATCAAAGTGTTGTTAAGGAATATAAACACTGGAACCAAACCTTGAAACATTGGAAGGAGACAGCGGGAGGTTAAAAGGGCATTATGTATGGTATACATATTTCTGTGAGTAAGGGTATGAGCGAGGTGAGACTACGGGGAATGAGAGTTCAGAAGTGGATGTATTGATGCATTAGTGAGCAGTGAGTGTGAGCTTTATGTGTTTTGCTTCTTTCCGTAGATTTTTTCAAAAAGATGGGTCTTCAATAGTTTGCGGAAGGAGGTTTGCTCGTGGATCGTTCTCAGGTTGCGCGGCAGTGCATTCCAGAACTTCGTGCCCACGTGAGAAAAGGTTGACGCGTGTAGCGTCTTGTATTTTACGCCCTTAAAACACAAGTCAGAAAACTAGAACGCGCATGGAACAAAAAGAGAGACGAACAAACACTAAACGCCTGGAAATTGCTTCGGAGAAAATACAAATATACCATAAAACAGACTAAAAGACTACATTACAAAACAATAATAGGACCAAACTACAAAGACACACATAAACTCTTCAACCTTGTGAACAAACTGTTAGACACCACACCAGTCACAAACAACGGCAAAGACATACCAGATGTAGACAACCTTCGAGGAGAAAATTATACAATTACGACTCAAAATACCCGCTAGCCCTATTGAATACGCCACAATTCTAGATTGTCTAGATCCAGAAGAAGGAACATACCCAGCAGACAGAACCTGGACCGAATTCGAACTACTATCAGAAGACTTCATCTCTGAAACACTTAAAAGATTTGCCAAATCCCACTGCAAACTAGACATTTGCCCAAATAACCTCATGAAATCTGCTCCTCAACAATTCATAATAGACCTAACGAGACACGTAAACTTCATGCTACAAAACGGACTTTTCCCAAAAGAAAAAGGAAAAATCTTACTCACCCCAATTCCTAAAGACACAAAGAAAAGCACGAGCGAAATAACCAATTACAGACCAGTAGCATCCATACCACTAATAACCAAAATAACTGAAGGAATGGTAACAAAACAACTCACAAACTACCTCGTAAGGGTTTTGCACTTTCATATTTTGGTTTTCCTAAGATGAGTCTGGCTGCTGTATTCTGGGCTGTTTGAAGTTTCCTCAGTATTTGCTCTTTGCAACCTGCATATAGTGAGTTGCAGTAATCCAGATGGCTTAATACGAGGGATTGCACTAGGCAGCGAAAGACGAATCTTGGGAAGAATGGTCTTATTCTTTTCAGTTTCCACATGCAGTAGAACATCTTTTTGGTTGTATTGTTTGCATGAGTTTCGATTGTTAAGTGGCGGTCGATAGTGACTCCAAGGATTTTTAGTATTTCTGAGATTGGAAGGTTTAATTTTGGTGTGTTTATGGCGGTAAATTCATTCGTGTTGTATTGGGAGGTGAGTATCAGGGATTGAGTTTTTTCTGCATTTAATTTCAGACGACATGCATTTGCCCATGTGTTCATGATGTGTAGACTTTGATTGATTTCGTTATAGATTTCTTTGATGTCCTGTTTGAAAGGGATGTATATTGTTACATCATCGGCGTATATATATGGGTTGAGGTTATGGTTTGATAAGAGTTTTGCCAGAGGGATCATCATTAGGTTGAAAATGGTTGGTGAGAGGGGTGATCCTTGTGGTACTCCACATTCAGGTGTCCATGCATTAGATGTGGTTGAATTTGATGTAACTTGATACGAACGCTGTGTTAGGAACCCCTTGAACCAGTTCAGGACATTTCCTCCAATGCCAAAATATTCAAGTACAGTGGTGGAAATAAGTATTTGATCCCTTGCTGATTTTGTAAGTTTGCCCACTGACATTGGGAGTCTAAGGGAAAGAATTTTTGGCAGAGAGATTGCTTAGTCTCTTAGTCTCCGTTGCAAACGAATCATTTTTTCTACTCATTTTCTATTGTCCTTGCTCATGTAATAAACAGTCATAAATTACTAGGAAAAATTAAAGCAACACTGTAGGCAAGTCAGCTATAATCTTGTTTTCAGAATATGGCCATTGTAATATACTTTTACTAGTGATACCAAGTAACATGGGGGTAACATTTTGCTTACACCCACTGTTCTATTTACTCTTTCAGATAAGAAGACAAGGAGGAATCCAGTTACTGGTGGACTTGCTGGATCATCGAATGACAGAGGTCCACCGCAGTGCCTGTGGAGCCTTGAGGAACTTAGTGTATGGAAAAGCAAATGATGACAACAAAATTGCCCTGAAAAACTGTGGTGGCATCCCAGCATTAGTGCGACTACTTCGAAAAACGACAGACTTGGAAATCAGAGAACTTGTAACAGGTATGAGGATCATCTTTTCTTTTTTTCCAGCTTAATATGCAGTTACTGAATTTTCATATCACTGAGTCTAGTTGGAGGCTTGAGGGCATTCCATGGTTTTTTGGGGTGAACCCATTGTAAAGTGATGGGAAACATACTTCCAACTTTCCTGTGGGCACTATTACAGTAGAATCACTCTCCATCCAGTGAAATCACCATGTTGCACTGTAATCAGCCAACGAGAGGCTAATCCCTTCAAGATGTGAGCATTGCTTCAGTTTACTAATTCAGGACCCAGATGCATTTTCCTTTTAGTGAGGTTTATGCAGAATGCTTTAATGCAGCAGCAAAGAGGGCCCAAAGTTCAACAAATGTTCAAGGGAAAATAAAAAGAGGGGAAAAAAACCTCATAAAGCTTAGCTCTGCTTAAGCACTAAGTGGTCGATATTCAAAATGATTTAACTGGCCAGAAACAGCCACTATATGGTTAAATTGCTTGTTTGGGGCTATCTGTTAATTTTCAGCAGCACTTAAGTGGTTATCACTGCTGAAAATTAGCAGTTAGTGAAAACTGGCAATTTGGGGAGGGCATTGCGGGGTGGTTTAGTACCGATATTCAGCACTTAACCGGCCAGAGTAACCACATAAGTGGGACCTCATAAAACACAATCCTATCTTTATGCTGCTTAAGTTCTGTATATCGATTTAAGCAGCCATATGTTAGCTGGCGTCGCATAAACCAGATATTCAGTGCTGAAACCTGGACATGGCCCAGCATTGAATATCCGAGAATATCAGCGGTTAACAAAATGCTACTGCCAGGTAAATATTGACCCCTAATGTGGCATATACTATCATTTACTGCACTTACTGGGTGCCAGTCTAGAGGTTTTAGCCCTGTCAGGTAATAATATAAAAATCAACAGATTCAGACTCCTCTGAAAGGGTTTCTATCTTTCAGCCTGGTTTCCTGGTCTGCTTTCCTGAATTTAACCAACTTATGCAGGCAGTGGTTCTGACCCAGTTCAATTACTATAAATGGAGTTCACTCTGAGGAAAGAGATGTTACCAGTGGTGTGCAAGGATTGTTTTTTGTTTCAGTTCATTTTAACATTTTTGTAAGTGGTATTATGGAAGGGCTATCTGGTAGAGTTTGACTATTTGCGGATGATACCAAAATCCTACAGGGTAAACAACTATGATGGTGTGGATAATATCCGGTGCAGGGGCGTAGCCACGGTGGGCCTCAGGGGCCCAGGCCCCTCCCTCAGCGTCCATGTGTCCACTGTCCCTTCCTACCTCTCTCGTATTACCCAGTTCCTTTCTCTCTCCCTTTCCATGTACTGACGTTAAGCATCACAATTTTCCTCCCGCCCTTCTCTTGCAGCTCTGCCGGCCTTCGCTAATAACCCAAAGAGGGCGTGCAGGACTTTGAATCTCTGCCTGTCGCTGCTGTTTCCTGTGTTGGCCCCAGAAGTTTACATGAGAAGAGGCAAGACCTTCACAGGAAACAATAGCGGACAGGCAGAGAGACGCAGTCCCACGTATCTTCTTTGGGTTATTAGAGTGGGCCGGCAGAGCTGCAAGAGGCAGGAGGGAGGAAAGTTGTGCTTCATGACATCAGTATATGGAAGGGGGAAAGAGAAAGGAACTGGGTAATATGGGATGGGTGGGGAGGGACAAAGAAACAGGGTAAGACTGGATGGGAGGGGGGAAAAGGAGAGAGAGAGAGAACACAGGAGCAGTACTGGATGGGAGGAGAGACACATTAGGCAATACTGGATGGGAGAGAGAGACACACACAGAGGCAATATTGGATGAGCTGGAGAGATTACTGCATGGCGGACGGGCAAGGGGATAGAGAGAGAGAGAAAGAGGGGCAGGGCTGGATAGGGGGAAGAGAGATAGGCAGGGGCAATGCTGAATGGTGCAGGGGTAGAGAGGCAGGGGCAGTGCTGCATGCTAGGGGGAGAGAGAAAAACAATTATTGCTGGATGGGGGGGTAGAAAAGACAGAGGAAATTCTGGATGGCAAGGCAAGAGAGAGAGAGGCAATACCTTATGGAGAGAAAGACAGACAGATCAATGTTGGATATGAGGAGAGGGAGAGAGAAACAGACAAGGCAGGGGGAGGTGCAGGGAAAAGAGATGGGGCAATGCTGTATTCCAGGTGCAGAGACTGACAGGCACAGGCAGTGCTGGATGGTGGGGCATGGGAGAGAGACACAGGAGATACTGGATGGCGGGGCAGGGGAAAGAGATAGAGGAGATATTGGATTGTGGAATGGGGAAAGAGAGGAGGGAGGGAGGAGAGAGAGATACAGAGAGGGAGAGGATGCTAGATGGCAGGTGGTAGAGAGAGAAGATTCTGGATGGCAGGGGGAAAGAAGAAAGAAATATTGAAAGACTGGGAAAGAAGAAGAAGAATGGGAGGGCCAGAGTGAGGGAAAGAAATGGAAAGCTGTAGGTAAACACAGTAAAAACAAGGAGATTGAAACCTGAATTGATAGGCAAAATAATAATAATAATGGAAGAAATCTAAAAGGAACAGATTTGGAGTTGGATATAGTGGAGTAGGTGAAGAAGACAGAGGGAAAGAAAAAAATGACAAGTGGACAGGAGACCTTTGGAAAAAAAAGAGTTAAATGAAGACAGGAAAGCAGTAACCAGAGACTGGGCCAACACAGTTAGAAATTATTAAATGGCCAGAAAGCAAAGGTAGAAAAAATAATTTTATTTTTAATTTAGGATGAAGAATGTGGTAGCTGTGTTAGTTCACTTTAAAAGTTAGTGAATAGAAATAAGAGAAATAATGTAAAAGAAGTTGACACTTATTTATTGGCCTAAATACATTTTTTGACTAGCTTTCTTAAGCCAAAACCTCCTTCCTTAGTGAAGAGAAGCATACTATAATAGTGGTATACTGTTCAGACACGAAGAAGGAGATTTTGGCATAAGAAAGCTAGTCAACAAATGTACTTAGTAGTCCCAAAACAAAAGGTAGCACCTTGTGTTCCTTTTTCATTTTGGGTTCTGCATACTAAGCCGCGCTGGTGGCTTCCGCTTGGCATTGCTGACACAGCCCATTCAAAGCGAATGGGCTGTGTCGGTACTAGCACACAGACAGCCGCGCCAGTGGCTTAGTAAACCCCAGTGATTATTTGTTAATTTATAATGTAGCAATTAGAATATCACTTTTTGAAATTTACATCTGCTCTCTTTATATCTGCACTGTACAGAAGGACTTACGTCGCTGTTTCTATTTCTCTGGTTTGCACTGTATGCAAAGTCTTGCTTCTTTGGGGCTCAGTTTAATTTTTGTCTGCATATTTCTGCTTTTTGTTTGTGGTTACTTATTCTGTACTTGAGGTTGTACTTGTATTTATGTGTGAAAAAGGCCGGGTATTCTGTTAGCATTCAATATCTGTGTAGGATTGATCTATACTAATCCAGCTTGTTTAGTTTTACAGTAGGTGTATTGATGTTGTATGTCCCACTGCAATTACTGTGTTGACTGTTCCTAGGTAGAGTCCTTGTTGTAAGTTAGTGGTGTTATGGTAAAGTAGATTAGCTCTATAGCTCCTGGGTAATTTTTAAAGGTTTGACATTACAGGTACTTTACAAAAAGCTTGGAACTGCAGTGTTTGTTTTTACTGAGATGACATCAAAATCAGAACTGATTTTTTTTTGTAAGGTGAGTTCCTAAGGAAATGCTCCTTTTCTGTTTTACATAACTTAAGAAAAGCCATATTGGGACAGACTGATGGTCCATCTAGCCCAGTATCCTTCCAGCAGTGGCCAATCCAGGTCACAAGTTCCTGGCAGAATCCTGAGTAACAAGATTCCATGCTGCAACCCCAGGGATAAGTAGTGGCTTTCCCCATCTCCACCTTAATAGCAGTTTGTGAACTTTTCCTCCAGGAATTTGTCCAAACCCTTTTTAAACCCAGATACGCTAACTGCTGTACCACATTCTCCAGCAGCGAGTTCCAGAGCTTAACTATTCTTTGAGGTAAAACATAGTAACATAGTAGATGACGGCAGAAAAATACCTGCATGGTCCATCCAGTCTGCCCAACAAGATAAACTCATATGTGCTACTTTTTGTGTATACCTTACCTTGATTTGTACCTGTCCTTTTCAGGGCACAGACCGTGTAAGTCTGCCCAGCACTATCCCCGCCTCCCTCCACCGGCTGTGCCACCCAATCTCGGCTAAGCTCCTTAGGATCTATTCCTTCTGAACAGGTTTCCTTTATGTTTATCCCATGCGTGCTTGAATTCTGTTACCGTTTTCATTTCCACCACCTCCCGCGGGAGGGCATTCCAAGCATCCACCACTCTCTCCGTGAAAAAATACTTCCTGACATTTTTCTTGAGTCTGCCCCCCTTCAATCTCATTTCATGTCCTCTCGTTCTACCTCCTTCGCATCTTCGGAAAAGGTTCGTTTGTGGATTAATACTGTTCAAATATTTGAATGTCTGTATCATATCAGCTGTTTCTCCTTTCTTCCAGAGTATACATGTTCAGGTCATCAAGTCTCTCCTCATACGTCTTGTAACGCAATTCCCTTACCATTCTCGTAGCTTTTCTTTGCATTACCATGTAACTTCATTGAGTGTCCCCTAGTCTTTATACTTTTTGAAAAATTAAGCAATCAATTCACATTTACCTGTTTCGCTCCACTCAGGATTTCGTAGAACTGTATCATATCCCTTCTCAGCCGCCTCTTCTCTAAGCTGAAGAGTCCTAAAATCTTAAGCCTTTCCTCATATGAGAAGAGTTCACTCCCATTAATCATTTTGATTGTCCTTCTTTGAACCTTTTCTAATTCTGCTATATCGTTTTTTTGAGATACGGTGACCAGAATTGCATGTGATACTCAAGGTGAGGTCACACTATGAAGCAATACAGAGGCATTATAATATTCTTTATCTTATTTCCATCCCTTTCCTAATAATTGCTAGTATTCAGTTTGCTTTTTTGGCAACTACTTCACACTGGGCAGAAGATTTCAGCGTATTGTCTGCGATGACACCTAGATAGTTTTCTTGGGTGCTGACTTCTAAGGTGGACCCTAGCTTCAAGTAACTATGATTTGGCTTATTCTTCCCAATTTGCATCACTTTGCATTTGTCCGCATTAAATTTAATTTGCCATTTGGATAATTAGTCTTCCAATCTCCTAAGAGCTTCCTGCAATTTTTCATAGACCCCATGTGTTTTGACAACTTTGAATACTTTTGCAAATTTAATCACCTCACTTGGCGTTCCAGTTTCCAGATCATTTATAAAATATGTTAAACTAGCCGTTGAGCCCATTAAAACAGGCTAGTATAGGGTTTTTCCAAGGCCCCCTCTCCTCGCTGCTGCAGCTCCCCCCCTGGAGTCGCAGCCGCCGCCCCTCCACTCGTCCAGGCCCCTCTCTTCGCTATTAAACTTACGTTACATCACCGAAACGCAGCACGCAGATCAGCAGAGCTCCCGTCGGCCTTCCTTCTCTGCCTGTGTCCCGCCCTCGTGTGAAGTAACGTCGGAGAGGGCGGGACACAGGCAGGGAAGGAAGGCCGACGGGAGCTCAGCTGATCTGCCTGCTGCGTGTCGGCAATGTAAGTTCAATACTGAAGAGAGTGCTCGGGCCGGGTGGAGGGGGGCGGCGGCGGCGACTCCGGGTGGGGGGAGCGGTGGCGGCGACCTCGGGGGGGGGGGAGCGGTAGCGACGTCGGCGGTTCCCTCCCTCCCCTTCGTACAGTTTTCCTCTCTGTCTCGCCCCCGTCATCACGTATTGACGCGGGGGCGAGACAGAGAGGGAAGTCTCTACTGCGCATTTGCGGGTGAGTACGGTCACTCGCCATTTATATGTTTGATAGCACCGGTTCCAGTACAGTACTTCACTATTCATCCTCCTCCACTGAGAAAAATGGCCATTTAACCCTACCCTCTGTTTTCTATATATTAACCAGTTCCTAATCCACAACAAAAGATTGCGTGTTAATACATGTCTTTTTAATTTTCTCAAGAGTCTCTCATGAGGGACTTGGTTTCTGAAAAATTCTGGATACAGTCAAAATTGAGAGAGAATGGTTGTTATTCAGGCAAATAAATTCTCAACTTCCTCAGCATATGCACAGGTTTTGAAAGTTTTTGAATCCTCGTGTTTGGAAAGGGCTACTGTACTTTTCATTCTTCCTTAATTGAAAATTTGGCCTTCTTACAAGATGGTTTTAAGAAGGGTCTGGCTTTATAACTCATTTAGAATTCAACTGGCGGAACTCGTTTGTTATCGAGGAGCAACTTATGAATTCTTCTCTAGCAGCACATCCTGATATTGTTCGTTTTTTGAAGACAGTTAATTGTCTTAAACCACTGCTTCACCTGCTTTGTCCAGAATGGAATCAATTTAGTGCTTAGATCTCTCCAAATGTCTCCCTTCAAGCACCTTAAAAAGGCTACTTTGAAGGACTTTACCTTGAAGTCTGTTTTCCTGGTGGCAATTACTTTTGCATGTAGAATTTCTGAACTTCAGACATTTCCTTCATTTCTTGGAGGCCGGTGTGATCATTCACACTGTCCCTTCATTAACCAACTGTTGTATCTTCCATCTTTTTGAAAAGAAGATTATGAGAAGGTCTATGACTTGTAGCATTATCTAGATGTCCGTTGAGTGCTTCTTCAATACTTCCAGGTCACCAATGATCTCCTGCCCTTGAGGGCTCATTCTACCAAGGCACTCTCAACATCGTGGACAGAATCTTGTGCTTTCTCTTTGAAGAAATTTGCATATCAGCTACATGGCCCTCTTTGCACACTTTTTCCAAACATTATTACTTGGATATTGCAGCTAGATCAGAAGCCTCCTTTGGTGCGTCAGTTCTTTCTGCCAGGGTTTGTTTCCCACCCTAATTGAGGACTGCTTTGCTACATACCATATATATTTCTGGAGTCATCCGTTGCTGATGACAAGAGAGAAATAATCTGATCTGATAATTTTCATTCCTTTAATCACAGCAGATGACTCCAGAACCCCACCCTCACTCTGTTTTCCTAATCATTTTCTCAGCTGGTTTCTTTGTTTAGGTTTGTTGCTATAAGATTCTTTTGTTTTCAGTTCATATTGCTGTATTCTTCATGCCTCTTTTCTGTGAGGAAAGAGAACTGTGTTAAATCCTAATTCTTCCTAACTAACCAGAATGCATTCTGTCCTATATGAGAGTTCACATGGTTGTCCTATGTCTCCATCTGCTGGTAGATGGTAATAACCCATAAGTTTCTGGCGTGTAACCATTTAGTGTCCAATGTTCCCATCAATCTGTTCCCATATGGCTTATTACAGGAACATTGGACACTAAAGGGTTAGGGGGTGGGATTTGATATATCACTTTTCTGTGGTTACTGTCAAAGTGGTTTACATATTATATACAGGTACTTATTTTGTATCTGGGGCAATGGAGGGTTAAGTGACTTGTCCATAGTCACAAGGAACTGAAGTGGGAATTGATCCCAGTTCCCCAAGTTCTTAGACCACTGCAATAACTATTAGGCTACAAAGGAAAGAAAATCATCAGGTAAGACATAATTTTTCCATACATATAGAATATGAACCTCATTCTAAAAGGGAAACAACTAGAAGATAGTAAAAAAAGACCCTTGAATAGGTGGAGAGAGAGCAAACTAAGGAGTCCTTTTACTAAGCTGTGGTAAGCGCTAGCGTGCATTACCACAACTTTAAAAGTGCTTACTACAAGACACTCTCAGGTGTCTTGTAGTAAGTTCCACATTGGTTCGCGCTACCTGCGTGCTAAAAAATGTTATTTTTTGGTTGAGGATCGTGCCTGTGCTAATCAGCGCATCTACATTACTACACACTAACTGATTAGCACAGAATTACGTGTGAGCACTTACCTCCTACAAAATCAAAACGGGTAGCAAGTAAGAGCCAATGTGGTAATTGGTTTTTATGTCCGCATGCTAATAGCGACATCAACACGTGGCTATTAATACAAAAACATAGACAATTGACTATTTTACTGCTGCGGTAACAGTAGCCTTGGTATGCAGGAAAAATCTGTGTAAGGGCACGCTATGGCCTCTTTATACCACAGCTTAGTAAAAGCACCCCTAAAATAATATACCAATAGAACTGTATCTCACTTACATTAATTATTAAATCATTATTTAAAAACTTATATTTAAAAATAATTTTAAGGTGTTATTTCTGCAATCAAATAGATATATTGTTCAATCCAATTAATATAAACTAAAAAAAAAGCCCAGTGATTGTGAGAGGCAGGCTAACGCAAATAAATTTGACCCCCATTTTACAAAGCCATGTGGTAATGCCAACACAGTGAATGGGCTGTGTCGACATTACCACACCAGCAGCCACTAGCACGGCTTTCTAAAAGGGGGAGGAGGAGGGGGGTAAAGTGTTTTGTGGTGTTATGCCTGTTTTTGCGAGGGTTAACTTTTGTTTTTCAGTTCAAACTTTTTTTTAATTAATTTCAACCAGAATAATACAGTGTTGCTATATAACACATTGGAGTTTATACAGGAAGATAAAAACATATACAACTGATAACCAATAAACCATGGGGTAATCAGTTCTAATTACAAAAATGACAAAATAACATTGGATACCAATACAAGCTGCCTTGGCTATAACTTTGTATGAAGTGTTAGTTAATGTTTATTTGTACTTGTATAATTTTAATTATGTATGTTTAATTGTAAACCACTTTGGTAAAAGCAGGATATAAATGCGTAAAAATAAATAGACTTTAGTGAGTCAAACTTCAAACCAAGCTATAGTCGTCTATCAATTGCCAGATCCTGATAGAGGTCTCAGATTTATAGTGTTGTCTTGCGCTGGCAGTTTCCAGCTTCCTAATGAGACACACTAAGTGCCACCAGACTAGGAAACAAATATGATCTGCATCTTTCCAGTAAGTCATTATAAGTTTGAAAGCTACAACAAGAAGTATATCTAACAATTTACATACCTTTCTACGTACATTAGTATGTAAACCAACAGTACACAACAATACTATAGCCAGTGTGATGGGTTCTTGTATATTCCAGATGTTCTGAATCACAGACCAAATGTTCTTGATGCTTATTTTTAAAATACTTTTTATATTCTCACAAGCTTACCCTCTTCTCAGAAAAAAAACATCTGGGTGCTTAATTTATGTAGATACTACTGCCAGCCTCTTTTTTTTATTACATATTTAGATATAATACCTATAACAAATAAAAATCTCCCCCCCCCCCCCCCCCCAATATTCAGCCAGCAGTGGTGAGTGTTTTGCTGCCTGCCTGCCAGCGGTGTTATTCCCAGATATTCAATGCTGGGCCCTGTCCAGGCTTCAGCATTGAATATCTGTTTGTTTTTTGAGCTGGCTAACACATAGCTTGTGAAGTCAATATTCAGCCCCTCATAGCATAAGCCAAACTGCTTTAAGATAGGACAGTTATTTATGTGACCCGATTTAAGTGGTTTACTTATGCAATGACCCCTGGATTCTATATAGTGTGCATAGATTTAGGCGCCAAAATCGGAGCAGATTCTATAACACCGCACGTAACTTAATTGGCTTAAGCTGAGTGCTGATAACAGCACTTAACAAGTAATAATGAGCACTAATTGGCACCAATTAGAATTTAGGCGCACAACTCGCTAAGCGTATTCTGTAACAATCTGTGCCGAAGTTCTAACGCGTGGAGGGAAAAAGGGGCATAGTTATGGGTGGAGAAATGGATGTTTCATGGGTGTCACCCTAGTAGCGCTCTAGAAATGTTAAGTAGTAGTAGTAGTAGTGGCCAAAATTTAGTCGCCTAGTTATAGAATATGGCCCAGTGCGCCTAAATCTACGCGCAGAGATTTACACCAGGTTTTCATTGACGTACGCCAGGCCCCCTCCCTGCCCATCTTCAAATCCTTGCTTAAAGCCCACCTCCTCAATGTCGCCTTTGGCACCTAACCACTTTACCTCTATTCATGAAATCTAGACTGCCCCAACTTGACATTTTGTCCTTTAGATTGTAAGCTCCTTTGAGCAGGGACTGTCCTTTTGTGTTAAACTGTACAGCGCTGCGTAACCCTAGTAGCGCTCTAGAAATGTTAAGTAGTAGTAGTAGTAGTAGTAAATGGATGCGTGCAGATATCAGTGCTGAAATGTCAACTAAGCATATTCTATAATCGGCATATAAATCTAGGCACCGATTATAGAATACGCGTAGTCGGCACTGATTTCAGCGTCAATTTTTTAGGTTCCATATATAGAATCTCCTGAGGGGCTGAATATTGGCACCTACCCCGACTCCACCCTTGGAACACCCACAACTTAGCCACTTGTGAATTGTACACTAACCAGTCATTTTCAGCAGAGATAACTGTTTAAGTGCCGCTGAAAATGACAGGATAGCCACAAACAAGCAATTTAACCAGTTGCCAGCCATTTCCATCCAGATAAATCGTTTTGAATATCGGCCGGCTTATGTTTTTGAATATCTTCACTTCAGTAGCCCCATCCAAACTGTTTATGTGAATACTGAGCTGAATAACTGTTCCATTTAGGGTTTGGGAGGCTACTGTTATAAGAGAGTTTCTATATTGTGTTGTTGTTTGATTGTTTTTTTAATATGCAGGCAATTGAGTGGTGTTTTTTATGTTTTGATATTTAGAGGCCCTTTTACTAAAGCTTAGTGCACGTTAACAGAAGTAGTGCAGCTAAATGCTAAGAAGCTCCCTGGGCATCTTAGCATTTACCCTCTAATTCTATAAAAGTTGCTAAAATTACGCTCGCCCAATTTGAGTATGCAGTTTAATTGAATAATGCAGTAATTCGTGCCAATAATTGGCTTTAACAAGCCATTATTGGCACTAATTAGAATTAATTGGGATATACGCGTGTAAATTTAGGCACTGGATCTGCGCCTAAGTTTTACAAGCAAGTTCAAAAAGGGGGTACAAAAATGAGAGGTTCATGAGCGGAACAAAGGTATTCCTAATATTTACGTGCATTGTTATAGAATGAGGAGGGATACGCGCCTAATTTAAGCGCATACATTTGAACCACGTTTCCACTGGTGCAAAGGGCTGTGCCTAAAGTTAGGCGCGATTCTCAGGCATAAGCGCTATTCTATAAACCAAACCTAACTTTAAGTGCAGCTTATAGAATAGTCCTTTTTTCGGCACCATATAAAAAATTCACCCCTTAGCACACACTAAGTTTTAGTAAAAGTGCCCCTTAATGTGTTGTTACATCGAACTTAGGGTTGGGGAGATTACAAAGGGATTCCTTATAGTGCATTGTATATTTCTTATTTGGTTAATTGGATTGTATTTTTTTTTTTTTTTTTTTAGTCTGATAGTTTTAATTTATTCATATGGGTTTTTTTTTTATTTGCTCTTTAATGTACTTTAAACCCCTTTTGGAGTATAAGTGGAATACAAATGTATGTTTAAATCTACAGTGGGGGAAATAAGTATTTGATCCCTTGCTGATTTTGTAAGTTTGCCCACTGACAAAGACATGAGCAGCCCATAATTGAAGGGTAGGTTATTGGTAACAGTGAGAGATAGCACATCACAAATTAAATCCGGAAAATCACATTGTGGAAAGTATATGAATTTATTTGCATTCTGCAGAGGGAAATAAGTATTTAATCCCTCTGGCAAACAAGACCTAATACTTGGTGGCAAAACCCTTGTTGGCAAGCACAGCGGTCAGACGTCTTCTGTAGTTGATGATGAGGTTTGCACACATGTCAGGAGGAATTTTGGTCCACTCCTCTTTGCAGATCATCTCTAAATCATTAAGAGTTCTGGGCTGTCGCTTGGCAACTCGCATCTTCAGCTCCCTCCATAAGTTTTCAATGGGATTAAGGTCTGGTGACTGGCTAGGCCACTCCATGACCCTAATGTGCTTCTTCCTGAGCCACTCCTTTGTTGCCTTGGCTGTATGTTTTGGGTCATTGTCGTGCTGGAAGACCCAGCCACGACCCATTTTTAAGGCCCTGGCGGAGGGAAGGAGGTTGTCACTCAGAATTGTACGGTACATGGCCCCATCCATTCTCCCATTGATGCGGTGAAGTAGTCCTGTGCCCTTAGCAGAGAAACACCCCCAAAACATAACATTTCCACCTCCATGCTTGACAGTGGGGACGGTGTTCTTTGGGTCATAGGCAGCATTTCTCTTCCTCCAAACACGGCGAGTTGAGTTCATGCCAAAGAGCTCAATTTTTGTCTCATCTGACCACAGCACCTTCTCCCAATCACTCTCGGCATCATCCAGGTGTTCACTGGCAAACTTCAGACGGGCCGTCACATGTGCCTTCCGGAGCAGGGGGACCTTGCGGGCACTGCAGGATTGCAATCCGTTATGTCGTAATGTGTTACCAATGGTTTTCGTGGTGACAGTGGTCCCAGCTGCCTTGAGATCATTGACAAGTTCCCCCCTTGTAGTTGTAGGCTGATTTCTAACCTTCCTCATGATCAAGGATACCCCACGAGGTGAAATTTTGCGTGGAGCCCCAGATCTTTGTCGATTGACAGTCATTTGTACTTCTTCCATTTTCTTACTATGGCACCAACAGTTGTCTCCTTCTCGCCCAGCGTCTTACTGATGGTTTTGTAGCCCATTCCAGCCTTGTGCAGGTGTATGATCTTGTCCCTGACATCCTTAGACAGCTCCTTGCTCTTGGCCATTTTGTAGAGGTTAGAGTCTGACTGATTCACTGAGTCTGTGGACAGGTGTCTTTCATACAGGTGACCATTGCCGACAGCTGTCTGTCATGCAGGTAACGAGTTGATTTGGAGCATCTACCTGGTCTGTAGGGGCCAGATCTCTTACTGGTTGGTGGGGGATCAAATACTTATTTCCCTCTGCAGAATGCAAATAAATTCATATACTTTCCACAATGTGATTTTCCGGATTTAATTTGTGATGTGCTATCTCTCACTGTTACCAATAACCTACCCTTCAATTATGGGCTGCTCATGTCTTTGTCAGTGGGCAAACTTACAAAATCAGCAAGGGATCAAATACTTATTTCCCCCACTGTATATTCTTCCTGGCCTGTTCTTTCTCCCTGGCCTTTCTTTGTCTTGATTATACCAGCTACCACAGGATACAAGGAACTTGGAAGCTCATTGGTTTATTACTGATCCTTTCCATTATAGCTGTGTTCTGTTCTGTAGATCAGTGCTTCTGAACCTTTTGTATTTGATGGCATATTTTTGCCTTTTTTTTCTCCCCGTGCCAAAGCAAATTTTACACAGTCCTCCCTTTCTTAACCCCCCCCCCCCACACACACACACACACACCCTATACAATCCTTTGTCTCTCACTCTGTCTTATTTCTTTTCACCTTCACTGTGCAATTCTTTCTAACCCCTCCCCCTACATGATCTCTTGCCCCTCTCCCATGATACTGTCACCTTTCACAACTTTTCATGCATTCCTTTCTTTTCAACCCCTTTATTCCTTCATTTTCTCTCTTCCTCTGGCTAGCAGAAAGTGAGTGGAATGTGATACCTTCATATTTGCAGTCCTTCCTGTGTGCCTCTTTCTCCGCAGTACCTTATTTTTCTATTCTGCTGTTCAGATGTGAAAACAAAGCTCTCCCTACAAGAGGCTTTTCTCTGTGTGTTATACAGCATTGTTCTTCATCTTATTCCTTAAAAATAAATTTTAAAAATGGCTTGTGTTTATTGTTTTATTCATATTTTTTTTTTCCTCTTGGTTCCTGCCATGTCCAGGATACTGCACCTGCCTGCAGTGTAGTATCCATTTCAGGTGTGAAATTGGCTTTAGCTCTGACCATAATCAAACTGATTGTAAGCATTGTGATCATATGCCTCTATAAGCTCAAAAAGGATAGCTTAAACCTACTTCGAAATCACTATAAATGAGAGTCGAGACTTCTGCTTTCGTGAAAAGAAGAAAATAGGGCTTCCTCTGTGCAAAGATGTTCTGACTGTGCATTCAAGCACATCCTCCTCAGCGGAAGTTCCATACACTTCCCTGCATAATAACTTTAAAAGTCCAGCTGCAACGAAATAGCGCCAAGTATCTGTCAGACTGGCACATAGCTTTTTGGAGGTTCCCAGGCCCACAATACAGACCTCTTCAGAACATTTGCACAGGTCTGAGGTGAAAATATCTTCCTCGACACACTTTCAAAAGCACATGAGAAGCAGAAGCACTGAAGTTTATGCCCTGAGTGCAAGCCTGCGTATTTCTCTCTAGAGGAGTCTATAACAAGGGAAAGACAGCACCAGGACACTACAGCTGGCACATTTACAGCACAAATGTAGTACAGGCTGTCTGAAACAGACTGATTCAGCACAAGATCTTATTTTGCACCTTTAGTGCAGGCACACTGCAGGACTCCTCTTGCTTCCTACTTCAGATTTGCTTCTCCCTTGTGCAAGGACCAGCTGCCCAGCATCCAAAGCCTTCGACTCCAGTCCTAGTTATGGTTGGCACGTGACAACCAGCATTTAAGCATGGGTGACTGGGGCATCATTCTCCAAGGACAAACAGGACGTTGTTTCTCATATATGGGTGAAATCACCCAATGGAGCCCACGGTGGATGCTATTCAGTGTAATATCTCTTTGAGGCTTTTGGCAGCATCCCACTGCGCATGCGCAGGTGCCTTCCCACCTAAAGTGTGAGTGCAGGATTAGCATTCTTTCGTTTTCTGCAGAGTGGAGCTGTCACATCTGTGATCTCTCCTCAGTACGTCACACATTTTTCTTTTCATGGAGCCTTCCCTTGCGGGTTTTTGAACTCCTTCTTCACATCTCTTTTTATTTTGTCTATTTCACTGTGTGCTGTTTTTTCCGTTTCTGACATTTTTTTTTTCGGCCCTAATGCCTTCTTGGCCCAGGTTGCATTGATGGGTTTCAGGTGTAGTTTAAATGCAAAATTCTTTCCACTGCTATTATGAGCTGAAGCACTCTATACTTAGTTTCCATCCTTTTGTCCTTTATTATTTCAAGAAGCTTGATATTCCACCATTCACAGTTTAGAAACAAGGCAGTTTACAAGTAAAACACCCAAGGGTCAGGTAATAACAGAAGGAAAGAAGAAAAAAAAGGCCTTTAGTCTCAAGAATCACGTCTTAGGAAGTTTCTTAAAAAAGGTGTATGAAGGTTCTGTTTTCATTTCCAAAGGTAATGCATTCCATAGTTTGGGTGCAGCGCATGCAAATGTTTTCTGAGTAGTTTCCAATCATATAACTGACAGGGAAGGAAGGCGTAATAATGCTTATCAGGAGGAATGAAGGTAACAAGAGGGGTAATAAGGTTGTAATAAATTCATGATATAATCAGGAGCTGAAGACTGTAAACCTTTTAATAATTTAAACTGTATTCATGCAGAGATGGGTAGCCAGTGTTTGTCTTTGGGAAGGGTTGTGACATGATCAAATTTATGGACATCATGGAGAGGCTTGACTTCAGTAGACTGTACAAGTTGGAGTCTTTTAAGTGAAGCAAGGGGAAGGCCTGAAAATAAATAGTTGCAGAAATCTAAATTAGAGATGACCAATGACAAAATGAGTGAATGAATGCCTGACAAAGGGAGATGGGGTTTACAAATAAGCTATATCAATGCCAGATCGGCAATTAATAAAACCACAATTATAACCGACTGGATTACTGATGAACATCTCAACTTCCTACTTATTAGCGAAACTTGGATCCATGACTCCAAAGATCCAATAATATTAGAGCTTTGTCCTCCAGGATACAAATGCAATAAATAAATAAATAAAATAAATACAGGACTGAATGCAGTGCAAGGCAAAGAAAGATGCCTGGACGGTTTTGTCAATGTGCCATTTAAATGTTAATTTAGAATCAAAGGTTACCCCAAGTATGCAAACCTGATCTTTATAGGTAACCCTAGTAGCGCTTTAGAAATGTTTAGTAGTAGTAGTAGTAGTATAGGCAAGAATATGGCTGTGGAGGATGAGTGGGGAATGGAACAAGGCACAAAGGAAAGTGAATGGATTCTGATTTGGAGATATTAAGAGAGAGCTTTGAGTTTTAAGCTAATTGGATGCTTGTATGAGATATTGAGTAGAGTAATATCAGCGGAGTCGTGTAAAGAGAAAACGGTATTTGAATTTTGCCCACATAGCAATATAGACTACAGCTGCATGATTGAACCAAGGTGACAAGTAAAGAAATAGAGAATGAGGGCCAAGACGGAACCCAGATTGCGCCCTGAGGGACTCAAGAGGTATAATGGTATTTCCTAGATAAATTATTATCAGAAAAGATCTGGTAAGACTGGTGAGAAAGTTAAGATGTGAACCAAGATACTACTGTGCTTGAAATGCTGATACAAGAGAGATGATGGAGCAATAGAAATCCTCCTTGTATATCCCACTTCTTTTTGAATTCCAGCACTGTTTTTGCCCCTACCACCTATTCTGGTAGAGAACTGCAGCCATCTACCAACCCTTATTTATTTATTTATTTATTTATTTGTAGCCCACATTTTCCCACCAATTTGCAGGCTCAATGTGGCTTACATTATGCCGTAATGGCGATCGCCATTTCCGGGTAGAGAATTACAAATGGTATTGCATTAAGGTGCATACCTGGTAAAGTATAATACAATATGGTATTGCATAGAGGCTCCTGAGTGATAGAGTAAATTATAACATGAGTTAGATAATCAATTATAAAAAGTTCCTTTCTGACATGAGAATAAAGTGGTAGTGCATATTGCATAACTTCCATTAGTAGCAACACGGTTATCAGACAAGTGTAGGGGTTCGGTTTTGTCTAGTTCATGTAAAGTCTGGTTGTCTAGTAATTGAAAGATATTTCCTGGTTTTGTTGAGTCTGTGTCCTTAATAGACTCATGAAATATCCTCTATTTCTACAGCTTCCCTTCCTCTGAAAAAAATTAATTTATTCACTAATACCTTTCAAGTATTTAAAGCAGGAGTTCTCATTCCACTCCTCAGGACACACCTAGCCAGTCAGGTTTTCAGGATATCCGCAATGAATATGCATGAGCTACATTTGAATGCACTACTTCCATTTTGTGCAAATGTATCTCATGTATATTCAATGTGGATAAATAAAAAAGCAAAAGCAGCATAGAAATAGCAAAGGTGACAACAAAAGTGCCAAAGCAATGGGGTGGTGCAGAATTTTATTTATAATTATCAGGGACTCAACTTGAGCCGTGTTTGACCGTAAAGCCTGCTTCAGGAGTCAACACCAGAAAAATTACGCAATGGTCTAATCCTGTATAATGAGAATAAATACTACAGCAGTATCGCGCATCAAAGTATATCCTGCTTCTAAGTAGCGCTGCAAACCAAGCAGGTTGTTTCCTACAACCCTAACAGAATTGGTATTCCAGTAGCTAAACAAATTTGAGTTGGATATTCCAGACTCCTAAATCTTCCCTTTGGAAAACAAGCCCTGCTGTGCCTGGACCTCTTGCCAAACCCCCCCCCCCCCCCAAAAAAAAAAAACACCCTGAAATCACTATCCAAAAAGTAGAAACCCTTGGGAAAAGGCACCAGGGATAGCACAATTCCTCCAAAGAGCAAAACTCTGCACAATATTCACGTTCTCCTTACTGTGAGCTGGGAATACACCAGGGTTTTGTATACCATCCCATAGTTTAGACTTCTCAGGATTTCAAATGGGATATACTCTCTAACTTCCAAAGATATGCATTTTGGAACCTCTGGCTAAGTTCCTTCAGACCTTTGCTGCTTTCAGTAGCTGCTTACAGTTGGAACTCTGACTTGGGAACTTCTTGTACTGGTTAAGCCTAGCCAGCCTGAAAGAGAAGCCTCTTCCTGCTGCTTCTCTGTAGCCCTGTGCCTCGCAGAGCTCTAGAGTCTTTCAGTCTAGCTCTAACTAGAAGCAAGTCCTAATTCTAGTTTCTCTAGCTCAAAAATAAGCAGAGCCTTTTATAGCTCTCTCCAGAACATAGGAAGGATATACCTGCTTTCAATAATGGATACACAGGCCCAACCTCAAGCACTTTACTTTAGACACAGACTGAATTAGGCACATAAATGTCCTTGTGCTAACTGTGGAGAAGCTTTTTGATTCCCTGCTACCATTGTTAAGTATGAGCATGTAATGGCTTATGATAAACTTTCCCATATACATAATGATGAAATATTTTAAGAGAGACCACTGTTGCTAACATTTCTTGTCTATCTTCACAAACTTTTTCTGCCTATGGCAGTGACCTTATAAGTGAAGTCCTTGTCTTTCTTTCTTTGATTTTATTTCTGTTTCCCCATTTGGATCGTAAAGTTTCAGCACTTCTTTCAGCGTCAGGTTGCAACTGCTGTATGGCACTGTGTAAGTAGGTCTGTTAGTGATGCAGTAAAAAATGCTTCATTTGGGATATACTGTGCTAGATATCTAGTCATTCCTAACAGCCTTTACAATGCTTACTCGTCAGTTGGTGGGTGTATTGATGTTATGGCCTCTATTTTGTTCTCATCTGGCTACATGCCATTCTCAGATATGTTCCATGTACTTTCACATATTAGAAGCTGTGTTTTGTCATCGTTCAACTTCACATCAATTCACGATTCTCTCTCTCTCTCTCCCTCTCCAGTACCACCTTCAGAATGCTATTATTTTCTTTCTTGATGGTTGCTGCTATCAGCATGTCGTCAGCTAAATACCATTTCATCCCCAGTGTTCAGTGATTTTTCTTCTGGAATGTTTCACTTGCTCATCTTATTTCCTCCAAGGGGAGCGTTGATTGCACATAGGCCTGCAGACTCTTCATCCAGTTTGATCTGCCAATATGTGCCTTTTTCATCTAGATTGTAAAGAACTATTATACTGCAAGTTTAGTCTGACATATTTCAGCACTGGTACCGAGAAATGATGTCTCTTAACAGCTTAAAGTTTCTTTGGTCCAAATATGCCTTAAGTACTTCATTTGTCTTGGCTGTGATTATGAAGGCAATATTTAGGAACTTTTATCCTAGTAACTAAATAAGTGCTGAAATTCTCTCCATGCCCCCTCCCCTTTTTACTCTGTGGGGAAGAAAAACAGTTCTTCAACAGAGCTACCAAATTACCCTGTTCCAAAAGGAGATTTTAGTCCAGTCCTGGATTTTTGGTAACCCTGTCTGGGGCCTGCAGCACTAATTTAAAAAAGTTATATCTGGAACTATAAATATCCTAATGCTTTGGGTTGTATGTTAAAAACCAACACTGGCCAAAACTTTTCTCTCCTGAAACAGGGTAGTTTGGCAGTTCTAACTCCAATCATATCACAAAGGGATGTGTCTAGGGACAATGGAAGTTGGATCCAGTAGACAATGCACAAGAAATTAATTATTAAAGTACTGGTCACCTACCTGAAAAACGTTATGAACCGTTTTGAGCTATGAAGGCAATATAGAAAAGCAAACCTTTATTTTATTTTATATTTTTAAATATTTATTGTTTTAACAAGTAGAAGCAAACTTATATAACTTCCCTTCCAACACTGTTCTATCCCCTACAACCCTCTTTCCTTCCTTCACCTCCTCCCAGCCCCCAATGTGAACCCAGAGCACATCAACAGACAATCAGTTTACAACTATCAAGTAACCCCGGGGAGTTTCCTTTTTGTATCACACTGTTTTGAGCATTCCTGGCTCTGGGGATGAACTGACAGAAGTCTTTCTTGGGCAGACTCTCTTGAAAAGGTGTTAGTGGGTGGGATTTGCCTCCCTTCCCTCCAGGAAAGGCTGGCTGAACATTTAAATAGTTGATTCAAATGATACAATGTATATTACAAAAGCAGAGCATTAATACATTTGGTTGGCAAAATGTTAAGCATCCTTCAAACAGTATAAATCTACACCCCTAGAACTAATCAGTCAATTTACATATTCTTTACCCATGTAGACAGTGTTAATTGTATCTTCCTAAGGGTTATCCTGCCGCCGGGCCCCAAGCACTGATTCCTGAGCATTGATTGCATTCCCAGGGGCCACTAGCAATCTAGATGACAACCACACGTAAACAAATTATATCATAGCACCTTCTTCCTTTTCACGTGCATTATTTGTTTGTCACATTACTGTTATAATATTTTTATTACAAGGCAACTTATCAATGCTTTTTTATGTGCCCCCTTTATTGTATATTTGGTTGTATTTACATTATGATATGCTAGACCATAGGGTCAGTGACCTAAAGTTTAAATTGTACCTATCCTCCTCTTCTCGAATACAATCTGTTTCATGTTATATTTATTTTTTATTTTATGAAGCTTATTATGTTCTCTTTTTATCGTATATTTTGGTTGTTTTTACATTGTGATATAATTTTTACATGTATATCTTGCATTACTATTTTAATCTACATCTTTCTTTTTTTAAACCCTCCATATTTTACTAAAAGGTTTTTTACGATTGTTTTTATTATTTGTTGATTTTATACCTGTATTACAAATGTTTTAATATATTATAGACTCCTGATGCAGGTGCATCAGCGCCGAAACACGGCTGCTGTGTAGAGTCATTTGTTGTTCTTCAATAAAGATTTGGAATTTCATACATCTCCCTTGCTGTTTGGATTGAGCCTACTTGTCCTACTCCCTTCTCCTTTACTGGGACCCTAGTACCAATTGCATTCCCAGGGGCCATTTGTCTCTGCTTCTGCTGGATACCCCCCTCCTCATTTGGATGGGCTGTTTCTGGATGGGCTGATTCTCTTTCTTTTAGAGGGGTGTCCAATGTCACTTTCCACCTTCCTGCCAGGTCCACAGCCCTTAGCTCTTTTGTGAGCCTAGCGCTCTCTGATTTCCTGTGCCCCATCTGAATTGTGTGCATACCTTGCAGAGTGTTTTACTTGTTTTCTGCTTCCCCCTCCCCCTTTCAACCTCTTATGGCTGCCAGCTCTTGGTAGCTGGGTGATTTTGGCCAGGTTTATACCACAGTCCTTTACCAGCGGAGCATGGTCAGGGTTCATGCATTAAACTAATTTGAATATTTCACGTCTGCTTAATAAACTGCTTTTGTTCTGATAAATACCTTTGTATGCTAGAGTGTACAGTACAGTTAAGTACATGCTAGTAAAGATGTTTGTTCTGTATTGTCTGTTTTCTAGTATTGATACCAGCCATCCACACTTTAGCAGGTAGAATCCTGATTCCAGGTACTGGAGAACTCACCCTCACAAAAGAAACTCCAGAAACTTGAAGCTATATCAAGCCTGCCTCCTGCAACGTATAAATAGCTACAGGGGTGGATAGGGCAAGCCTGGGGGTTATATATCTAAGAATTCTATTTTGTAGTTTCACAAAAGCATGCATCTTGGTAATAATGCAGTGCCTCCCTATGTGTAGATATCATACAACATAGGCACAGAAGCACTGAAGGACAAAAAGAATCACACTGAGCTAAACTCTGTAAGCAGTCTTGATTTACACCATCTTTTATTGTTAATTTTAGTGTAATTTGTTCATGATGATGATAGTACCTTAATCACCATAAATGTACTTTATTTACTACATAAATCATATGAAATGCAGCATTAGGACTGTCTTTATGTCCTAAATGTACAGCGCTGCGTATGCCTTGTAGCGCTATAGAAGTGATAAGTAGTAGTAGTAGTAGTTTGATTCTTGCAGCTAATGATATCAATACTGGATAACTCAATAGCAGAAAGAAATTAAAATTTCATAGTAAGGAAATTATGTAACACTTATCACTAAGATGTTTTGATGCGTATAGGGCTTTTACTACCCTGGCCTTCCTGTTGTTCCTGTAGAAGGTGGAAATGGCTCTTTAATTGCTCTGGGCCTAATGTTCTAAAAAAATAAATAGATAAAAATCCTAAGGGGCCCTTTTACAAAGCCGCATATGCGTCTACATGTTCCCAAAGTGCGCCAATTCGGAACTACCACTTGGGTACCGCGTAGCCCGGGTGGTAATTTCATAGTAGTGGATGCGCGCCGGAAAATATATTTTATTTTCTGGCACGCAGCGCTAACCAGGTGGTAATTGGCATTGTACGCGCATAGACGATAACCACCCAGTTGAAGCATGAGTCCTTACTCCTAATTGAATGGGTGGCGGTAAAGTCTCAGACCCAAAATAGACGCGTGCCAATTTTTATTTTGCTGAATGTCCATTTTTGGCCAAAAAAGGTAATTTTTTTTACAGACATGCAGAAAAATGGATCTGTGCGTGTCCAAAACATGCGCATACACTAGTGCAGGCCATTTTTCAGCATTCAGACCCCTAAGTTAGGCTTCGAAATTTGTGTCGTATTTTCAGCTGAAAGTTCATGGTCATGTATTATTTATTTATTTATTTATTACATTTGTACCCCGCTGTTTCCCACATACAGCAGGTCCAGTGCGGCTTACATAGTAAAAGAAAGCATCTTACATGGTAAAGAATATGCTTATTAATTGAAGACTGTCATTCGTTTGCTTAGATTTATGAGCCAGGTGTTGAAAATCAGTGCTAGGCTCATAACATTTTTTTCCTGCCCTAAATTCATTTCTATTTTCACCCACTTTTTGAAATTTTGAGTATAAATTTAAGTGCTTAATCTTGGTAAATTTTCAAAGCAGCCATATTATGAACAGATTTATCAAGGTTAGGAGCATAAATCCTTTGAATATAAACAGCCTGTTTTTGAAATCTGATTTCCATTGCTTACATTTTATCTAACTAATGTCTTTTCTGATTTTTTGGTTTTTTTTGTAATTATTTTTGGAGGCAGTATTATAAATAGCTTATACTTTCAACAATGTCAGCACATGCCTTGGTGTAGTTGTTATTTATTATAAAAATTCTCTTGCCAGGAAGCTACTTTTGATGTGTGTGGGTCCAGGAAAAAATTGATTTAATGGTACTTTTCCTGGGTAACATAGGGGCCTTTTTACTAAGCTGGCGCTGTTGGTAGCGTGTGGGTTTTCTATGCACTGCGGCCACTTTGAGTGCGGCAGTAAAATGGCCACATTTGTCTAATTTCCTGTAATGGTTGCACACTAATTTCCCAATTAGCTCATGGCCATTACAGCAGAAGCCCTTTCCACCACCTTTTTACTAGGCAGTAGGGGGCTCCAGTGCTACTCCCACGCTAATCAGGCAGCACATGGCACATGCTACCCAATTAGTTCTGGGCATGCCTGTTATTTGCCCATAACCACGCTTCCCACACCAAAATTAAAACCTGTTTTTTAGCTTGAGGTTAGCACATTCTGATCAGAACACTACCCAGTCGCAGTGCCTTTTGGCATGTGCCTACCATGACTTAGTAGTCTATCTAGTTTGCCCAACAAAGTGTCCAAAGTTACATCCAACATTCTCTGCAGGTTACAGTCCTTCATGATAAAACACTGATATTGCAAACAGGTCAGTTGGCAATTTGCCACCATGCCAACCAGAGATAGGTAGTTATATATGATGCAGTCCAAAGAGTGGTTTTATTATTATGGCTGGAGCAGAGTCTTGTTCATTATCAACACATGTTTAAACCTACAATAGCGCTATCAACATTTTGCCCGCTAATTTCAACCTTAAAATGTTTTTGCTTCCCCCATTGAGATACACAACACATGATATGAAAATAATATAAAATACGCAAACTTTATCTTGATCTGTCTTTTTTCACTTATGGGACACAGACCATAGAAGTCTGCCCAACACTGGCATTAATTCCCAGTCACTGGAGTTTCTGACAAAGCCCAGTCAAGCCCATCCTGATCTGTCTCTGCCATTTACGGGTAAATGTAGATGTATTTTGTTACAGGGGGGCTTCCACCTTGACAGTTTATTTGTACCTTTGTTTCAACTGTTTTTGTTTGTAGTCTCTGTTTGCTAACTTCTCACTTGTTTTATTAATTTGGAGTTCCCCCTGTCCTCTGTGTTCACTTTTATTAATCTTGTCATATTTTTATTGTAAACCATTTTTTTGCCTGTACACAAAAAGTGCAGTGGAAAGCACCATAACAAATATCTTGTTCTAAATGTATTTATTTATTATGATTTATTTACCGCCTTTTTGAAGGAATTTACTCAAGGCGGTTTACAGTAAGAATAGGTCAAACATGAGCAATAGGCAATTACAGCACTAAAAATATTCAAATAACAGCACAAAGTATGGTATGGTATACTACTTACAATGTCAACACAATATGTAATACGGCATTATAACTGATACTGAAGGCTAAAGCATATAGATAGGAAGACAGTAGGAAGAGTTAGAAAGTAAGGTGACTGATTTAAAGAAAGTTGCACATGAGGTCGGACTTCTCAGCTAGGGTAGGAGTGGGTCAAGATGTCCTGCTGCCATATGTGCAGCCTGAGTCACTCCTTTTGTGTGTGAGTGAGACTAACAAGTTAGTTACAAGGCCAACTTCTCTGAGGCTCTGCTTCTAATGCTTTCTGCTTTATTGCTTAATTTTTATACTTTTCTCCACATCTCTGTTCACCTGGGTTAATCAGACCTTTCTTGTCAAAAATGATTGTGTTCTGAAGTATGTAGGACTGATTAGGTGACACTGCTGAACGATCTAATAAGGGAAAAACCTAATAAAGTGAAAAACTACTTCTTTGAATGTATCTGTTCAATTCTGGTCTTAGGTGTTGATTCTGTAACTCCAGGGAACACTCTGCAAACTTTCTCTAATCAAGTGATTCGTAAACCGTTTAATACACTTCAGCAACCACAAAGAAGACTTCTGCAATTATCCTTTGACGTTAACACAGAAGAAATCAATATCATTAGCTTTGTGGTTTTAAAGTAAATAAGATCCATCCAGTAGTTGTATTACAAACCTGTAGTGAGCTGTTCAGACCTACAGTGTCTTTCTAAGGAAATAGTAAAGCAAACTTCTTGTGCATCACATTATGGATTTTGACAGGGCAGTGTTTATTGCTTTTAATTGGATCCCACAATGTATTGTCCTTTTCCAGGAGGGCTGGATTTGCTTGTTTGGTATCATTTTCTCTGTAACAATAAAAGACATATGTGATGGTGGTGATTCTACTTTGCAAAGTGTTCGTGTTAGATTTGCCCAGGCTTAGGGTCTAATTTCAAGTTATTTTATTCCTTTTTATTCGATGTCTGTCGAGCCTTGTACCAAGAATATTTTGGCTGGGAGACCCCAGGCTGATAAGAATTCTGCTAGCTCTGAAAAGCTGCATTTGCCAAAACAATGCAAATAAAATAAATCCAGTGCAATCAGGCAGAATGTCAAACAGCTCAGTATTTTATTTGTTTTCATTTCTGCTGTAAATTGACATATGTCTGGTTTGGAATGACTGTTTTAGTCAAGTTCTTCTAGTCATGTTCTCACATTTAAGGACTCAGTTGCTGCCAAATAAAGCAAGGTACATGACATCTCACAATGTATAAAATCCCAGAGTATGACTTGGTCCATAGGCATAACTTACCTGCTGTTTTGGGTGGACAGGGGCTCTGATTAGTTGTAGTGAAAGGGGGTACACTTTCTCCCCCTCCCCTCAGATTGGCATCAGTTAGCATTCTCTCTTCTTCTCCGCCCAACACTCTTCCACATATACATATGCTGTCTCACCTCCACCACCACACCAGTTGGGAAGTGATGCATTTACAGAGCGGGGCTTCTCAGAAGGTTCTAGAAAATTTCTGAGCTAGAGAATCTTTTTCCTAAATGGATCAAATCACTTATCAGAAAGGACTTGTATCCTCCTATCCTTGGAAAACATTCTGCTCTAGGTAAGTAACTTGGTTATACCTCCAGATGGGTAAAGAGATAAAACTAGACTGCCGTGGTCTTGATTCACATAAGGAAGAATAACTAAATAATTGCTACATGATGCTAGGTTCCACATTTGGAATCACTATCCAGGAAAAGGATCCAGGCATCTTTGTAGAGAATATATTGAAATTTTCGGCTCAGTATGTAGCAGCGGCCTCTGAGCTACAGGCTGATTTTGGTAAATCCAGGTAATGCAAGGAAAAAGACTTATATTAGACGTGGTGAAGGGACTAGTGGCCATATGACTGAGGAACCAGTTTGGCCCTGTTATCTCAGTCACCATGATTTTATTGGTGAATTGGCTGTGATGGAAAATAATGGGGCATATAGTAATTACTGTGCACTGTAACCTACACCAAGATTACCACAATTTTTCATGCTTTTCTGAGTCATCTCTATAGACTGTATTAACGTCCCTACTCTGTCGTTTTCCATTCAACTAGATCATAAAGCAGTCATTCACTTTAGCACCCATACCAAAGGCACTCAGCTTATCTATAAGTTGTCTATGCAGAACTGTGTTAAAGGCTTTGCTAAAATTTAAGTACACCACATCTAGTGCTCTCGCTCATCCAACTTTCTTGACACCGAACCAATGAAATCAGATTTGTCTGACAAGACCTGCCTCTGGTAAAACCATGCTGCCTCAGGTCCTGTAGTCCATTGGATTCCAGAAATCTCACTGTTCTCTTTTTCAAAGTGTTTCCATTAATTTACTTACTTACAGAAATCAGACTAACTGGCCTGCAGTTCCCACCTCTGAACTTTGCTTTTGTGGAGAGGAACCACATCCACCCTTCTCCTGTCCTTCGGGATCTCTCCTCTGACTCTAGAGAGGCATTGAAAAGGTCAGACAGCAGAGTAAGAACTTCTCAAAGTTTCTTCAGTACCCTTGGATGTATGCCATCTGGTCCCATCACTTTAGTTTAGCTAGCTCCTCTTTAACACAGCACTCTGAAAATTGTCCACTGAGGTGGTACTCATGGGCATTCATCTATGAGCACAGAAAAGAAATATATATATATTTTAAATTCTGCCTTATCCTTATCAGCTTCTACATATTCCTCCCTTTCACTCTCGAGCCTCTCAATGCTACTTTTGCATACCCTCTTATCACTAACATAGTCTTGTCCCCCCATTTACGTCTTCTTTGTTTTCCTGACTACTTTACCGCTTCTCTTTTCGAAATATTGTTTCTTGTTTTCCTTTTTCTATGACCTTTTGTTGTTTATGAAGGCTATCCTCCTCTTCCTTACCTTTTCAACTACTACTTTTGAGAACCAAAGCAGCCTTCTTTTTCTTTTACATTTATTTACTTCCCTTAAATAGCTCCTTTTAGTTTTACCCACTGATTTTCTACTTCTCCCAGATGTCCTCATCCAGCTAACATCTCCCCCCAGTTAAACAAAGTTAGTTTTTTTGACATCTGAAACCTTCAGTTTTGAATGAAACCTTTCACCTGTCTTAATACAACCTGGCCTGGAAAGGGATGTGTTCACACGAAAAGAAGCATCTTTTTGATGCAGGCACATCCTAGAACACCATTCATATATTTTGTTCCTAAAGCACATAAGAATATACAACAACCTCCCGGTCGTCCAATAGTGTCCACGAAGAATTCTGTGCTGGAACCCTTATCTATATCACAAGATCAAATTCTGAAGCCTAATATTGTTGAGATTAAATCATATATTCAAGATACAACTCAGATGTTAAAGGTGTTAATGGAGTGTCAACAGGTACTGAATGATAGTTTAATGGCCACCTTGGATGTATCGGATCTCTACACCAGAGGCGTATCTGAACTGCGGCGGTAGGGGGGGCAGAGCCAGAATGAGGGGGCACATTATAGCCGCTCCCCCCCCCCCCCCCCCGCCGCCGTCACCTACCTTTGCTGGCGGGGGACCCCAACCCCCAGCCAGCCGAGGTCCGCTTCCTCCTGCCACTGCCTTTAAAAATATTCTTTCAGCTGGCGAGGGACCCCAACCCCTGCCAGCTGAGCTGAGGTCTTTGAAATTCTTCTTCGTCCTCGTGCTGTTCAAAGCAGCATCCAGTTTCGGAGTCTGACGTCGCATATCTGGGTTTAAAAAAGGTTTGGAGAAACTCCTGGAGGAACAGTCCATAGTCTGCTATTGAGACAGACATGGGAAGCATCTGTTTGCACTGGGATTTGTAGTATGAAATGTTGCCACTATTTGGGTTTCTTCCAGGTAATTGTGACCTAGCTTGGCCTCTGTTTGGCCTCCTAAATAGGTGGCAGTAAGGGCTCCCATGGTAATGGTCATGTGCTGAGGAAATTAGCATGTGGCCATTACAAAAAAATATGCCAAGGCAGCCACTTTACTGTCATGCTAAAAGTGGGCGCAGCGTGCGGAAAACCCATGTGCTGATACCAGCGCCGGCCACTTTTTAGCATGGCTTGGTAAAAGGACCCCTAAATTTTTATTGGAGACCACTAAAGTGCCTTAACTGGGTTTTAAAGATGTATGCTTTAATTTTTAAATTAGTATTGAACATTGTAATTCCTAGTAATGTCTAGCCTCTTGTATGTAATCCACATTCAAATTTTATAGGTATTTTGTGGAATACCCAGTGGATTTTCCTAGCAGGGAGAAAACCCAACAAACCCAAATTTGACTGGAATATGACCTTGAGTTAGACATGCCTGCACTTATATCTGCTGTAAAGGTTTTCTTGTGCAGGCAGCCATGAAGTGAGCCTCAAGTATCCTTATTTTTGCACAAATCACTTTCACCCATCCATAACCAGAACAGTTGATTAGTTCCAAAATATATTTTGTTGGGTGAAATCAAGAGTAAAATAGATTCACAGTTGGAGTGGTACTAATGAAAAAGAAGATGCATAAGTGAAAATAATTTACACTTGATTTCACCTAAATATTTTAGATTATAATAGGTTTACTTTCCCAGCAAAGAAGCGTTAATACAAATGAACTGGAAATTCAATGCTTCATACTTTGTCTGTTTGCACGTGTTGAATCTAGATGTAAAATAAACTGTTTAGATTTTCAAAGAGTGACCATGCAGCATCTGAGGCTTATTCACTATGCCAGTGAACTAGGTCTAAAGTAATGAACATTATAAATTTTCTTTTAGAATAGAATATATAGAGTGATGGGTGTGATCAGAGTTGAGCAACATGTGGATTGCTCACCCTTGGTCTTGTCCTTGCATTCTACCTGACATTTAAGACCAGATTCTATATATGGCACCTAAAAGAAATCCGTGCGGTAAACATTTCCGACTAAGCGTATTCTATAAACCATGACTTGATGTATGCACGGTATATAGAATACACTGAGTTGATATTGTAGTGACTAAAAGTATGCACATCCATTTAGGCCAATGAAAATGTGGCATAAATCCCTGCACATAAATTTTCACGCACTGGGCCATATTAATTTTGGAATGCCCACAAAACACCCATTTCCCCTGCTCATAACCATTCCCCTTTTTGCCTGTGCATGTTAGAAGTTAGGCGCACTGCATTACAGAATATTATTAGTAAGTTGTGAGCGTAAATTCTAATTATTGTCAATTAGTGCTCATTATTGCTTGTTAAGTGCTGTTAAAAACACTGATTGACTGTTAAGCCAATTAAGTTGCACACATTGTTATAGTATATTCTTGGATTTTGGCACAGATCTCTAGGCGCGCTATATAGAATCTGGCAGTTAGCAGTCCTTGAGTGCCAGAAGCTGAAGGATTTCTAGCCTGTGAAAGATGCTGTCCCAGCTGGAAGTTCACACCAATGTGTCATTAATATGTGGTACACATTATTAGAAAGAAATGTGACAATAATACAGACGATAATATGGATTGAATGGGTTAAAAATGAAGATGCATCAGCTCTTCAAACCAGTTAAATTTTCAATTTCTTCTTCACTCGGACAAATAGTTCAATTAAGTTTAGCTGCCTTCAAATTTAAAAATAATTTGTTCTGCTCCTCTCAGTTAGATTGCACCACACATTTTCAATGGCTTAAATTCATTTGATATATTCAAAGGCTTTCCATTACAAAACTGAGAGCTGGAAGGATGAGAGTCCTTTCTGCTTGCAGTAATTCAGTTCACATCTGTCTGGCCTCTGCTTTCTAAATCTGTTGATCCTGTCCTCAGCCACCTTTTTAAAGGTATTAAACAGGAGATACTTTCAGAGATACTGAAAAACATTTTTGTATCTTACTAGGTTTCTAAAATATTAATTTAAATTTATGACATACGTTCACACTCAAATTATCAGAATTTGAATTTCTGTATGTTTTTATTGGGATTTGCTTTTTCTCTAATAACATCTCTTTTTCACATCATCTGTGTGTGTAGCTATGTGATCACCCCCAGGTCTGGGGCTTACCTGGCAGGAATTCCCCTTAGGCAGACTTCCTTAGTCCCTGAATGTTTTGCACCTGGTGTATCCGCCTGAGGAAGAAGAGTGTTCTTGGGTGGGAGTTCCCTCTCTCCTCCCCACCCCCAGAAAACCAAACATGACTGTGAACAGGGTTGGTGAACACTGTTTAAAAGTTTATACAACTCTAAGTTTATAGCAAGAGCCAACAGTTCACTTAACTGCTGATATAGTAAACTCCTTGAAGCATAACTATTCAAAGAACAGCAAGAATCCTTTATACAGTGTGTTCCTATAAAGCATCATGCACAACAGAAAAAGGCCATATGATAAATCAGCATGTTCAGGGTTAGGCCAGAAAAATTATACTTGCATTTCAGTTTTATAATCGGCTTTTGCATCTTCTCTGAAGCAAACGTAAGCTTCTGAAAAATGCTCATTTGGACCAGCACTTGAAACAAGTGATTGAGGGAGTAATTATATTTAGAAGTGTCCGGAATATGACTCTTATAGTTGCTGACACTTACATATGGAAGTAGCAAAATGTCGCTTCCACATAAAATTTCCAACAAATGAGCCTGCTTCTTTTCTGTGCATGTAGGTCCTTGAAATTGAATCTCCCATTATAAGTGCCAGCAGATATATATATATTTGCTAGTGTCCTATAAAAGGCCCCACATTCAGCAGTTAGTAAAATATTTTGGGAATTATGAATGCTTCAACATGGATATTCCAATCCCTACCTCAGTGTTTTATGCAGATTTTATAAACCTATATACCTAAGAGGTGCCCCAAGGGATTTAGCTTTAAATTTCAGAAAGGTGAACAAAATACTTCCCCATGCACTTCTCCAAGCCTCAGGTCCAAACAATAAGTCAGCCAGGATTTATACCCGTTCTGATAGAGGTCTAAGTGCTAATGGGTAAAAGTGCCACTGAATATGTGTATTGCCAGTATAAAATACTGCAATACATGTACAATATACATAAGTACGTAAGTATTGCCATACTGGGACAGACCAAAGGTCCATCAAGCCCAGCATCCTGTTTCCAACACTGGCCAATCCAGGTCACAAATACCTGACAAGATCCCAAAAAAGAACAAAACATTTTATGCTGCTTATCCCAGAAATAAGCAGTGGATTTTCCCCAAGTCTATTTTAATAGTGGTCTATGGACTTTTCCTTTAGGAAGCTGTCCAAACCTTTTATAAACTCCGCTAAGCTAACCGCCTTTATCACATTCTCTGGCAACGAATTCCAGAGTTTAATTACACGTTGAATGAAGAAAAATTTCTCCAATTCGTTTTAAATTTACTACTTTGTAGCTTCATTACATGACCTGAAGGACTGCTGAGAACATGCCTTCTTTATATCTCTGTATGCAGCCAGATATATACATAAGTAAAACTATTCCCAAATTACAGATTGTATGTATATGCCAATTTACACGTAAAAATCCGCTTTTCACAATTGCAGACTGCTCCTAAGGCTCCTATATTTTATAACATCTCAACCTATAACTGTATTTCTATACGTTCTATGTAGTTTTTCAAAAATGTATCACTAAAAAAATGGATAATCGTAAAAGTATAGTTATTTGGTTGATGCCCAGCTTGATGCTTACTATATAATATTTTATGATGCAGTCCCTTGACATTACCTTTTATATTTTTGTCGATGATGTCCAATTACTTTTTCTCCTTGAGGATTCTTCTGTGTCAACAATTGATGAAGTCTCTTTGAAAATGGCTAAGATTGCCAACTGCTAAACAATAACAAACTGAAATCAAATGTTTCAAAAACTGTTGCAGTATTTTTTTCAACTAGTTAGCCCTGGCCTTCCTTGGCCTCTTATGCTATGGGATTTGCATATTCCACAGAAAGACACTGTTAAGATTCTTGGAGTAATAATTGACAATTATCTCTGTCAGCATATTTCTTCCGTTGAAGGAAGAGTCATTTTTACTCTGAGGCAGATTAGAGCCGCTCATTCATTCTTTGACCTGCAGTCTCTTTGCTTGTTTATCCATACTTCATTCCTCTCCAGTCTGGACTACTGTAATTCTCTTTTCCATGGTCTTCCACATTACTAATTACATCATCTATAGTTGTTCCAAAACACTGCAGTAAAATTAATTTACAGTGCCAAAAAATATGATAGTTTCACTCCTCTCCTGAAATTCAAACACTGGCTTCACATATATGTTCACATTATTTTTAAGGTACAGTGGAATGCTGATTTTCCAGATGTCCAATTATCTGGAGCAGTGCACAGTAGCATGGCTACAGGTGGGCCTGGTTGGAAACAGGCCCACCTAGCAGCAATGAATTACTCCCTCTTCTCCCACTGATGGCCCAGCATCTGCCCCCTCTCTGAACCTTCCCCGTTGTACCTTCCCAGCGATTTATTCTCACAGCTTGTGCTGGCCCCTCAGGAAATGACATCATTGAGAGCGGGGATGCAGCAGAGAAAAACCCTGCCCTTTCCTTTTCCTCCTGACTCCCACGCAGAAAGTTTTCTAGAGTACAGTGCTGCACCAAGAAAATTTAAATAGTGTCAACGTGAAAAATGGTAGTTTTGTCATTAAAAGACAAAATAGACATTGTGGAGAAGTTAAGAAAGGCAACTAGAGGAGAAACACCTCTGGGAGTCAGAGGAGGAACTTTCCCTGTACTCCAAATGTCACCACTGTCCACAATGAGTAGAGGAGTAGCCTAATGGTTAGAATACAGGCCTGAAATGCAGGGAAGTCAGATTCAAATCCCACTGCTACTCCTTGTCTTCTTAGTTATGGAACCTTCAATTGTTTCAAGAACAATGAAATTGTAAGTCCTATGGGGACTGGAAAAAACCTAATATACCTGAATGTAAACCACCTTGAGCTACTACTGAAAAGGCTGGAAAATCCTTGTTTTCCAGGTACAATTAATCATGCTTGCATGCCACTAGTGAGTTGAGGGGCAAGACAGGCACATCTCCTCTAGTACATCAACAACTCAAGAGGCATGATTCTGTAGTTATGTTATTGGAATATGAAGATACATATTCTACTTGCCCTGCTCTCTTTTGAGAAGCATCGATCCTTTCATCTTCTAGATATTGTATCATGATTAACAGTAGGCATTCTCTTGTCCAGTTGACCAAGTCATATTTTTTACCAATTTAGATGATTATCTGTAAGGTGTTTTTGAAACTTTGTAGCATAGGCGTAGACTGGGGGGGCGAGGGGAGGCAATGCCCCCCCAAACGACGACGAGGCGCCGCCACGCCATTAGTTTAAAAAAAAACCGCACGCACGCGCTCCTCTCCATCCGCTTGGCTTCCCTGCTCTCTCTCTGTCTGCGTCCCGCCTTCCTCTGACGTCAGAGGAAGGCGGGACGCAGACAGAGAGGGCAGGGAAGCCAAGCGGAGTAGCGGACGGAGAGGAGCGTGTCCGTCTACCCCTCTCTCTTCCTCCCTCTCTCCCTCCGCCGCAGGCAGCAGTCTTTTCCAGCGTTCCTGGCAGCGGTAGCGTTGTACACGCTGCCTTCGGCTCTGCCCTGAAGCCTTCTCTTCAAGTTCCTGTTCCCGCATAGGTGGGAACAGGAACTTGAAGAGAAGGCTTCCGGGGCAGACCGAAGGCAGTGTGTACATCGCTACCGCTGCCAGGAAAGCTGAAAAAGCTGAAGACTGTTGCCTGCGCTGGAGGGAGGGAGGGAGGAAGAGAGGGGGTAAACGGAGTCACCATCTTGGACCTCGCGGAGGGGGGGGGGAGCAGAGGGAAGATGGATGGTACTGGGAGGGGTGGGGAGCAGAGGGAAGGAGCAAGAGATGGATGGGACTGGGAGGGGTGGGGAGCAGAGGGAAGGAGCAAGAGATGGATGGGACTGCGAGGGGTGGGGAGCAGAGGGATGGACCAGGAGATGGATGGGATTGGGAGAGGTCAGGCACAGCAGAGGGAAGGAGCAGAAGATGGATGGGACGGAGGGCTGGTGAGCAGAGGGAAGGAACAGAAGATGGATGGGACTGGGAGGGGTGGGGAGCAGAGGGAAGGAGCAAGAGATGGATGGGACTGGGAGGGGTGGGGAGCAGAAGGAAGGAGCAAGAGATGGATGGGACTGCGAGGGGTGGGGAGCAGAGGGAAGGAGCAAGAGATGGATGGGACTGCGAGGGGTGGGGAGCAGAGGGATGGACCAGGAGATGGATGGGATTGGGAGAGGTCAGGCACAGCAGAGGGAAGGAGCAAGAGATGGATGGGACTGGGAGGGTGGGGAGCAGAGGGAAGCCTACTGGAAAGAAGACACTGCATAAAACAGAATACACTGGGACCAAAGCGAATAGAAAAACTAAATGATCAGACAACAAAGGTAGATAAAAGTATTTTATTCATAATTTATTAATTGAAATGTGTCAGCTTTTTGAAATGTGCATCTGTGATATTTTGCCTGTAAATTTCAATTCCTTCCTCCATATTAGCATATCATTTGCATATGTATATATGCAAATGATATGCTAATATGCTCCGCCCATTCTTTGCCCCCCCAAATGAAACAGTCAAACTACGCCTATGCTTTGTAGTGTTAGTGATTTTGTTCACTTCTCCCATTAATACACTTTTATCTGCAATAGAAAGGCTAGTTTTGTTTATCTTTTTGATTTGATTGCTGATTTCTAGCTTGAAAGAATTAGGCTCCTATACTCAGAAAGGCACCTAAAATAATTTTCTGTTTATGGGTGCCTTAACTTTAACTGTCCAAGGGACCCTGTTACTAAAGGGCATTAAGCCCTAATGCTCACTTAACACACAAGAAAACATGTAGAGGAAAACACGGTAAAGCTTTTTGCGGTAATTTCCCCTTTTCTGTGTGCTAATATGCATTATTTTTCTAAAATATTTTTGGGAGATGGTGTGTCATGGATGTAGAAGCATTATCCAGCTAGCTGGATAATGCAGACTTAATGCAGCAGAATTTAGCAGCTCATAAATAGGAAGCAATTACTATGGAGCTTTGTAAGTCTGTGCTTTGAAAATGAGCCTCAATAAATGCTCCGGTGTTAGTTTTTTGCTGCAAGTCCTGCACACTAATGGAAAAATGAGTGCAGGCTCTGCAAATATTCATATATTTAAAAAGCTCTAAATACTGCCACATTAAATCTGGGTTTAACGCACGAGAAGCTCCTGCATTCAAACATTTTAAGCTCAAATTTTAATTAGTTTTAGTTAAAGGGCCCCTAATCAGCACTAATGCTTAACTTCATTCATCCTCTTAATCCCCACAGATGGCTCTGACCCCTCTTAATGTGCCTCAGTACTCTATGATTTAAG
Source organism: Microcaecilia unicolor (assembly GCF_901765095.1). Lineage (NCBI taxonomy): Eukaryota > Metazoa > Chordata > Amphibia > Gymnophiona > Siphonopidae > Microcaecilia > Microcaecilia unicolor. The sequence continues at coordinate 368,986,166 of NC_044031.1, read as the reverse complement.
AATCTTACATCTGGGTGCTCTGAGCCACCAAATTTTTAAACTCAACATTTTGTTTAGGGGCCTGTTTACTAACGTGTGGTAGGCCTTTGCACTTACTGCATGTTAGGTGCAAAAGTTAATATGCTGTAAGTAGAAATCTCGTGCAGTAAATGAATACTTATTTCAGATATCCTAAAAACCTGACTGGTTGGGTATACCTCAGGACAGGTTTGGGAACCACTGTTGTAGGTGGTAACAATATAAGCAGCAGTGCAGTGGTTACTGCGGAAAATGGAGGTCTTGTCTTGCAGAATAAATTAGAAAGGCCCTGGAGAATTTGACAAGGCAGGGTAATCTCAGCTTATCAATTTTCTTCAACTTCCACTATTTTCTTCTGAAAAAATGTTTACAAAATTCTTGGTTGGAATTCTTAAAGGTTCCTCCTGACTATTCCACTTTTTCAAGGGCATATTATTACCATCATTTAAGAAGAAATCTTTGGGAGCCAATAAGAAACTTCCTAAAATATGAATGTTCCAGGTGTGATGTTTTTGCTTGAAAAATCATAATTCTGCAAGTGCTGTATCTGCAATGTTAATTGTGACTTTGACCTTAAGCCCAGATTTGAAATTTGCATCTCTATTTTTTTTAAGAAATCAGAATACTTCCCTTTTGAGTTGTACTGTGAGGATATTTGTTTCTGGATGTCAGTAAGGAAACTCAAGAAAAGGAAGAAGCAGTCAAGAGAATGGGGGTATTCAGCAGTCCTGAGGTTCTTCACTTGAGAGTCCCTTTCTTTTTACAGTTAACTTGTAAATGTACTGGAAAGTATCACTCATTTAAGTACATAAGTAATGCCATACTGGGAAAATACCAAAGGTCCATCGAGCCCAGCATCCTGTCCCCGACAGCGGCCAATCCAGGCCAAGGGCACCTGGCAAGCTACCCAAAAGTACAAACATTTTATACAAGTTATTCCCGCAATTGTGGATTTTTCCCAAGTCCATTTAGTAGTGGTGTATGGACTTGTCCTTTAGGAAACCGTCCAACCCCTTTTTAAACTCTGCCAAGCTAACCACCTTCACTACGTTCTCCGGCAACGAATTCCAGAGTTTAATTATGCGTTGGGTGAAGAAAACTTTTCTCCTATTTTAAATTTACTACATTGTAGTTTCATCGTATGTCCCCTAGTCCTAGTATTTTTGGAAAGCATGAACAGACGCTTCACATCCACCTGTTCCACTCCACTCATTATTTTATATACCTCTATCATGTCTCCCCTCAGCTGTCTCTTCTCCAAGCTGAAAAGCCCTAGCCTTCTTAGTCTTTCTTCATAGGGAAGTTGTCCCATCCCCGCTATCATTTTTGTCGCCCTTCGCTGCACCTTTTCCAGTTCTACTATATCTTTCTTGAGATGTGGCGACCAGAATTGAACACAATACTCAAGGTGTAGTCGCACCATGGAGCGATACAACAGCATTATAACATCCTCACATCTGTTCACCATACCTTTCCTAATAATACCCAACATTCTATTCGCTTTCCTAGCCGCAGCAGCACACTAAGCAGAAGGTTTCAGTGTATTATCAACGATGACACCCAGATCCCTTTCTTGGTCCGTAACTCCTAACATGGAACCTTGCATGACGTAGCTATATTTCGGGTTCTTTTTTCCCACATGCATCACCTTGCACTTGTTCACATTAAATGTCATCTGCCATTTAGCCGCCCAGTCTCCCAGTCTCGTAAGGTCCTTCTGTAAGTTTTCTCAATCCTCTTGCGAGTTAACGACTTTGAATAACTTTGTGTCATCAGCAAATTTAATTACCTTGCAGGTTACTCCCATCTCTAAATCATTTATAAATATATTAAAAAGCAGCAGTCCTAGCACTGACCCCTGCTACCCTTCTCCATTGTGAATACTGCCCATTTAACCCCACTCTCTGTTTCCTATCCTTCAACCAGTTTTTAATCCACAATAGGACATTGAGGGGCATAATCGAATGAAAACGTCTATCTCCATGGGCGTTTATCTCCGAGAATGGGTCCGTGAAGGGGCGGACCGAACCGTATTTTCGAAAAAAATAGACGTCCATGTTTATTCGACAATTTGTAAGCTGGGTGTTTTTGTTTTTCAGCGATAATGGAAAATGAAAGCGCCCAGCTCAAAAACGAATAAATCCAAGGCATTTGTTCGTGGGAGGGGCCAGGAGTCGTAGTGCACTGTCCCCCCTCACATGCCAGGACATCAACCGGGCACCCTAGGGGGCACTTTAAAAAAAACAAAAAAAAAGGTAAAAGATCTCCCAGGTGCATAGCACCCTTCCCTTGTGTGTTGAGCCCCCCAAATCCCCCTCAAAACCCACTGCCCACAAGTCTACACCATTACTATAGTCCTAAGGGGTGAAGGGGGGCACCTACATGTGGGTACAGTGGGTTTGGGGGGTTGGACGACTAATAAGCATTAAGCAGCACAATTGTAACAGGTAGGGGAGGGATGGGCCTGGGTCCACCTGCCTGAAGTCCACTGCACCCCCTAACAACTGCTCCAGGGACCTGCATACTGCTGCCAGGGAGGTGGGTATGACATTTGATGGTGAAAATAAAAAGTTGTGAAACATCATTTTTTTGTGGTGGGAGGGGGTTTGTGACCACTGGGGGAGTCAGGGGAGGTCATCCCTGATTCCCTCCAGTGGTCATCTGGTCATTTAGGGCACTTTTTGGGGCCTTATTCGTGGAAAAACAGGGTCCAGGAAAAGTGCCCTAAATTCTTGCTAAAAACGCATATTTTTTTTCCATTATCGGCGAAAGGCGCCCATCTCTGATCGGCCGATAACCACGCCCCAGTTCCGCCTTCACCACGCCTTCGACACGCCCCCATCAACTTTGTCCGCATCCGCGATGGAGTGCAGTTGAAAACGTCCAAATTCGGCTTTTGATTATACAGCTTTATTCGCTTTTGTGAGATAAACTTCTATCTCCCGATTTGGGTCACAATATAGGCGTTTTTCTATTTCGATTATAAGCAGGATTGCCTCCTATCCCATGACCCTCCAATTTCCTCTGTAGCCTTTCATGAGGTACCTTATCAAACGCCTTTTGAAAATCCAGATACACAATATCACCGGCTCCCATTTGTCCACATGTTTGTTTACTCCTTCAAAGTAAATTGGTCAGGCAAGTATATGTATATGTTTTATACTCTCAGTTAATAGCCTTTTTTCAGTACCATGGTGCAATTCTTTTTCTTGCCAGTTATTTAATGTGAAAATTGAAAATGTACTTAACTAAGTAGTACTACACATTTACACAGGTACTTAGAATAAAGAGGACACTCACCTGAAGAACCCCAGGCCAGAGGAGGATAGCTTCTTCCTCTTCTGAGTTTCCTTAGTAGTATTCAGAAATATCCTCCCTGGACAATGCAAAAATGAACTAGCTAGATTCCTAAAAAAAAAACTAATGAAGAAGCCAGTCTCTGAGCTTAGCTGAAAGCCATATCACAATTAATATTGTGTATACAGCTATTTTAGAATTAGATTTTTTAAAGTAAAGATATCACATCCAGAACATCCATACTTCGAGAGGTTTCTTTGTGGCCTCTCAAAGTTTTCTACTTAAAAGATGGCAAGTAATATATACTTGAAAAGAAATGGAAGATTCTTAGAAGATGCCTTCGGAATTTTAAACAAATATTTTCTAATCATTCTTTTAGGAGAAACTAATGGCAATTTAGGAAAGTTAATAAATTGAAGTTTTTACTGCTTTGTCATATTTTCCAATGGCACAATCTTATTATGCTGAGCTACATTATCCTTAAACCAAAGATGTATTCAAAACTTGAACTGTTTGCAATTTAATTTTGTTTTTCCCCAAAGCCTTTCATCTTCATTTTTCTGGAATTTATAAGCAGTTTCTTAGAGTTTCAAATTCAAGGTATGTGAGATGAGCTCGTCCCATCTTAAGAGGGCTTCCATAATTGTTTCTAGGGCAAAATTCTTAGAATATATCAATGAAATGTCACAGGGGAGAAAATTCCTCATCAGACCTACTATGCCCTTTGGTCCTTCATCTTCAAGAAGTAGCCATTCAGTCTAATCTTGGCATTTATAGACCGCTTACCCCTGCTATACCCTGGATTCTATATAGCGCGACTCAAGTTTGATATGCAAATATAGTTGTATTCTATATCTGCATGCACAACTTAATTAGTTAAGCCAATCAGTTCTGATAATTGTTACTATGCTGAGATTGGGAGGCGGGGCTGGTGTTTGGGAGGCGGGACTAGTGCTGGGCAAGACTTGTACGGTCTGTGCCCTGAAAATGGCAGATACAAATCAAGGTAAGGTATACACAAGAAGTAGCACATATGAGTTTATCTTGTTGGCATCTACTATGTTAATTACCAATTAAGCAATTATTGACACTAATTGGCACTAATTAGAATTTACGCGCAGAAATTCTTAAGCATATTTTGTAATGTGATGCGTAGAAATTCTAAGTTGCATAGTTGAAAGGGGGCATGGAATGGGCGGGTCTTAGGCATTTCTAAAATCTATGCTTATTGTTATAGAATACACCCAGTCGACACCTAACTTAGGTGTCAGGATTTACACTAAATTTTACTTGCGTAACTGCCCACTACTAAATATAGTCACCCAAATGGCACTCAGCATATTTGGGAATTTGAGCGTATTCTATAAAGTACGCCTAAATTAAACTAAGTATTTCATTTTGGCACCAATTTTTTTAAGCGTGATATATAGAATGTAGTCCTATAGGTCCAAAATGGTTTTGATGAGATTTACCAGATAGGCACTGAGAATGGACAGTTGTTTGAAAGAAAAGACTAAATATTTATCAAAACCCAACAGAGGGGATATTTTACTAAAGATTAGCTTGGGTTATCTGCAGCAGGGGCCGTAGGAATAAAATGGACCCTGCTGCAGATAACTCGAGTTAATCTTTAGTAAAAGACCCCAAGAATTAGCAATTTTCTTGTGCTAAATATTTATAAAAATAGAAACATTAAAAAAAAAATAAAAGAACGGCTACATATGAACCCACAGACCTCCCTTCCTCCTTTATTTCAGCTCAGACTTGTTTAGGCTGTCCTCTGTATATAAAATAAATTGAACGAAATCTGAGGTAATGCCTCTCAATATATATTGTTAAAGATGAATTTTCTTCTTATCCTTTCAGTGGCAAAATAGTGGTCTGAATTATCTTGGTATAAAATTATATGCTGATGTTCAAGATGTAGTGTCTAATAATTAACATTTTGTATTGCATAAAGTGCAAATATTATGTGATAAATAGTCACCATTATTTTTGAGTTGGTAGGGTAGGTTAGCAACCATCAAAATGTCGATCTTCCCTATTATCATATACTGTATGTCAATTATACCTATCTTCTTTCGCATAAGTTCTACAAAGTTATTGATAAAATATAATTACAATTCCTGTGGCAAGGGAAGAAACTCAGGATTGCCTTAGAGACCTTACAAAAAGTACAGGAACAAGGTGGTGTGAATTTTCCACATTTTTATAACTATCAATCCGCCTTCATTTCATGTCAAAGAATACTTTGGCTACAACCCTTGGATCACTTTGATCAACCCTCATGGCTAAAAGTGGAAAGAATGACTGTAACACTATATCCTCTTGCTTCTCTCATTAGTTCTAATATGTTCAATGAAATAAAAGAGAATCCTGTTCTTTTGACGACTTGTAGAGCAATAACCTTATTGGATGCTGTACTCCTTCCTACCACTAATATGACTAAGCAATGCTCATTATAGTTGGATTCATGCTTTCTAGTGGAAGGAAAGCTTGTTCATTGGAGTCTTTGGTCAAAAATTGGTCTTTGGACTTTAGATCACATAATGTCTAGACAGAGGCTTCTCTCATTTAAGGTATTAGAAGAAGAAATTTGGGCTTCCATTCTCGCAATTTTATCATTGGATGCAGTTGAGTCATATATATGCTTCATTCTTGGAAGGTCGACTGAAATCTTTATTTATTTATTTATTTATTACATTTGTATCCCACATTTTCCCGCATAGCAGTAGGTTCAATGTGGCTTACAGGTTCCAGAGAGGAGAGTACCAACTCCGGGAATATATACAGAGTGGAAAATAGAGTACCAGTAGGTGCAAGGAAGCTGATAAGGTTCCGGAAAAGAGAATACAACTCTGTGACAAATATATAGTAGCATATAGAGAGAAGTAATCCCAAGGAGGCTAACAAGTATTTTGATTGAGAATTGTGAAGGACTGCAAAGTCAAAGTATTTCCTAGACAAACTCAGAAAAGACGTCAGTCTTTTTTGAAACTTCGTGATCGTGTATTGTCACAGGGGGGAATTTTCTGGCTTAATTTTCCTTGCAAATGTGTTGTTAAATTTCAATCAATTAAATATGTTTTCTTTGAGAGTGATCAGTTAGCAAAATTCCTGGACTCCAGACAAGAACCAGCCGTAAACTCTCTTGTGCTTCCTCCATTAGTATCTACTCCGTGATAGGATAAGTGGGAACATGTTCTATTCATTTTTTCCTATGTTAACCAATTTTTGAATTGTGCCTTGCCTAGAATTGTGGACTTTAGCAGTAATTATCATTTAATAGATTTTCTTTATAAAATATTTTCTTGTATGGTATGATAATACTCCTTTTCTGTACAAGTGTATCTTGTAAAATTCATTAAAATTACAAATAAATTAAAAAAAAAAAAAAAAGAATTGTGAAGGACTGTAAAGTTTTAAGTTTTTGAATTATGCAATTTACCCAATTTGGAAGTGTGCAGTGATTAAGAAAGTAATCTGTTACCCACTCTATCTGGCATTGTGTCACTATGTACTATATTCAAGGATGTGGGTCTACCTACCTCATCAGTCTATAAGCATATACAACATTTTTCTTTAACCCCACCTCTACAGCCTTTGAAATCTATTTGGAAATTTGAACTGAAAGATGGGATATAAGAATCTACATGGCAATCCTTTTGGCTATGTGAAATTCATTGTACTGTGTCTGCATCATTGATGCAATCTTTATATTTGTTTGGACACAGAGAGGGGCATTTTCAAAAGAAAAGTCCAAGTTGGGATTTGGACATCTTTGTAAAACGTCCAAATCCGGGGGCGGGGAAAACCGTATTTTCAAAAAAAGATGGACGTCCATCTTTCATTTCAAAAATACCAAGGACGTCCTTGGATTTGGACATCCTTAGGGATGGACGTCCTTAGACATGGACGACTTTGACTTTCGGCGATTTTCGAAACCTAAGACGTCCATGTCAAAAACGTCCAAATGCAAGCCATTTGGACGTGGATGGAGCCAGCATTTGTAGTGCACTGGTCCCCCTGACATGCCAGGACATCAACCAGGCACCCTAGGGGGCACTGCAGTGGACTTCATAAATTGCTACGAGGTGCATAGCTCCCTTACCGTGTGTGCTGAGCCCCCCAAACCCCCCTCAAAACCCACTATCCCCAACTGTACACCACTACCATAGCCCTTAAGGGTGAAGGGGGACACCTAGATGTGGGTACAGTGCATTTGTGGTGGGTTTTGGAGGGCTCGCTGTTCCTCCACAAATGTAACAAGTAGGGGGGGGTATGGACCTGGGTCCGCCTGTCTGAAGTGCACTGCACCCACTAAACCTGCTCCAGGGACCTGCATGCGCTGTCATGAACCTGAGTATGACATCTGAGGCTGGCACAAAATTTTTTTATAGATGTTTTTTGGAGGGTGGGAGGTGGTTAGTGACCACTGGGGGAATAATGGGAAGTCATCCCTGATTCCCTCCGGTGGTCATCTGATCATTTCGGGCACCTTTTTGTGCCTTATTCGTAAAAAAAACACATCTGGGTGAATACGTCCAAGTTTTACTTCAGGACGTCCCTGCTTTTTTCGATTATGGCTCAAAGACATCCAAGTGTTAGGTACGCCCAAGTCCCGCCTCCGACACGCCCCCTTGCAATTTGGACGGGTTTTAATTATACCGATTTGCACGTCTCTAGGAGATGGACATCCATGTTCCGATTTATGTCAAAAGATGGACATCCATCTCTTTCGAAAATGAGCCTGAGAGTCATGGCTAGACCACTGTTTTCCAAGTCCAGTCTTGGAATACTACTTGCCAGTCAGGTTTTCAGGATATCCACAATGAATATATATGAACTTGATTTGCATACATTGGCTTCATTATATGCAATCTCTTTCATGTATATTCATTGTGGATATCCTGAAAAACCTGATTGGCAAGGGGTACACCAGGACCGGACTTGGGAAACACTGGGCTAGATTACACCATCTTCATCTAAGGCCCTCTAACTTGTGTTGGTCCTGTACATTATCTGCTGGTAATTTAGACCATAGTTGTTTTACTGCCCTAAAGTACAAGAATTTTGGAAATCGATATGGATGAAAATGTCTCTTGTTTTTAATTTTCAATTTTCATTGAGTTCCTGGGCCTGTTGGCTTGTGCCCCCTCCCTGAGGCTTTAAACCTGCTTTGCGTCAGCATTTGTAAGTGGAGGAAACACTTGTGACCTTCTTTAATATCATTGTGCATTCTTATTATGCTTCTGTGACTGCTACAGTGCTCTGAAGTGATCGGGATCAGGGCCAGCAGACGAAATCCAAGATGGCGAAGGATGGTTCGTCTGGTTCCTCCTCTGTCAGATTAGCTTGGGTGTCCAAGATGGCTATGGAAATAAGATCTTTGCTGAAGAGTTAATTTGATCAAAAGTTACAAAAAAATATTGGACAGATTGCCCCAGCCTGAACACACCCCATGTCTTCCATGGTGACTTGATTACTTGGATATTGGGGCTACTCATCTGGCACCTCAAGTAGGGGGAGATGCTTGTGGCTCAACTTGGAAAATAGATTTTCTGTTTTCTGTAGCTTTTCTGATGCTGCTACTTGCAATACTAGATGGAGTCTACAGCCTAGTATCAGCATCTTTCCTTGTGCCTAGCTGAAAATGTTTATTTTTTTAATGCAAATGATGAGACAAGCAACTTTTTGAAGATTCCTTTCCTGTACTAATGGTCTTCTGACAGTACATGAATTTTACATTATGTGGATTCTCAAATAGTTTAAAATGCCCCCACACCTATGATGATTTATGAGACACTATTTACTTGGGGACCATTGCTGCTGGAACAGGACTCAGGTCAAAGCAGAAGGCACACACTCCAATTCCTGCTGTATCTATGGGAGTAATCTTGGACCTGGAAGTATCATTTTCTATTTCTTCACCTCTTAGCAAACTTAAAACTAGATTTTCAGATGCCTTTTCACTTACAAAACATCTAATATCTGGTGATTCTGGATATCACTTACATGAGGATTCTTCAGATTCTGTATCTACCAAAACCCATGCCATACACTTCTCAACAGAGAACAGGGTATGCCTGTAACTCTCCTCTGCTGCCAGTGGCTTTACCTGTTGCAGGTCTCCTGCCTATTCTGTACTATATCTGCTTCCTTTTGATCCTCTACATCTGGAGGTACTCTTCTCTTAAAGGAATCTTTCTTTAGCTTAGCTGTTGGACTATAGGGGATGGGAGACTGTTCAGAACATAAGCATTGCCATACTGGGACAGAAGGTCAATCAAGCCCAGTATCCTGTTTCCAACACTGGCCAATCCAGGTCATAAGTACCTGGCAAGACCCAAAAAGAGTAAACAGACTTTGATTCTTATCCCAGCAGTGAATTTTCCCAAGTTCATCTTATTAATAGTTTATGGATTTTTCTTTTAGGAACTTGTCCAAACCTTTGTTTTTTAAATCCTACTAAGCTAACTGCTTTGACTACATTTTCTAGCAATGAATTCCAGACTTTAATTATACATTGAGTGAAGAAATATTTTCTCCAGTTTGTTTTAAATTTACTGCTTAGCAGCTTCATTGTGTGCTCCCTAGTCCTTGTAATTTTGGACAGCATAAAAAAGCAATCATGTCTACCCATTTCACTCCACTCAGTATTTTGTAGACCTCTATCATATCTCCCCTCAGCCACCTCTTCTGCAAGCTGAAGATCCCTAGTCATTTTAGCCTTTCTTCATAGGGAAATAGTCCCATCCCCTTTATCATTTTTTACTCCCTTCTCTGCACCTTTTCTAATTCCTCACTTTGTTTTTTAAATATGGTAACCAAAATTGCAAACAATATTTGAGGTGCGATCACACTATGGAGCGATACAGAGGCATTATAATATTTTTCCTCCATTCCTTTCTTAATAATTCCTAACATTCTAGTTGCTTTTTTTGCCACCACTGCACACTAAGCTCCTCTAGGGGCTGTGTTTATTAAGCTGCACTGTAGGCGCAAACCTTTTAGTGCATGCTAAAAATTAGCAAGTGCTAACGCTAGAGACACCCATAGGAATATAATGGGTGTCTCTATTGTTAGGGTACACTAATTTGTAGCACACTATAACATTTGCACACCTACAGCACACCTTAGTAAACGGGGTCCTAGGTCTGCTTATCTAGCCTCCAGAGATTGGACCCTTTATCTGAGTGCTAAGAGCTCTTTGTATCAAGTGTGCATATATGACCTCTCACCAACTTGGAGGTAAACATGTGAAACTGAGTGCAAAAGACTGGATAAGCCCCCATCTCACTGCTGGTCTACTGCCTGCATCTTACTTTTTAAGTAAGTTGCCAATGGAGTAAGCATGTATAAATTGAAGGCCCTTAAGATTGCTAATTATATTCTAGACTATGCTAGTATTCTAGTATTTAGGGTTTCTTTAAATATTTGCCTCTATAGAACTGTGTTTCTAAGAGCTAATAACTGGCTGATAGAGATGCCCTAATTAAACTTTCTGGTCTCCTAATTGGTTGATAGGCCTATAAATCAAAGATCAGGGCAGGGTTCCCTGGGTGGGATGAGTTAAAGTCTAAACAGAGGTTTCCTTGGACTATTATCTGTGCTATGCATGGATGCTATGGTAAACTTTAAAGAAGTATCTTCAAATGCTAGCCTGTGAAACTGTGAGAGAGTTGAAATCTAAAGTAAAACTATTCCCTAAACTGCCTTTGCTAAATAAGCAGAGTAACTTAAAATACAGACATTGAGATAACCTATTTAACTCAGTCTACTTTTCCCAAGTTCAAAAGCAATTTCCCAGCAGGTTGCATACTCACCAGTGAAGTTCTCTTCTTCTGTGGAAGTCTTTTCACAGCACCTCTTTTGGCCCTAGATCTCAGCTGGCTTCCTTTCTCTGCTTCTATTACCATTCTGCACCTAAGCCTTCCAAACACTGATTTGATCAAACTATGTTATAATATCTATGGGGCAAGGACTGTCACTCATGTATATATCTGTCTTGCATTGCATAAACCTCACAGCATTTTAGAAATTATGTGTAAGGATGAAGAAGGATTTATCAAAGGCTGTAATACTATGGATAATATCTGGAAAGTGTTTAATTTAATATAGACACCAGCATACAAAAGTGTCCCAGTGATGGTGGTAGCTGTTGATGCTGAAAAAGCATTTGACAGAATGTACTGGCCATATGCATAAAAGATTATTTAAAAAATAAGACCGTGTGGGGTGTACACAGATTACGCTCTTTTTGGGGTGTAATTGGGAACGTGATAGTATAGATTACAGAAACACTTAACACATGCATGCTTTGGTATTAGACTGTGTAGTTTCTGGAAAATAACAGCATTCCCTTTAACTATAGACCTGAATTTGTAACTCCAAAAATATAATGGAGCTAATTCCACACACCTAAGGTATTATAAAAATAAATGCTTATTTATTTACATAGCAGCAAGAACAATGAAAAGGCAAGAATAGTGACACGGATGGTCTTATCATAGAAACAGCTCAGAGTGAACACACATAAATCCCTAAACTAGGCTTCTAATACAGTCAGCTAACCTCATAGTACTATACAGCAATTACATGGCAGCAATACAACCTGGACAGTGATGGCACATGATGTCTCCTCAGACAGGCCAGTCAGATGGCAGAGCAGGAGCTGCACTTTAGATCAGATGGAATGTAAACAGCCATTTTCCTCAGATATGAGCCTCTTTTATGTAGATATTGCAGGCTGAAGCTGAGTCGGTGACATGCACTCTTGGCCTTGCTGTTGATTCACAAGAACTTTGTCTTACAAGTTGTGACTTGAGGGGGCACAATATTGTCCCACTGGCATTTAACCCTAAAGTCATTGTTCAAGAAAACAAGTGCTTTTCTTGGGTGAAGACGAGCCTCAAAGACTACAACACAAGCTTGTGAATTCCCCTTGTGGTGATGTAATGTTATTCTCCTTGCCCACTGGCAGCCTTAGTAATGTTTTGCAGTGTCCTTGCAGATTGCACAGAAGTCAGAGGCCTAACAAGCAACAGGTCTTGTCAGTGAAAGATGAAGTTAGCCAAAGACTGTATTTTAATATCAGGTTTGTAATGCTGGAAGGTGCCATGTATTAATATAACTTTGTTATATAGTGGCATGTTGTACTGCATATAGTGTCTTTTGCTACTCCAGCTGGCCTAAGTTGTGAAACTTTTTAAATGGATAAGGCTGATCTTTACAAACAAATTGTCTGCTTAAAGGTGAATGGGGGATATACAGAGATCTTCAAATAAGTGGGGCATCAGGGAAGGTGACCTTTGTCTCCACTCTTGTTTGCTCTTGTGATGGAACCTTTAGAACATATGATCCAGAACAGCAAGACATTGAAGGGGTGTAAACAAACCCATTTCATTGTAAAACGTGATTGTTTGCTGATGACCTCCTGTTCACACTAACAAATCCAGTAAACTTGATTGATCAACTGAACAAGGAACTAAAGCAGTTTAAAGGGGTTTCAGGCTTCCAAATGAACATGACTAAGACATATTATTGGAGAAAATGGTGCAGATCATGCTGAAGAAATATCCCTGTAGGTTGGCTAAATAGTTGGGATTACTTTGGCACCCAAGTTAACTCAATTTTTTGAAACCAACTATCCTAAAGTCTTGAAAGTGGCCTTTAATGATTACTAGTAAACAAAGGCCCGTTTCTGAGCGCAATGAAATGGGCGCTAGCAAGGGTTTCATGGCTGCATGGCTCGTCGCTGTTTTACCTGGTTCGTGGTGTGCACCGCTGCTGTTTCCGTTGTAGCTCTGTGTGGGTGGCGGTTTTCGTGCTCTGCCCTCGACGTCATTGCGTTTTGACGCGAGGGCGGAGCAGAGTTACAGTGTGGAAATCCGGAGTTTGTGGCCTGAGTAGATCGTTGGAGGTGAGAATCTGCTCCGCCCTCAACGTCATAACGTTTGACGCGAGGGTGGGGCCCAGAGACTGTGATTTTCGTGGCTTCAGAGCTTTGATCATACGAACCTTGGCTTCAGTGACGTCAGCAGACAATAGAACGTTGAGGGTGAGTTTTATATATATAGATAGTGAGATTGTAGGGTATAAACGTATCATGAATCAGTAGAATTAACACAACCCTTACTGCTATGCAGATGATTTTCAGATTCTTTTTACTCTTTCTTCCTCTTCTTCCACTACTCAACCCGTCAATGATTGTCTACCCTCAGTTAATAATTGACTGAAGGAAAATCAGCTTTTTTAAAATACCTCAAAATATGAAGCCGTACACTTTCCTAATCTTTACACCTCACACCTTCCCCTCCTTTCATTGGATCCAAGAGCATTCCTTTCAGTGACCAAATCAAAATCCTACACATCATTTTTGACAGTAAACTGAATTTTCACCCCAAAATTAATGCTGTTATCATCTTTTTTTCCCTTCATAGAATTAGACCATTAGTGTGCTTTTCTCCCCCCTAATATGATTCACTGTCTTCTGCTGTCTCTTGTTATTTCCCATCTTGACTACAGTAATGCACTTTACTCCAGTGTTCAACTGACTCAGTCTACAGCCATAAAATTACTTCATGACTCCACCCAATTTGACCATGTTACCCCCCAGCCCCACCTCTTAATGAAAGAACATTGGCTCCCTGTTTCAGCATGCATAAAATTTAAACTACTGATCATGGTCTTAAAAGGCAGACTACAGAATGCTCCAGACTACATTTCTAAATCTCACCTTATACTCCCATGCCTTCCTCCGCTCATCTCAACAAGCACTTTTATCTCTTCCCCCTCCCTCAATTCTCGTCTGGATATCACTCGAAACCAGTGCATTTTTCCTAACTAAAAAGGTTTCGGTACTTAAATGCTAGGCCACCCTTCAGGGGTGAGGTGATCACTAAGGGACTCATCCCATAATAGCCAGGCCCCCTGCAACCAGTCACAGAATCTATGGCAAGGCAAAATTCATCTGTAGAGCTTAAGCTCTTTCATTAAAAATTGAGGTTCATGGGTCAGTTTTATCAGACAATAAAAGGTGCCGGTACTTAGTACCCCCAAGTACACCCTCAAAAAAAGCCCTGATAGAAACACTATGCTGTCCTCACCTCTGGAACTCTTTCTGTTGAACTCAGACTCGAATCCTCTTTCTCCAGTTTGAAAAAGCTAATAAGAGCATGGCTCTTTACACACACCTTTAGCTCTTAGCTTCCACAAACCTCCTCCTTCTGTTCTGTTTCCCTTTCCATGTTATTAATTTTAGTCTCACCTGCTTGTACTTTATTTCTATTTCATCTTTAGTATGTAAACAGCTAGTTCCACTTTTATAAAGTGATTGGCAGTATATCAAACAATAACAAATAATAAAATAACAATTACAATGATGGTCCTACCAAAATCGCCTTGTGCTCCCCACAGAACTACCAAACAAATTTTCCACACTTTGCATTGATTCTTTGATGATTTATGTATTTTCTTTTTTTTTTTTTTTACATTTTTTAAACTTAGCAAAAGTATATTTGTAAAACAGAAATTTCGTATTCACGTTCTGACTCTGAATGGAAAAATGAAAATGGTGGTTTCCGGGTACTTCCACTCTCATAGCTGATGATAAAACTATCAGCCATAGGATTTGGGAGAAGGGAGGCAGGTATAGGCTTGTTTGGATGTTCATCAGAGTTTCAGCATGATTGATGCAGTGCCTCTTGCTGCCATGCTTCTGCCTTTTCCTTGTTCCAAAGAGGCTATGCTTTGTCTTCCCCCTCCACCACCTCCATAGCCATTTTGCTGCCAAAATTGAATAGAATGAATGATAATTAATTTCATTTTGCCCCCTCAATCATTTGATTCATTCAAAGGTATATAATCCATAAATGCCCTTATTTGTTGTGGTTTACTATTAATCTCAAAATGAATGCATATCGCTACTTTAAAATCTAGATCTTAAATAGTTCATGAGAGGTTGTCTGCCAAATTTATGCTAGACTCAAGAAAAGTTTTAATTGATCTTGGTGTTCTTGGAAGGCTAACATCTGGAAAATGTGTGCTTTTGAATAATTTCTTCTGATTCATTAGAGCTTCTCATTATTTTCCAAGATATTATTTAGTAATGAAATTCAACTCTTCACTCATTCCTGTGCTGTCTCGTATTAACTAAAGCTATATGCTGGCACTGCAGGGACTTTTGTTAAAAATGCATGTGGTTTTCTGTGACCATCTTTTCCTCTTTCTTAAGACTGAGAGAGCATAATTGTAAAAGGCATTTCTATGGGTAAAACAGTGTTTTACGTGGAGAAAAAGGCTTTTTAAAAAAATGCCTACAAAGCCTGTTCACATGTAACTAAACTGAGGTGTTCCCAGCAGGGTTAGGGGTGAAGGGTTGAGGAGATTAGCATTTATGCATATACTTTAGAAAATGCACACATATTCTTAAATTAATCTGAGAAATTAATACACTATTTCCCTATTACAAAACAAATCCAAAATCAAATAAAGAAAAAGAAAGGAACTCTATAAAAAAAAAAAAGGACAGACTTAACACACACTCCCAAGATTACATTCAACCATCCAACATTTAAATAAAAAAAAAAAGAGAGAACAAGTGTAAAGTATAAAATAGAGGATATGCCAGTCTTCCCTAAGATCAGGGCTACAGATTAAGAGCAAACTTAAATAAATGGGTTTTTAATAGAGCCTTAAACCTTTTTTAATTGGCTTCTGCATGGATTTCTTTTGCCAGGTTATTCCAAAGAGTTGAAGCCAGACAAAAGAAAGCCCTTTCCCTTGTAACTGTCAAGAACTCAGGGAAGGTGAGCCCTTAGGCCACCACCTCAGGTACCAGCTAGTGGCAGGCGAATCATCTGGGCTAGGCTCAGCACAAGACAAGGAATTAGCCTAGGCCAGCTCAGACTGGAGACAAGTGAGACAAGCTTAACTGGTTGGAGACCAGAGCTGGAGCTTGAAACAAGGCAGGCAAGGCTGACTGGAGACAAAGCAGACAAGGCGGACAAGGCTGGGGTCAGTCAAAGCAAGCAGAACGCAAATCAGACAAGGTACCACAAGAGACCTGTTGCAAAGGCACTGGAGGAGAGCCTGGACCTCCCTTAAGTATGCCCAGGCCCATGATGTCATCTCCCATCACCCCCCGGCGGAGTTCTTGCTTCTGGCCTTTTAACCTAAGGCTGCGGTGTGCACCTAAGGAAGCAGGCTGTACAGCCACCTTGACACACAGCAGGAAGACCTGAGGCCTTGGCAAGCCTAGTGCCCCTCCCAGGAGCAGAAGGTGAGTGGGCCTTGAGTCATAGCGGTGGTCGTGATATTACCCCCTCTTCAAGGGGCCTTCTCTCCTCTGTCCAGGATAGAGACTTAAGTGATGGAACCATCTCAAGTAATAGAATGGGACGGTGGATAGCGGTCAAAGATAGGACTGCTATTTAGGTGCAATGTAGCCAATTAGCTTCTATGCGCTAACGATAAATATTTATTGCAGATAACCTGCTATCTCCCACTGAATATTAGCGATTAGCTGACTAAATGTTATTTATCCGGCCAAGAGCCATTCCTGGCTGGTTAAATAACGCTGAATATTGGCCAGAACATGTTTTAGTTGTTCAGAAAAGTGAACTAAAACAGAAACACATATGGTTGGCTATACAGCTTATCCCCAAACTGTGTAATTTCCCTTAGGTCTTTCTGTCTTTTCTAAAGAACAGCTTTATAACCAGGGGAAACAAAATAATGAATCAATCAATTGACAGTAGAGAGGTCATGGAAGACCGTGCTCATGCTCACTTTCAGGCTTATTTTCGAAAGTGATCGCAGGCCATTTCCCGACATAAATCAGGAGATGGCCAGCGATCTCTCAAAAGCGGTGAAATCGGTATAATCGAAAGGGGCTTTTTTTGACAGCATCACCGCTTTCCCGTCGCCTCGCCGGTGAAAGTTCAAGGGGGCGTAGGGAAGGCGGGACATGGGCGGGCATGGGCATGGCTACCAGATGGCCGGCTTTCGCGGATAATGGGAAAAATAAGCAGTATTTCGCCGGGTTAACTTGGTCCTTTTATTTTCACGACCAAGCCTCAAAAAGGTGCCCCAACTGACCAGATAACCACCAGAGGGAATGGGGGATGACCTCCCTGTACTCCCCCAGTGGTCACCAACCCCCTCCCACACTAAAAAAATACAAATCAAAACCTTTTTTTACCAGCCTGTATGCCAGCCCAAATGTCATACCCAGCTCCCTGACAGCAGTATGCAGGTCCCTGGAGCAGTTTTTAATGGGTGCAGTGCACTTCAGGCAGGCAGACCCAGGTCCACCCCCCTACCTGTTACACTTGTGGTGGTAAATGTTAAGCCCTCCAAACCCCCCCCAAAACCCACTCTACCCAGATATAGGTGCCCCCTTCACCCATAAGGGCTATGGTAATGGTGTAGAGTTGTGGGGAGTGGGTTTGGGGGGGATTTGGGGGCCTCAGCACCCAAGGTAAGGGAGCTATGCACCTGGGAGCTTTTTTGGTATTTAAAAAAAGTTTTAGAAATGCCCCCTAGGGTGCCCAGTTGGTGTCCTGGCATGTGAGGGGGTCCAGTGCACTACAAATGCTGGCTCCTCCCATGACCAAATGCCTTGGATTTCGCTGGGTTTGAGATGGCCGGCATTTTTTTCTATTATCACTGAAAAACAAAACCGGCGATCTCAAACCCGGTGAACTCTGGCATTTGGCCGGGCTAAACCGTATTATCGAAAAAAAGATAGCCGGCCATCTTTTTTGATAATACAGTTCCGGCCAGCTGTTGCGCCGCTGCCAAAATACATCGCCGGTGATCTATTTCGCCAGCGATGTTCGATTATGCCCCTCTTTGTCATTTGTCTTTGCAGTAGTTCGACAGATACCTTATTTGCACAAAATATTTCAATCAGCCCATCTGTGGCTGAGAGTACAATTTTCCAGAGAGGACTGGCATTAAGAGCAGCATGTACCAACAATTTTTTCTTTAAAAAAAATAATCTTTTTGTATGGTAGCCTGTTGAGACCTCACATGGAGTCCGCACGTTTTCAAAGCCATGTCCGTGGATAAAGCATTGTTCTATAAACTGCCCATCCGGTATGTTGGTAAAAGTGCATGTGTACAACCTGTGTGGTCACACTTTTACCCACAGTAAGCCAAGATGTTCCTGAGGCAGAACTGTAGAAGGATTTATACTTTTGAAAATTGAAATGTGTGCATGTAAATTTTCACAGAAAATCCATGTGCATCATATAGCAGATGCAGATGTGCACACATACTTTTTCTGAGCTTATTTCCAAAGTAAAATGTATATATGTACCATCGTTTTGAAAATCAAGTAAAGTCTGCATAGCAAAAAGTATCTGCATACTTCTCATTGATGTGGGCATTTATAGAATTACTCCCTATATGTATAAAGGGTTAGGGCTTATAAAGTACACCATACATTTAATCTAGAATTACAATCAATCTAGTAAGGTAGTTATAAATAAATATAGATAGTTTCTTTGCTCACAGTGCACATTTATACAGTATTTACATCAGTACCAAAGAGAAATCTTATAGCAACACTTGCAAAAAAACCCAAGGAGGTATGGTAAGGGAATAAAACTGATTACATTTCTGCAAGCAAGCATTACCTTTACTGGACAGTGTCACTTGGTTGCTCTGTTGTCTTTTGCAGAATGGCAATAGAAAACTACCATTTTTCTGTTAATAAATGTACTAGCCTGTTGCAAGATGTAGCATCACAATTTATCAAATCATCTCTTCTTGCAGAACAGTAATATTAACACAATGGAATCCTCTTATAATGACAGTCTGCGTGTACCCCAAAACCTGTTGATTATAACAGAATATTTGCTCAAAACAGGGGAAATGGAGTTCTTTTCATTAGTAGGGTATAAATTACCTTTGATCTATGTTGCTGAAAATTACAGGCCAGTATTCCGCCGGTGGCAGTCAGCATTTCTTTGAAAACTAGCCGCCACTGAGCTGAATTACACCTGGTTATTCAGTGCCGACCCCGATCCAGGTACCAGCACTGAATTTCTGGATTTGGGGCAGCTGCCAGGAATTACTGGTTTACCTTTGATATTTAAAGGTGGCACCTGGTTAACTTAGTACAGTCTTTTTGCTATCCTAAGTTAGCTGGATAGTTAAGCAGGTACCGCCTCCAAATGTGGCAGTGCACAGGTGAACTCCACCTCCCAACTGCCCCGGCACTAACCCGGATAGTGCCACGGCGGTCTGCCCAGATATTCACCTGCACAATCTGGGTATGTGCCACTGAATATCCGGGTTGGGCTCCATTTGTGAGAGTTATCCAGGTAGGAGCACTCCTACCCAGGAAATGGTCTCTGAAGTTTAACCTCCTACTATACATGGCTCAAGTTTTTATACTGCATATGTCTTAACATTTTTCTGATCCTGTTATGGATTAAGGGCCCCCCTTTAATACAGTGCATTAAGTATTTAACACAGGAATTAGGTTATATTAGCTGTTAACACAACAGATAATGTGGAGCAGTTAAAATGCCACCTTAATAGGTGGTGTTAACTGCTTTATGTTATTTGCAGTGCCTTAAATGTCTGGTAATATACTTTAATCATATTTTAAAGAAACACTACCTGTGTTCTTCTTCTTGAGAGTTAGCTTAAAGTGTGGACACTAAAAGCCCCTGTATACTTTACAGGTATTATTTCAGTTACAAAAATTGCTCCCTTGAAATCAATTTTAGTGATTTCATGGGAAAGGTCAAACAGATCCTTGGAAGGTACTTACAGTCACTTAATTTATTTTACAGGTGTCCTCTGGAATCTGTCCTCTTGTGATGCACTTAAAATGCCAATTATTCAGGATGCCCTTGCAGTGTTGACCAATTCAGTGATTATCCCTCATTCTGGATGGGAAAACTCACCTCTCCAGGATGACCGAAAAATACAGCTTCATTCGTCACAAGTGCTGCGCAATGCCACTGGGTGCCTAAGGTTAGTACGGTGCTGCTTTTTATGCCTTGCAGTACTTTTATATTTAATGTGTGGTGTGTCATCCTTTTCTGCTGTGCTTTTGAGAGGGGAACTCTGTGGCTTTATTCATAAAAGCTATTTCTAACATAGCAGATGTCATCAGCTAGAGACCAGTCTGTCCGATTACACTCTAGTTCTGGTCATCACCTTCCTTCTCCTAGCTACTACCATCTGTACTAAGGAAATCCTGCAGCTATCAACCATACAGGGATGACAGCCAGCAGCAGGGTCTCTCCTTATACTTTCCTGCTTTTAATGGAGTATAGCCGGTTCATCTTGCTGCCAATACTAGATTACCTGCAACCTCCTTTCTGTTATAAACAAAATAAACCAAAAGTGTGCTGCCTTCTACTCAATCACCTCCCTCTACAAATTTAGGGCCTTGTTTACAAGGGTGTGCTAGCATTCGTTAACGCACACTAAATGTGTAGGCACCCATAGGAATATTGTGGGCATCTACACAGCACACACTAATTTTTGGCGTGCGCTAAACAATGCTAGTGCGCCTTTGTAAACAGGGCCCTTAACATTGCCAAGCCCTCCCTTCCCCACAGGTTGGTTTAGTTATTTCCCACTTTTTGCTCTCTAGCATTCTGGATAAATTGACACGTGTTTTTCTATAGCTGATCCAAGTCAGAGGCACACCATACCCTTCTTTCTACTAGTTCCAGTAAAATTGAATGCCTGCAAGTACAAAAATCCTGCTTCCCCAGAATGGAAGAAAATGCAGCATACTAATAAAACATTACTAGTTTTCTTGAAAGAAACCTGTCATATCGTAAGCTGTGTGCCAATGTGTGCCACAGTGTTCTATAATCAGCAGGCTTTGGTATATAGTTTGACCATGGTGTCATGATTTTTACTGGGTGTTTTCAATGTAGCAGTGGTTGGCATGAGTTAAGATACTGCCATGTAGAGGTCTGCTCTACCAGGTATTGTCAAGGTTAAGGAGCTGAGGTTAAACCCTTTAATCTATTATTTATATTCTGAACAGCAGGAAATTTGAATACAGAGTGTGGATTATACCTAAAAATAGAACTCATTTGTGTCTTATATTCCATTTACGTATTTACTTACTTATTTTTTTACAAATTCTCAAAATGATTTTGCTTAGCCTCCAAACTCAGCTCTGCTATGTGGGGAATATTATAGTTAGACATTCATTAGTGTTTATAATGTAGCCTTTTCATCCTGTTAAAGATGTATATATTTTGTGGAAAATGTGCCAAGAATTTACTAGTGGTATTAAAAATATAACAACTGTAACAGAAAGCACTCTTCCATTGTTTAAACCAGACACATCTACCTGTGGAGTTACAGATGCAAAAGTCAAGGGATAAGATTAGTTGGAGGCTGTTTTGGAGAAAGATCTTTAGAGGCTCATTTCCAAATGATAAAAACATGCAAAAAATGGCACAAGGGGCAGATGGACGTGATTTTCACATGAAAACATTCAAACCATATAATCAAGCATACATCCAGCGTTCACCCAGAGAGTGGGTGTTACGGAGGCATGAAATGGGCGGTGTTAAGTGATGTATGTTTTTTGTTTTGTTTTTTGCAATAACGGATAGCAAAATGATTTCCTTGTGCTGGAAAGAAAACGTTGTGAATTAGACCTGCTTTAAAAGCAACTAGCTCAAGATCAACTTGTCTTTGGAACCATTTGTGATTTTACTGAGTTGGAGAATGGAGAGGTGGAATTATTGGTTTGTGAAAAAGAGTGGAGAGTTGCTGAATGGTCTGTTACCTTTGTTGATTTGTCCCTGTCTGAAGCTTTAATTTAGTTTTAATTTTGGCATTTATAATCTGCTTAACCATCAAGTTCAAAGTGGACACAGTAGCAGCACTGGGTCCCCCCTTGGAGGCCAGGCCCGGGGAATCTTGCCTTTTCCCCTCTTGGTGGCCCTGTCAGCAAGGCAGGAAGCGATTTTCATCAAACTAAATAGAGCCATTCCACATTTGAGGCTGCTGGAGGACAATACAGAGTGTTTCTACATTATCTAGTTATCCACGGAGAACCCCCTTAACAGGTAAGCAACTACCTAGGTGCAATTTCTGTAGAATTTCTGCTAGTATTATACAAAAATACGTAGCAGCCTCTGCATCTTTATAAAATAGGTAAAACCATAGGCACCTTTCTACCCTATTAACCCAGGCACCCTGTTATAAAAGTCCCCTCTTAGTGGTGATGTTCATTTTCTCTACATAGAGCTAAATGGTTTAATTTAGAACAGCCTATGTGCCTATTAGTTCCCAAACCTGGTTCTGGAGGCACCCCAGCCAGTCAGGTTTTCAAGATATCCACAATGAATGTTCATGAGGGAGATTTGCATGCAGTGGAGGGCTGGGTGGAGTACCTCCAGGACCAGATTTGGGAATCACTGTGCTAGCCTAAATGTAACTACTTATCTGTGCTGATTATGGCTAAATTTTGTCGCTGTATGCATAGATAGAAAGAATGCCCTTGTTCCTGCCTGACACTGTCCAGAAGGAATTTTCTGCAGCAGTATCCAGCAGTGTTTAAAAGGCAAGTGTTGATTAATGAGAAGGATAAGGAGTAGCCTAATGGTTAAATTCATTGGCTGAGAACCAATAAATCTGATTTAAAGCTGGCTTCTGCCAGTGGTACAGTTATGACCTTGGTTGGGCAAGTCACTTCATCGCTCATTTCAGGTATCAAATTTGACTGTAAACTGTTTAGGCTAGGAAGTTATATATCTGAATGTAATTTACTATACATTGCCCTGCTTCAGGGCTTCATATAAATGTCTCTGAAACTAAAAAAAACTATTTGAAACATCCAGAAATTGTTTCGTGTTAATTTAAGAGAATATTTTAGTTTTAAATTAGCAAACTTGGCTCTTTGAATGGGTTTTCAAATAGAGAGAGAAGTTGGTGCTTTTTCCAGGTAATTTGCCAGACATTTGTATATTGCTTGCTATTATTCTTATGTGTATTTTATGAATTTTTATTTTGTGATTTGTATTTAATTGTATCCTTCTTTTTGGTTTTTTTCTTAAGTGAAAACTGTGTAATCAACAATGAATAATTATTAGTATTATAATAAATAAAACAGCTTAGGGAACTTCTAGGGATTTTCTGTGTACCTAATATGTAAAGTTGCTTTACATTTCACTGGCTTTAATAGTACAGTAAGGAAGGCAATTGTCATGTCATACTCCTTCAAAAATGGCATGAATTGTGAAAATGGAACTGTCTCAAAACGAATGCTCGTGTTGGTCAAGACTACTTAATAGAACAAGGCTGCTCTTGTACTAGATGTTGACTGACTCATTCCCCAGTTGTTTAAACACTGTCAATGTGTTCTCATCCCATTCAGTTTAATTAGTAAGTATACAGAGTGTTATGTGAGCAAATGCAGACAAATTGTATTGCATTATTAAATGCATATAAATAGGTTCATTTAATGGAGTGTGAGGGATTTAACAAGCATCTATTGACTAACAGGAAAAGAAAGGAAGAAAAAGAAGTATAGAAATGCAAAAATGATGATCTGAGAATAATTAGTGTAGTTGCAGTATTAGTTGGCGTACGGCATGAATAGTGAAAATTACCAAAATCAGACCAACAGTAAGCCATGTACTTCAGATTTTTCTGGACAGCTGTTTTTACCCAGCTATATATGCAGATTCAATTTTTGTAAATAATTTGATTATTCACAAAATTATTTTAATAACCGCAGGGGCAGTCCAAGGCAGTCTGCCGCCCGAGGCACGGTCTGGCATCTCCCTCCTCCCCTCCTCAACCCTCTTCCCCACTTTTGTCTTGCTTTTTTCTTTTCCAAAAGGTGGCAGCAGCGATTCCCATAGGCTGACCTGCTGCGGTGCTGCTGGAACCAGCCTCTTCACTGTACTGCGTCGCACCTCTGAAGAAACAGGAAGTTACTTCAAGAGGCGGACTGCAGTAGGGAGAAGAGGCCAGTGCCAGCAGCAGGGCAGCCTATGGAAATCGCTGCTGCTGCTTGCCACTGTCGCCTTTTAGAAAAGAAAAAAATAAGGTAAACTTGGGGAAGAGTGTTGAGGAGGGAAGGGAGAATGCCGCTCCATGGAGAGTGCCGCCTGAGGCCCCCACCCTCATTTGGCCTAATGGTAGGGCCTCCACTGACCATGGAGCTTATGAATGGTGAGCAAAGTTGTGCACTAAAAATTAGGATTTATTTGTTAGCATGCACATTAAAAGATCCCTTTATGCCAGTGTAGTAAAATAATGACATGTGCAGTACTTGTGCGCTATGAAGAGCGCATTAAGGGGCCCTTTTACTAACCTGCAGCAGAAAGTGGTCAGCGTGGCCCTTCGGGTGTTTACCCACGCTCTGCCTGTGACATGCCCCCTGTGCAAAAGACCCCTATGTGTATAATACCTTAGATAATTCTGATACAGAACTGAAATGCTGCTCATTTTCCAGTATGGTCCTACTAAAGAGACATTATCATAGTAAGGCAAAAGTTATTTACCAATATATGCTGAAAACACAAAAGATAATGTTTGTCTTTGTGTGTACTGTACTGCATAATTAATATTTCATAAATTCACATGGTAGGGCAGATCAGTACACCCAAGTTATTGAGGATCCCTTTTACCAAGCTGTGGCAAAAGAGGGCCTGCGTTGGTGCGTGTTTTTCACGCACAACGAGGCCCCCTTTTACCACAGCGGGTAAAAGGGAAGTTTCTCTTTCCTGCAGGCAATGGCCATGTGGCAAGTAAAGCACTTGCAGTGCAGCCATTTTGGGGGGGAGCTCTTACCACCACCTATTGAGGTGGCAGTAAGGCATGCTAACCCAGCAGTAACCGGGCAGCATGCAGCACTGCCCGATTACCGCCGGGTACACTCCATCGCTACAAAAATATATTTTTTAGTGCTAGGGGTAGGAAGTACTGCCAGGCTGCTGCGGTAACCCAGCAGTACTTCCTGTTTAGCAAGC
The DNA here is from genome assembly GCF_901765095.1 of Microcaecilia unicolor. NCBI lineage: Eukaryota > Metazoa > Chordata > Amphibia > Gymnophiona > Siphonopidae > Microcaecilia > Microcaecilia unicolor. Next base: position 368,960,871 of record NC_044031.1, on the reverse strand, counting down.
GTAGTAAAAGGGGCCCAGAGTTAACAAAGTTGAAGTGCAATTTGAAATAGGTCAAAATCTAGAAAATCAAGTCTTATAATTCAGATTATTATTTATGTATCACATATTTTACAGTATTTCTTATGCATTCCAAATACATCTCTATTGATACATTTACATTAATTTGCATGTAATGACAGTGAATAATTTATAGATTTTAACATTTTTTATCATGTGAAGCTGTTACTATAAAATTGTATTATTAATTATAAATTCAGATTACAAATATGAATTATACATATAAAAACCTGCAGAAAGTGTCTCTTGGCTGAGACAGCGCCAATAATTTACCATCATTTAACGTTAAAGAAATATCCATTATTTTTTTATTTTTATCAGTATACAGTTTAATAGTTGCTTCATTCTTTTGATACAAATCAGTAATGGTAGGACCTAAAATAAAATTGTACCTCCTCCTGGATTTGTCTATTAAGGAGTGTAATTTTAGAAAATAAATTTTGCATTATGTGGCTTCATAGCTGTGTAAATTGTCAAGTATAAAATACTGACAGACCTATAACTTCCTGTGATGACATAATGCTGTGGGTGGAACATGGAAGGAGTTTGCAAGTACTTGTGTAGATTATAAATTATTCTAATTTACATTTGTGACGCTTTAAATCACCATTAAACTAACTTTTAAAGTTAAATGAAGAAGTTGATGCACATTTGTTGTTTGAAAGGAAAAAAAAAAGGAGTTTTTTGAGACCAATTAAAGAAGTCTGAAACTAGCAGAAGATAAGGCTAGTCGTATCCTAGGGTTTTCCGTAAGGATCTCTGAGGTTTCTTTTTCTCCCTCAAAATATTGTTAAAGATTTAGATCTTATGACTGTGGCGCACGAGTAATTGATTGGTGTTTTTTAGTTTTCATGGTATAGATTTACTGAGTTCAACACCATTATATACTCCAGTTTGAGTGTCACATAAGTTTCCACAATATATTCACAGACTCAAAGCATGTACTGCAGTACCTGCACAGAAAAAGCTCTGGTCCAATTCCAAAAGTTAGGACCAGAGCTTTTTCTATGCAGGTATTACAGTACATGCTTTGAATCTGTGAATTTATTGTGGAAACCTATGTGACCCCTGACTAAGGTTTTTCTGAAACTTGGCCAGGTTGGATCCTGTTTCTATTAACGTTGACATTTGGATAAACTCTTGCTGTGTTTGTCCTTCCTTGGATTACTGCTGCTCTTTGGTTGTCCGGTCTTGCATTAAGGCCAGAGCTTATTGGAAAGCCATTCAGAATTACGTTCAGCTGTAGATTGGACATCGGATTCATTGGCATCCAGCTATTTTTCTGTTTGGTAAAACACCTTTGGGACATTCTCGCCATCACTCTTTCCTGGTTCCCTATGCTTTGGGTACTGCCCGCTTGACATTGGCTGGTCATTGGAAACAATTATCAATGCCTTCTTTGGTGAAATAGATTACCAAGCTGTGGTATATATGTGTCACAGGAACCATCCTGCTGAAATGCAGGCCTTGGTATATCTTGACACAAAAGTTCATGCTGTTTATTTATTTATTTATTTTACAGATTGCTATCCCATGCCATGCAGAGTTCTGAGCGGGTTACAGGAAAACATTCCCAAAGCAAAAATAACAAAGCATGAAAACAATACATTGTACAATCAAAAATTGTATCTTACATAAAATAATGGTAAACACAAATCTACAGAATGTAGCATATGAAAAAGGAATAAAACTAATTTGAAAATGTCACTTGGCATATGACAAAAAGAAACCTAATTTCCGTATGCTTCAATGAATAGCCATGTTGTAAGATCTTTTTTGAATTGTGCAAAAGAGGCTGACTGACGAAGGGTTATAGGGAGCTCATTCCAGAGCTTTGGTGCAACAATCCTAGTAGACTAGTGGTTAGGGTGGTGGACTTTGGTACTGGGGAACTGAGGAACTGAGTTTGCTTCCCACTTCAGGCACAGGCAGCTCCTTGTGACTCTGGGCAAGTCACTTAACCCTACATTGCCCCATGTAAGCCGCATTGAGCCTGCCATGAGTGGGAAAGTGCGGGGTACAAATGTAACAATAAATAAATATAGATCTTCTATTGCTTTCAAGTTTGACATAATGAAAGAAAGGTACTTCAATAAGGCCCTGACTACTGGAACAAAGCGTCCTAACTAGTTGATAAAGATATAGACTGGATGCAAGAGCCTTGAAGACGAGACAAGCAATTTTAAACTTTATTCTCTGCTCAAGAGGCAACCAGTGAAAATGTTTAAAGACTGGAGTGATGTGAATATATCTAGGTGTACCCACTAGGGCTCCAACTGTAGCATTCTGTGCTGATTGCAGTGCCTTCAAAGAATGTCTTGAGAGTCCAAGCAAGAGACCGTTAAAGTAGTCAAAGCGTGGTAAAATCAAGGTCTGTACCACCATTCTGAAATTAGAAAGAGCCAAAAGATCTCTCAAATGTCATAAAAGACGTGATTTAGGAAAAACAAAAATGCTAATAATAATTTTAGCTACCTGATGTTTCATGGATAATTCAGTATCAAAAATGGCACCAAGATTACACATTTTAGAAATGATCTCAATTTTCATATCATCAATGACAAAAAAGCAGGTATATCTGATCAAAGATGACTATCAAAATTTGAGTCTTCTACATATTCATTTTTAGATGGTTTCCCTTAAGCCATTGATAAATAATGGTTAAAAAAGATGTAAATATTCTGTCTTATTGATAGGATTCTCTATCCTCAGCAAGAATTGAATATCATCTGCGTAGATTCTAAAAGAAACATCTAAGCTTCTTAACAATTTACACAATGGTAGCAAAAAAAAATTATTAATACTGCTGAAAGTGTGGATCCTTGAAGAACTCCATTATTACACGCAAAAAATTCAGATCTGCCTTGATTTAGTATCACACTAAATTTACGTTCAGACAAAAATGATGAAAACCACTGCAATGCAGTCCTTGTGATTCCGATCGACTGCAGATGATTCACCAAGATGCTGTGACTTACAGTGTCAAATGCAGCTGAAATGTCCAGACTCACTAGAGAAAAATAGTTCTCATGATCAAACCCATCTCTAGTCAAATCGACAAATGATAACAACAACGACATTGAAGCATTGTCTGAATTATGAATTGCAGGAAGCTGTTAGCCAAGCTATGTTTGTAGCTATATAGGCAGAGGCCTAGCCCCTAATATATATATATATATATATATATATATATATATATATATACACACAGTGCTCTCCATTTAAGTGCACGTCGGATAAGCGCATGCTCTGTTTAACTGCATGCCGTACTTCGGTCCCGTTTTTGGTGCCATCAATTTCTATGGGGACAAACTTCAGTTTAGCGCACCACTGATAAGTGCAAGATTCGCTTCTATGAATGGTTTAAGACCACTCCTCTGCAGAAAAGATTCCGCATAAGCACGCGCACGGAATATGGAAGCTGATTGGCGCGTGACAACCAACGAGATTTCTAATTTACCGCCCCTTTAACTGTCACAGGCAGAATAAGCGAAATAATGTTGTTAGAGTGTACACTGGGATCGTCGTCGTTGCACAACTGTAAGACTTTAACACTGGCTGAACGAATAGAAGTTCTTAAAAAATTAGAAAACAAACAAAGTCAAGCATCTATTGCTAAAGAATATGGTGTCAATCCCAGTCAAATTTCACGTATCTTGAAGCAGAAAGACCAGCTTCTGGGAGACTGGCAAAACAATACAAATCCACAATGGAAACGAAAACAGGCGGGAAAAGCTGAGGAGGTAGAAGATGCTCTTCTTCGGTGGTTTTCTCGAGTCAGGAGCAGACAGTTTCCTGTCAGTGGTCCACTGTTTATGGAGAAAGCTAACTAGCTAGCTGAAAGTCTTCGACTAACTGAATTCAAAGCCACTGTTGGATGGTTGGAAAGATGGAAGGAGAGGAACAATATAAAATTCAAGAAACAGCATGGTGAGAAACAAGACGCTGATGACTTTGGTGCTGAAAATTGGGTTGTTTCAGTTCTTCCTACCATCTTGAATGAGTTTGTACCTCATGACATTTTCAATGCTGATGAAAACGGTCTCTACTGGCGAGCGATTCCTGATGGAACACTTGCATTCAAACATGCTGAAACTACTGGAGGTAAAACATTGAAGGACCAACTGATGATCCTCCTTTGCTGCAATATGGATGGGAGTGAGAAGTTGGAACCCCTCATCATTGGAAAGAGCAAGCAGCCCCGTTGCTTCAAGAATGTTAAGCGACTTCCTGTGTCATATGTGGCTAACGCAAATTCATGGATGACTGGGGAAATTTGGAAGCAGTGGCTAAAGAAGTTAGACACTAGAATGCGGGCACAAAAGCGTCAGATTTTCTGCTTTGTGATAATTGTGCTGCACACAGGGATGATGTCAGGCTGTCTAACGTCAAGGTGGTCTTCCTGCCACCAAACACTACCTCTCTGATCCAACCTATGGATCAGGGCATAATAGCCAATTTCAAAAAACCTTATCGGGCTCTTGTGCTACGTTGTCTGATGAGCATTATGAATGACCAGACTGGCAAGGATAAACGTACTGTTGAACTGGCTCGTAATCTGTCACTGTTGGATTCCCTACATATGCAGAAAGAAGCCTGGAAACATGTTACACAGGCAACCATTGTGAACTGCTACAAGCGGGCAAGCTTTGTTAAGGATGTGGAGAGGGACGAAACAGATGCAGCTGTTGCAAATGCCTCAGATGAACAGGCTATTGATGTCCCAGCCGGTGTTACTGAAGAGGAGTTTCATCACTACGTAGCTGTTGATTACAATCTACAAATAGCTGACGACAGCACTGATGTCGAGATATGCGCCTATACGCAGGCAACGGCTAATGATGAAACAGATGATGAAATGAGCAGCGAGGCACATGCTAACAAAATTCAACAACCTCCTGTCACTTTTTCAAGAGTGCTGGAGAGTCTCAACACCATGCGGGCCTATCTGGAGGCCACTGGATGTCAGTGCTATGACAGTTTTTACCGTCTGGCAGACGTAGTCTATGGAACTCACAGACACAATAGTGTACAGAGGACTATAACTGATTACTTCAAGTAAGCCTAACGTCAGTTAACGGAGACTGTATGCTGTATGTATAATAAACAATACTGTACATATGTTTATCAGATGTCAAGCTTCTTTGGGTCACAACAGTTAAGTGCATGCTCTGGTTAACTGCATGCATTTCTTTGGTCCCAGACCCTTGCACATACATACATGCACACATACACACACATGCATCGGTAAGCCCAATACAGGTTTACCACACACTATCCCAGAACTGCCACCGGCCCAACGCAGCCACTGGTGGTAGTTCCGGCTCGAGTGCATGCCATTTCCGGTGAGGCAGAAAATATTTTAAAATAGCTTCGCACTAACCCAGCGGTAATCAGGCATTTCCGTGCCTGCACAGTTACTGCGGGTGCCCTTACTGCCACCTTGGTAGGTGCCGGTAAGTGTTTCCCCCTGCTTGTCCACACCGTAAGAGTGCTCTTACTGTACAGCCATGTTTTTTAAGGTTTTTTTTTTTTTTACCTGCTGCAGGAAAAATGGCCCTGGCACACGGGAAAAATAGCCCCCGCCACTACCACAGGGCCCTTTTTCACACAGCTTAGTTACATATTCTTCCTGAATACCTTTCAAAAGAATTTTCCTGAGTAGCGAAAAGGCTGCTTAGGTAAGTTCTCTGGGCTAAAAATTGCTCTCCCCTTAATGGCTAAATGCCAAGTGCTTATCCTGACTTTACATGATTTTATATGAAGATTATGAAGTGACCAATTCTTCAAGTTGCCTGATAACCACTTTTGACAGTATTTCCCTCTCTAATGTTTTCAGCTGGTTATTGTCAAAAGCTTTTTTTTTAAATTGTTCTATACTCACCCTCTCTCCTAGTGATCCCTTGCACCAGGTCTGCATTCTGCAGAGAGCTGGATCTAAAGTAGCTCCGTATCTCTTTGGCTCCAGTACCTGCTACTATATGAAGTAGTCAACTGTGGCATCTAGAAATATAACCACTTTAGCATGTCATGATGAGAGATTCAGCCAATCTGTATTGGTATAATTGAAATGTAGCAGCATTATTCTGGTTTTAGTTTTAGTAATCTGTCAAATCTTTGTTAGAATTTCAGAGTCTGTCTCATCAACTTGGTCAGGTGGATTGTACTATATTCTCATTGCTATATTCTTCCCTATCATGTGTGAAGTTTCTATCCATAGAGATTTCAGAGTGCAGTTTGTTTCTTTGATAATTGTCTTCCATTGTGACATGACTTTATGTCATTCTTATTATATAGTACTACCTCACCACCAGTTTGATGTGCTCTGTCAGTTCAGGTTTTTTAAACCCTGGTATCCATGCCCCACTGATTAGGCTCTGTCCTCCAGGTCTTTGGGTTGCTTGCTCTGACTATATCTACGATTAATGCGGTACATTCTTAAAACTGTCATTTGTATAAAAACACCTAAATATATTCTTTTCCTATTTACAACCAGATTAATAGCAGTTTGTATTCATTCATGTTTGTTCTTTATTTAAATCCACATGAGCTACCTAAGCTTGTTCCAAATCCTGGCCATTGGGATACTATTGGCTCACTATTTTCACAGTACCTTGAAGATACGGCACTTCTGAGTAACTGATGGTTTTCACCTTTGATCTTGTTTAAAGGTTTCTGTGTCTATCTACGTGATACATAAGGTCTAATTCCTTTATACCAGGCAGGAACATTATATGGCCACTAGCTACCCCACTATCTACATTCATAACAAACAAATTCCCAGTGGCAATGTCTGTCCTATCCCTACCTTTTCAGTACACAACTCTAGACATATATCCTTGGAGCAGGAGATTACCACACTGTGTAGAAGGCAGGTCCCAACTACTGGATGACCTTCTGCCATTCCAAGATGGCACATTCCTTTTTCCTACTAAGCAACACAGGGGCTGAGTAAAAGTAAATCCACTCCACTGTGTCCATGAAGATCTCCAAATATATTTTTGTCTACCTCAGGTCCTACAGAGACTATCTTGTTCTCTGAGATCTAGAAGCACTTCACTTCTGGTATTACATGAGGTGACTATAGATGATCTGTGCCTCCCTTCAAAATGTTTACCTTTGTTTGCCTTATGGCCTAGAGGTAAATATATTGCAACACAGAAACAGAGAAAAATGTAGGCAGATAAAGACCCTATGACTTATCCGGTCTGCCCATCCATGCCATCTACTCTCCCTATCGCTACCTTAGAGATCCTACGTACTTGTCCAAAGCTCTCTTGAATTCAGATACTGTTTTTGTCTCCACCACTTCCACTGGGAAGCTGTTCACGAATTCACCAACCTATTCATGAAGAAGTATTTCTTCAGGTTACTTCTGAGTCTATCCCCTTGTACCTTCATCCCATGCCTCCTCATTCCAGAGCTTCCTTTCCATTGAAAGGACTCCTGTGCATTATGCCACATAGGTATTTAAATGTCTCTATCATATCTCCCCTCTCCCGCCTTTCTTCCAAAGTATACTTATTGAGATCTTTAAGTCTGTCCCCATATGCTTTATGATAAAGACCACTGACCAATTTAGTAGCCATCCTCTGGACTATCTCCATCCTGTTTATATCTTTTTGAAGGCGTGGTCTCCAAACATGTACACAATATTCTAAATGAGGTCTCACCAGAATCTTATACAGGGGCATCATCACCTTATTTTGCCTACTGGACATTCCCCTCCCTATGCACCCAAGCATCCTTCTAGCTGTTGCCTTTTCTTCCTGTTTGGCCACCTTAAGATCATCACATACGATCACGTCCAAGTCCCGATCCTCTTTCATGCACAAAAGTTCTTCACCCCCTAAACTGTATGATTCTCTCGAGGTTTTGCAGCCCAAATGCACGATCCTACATTTTTTAACATTAAATCTTAGCTGCAAAATTCCAGACCATTCCTCTAGCTTTGCTCAGTCCTTCTTCATGTTATCCACAGCATCACTGGTGTCTACTCTATTGCAGATTTTGGTCTCATCCAAAAAGAAGCAAACCTAACAGACAGCCCTTCAGCAATATCACTTACAAAAGTGTTAAAAAGAACCGGCTCAAGAACTGAACTTTGCGTCACACCACAGGTAACATCCTTTTCCTCAGAATGAGCTCCATATACCACTACCTACTGTGGCCTTCCACTGGACCAGTTCCTAACCCAGTCAGTCACTTTTGGGCCCATACCGAGAGTATTGTGTTTATTTAGAAGTCATCTGTGCGGAACCGTGTCAAAGGCTTTGCTAAAATCTAAATACACCACATCAAGCACTCTCCCTTGATCCAACTCTCTGTCACGCAGTCAAAGAAATTAACCAGATTGGTCTGACAAGACCTACCTCTAGTGAAACCATGTTGCCTTGAGTCCTGTAATCCACTGGATTCAAAAATCTTTACTGTTTGCACATCCTACATCACAAAAATCTATCCAGATCAAAGAAGAAAAATAAACATGGAATTCCTCAGTTGATAAATATCAACCAACCTTGTATTTCTGTACCAATCCTAAGCACTTTAAGTTCTGATGTAAGTCAATATTTTCAAAAGCACACAGCAAGTGACTTGGTTCCACCTATGTTATAGTGTATTGAACTACTGATTCACGTGATGACAGGGTAAATTCATCATTTCCTGCTGATTCTCTCTGTTGGATAATGTGGAGGGGCATAATTGAACAGGGCGCCCAGGTTTTCCTGAAGGCGTCCTCGCAGGACGTCCCCGTGAAGGGGCGGGGAAACCCGTATTATCGAAACAAGATGGGCAGCCATCTTTTGTTTCGATAATACGGTGGGGGACGCCCAAATCTCAACATTTAGGTCAACTTTAGAGATGGTCGACCTAAATGTTGAGATGGTCAACCTTAGAGATGGTCGTCCCTGGTTTTTGGCGATAATGGAAACCGAGGACGCCCATCTCAAAAACGACCAACTCATTTGGTCGTGGGAGGAGCCAGCATTCGTAGTGCACTGGTCCCCCAGACATGCCAAGACACCAGCTGGGCACCCTAGGGGGCACTGCAGTGGACTAACTGATGCACTAACTGAACGGAAAAAGCCCTTCCCTTACCGATCCCTTAGCGATTCGGAAAGGAACGGGCATGCATGAAGGAAATCGCATGCGAATGAGCTGCTTGCTGTTAGCTCATTTGCACATGATTTCCTTCCTAAGGAGGGGAAGCCAGTGCAGAGCAGCCAAGCGGTATGCATGGCTGCTCTGCGCATGCCAAAGATGGCGTCATACACGCAGACAAGCTGCGTGTATAATAGCCGTCTACAACCTTAAATAAATTGCCATCTACAACCTTTAAAAAAACACAAGTCCAGGTGAAAATGTGCAAGCGCTCGTCAAGGCCGTCTTTTTTTTTTTTAGTATGGGTGAAGGACGTCCAAGTGTTAGGTGCCTTTGCTGTGCCTCTGTCTCTGCAACTGGCAGTTGAGGATGTCCAAAATGTGGATGTTTCTGTGAGAAGGACATCCATGCCTCTGGCACCCCCTTTATTTATTTGGATTGTGGATCATAAGTAGCAGCAGTGGGATTTGAACCGGCCACCTCTGGATTGCAAGACCCAGTGCTTTAACCACTAGGCCATGCCTCTACTCCACTCCCTTGATGAAAGGGGATAATCATCATCTTGCTTTGTGGGGCTGATGAAGACCAGCATGATTCATCTAGGCGGGCATTTGAGTTATCCACACCTGATCTGTGAAAAAATATTTCCTGATGTTGCTTTTAAGTTTATCTTCTCGCAGCTTCATGTGGTATTTGCTAGTTCTACAGCTTCTTCTTCAATGGAAAAAAATTGATTTGCTCGTTAATATATTTCAAGTATTTAAATGTCTGCATCATATTTTCCCTTTTCTTAGGTACACATATTTAGGTCTTCAAGTCTTTTCTCAAATGTCTTCTGGTGCAAACCCTGTGCTTTATCATTTTGGTCACTTCCTAGTAACGAGAATTTATTACTTGCCATCTTTAAGAGAGCAAGATTCTCAGGGCTCAGGTGACTCCCTTGCAAGAAATAGACATTTTAGATTCCTCTGCATTTTTAGAGCAATCTGTGTCAGCATTGGTTATCTCAGCAACATTTGATGTTCACTTTGGCACAGAGTTCTGATAGAGAATGGCTTCAGATATTTTTCAAAAACAGAGAAAATTTGAACGAACTCAGAAAAAGCAAAATAATTCATTCTTCTTCAACCAAGGATTATACAGCTCAGAGCAATTTTTTTCCTGAAGTTTCCAGACAAATGTATTGTGGAGTTTTACTCTGTTAATTTTTTGTGGGGTTAGTTGATGGGGGTTTTTTTAACCAGCAACTAAGAGGCTGATGGTATGGCGGTTCATTCCCTGGTCCCCAGTGTGATTGTGTGAGCCAAGTTGATGTGGGAGGCCTTCAATGCAGTGGCGTAGCTAGGGTAGTTGACACCCAGGGCCGGTCATTTTTTAACACCCCCCCCCCCCCCCAATCCAGTACTAGGCATACCGAGAATACAAAACACTCAGGACCTATAGCGCAATTCTACCATACCATAAGCAGTCATTTCCACAAGTCACAAAAGCATCTTAAACGCTACAGTGAGCACTAGAATATCAATTCACCTATTGTAAAACGAAAACAGACAGACTAGTACAGATCGTCGATCCTGCACAGTCAATGCCAACCGAAAGCCATGTCTTTTTCACAAACACAGATATACCCTAATCCACTATAGAATAAGTAATCATAAACTTTCTATTTAGACAATGCAACACCACAGAAACAGAAAATGTCCCCTAGTACTGTGCAAAATATAAAGACAGTGGATGTAAATTTGAAAAAACTAACAAATCCGATCACCACTTTACAAATTAACAAATAGAAATAAAACAAATATAGAAAATAAAATACCATTTTATTGGACCAATACATTTAGCTTTCAGAAGCCAAAACCTCCTTCCTCAGGTCAATACAGTATAGTGCTGTTATAGTATCCTATCCTGACCTGAGGAAGGGGGTTTTGTTCTCTGAAAGTTAAGTCAAAATGTATTAAAAATTAGTCCAATAAAATGATTACCTTATTTATATGTTCTATTTATAAACATTTATTAACACATAAACGCAGATGCAATACTATACCCTAAAGCAAAAAAATAAAAAAATATATATTTTATTTACAGTTTGTTGTCTTTGGTTTCTGCTTTCCTCATCTTCTTACTACTACTACTATTTAGCATTTCTATAGCGCTACAAGGCGTACGCAGCGCTGCACAAACATAGAAGAAAGACAGTCCCTGCTCAAAGAGCTTACAATCTAATAGACAAAAAATAAAGTAAGCTGGGATCAACCTTGCAAGCTCTGTTGTCTGATCATCAGGTCATTATCACATGGACCAATTCTCCCAGGATGACAGCTTAAGGGGAGAAGAGATGTAATCTTCTTTTCACTGTCTTCCTTCCATCCAGCATCCGTCTTCGCTCTTTCTCTGAAATCCAGTGTCTGCCCTCTCTAATGTCCCTTCCATCCAGTGTCTGCCCTCTCTCTCTGCCCCTTCCATCCACCATCTGCCCTCTTTCTCTCTCCCCCTTCCACCCACCATCTGCCCTTTCTCTCTGCCCCTTCGATCCGTCTGCCCTCCCATCCATCCAGGGTCTGCCCTCCCTCACGCTCCCCCCCTTCCATCCAGGGTCTGTCCCCTCTCTCTGCCCCCTCTTTCCACCTGCACCTAGTTCCAGTTCCAGCCCACATCTCCCACTTGCCACCCTTTTCAGCCCCACTATCCCACCAGTCCCCAGCCCTTTTCTCCCATCAGTCCTGGGCTTCAGCCCCCAGCCACTTCTCCCTGTCCCCTTTTCAGCCCCTAGTTTCAACCCCAGCCCTTTTCTCTCACCAGTCCCGAGCTTCAGCCTCAGCCAGTTCTTCCTGTCCCCTTTAAAGCCCCCAGTCAACACAGTTTCAGCCCCTGCCCCTTTTCAGCCCCCAGTTCCAGTTTCAGACCCCTTCTCCCATGAGCACTTCCCTCCCCAGTCCCCTTATCCCCTCTGAGCACCCCCACCCCTCCCCAATCCCCATTCTCCCCTCTGAGCACCCCCAACCTCCCCAATCCCCTTCTCACCTCTGAGCATCCCTCCTCTGAACTCCCCCTCCCCAATCCCCTTCTCCCCTCTGAGTACCCTTCTGATCTCCCCCACCCTCCCCAATCCCCTCTGAGCACCCCCACCCCTCCCCAATCTCCCCTCTGAGCACCCCCACCCTCCCCAATCCCCTTCTCACCTCTGAGCACCCCTCCCCAATCCTCCCCAATCCCCTTCTCCCCTCTGAGTACCCTTCTGAGCTCCCCCACCCTCCCCAGTTCCAGTTTCAGACCCCTTCTCCCCCTTCTCCCATGAGCACTTCCCTCCCCAGTCCCCTTATCCCCTCTGAGCACCCCACCCCTCCCCAATCCCCCTTCTCCCCTCTGAGTACCCTTCTGAGCTCCCCCACCCTCCCCAATCCCCTCTGAACACCCCCACCCCTCCCCAATTCCCATTCTCCCCTCTGAGCACCCCTCCTCTGAATTCCGCCACCCCTCTCCAATCCCCTTCTCCCCTCTCAGCTCCCCCCCCTGACCCAGTCCCGTCCCCCCTCCATTGAGAGCCACAGAGCCCTCTTCTCCTGCCACCGCCTGCCTTTTTTTTTTTTTTTTAAATCCATGCAGCCACACAGGTAGCGCTTCGGGTCTGCCCTGCGTGTGCTGTGAAAGAAGTAAATCACCAGCGCTGGCGTCTGGCCTTCCCTCGATGTCCTGCCCTCGAGGAAATAGTAAGTTACCTCACAAGAGGGCGGGACATCGAGGGAATGCCCGACGCCAGTGCTGGTGATTTACTTCTTTCACAGCACACGCAGGGCAGACGCGAAGCGCTGCCTGCGTGGCTGAACGGATTTTAAAAAAAGGCAGGCGGTGGCAGGAGAAGAGACGCGACGGAGCACCCCCCCACCGGCGGACACCCGGGGCAGACCGCCCCCACCGCCCCGCCCTTGCTACGCCACTGCTTCAATGAATATAGCCAGACAAAGGAGAAATGAACAAAATCCCCTTTATTAACCAAGCATTGAATTCTGTTATCTCACAGGTACAGCAAGTAAGGAATAAAGTTTCTTAGGGGGTCTTTTACTAATGATTAGCTCGAGTTATCTGCAGCAGAGCCCATATGAATTAAATGGGAATGGCTGCAGATAACTCAAGCTAACCTTTAGTAAACTACCCCCTTAAATTCAGAGGCAACTTCACACAGGCTTGTAGCTGACAGCCTTTCCACATTACACCCATACTGCTACTTGCAGGGTTTTCCAATACAGGTCTACTTCCAGACAGACCCCAAATATAGCATTCTTGTAAACCTTAAAGTTTAGCCTACCTAAAGGGCTCTTTTACTAAAGCTTAGCTCGAGTTATCTACAGCAGGGCCCATTTTTTTTCCTATGGGGCCCTGCTGCAGATAACTCGAGCTAAGCTTTAGTAAAAAAAAAAAAAAAAACCCTTAGCCAGGTGCAGGTGGCTTTCATATAAGCAATGGAGGCCAGCACTCTAGGGCAGATTCTCTCCTCCCAGTCCCAAGCCTTCCCTGTCCTCTTCTGTCTGAGGGCTTTACTTCCTGCTCACTGTTGAGCCCTGCTTTCCTGGCCAGGAAGCCTAACATCCTATGTTATATTGGCTTTGCAATTCAGACTCTGACGGTGGCAGGTTTAGTGCCATCTGCTGTACGGTGGCTGAACTGTAACCTCATTGAGGGAGTGTTTCTAGGGACACCTGCCCCTATCTCACTCACTCCCTCACAAACAAATGTCCATCTCCCAAACATCTAAGTGGCTGCACCTGAAATGCCTACAGTGCCCTATAAAACCTGCATCTTGGGATTTTCAAACTTCCACATCCCACAATTGCAATAGCGCCCAAAAAGAAGGCCCTGAGCAGGAAGTGCAATTTCAGTGATGTAGAGATTGAGCTCCTTGTTAAGGAGATCATGGCATGACACGCTATGCCAATCACTTTGCTCCCAAAGGACAAAGAATATGCACTTATACCAAGGGAAAAATGGGTTATAATATGGAACAAGCTTAGTGCGGTCTAACATGCAAATAAGGAGGTGGAGGACTGCAAGAGGAAATGGAGGCAGCTGAAGAGGTTAGTAAGGCGCAAGGCTGGGGCTAACCCGACGGGTGCGGACACTGTGAACCTCATCCTTATGGATTGCATGGTGCATTGCAGTAATCCAGTCTCGATGTTATCATGGTATATACAACTGGGATAAGATTTACCTTCTCGATGTAAGGAGAGAGGCAGCGTAGCTGTCACAAATATTAGAAGCAGCTCTTGAAGGTTGTTTGGATTTGAGGAATCAGTATAAGTGTTGAATCTAGCTGTATTCCAAGGATTCTGACTTATGATTTGAGGGGGAGTTCATACTTCCCAAAAGGGATTTTGATGTCGTATTTATGCACTTGTGTTACGGACCCAGAGAAGCTCGGTTTTACTTGGGTTCAGGCAAAGTTTGTTGTGTTTAGCCAATTCTTGAATTGATGTTAGACAGGTAATCAGTTTATTCAAGGCTGTAGATAAGTCAGGTTCAATGGGTATGAGTAGCTGCACGTCCTCCGCATAGATGTAGAACTGAGTGTCCGTTGACTGAATCAGCTCAGCTAGTGGTTTGAAGTAGATATTGAACAGAATAGGTGACAGTATCGATCCTTGTGATACCCTGCAAGTCAATGTCCATGGTGGTGATGAGTTGCTGCCAAACATTATGGATTGTTGCCTGTCTAATAGGTAGGATCAGAACCATTGATGCCTGTTTCTGTCAGTCGTACTAGCATGATATCAGTGGCATACCAAGGGGGTGGGGGTGGTCCGCCCCAGGTGCACGCCGCTGGGGGGGGGGTGCCGCGTGCCTGTCGGCTCTTCGTTTTCATGCTCCCTCTGCCTCGGAACAGGTTACTTCCTGTTCCGGGGCAGAAGGAGCATGGAAACGAAGAGCCGACAGGCGCGCGGCACCCCCCCCCCCCCCCAGCGGCGTGCACCCGGGGGGGGTTCTTTCGCCGGGGAGTTGCGCTTCACCCGGGGGGGTTATTTCGCCGGGTGTCAGCACCCCTAGGAACGCCACTGCATGATATCATGATCCACGGTGTCAAAAGCTGCAGAGAAATCAAGCAGTACTAACATCGAGGCAAATCCCTTGTCGGTTTCTGTGAAGATCATCTAATAGGGATACAAGGACTGTTTCTGTACCATAACCAGGTCTGAATCCAGATTGACATGGATCTAGCCAGTTTCTCTTTTCTAACCAGTCATTAAGTTGAACACAGACTGTTCTATGAGTTTCCCTAGAAACAGGATGTTGGATACTGGCCTGTAATTTTCAAGTTTGTCCTGGTCAAGGTTGTTTCTCTTCAGCAGAGGGCAACCACTGCCCATTTTAATGCTGTTGGTAGCTGCCCATTAGAAAAAGGTGTTCCCAATTTTTATGACGCCTTCTATGAGGCCCATACTTGCCTGCTGCACTATCTTTGATGGGCAGGGATTGAGGGAGCAGGTAGTTGGTTGAAGGTGTCTTAGGATTTTGTCAAGGCTGTCCTCTGTCATTGGGTTAAAAGTGTCCCATATGTCTCTGTCAGGAGGGGGCGAGTTTGTGCACCCCTGGTTGACTGGTTGGGGGACTGGGTGGAATTGCCAGTGAATCCTGGTATGCAGCAAAATCATTGCAATTCAGACTGGTTCTGTTGTGGGGATTGCAGTAGGCTGTTTACTGTACAATTGCTTGGTTGCATTGGCAGCCTGTGCAATGCATTGCGAGAAATACTGTTTTTTGGTTGCTGTTAATGCTTGGCATATGTGCTTCCTACAGTTTAGTCTGTCTTCATCCAGGCGAGATTTGCGCCATCTCCTTTCTAGTTTTTGTCCTTCGCATTTAAGGATCCGAAGTTCTGGAGAAAACCAAGGTGAGCGTTTGTGAGTGGGGCATAATACCTTTTTTAGTGGTGCTGTTTTCTCTAAGGTCTTGGCTAAGTGTGTATTCTAGATGTCAACTTGTTCTGACACTGTTGTCTTTTCATCCACATGTGGATAGTCCAAGGCCTCTACGAAATTCTCAGCAGTCAGCTTTTTTTTGTCTCTGATCTCCTTCCAAACTCTGGGAGGTGCCATTTGTTTTAGATGGTCACTTAGGGAGAATTTAATTAGAAAATGGTCTGACCATGTTAGGGGTGTTATTTCAATTCTGTTATCCCAGAATTCTGGGATTTCCACCCCTTTGTAGAATACCAAGTCTAGTATGTGACCCTTTTCTTGGGTTGGAGAATTGATCACCTGTGTAAATCCTAATGCTGTCATCGTGTCTAAGAAGGCAGCTGTGGTGGTATCTGGGGTTTTGATGTGTAGATTGAAGTCTCCCATGATCACCAGCCTAGGGTAATTCAGGATCACTTGAGTAATCAGGTCTAGGAGTTCTTGCACAGATAATGTGTTGTTACGAGGTGCTCTGTAAACCATGAGCAGCCAGATTGGTTTCTCCTCTTCAAGTTGTATTAAAAGAGTTTCAGATTCATGTAGCTGAGGGATGGATATTCTGTGCAGTTTGATTGTATCCCGAACCAAGAATGCTACCCCTCCACTCCGTCTTCCTGGTCTTGGTTGATGTTGGATGTTGAAACCTATTGGGCATAGTTCGGCCAGTGGTAAACCCCCACTTTCATCTAGCCAGGTTTCACTTGTTGCCAAAAAATGTTCATCACACAACACTGCCTGTGTCATGTGCACAAAACATCTGTGGGAACATCTTCTTTTCAGTGACCATCGAACTTGGATGGATTTCTGTTTATTTGTTTTATTATATGCTTTAGACATTTTTCTATGGACTTTAGATGTTTTTCTATGTTTTTCTATAGACACATAATGGCACACAATCATTTGCAAATGTAAAAATGCGCAGATGATTGTGTCCCATCATGTGTCCATTATATCATATGTTTATTTTTTAAGAATCTGTTGAACCCCTGATGAAGGCTTTATTGTCAAAACTTGGCCAAGTAAGGTCCTTCTTCAATAAAAGACTTAAATTTGCATCTTTGCTTGTTCCTCCTTACTGGACCACCTTTGCTGCCTTTGTGTCTGTTACTGATTCTGCAAAGGTCGTATTCCTTTTTTTTTCTGGTGTAATCTGTTACTAGGGCACCAATTCTTATGGTTATTCTGCTTTATTTTACATTAGAGCAAACATTGAATCCCTGAAATGTTCATATTCAAGTAAATCAATCTTGTTAATCCACATCAACATATGTTTTAATTAGCAATGCCATAATTTTTATTAATAAATGTGTGAATAGATTAATAGTACATTCTTTGTCTTGAAGACTGATTGTAAGTCTTTCAAATTACTGAACTCCATATACTTAGAAATAAAAGCACATAAAACTAAAGTAAATAAATGTATAAAAAGTTTGATGTAGGATTTTATCTGTACATAATATCAGTGTCTAATTATAATTGGTGCCATTTGTGAAAAAAATGTTTATTAGGGTTTGGCTGAACATTTTCTGCAAGGCAGGATGAAACTTTATTTAGAATACATTGTGAAGTTATTGACATGCTAATTAATTCATTGTAGTAATCTGCCAGGATTAACTTTATTTAGAGTGCATTGTGAACTTATTGACAAGCTAATTCATTCACTGTAGCAATCTTCCAGGATTAATTATTATAATTTAGACCAAGTTGAACTTTGTTTTATATTAGTATTAATTTACATTTTAAAGCCTGTACAGCAAGCATACTAGACTCTATCATTGAGACATTGATGCATAATATTTATTGGGAAAGGCCTTTAGAACCTCTTGGGTGTGCTTGACTTAGAATTCTGAACTGATAGACCTGAAATAGACCTAAAGTTTTCATCTAGTCCATCCCATTGCCTTTAAACAGAGGAGCCTATTTATTCAAATACAGTAGGTTTTTCCAGTTACCTTGGGTTAATAACCAAAATTAATATGTGGTAGTTGCAAAACCTCTACATTAACTTAGAGGCATTCCAAAACATATGCCATTCATCTATTACAGAGAAATGTTTTTCCCATGGCATTATGGAGGCAGTTCTATAACCTAAGCACTAATATTTACACACCTAAATGTTTAGAATACCAGCATATATATGCACTTACGCAACGTACCACCCAGGCGCTATTCTGCAAATGCTGCTTAACTTACATAGTGCATATTTGTAAAAGGGGCAAAGCATTGGCAGGACATAGGTGGGATTCCCACTTATGCATGTAAGTTACAAAATAGTGTAAATTATAGTGTACTTGACACACTTAGGCATTCACATTTACACCGGCTCTATGGTTGGCGTAAGTTCTCAATCCTAAATGGTAGGTGCGTTAATACCTAGTTAGGCTAGTATTCTATAAAATAAAGGTTCTCACACTAGTCCTCAGGAGACACCCAGTTAGTCAAATTTTCAGGATATCTACAGTGAATGTGCATGAGATAAATTTTTATGCACTACCTGCATTGTAGGTGAATCTATCTCATACATATTCATTGTGGGTATCCTGAAAACATCCCTGGCTAGGTGTTCCAAGGACTGGGTTGAAAAAGCGCGGCTATATGGACAGTAGGTGCTTATGTTCCTTTAAAGAATAGGCTCCTGCCTCTAGATGCCTAATTTTATGCCACTTGTTTACAGAATTGCCCCCTAACTCTGTGAGCTGTAGTAATGACTGGAGGTTCTTTAATCTCTTAAAATGTAATCCTTAGAAAATCTTTGTCCTGTAAGTAGGGCAGCATATGAATGCTTTCCCTCAGGGGAAATTGGCTATCAGTGGGGTAGATGTTCAAAAAACTCCACTAGTTTCATCTGTGCGTAAGACAAATCCAAGTCTGTTTGAAGGAACCAGATTACTACATACAGTGGTTCTTTCCCTGATTGATTTATTGTAGGAGAAGGACTTATTGTATTGGAGGAGTAGCCTAGTGGTTAGTGCAGTGGACTTTGATCCTGGGGAACTGAGTTTGATTCCCACTGCAGCTCCTTGTGACTCTGGGCAAGTCACTTAACTCTCCATTACCCCTGGTACAAAATAAGTACCTGAATATATGTAAATCGCTTTGAATGTAGTTGCAAAAACCTCAGAAAGGCGGTATATCAAATCCTATTTCCCCTTCTATATACTGGGTTAACTAGTACTAGTATATGGCTGATTTCAATTGCTAAACAGAGCAACCAAGATGATTTTGACAGATAAAGGTGGGAAAGAACCGCATAATTTCCAGTAAGGAAAGAACAAAAAAGGTGAGGCAGCTCTAGAAAGGGTAGATGATATACCATGTTCTGTGTTACAACCAAAGCAGTTTATCTTTATTACATGCAAGTACTTTCAAAAGACACAACATAAAATTAATAATTTGCCTGAAAGGTACACATCAATGTTTGTTTGTTTTTTTTTAATTATTTTATTTATTCATTTTATGTTACATTTATGTCCAATACATAAATGGGAAAGAAAAGAGAAAATAACAATTAAAACAAACATTAAGGAAAAATATCATCTTTGTTAGTCCACATTATTGTCCACAATTGGGGGATCCAAGATCAGGAAAACAATCTCAAAGAAAATAAGAAAAACACGGAATGGTTAATCTTACAATTCATATTTTCTGAGGGAGGAAGGTTAATCGGTAATTGCAGCCGGTACAGTGATAACTTAAAGGAAGTTCCTGCAGAAGGTTCTTCATCTGTTCTTTTAACTCCACAAACTCTTATAATTTCCTGGGTTCAACAAATAAGTAATCAGGAAATAAAACACTTACAAAGGAATCGCTCTAGGAAGGTCCCACCTAGGGCAATGATTCTTGGCTTAAAAGCCAAGAGTTCACACCTCCTAGTCTGCGATTCCCTTGATAAATCAGGAAATATATTTATCTTTGAACCCCAAAAAACTATCGGCCATATGTCAGAAATACAATTTCAAAACATTGTTCCTATCTAAATCAAAGACAAAAGTCCCTAATAGTATAACTCTATATACAGGGTATTTTAGGAAAATTTATCTTTCTCAAGTTATTTTTCCTTAATTGGTTCTCCAGAAGTTCCAATTTTTTACAAGAAACATAATTGTCCTTCATTACCAGATTAACTGATTTTCATAGCGAAACCATTTCCGAAATCAAAGTCTTTATTTTTTTATCTTGGACTTCCACTTTGTTAGATAAGTATTGATATAATCACATATTTATTCTTAAAAAAATTTTGACATCTGAAGAAGAGAGTTATTCACACTCTGCAGCACTTCCCATAGTACGTCCATTGTGACATTGTTTGGCTTTACCAGGTCCAATTTCTCCACAGAAACTGCTCCAGATATCTTCGGGGGGAAGAGCTCACTCTCCAATCCCCCAGTTGGTTTATTATCCGGAGTCAATGCTGCGCCAGGACCTCCTTGGATCACGTGAAAATCCTAACCAACTTCGGGCGTTTCCACTGTCAACCTCCATAGCGAAGCGTTACTGTTTCTGGGTCTTGGAGAGGTCATGCCAACAGGGGGACTCAAAGTCACTCCCTCTCCACTGAGATTCGGCAATAAAGCCTTGCTGTTCCCCGAAGCAGGAACCGATATCCCCGACGTTATGACCCCGAATCTCTCCAAAGTAGACTGAGGTGGGAAACCCAGCCGTGTTCAAGGAGGACAACACCACGGCTTTGCCTTTCTTCTTCCCCATTCTCTGGGGAGCGCGCCTACTTCTTCAGGTATTCTGGTGTAAAACGGGAACTCAACTAACGTACATCCTCCCTCGACGCCATCTTGGATCCTCCAGTTTGGGACACTCTTTGTCTGGTTTCTTCTCAGAGGCCTATCTGATATGGGTAACCCTTCAGCATAGCCCTCTGAGTCACTGAAACACGGAAGCCCTTCCACCACTTGCAAGGTGGTGTCCCTTCGGAGGGGATCAATGTTTGTTTTTTAAATGGTTTTATTTATAGCAATGTTTTAAAATGTACAACCAAGCAATAGATAACTTGTACAGAAATGTAATTATTCAAGGGAACAAATATTATAATCACATAAAGCAATAAACCTATTGACACACAAAAAAATCTAGGTCATTCAAGTCCATATATTTGGAAATCCAAGAAAACTATTAGACATAATAAGGAAATAGGAATAAGAAAAATTACCCAACAGCTTTTCTCAGAGCCAAATATCTAAATTTATGAAGAACTAAGCATTTACAAATTAAGCCACCAATACCAGTTGAGTTTCTCCTAGCGGATGTTTGGTTGCCAAAAAGGTAGTGAGATGAGATGGATTAAACAAAACATATTTCAAGGACTGGTATTTGATGACTCATTTATATGGATATCTTAAAAAGAATGTCGCACAAATCTGGAGTATATCTGGTCTTGTGACTTTTCTAATCTTGAGTCTTATCATATCTCTATTTTTTAAGTACATTTTCATCAGCCAGTCTTTGTCAGGATTAAGCGCAAGAGTAACAATCGAAGTACAGGAGTTATATTATCATTATCTGAAGACTCCAATATAGGAAAAGCATCAAGTAGACACACAGATTTATCTAAATTTTGCTGAGCTTAATTTACTTTAGCTGGCAGATAATATGCCTGCCAGAAAGAAGGCAAATTCTCTTCAGGACTATTCAAAATTTATTTTAAAGAGACTATTATTAAATTAAGAGCACTTAGAAGGATTAAAAGGTTCCATAAGGCATGGAAACATCCCAGTTAAAATGTAATGCACAAATCTAAAAAGAATCAGAGAAAGAGAGGCTATCTGGTATAGCAACTAAATAGTACTGTGAAAGAAGCTATGAAAGCCAAAAGGTAATTCGTAAAAAAAAAACAGAGAGCAAGATCAAATGAAGAGAATAAGAAGGTATACAAACACAAATTAGATCTGAAAGTGTTAATAAAGGAGGCCAAGAAACTAATTAAGGAAAGACTTGCTAAATAGGCAAAAGTTCATAATGCACTTGAAAAATATTATTATTAACAAGAAACCTATGAGGAAGTGATTTGATCCATTAGATTACCAGGGAGTAAAGGGACACCTAAGATGGATAAAGACATAGTTCAAAATCTAAATGGATTCTTTGCTGTAGTCTTTATAGAGGAGTACGTTGGGGATGTATCTACACTGGAATCACTTTTTCTAATCAGCGGCTCATAGAAACTGAATGAAATCAGTGGAAATCTGATAAAAGTATTAGAGAAATTAAACTAACTAAATAGTAGCAAATCACTGGGACCTGAATGTATTCACCTCATTGTTCTAAAGGAACTCAGATATGAAATTGAAGACCTGCTACTGGTAATCAGCAACTTATCACTCAAATCTGCCGCTACCTGGGGACTGGAGAGTAGCCAGTGTAACAGAAATGTTCAGAAAGGGCTCCGGGATAATCCACGTCTAATTGCCTGAGCATATACCGACACTGGGTAAAGCCCACACAGTCATTCCTGCTTGCAAGTGTTATGCAAACAGAGGACAGGATATTTTATATTTTGTATTTTGCATAGGTAATGAACGTCATTTGCTAATTGCTTTTTATAGAAAGTTAATGAAGTGATTTTCCAGTAATAAGCTAATACAATGTGCAATAATGGATCTAGCAAGATGAAAACAAAAAGAATATCAGCTGATTAATTACTATCATAACTCTCTATAATGGCACTGTCTAGATTTTAATCTTTGTTGTATCACTCCTGCCAGGGTACATTTTGCTTAAACTTATTTGTGCAAACAGTGTAATTGGGAGGTTAATTTATGTAGATAAATGCTTATTTTGCATAGTGGGAGTCATATTATTTGTACTAATGTCTGCCTTGTGCTCTGTTTGGTAATCCATTTTGCAAAGTCTAGATTGTTTTAACAAATAATCCTTGTACAAAATATGATTGTTTCAAACAAGCGAATGTATGTGTCTGGCTAAATAATTTCTCTCTCTCAGGAACCTTTGCAGATCTTTTCTTAAATGGTGATATATTACAT
This sequence comes from Microcaecilia unicolor, assembly GCF_901765095.1. Classification (NCBI taxonomy): domain Eukaryota; kingdom Metazoa; phylum Chordata; class Amphibia; order Gymnophiona; family Siphonopidae; genus Microcaecilia; species Microcaecilia unicolor. The sequence continues at coordinate 368,937,767 of NC_044031.1, read as the reverse complement.
TTCTTACTATATATTGTTAAATATTGTATTATCAAGGTCTTGAATATTTTCTGTCATTACTGAAATGCTTTTTGGCAACTGAGCTATCCATTGAATTTTATGACTTGAAAAGAAAGCCAAAACCCTGACAGTGAAATCTAGCAATTAAGTACAGAGCACAGAATATTTAAGAGATCCCCAGCTTGAATTCTATCCATGCAGTTATTGGGTCTGTTCCTCTCCCCCCCTCCCCCCCCCCCCCCCCCCCCCCCCCCCCCCCCCCCCCCCCCCCCCCCCACCCCAAGCAGTTTTAATTTCAAGAAAAAAAATAACCCCTTTCTGCTTTCTTTCACACATCTTTGTTCTATCCTTTCTTTGGCTTGAAAGCACATGTGACTGCTCTGATGGCAAACGGTGTGGAAAGCGTTCTGAAATCAGGCTTGCTTCAGAGAAGCTACACTATGTAATTTTTTTTTCCTTCTCTATTTGTATCATAATACTGCAGGCACTATTTCTGGCAGAAGTATTCCAGATATAATATGGACTTGAGATTCACAGTGGTGGCTGTTTAAATTATACTAGTAATAATATCATAAAGTCACAGATCAATAAACATAAATAGACAAGTCATTTCATGCACAGCTTAATGTTGAACTTCCTACAGCCCTCACTTGCTATATGTGATGTTATCCTAAAGTTGCAATCATATAGCTTGACAGCTGTGAAATGTTATCAACTCTTGACATATTGTGCTTCTCAGCTGCTGAAATGTTAATGATTTCTATTTGTGAATATATAGAGAATTTCTTTTGTATGTTACTCCATTCAAGAGCATACCATGTATCCCAAAAAGTATATTCTTCTGTCCCATCTTCCATTCTCCTCCACAGACACAGCCAAACAATATGCAGGTGAAGCAAAACTCTCTATTAGATTAGATTGCTCATCAAAAATGCATCTAGGCTTTTTCCTCTTGCAAGCCTGGTAACTCAGGAGTAAAAAAAAATCTTCTTATAACTTAGTTCACACATAAAAGGTATAGTTCCTGTCAGGCTACTTCATCACAGCATGCACAAGGAATATCATCTTAAAGGTCAGCATTCAACAGATGAGGCCACAAGGTCAGCAGTTTGTGATATACAATTTGGAACTCTCCTACTTTGGTCACTCTTTTCTTAAAAGTCTACCTCGAAGGCTGTTTTTCTTGATCTGGGCTTCCCTGTCTTGCTCATGCTCAGGATTTTTACTTTCCTGTCTCTGGAACACAATCTACTAGCTAGGCAATCTAGAACTGAAATGCTCAATGTGAGCTTGTGAGGGAGTATATTTAAGGGGAATCAGATTTATTCTAAACACTCCACCACACTCATTTGGCTACCTAACAGAATTCTTCACATGTGTGCATTTACCATCAGAGCAACTTTTGATAACAGTTTACAGCTGTCTTCACAATCCAGCAATTTAGCAGCATCATGAATAATACTGGTGAATATCCCAAGCCCAGCATCAGAAGGATGAACATCTATCTAAGTATTTTGCTTCCAGTAGTGACTAATCCAGGTCAAAAGTACCTGGCAGAATCCCCAAAAGTAGAAAGATTCCATGCTTTTGATCCCAGTGATAACTAGTGGTATTTCCTATGTCTGTCTTAAGAGCAGATTATGAACTTTTCCTCCAGGAACTTCTCCAAACATTTTTTAAAACTAGGTATTTTAACTGCTGTTACCACATCTGTGAGGGAGTGAGCGCTATAGCGGCAGGTTTCCCTAAGAACACTCCCTCATGGGTGTTGAAGTCAAACCAGCTTAGGGCAGGTGGCACTAACCTGCCGAGTCAGAGGGGTAGGACTCAGGCAGGTAAGTGGTTAAATGCCCTAGGGAGACCCTGAAGGAAGAGGTCTCCTGGAGGGAGGCTTTGAGTGCAGAGGTCTCCTGGAGGGAGGCTCCAAGTGAAGGAATCCTCCTAAAGTGTGGCTGGGCTGCTGTACCTATGGGGGAGTCCCAGGGAAGCAAGGCAGAGGTCCTAGCTCAGAGGTTTGCACCCTGGGTTAAGAAGTAGATAACCAGGGATTGCATGAGAAGAAACAGAAGACTGTAAAAGTAAAATAATTTCTTTATTTATCTGTGAAGACCCAGGTCCAGAGTGTCCCAATTGGAGCCAGGCCTTGATTTATGTGTGAGTAATTTGAACTGTGCTGAGGAAGCCTGACAAAATAGAACTGTTAAGAGATGAGGAAATAGTTGTCATTGTGGTTGTTGCCCATGTTTGAGCCTGAGTCTGTGACAGGAACAGACTGTGTTACTTTTATTGCTGGTTCATTAATAAAGCTGAGTTACACTCTGCTTGTGTCTGTGAGGGCTCCACACCTGTCCATCAGCCACTCTGCCACAACATCCTCTGGCAACAAGTTCAGAGCTTAACTATTTGTTGAGTGAAAAATATTTTTTCTATATGTTTTAAAAGTTATTACCATGTAACTTCATGGAGTATCCTCTAGTCTTTGTACTTTTTAAAAGAGTAAACAATCAATTTACGTTTGCCCATTCCACTCCATTTAGAATTTTGTAGCACTCTGTCATATCCCCCTCACCTGTCTCTTCATCAAGTTGAAGAGGCCTAACCTCTTAAGCATTTCTTCATATGAGAGGAGTTCCATTCCCTTTATCATGGTAATCCTCAGTAAGGAGCTGTCACGCCCCTCACCTGCAGCACGCTCCCGCTCTCCGGTCCTGCATCCGTAGCGAGGAGCGTCGGGCAAGCTCCTGCTCTGCTTCGGGCCTGTTTCGCCGGCTGTCGGGGCGGTGCCGGCAGATCTTGCGCCATTGCTGCTGGGAACATCGGCCATGTTGGGCACGCCGGCATTCATGGATGATCCTCTCTTCCGGGCGCGGGGCTCGGGAAATCTGGCCACGCCCCCAACTCCGGATTGGTCTCTTGGGTCTGGACTCCGCCTCCTCTTCTTACAGGCCAATCACCTAGCTTCCCAGCCAGCTGATTTCTATCTCAGTGTCTCCTGACTCGGATGTCTGTTTCCTGATTGAGGGGGCTATTTATGGAGCAGCCTTTCCCCACTGAGTTGCTTCTTCTTATTATTTGTAGAAGTGCTGGTGCTTGGGAGACTCTGTCTATACTTTCTGCCTGACCTGATCTGACCTTTACTTGGACCTGGACTTCGCTTTGCTTGCCGCCTGCCTTTGAACCTTTCCCTGGACCTGGACTACTGCTTTGCTTGCCGCCTGCCTTTGAACCTTTGCTTGGACCTGGACTTTGCTTTGCTTGCCGCCTGCCTTTGAACCTTTGCTTGGACCTGGACTACTGCTTTGCTTGCCGCCTGCCTTTGATTTTTTGCCTGGACCTGGACTACTGCTTTGCTTACTACTACTACTATTCAGCATTTCTATAGCGCTACAAGGCATACGCAGCGCTGCACAAACATAGAAGAAAGACAGTCCCTGCTCAAAGAGCTTACAATCTAATAAGCCTGCCTTTGATTTTTTGCTTGGACCTGGACTACTGCTTTGCTTGCCGCCTGCACTTGAACCTTTGCCTGGAGCTGGACTTTGCTTTGCTTTGCTTGCCGCCTGCCTTTGAACCTTTGCTTAGACCTGGACTTTGCTTTGCTTGCCGCCTGCCTTTGAACCTTTGCCTGGAGCTGGACTTTGCTTTGCTTGCTGCCTGCCTTTGAACCTTTGCTTGGACCTGGACTTTGCTTTGCTTGCTGCCTGCCTTTGAACCTTTGCTTGGACCTGGACTTTGCTTTGCTTGCCACCTGCCTTTGAACCTTTGCTTGGACCTGGACTGTGCCTTCGCTTGCCACCTGCCTTTGAACCTTTGCTTGGACCTGGACTTTGCTTTGCTTGCTGCCTGCCTTTGAACCTTTGCTTGGACCTGGACTTTGCTTTGCTTGCCACTTGCCTTTGAACCTTTGCTTGGACCTGAACTTTGCCTTCGCTTGCCACCTGCCTTTGAACCTTTGCTGGGACCTGGACTTTGCCTTGCTTTCCGCCTGCCTTTGAACCTTTGCTTGGACCCAGCCTCCGCTTGCCTACCACCTGCCTGGGGCCTGGCCTGGTCTTGTCTTCTGCTCTCGTCCCTGTTCTCAGGAGGAGGTTCCGGAGTTCGATTCTTCATCTCTTTCTGCAGGTAAGCCAGGATTGTTCGGCTGCCAAACTAGGGGTTGGCACAGGGACTCACTACTCCTAAGGGAGCCGCGACAGGAGCTTGTGGACAGTGATCAGACCACTGGCATTAGCTCATAGACTTATGTATCCAACAATTTAGAATTCTCCTGGTCTTGCCCCTACTCCATACCATACTTTTAGGGGGATGATGCAGAACCAGACAGTGTGCACCAGTAGTAATAACCCAGCAAAGGGTTGTTGCCTTCCAGATTAAGAGTCGGCACCTAGGCTACTGGTTCCCAAAATGTGGGTCAGGATCTCTAATGGAGTCACACAAAACAGGGCTACTTTCCCTCCTTCTGGACCTCCAATATGCCAGTAGTGGCAGTCAGTATGGGGCCTGTAAGTCAGTGAACTTTCACAGGCCCTCCTTCTTTATGGGCTCTTTGTTGGACTGGACATCCATAGAGAGTATTAGGATCTTTGAGTACATAGGGTCCTGTGCTGACTGTTAGTGTTATTACCAATGCTGCTACCTTCAGTCCCTTATCTTAGAGCAATCATATGCTGTGGACCTGTCTTCTGTCATCTTCTCATCCATTGACTAGAGGCTGCTAGTTGTCAGGCTGCCCTGACCATTCTTTTCCCTTCCACACTTAGAGGATGAAGTCACGCAGGCTGTTGATAAGGTGGCTTTGTTAAGACTGGATTTTCACTCTGAAAGACATCCCCATCTCTGATACCACCAGGGACTCCATCTTCTTAAGTACAAGTTCATTGTGCTGATTGGATCTGATGGAAGATGTAGATCTTTGGGCTGTGCAATCTGCAGGGAAGCACTAGCGTACTCATTCCAAGAGCATTAAACACGTTAAGTGTGACTGTTGTTATAGCTAAGAAATTATTTACATTCTTGATTTAATTTAGTTTCTTTGTCTCCTACTCCTTCTAAAACCTAGATCCAGATGCTTTTGCTCAGTACTTTGTAACCAAGGTGCAGAATCTCATTGGCAAGTCAACTGGGTCTGTTATGTCTAATCGATTCTTTCATCTAACCCATATAGTGGCTTGCCCAAGATCACAAGGATCCACAGTGAGGTTTGAACTGGGCTTCCCTGGTACCTTCAGCTCTTGAACCATTTTTAACAATCGTTACTTCTATATGTTCTTCAACATTGGTTCTGGACCCTTTGCCTTCTTATTTAATACAGATGTAAGCCTGTTTTAATCTATTTTGAGCCTGGCTAATGCTAGCCTAATTAAAGGATATTTTCCAGCGTGTTAGGGGAAAAACACTTAATTAAGAAACCCTCCCTTGATCCCTCAGTTCTGGCAAATTATCGCCTGACTTCATTATCCTTTTCATTTCCAAGATTGTTCTCTGCCTGCTCTGGCCTTTTCTTACAGTCGTCATCTCTGGCAATTTGGATTCCATGAGCATCACAGCACAATATCTTGCTTTCATTCCTTAATTAGTGAAGTCAGGAATCATCTGGATTCTGGTAAGTTTGCCATTCTTGTCTCCTTGGCTCTATCTGCTGCATTTGATGTTGTTTGTCAGTTCATCTGGTTGATTTTGGTATTGGTTTTACATAGAAACACAAAGAATGCCAGCAGATGAAAACCATATGAGCCCTTTAGAGCAAAAGCAGGTCATGTCCACTTTTTGTATTATTTCAACTATGCATTAGTTCATAGCCTCTATGGCTTAAAAACTTAGAAGAAAAACTGGTCCAGATTAAAGCCGATTCAGGCATTGCTTGTTCTTTTTTACTGAAATGTATACCTCAAAACTTAGATGGCTAATATCTCCTATTGTAACAAAGTGGTCTCGGCTCACTTTTGTTTTCAGTGGTTCATATGGCCTATTCAGTTTGACCATCCATACTGTCTACTACCCTTTCCCCTCTCCCTTAGAAACCCTATGTGCTTGACCCATGCTTTCTTGAATAAATCTCTGCTATGATCAAATCATGTTTCATTGCCCTTTATCAGATTTGATCTGTTAGGCCATTTCTAGAAAGGAATCCTCACCCTCAGTCATGCCTTAATATTAAGAACATAAGCGTTGCCATGAAGTCTGGTATCCTGTTTCCAACAGTGGTCAATCCAGGTCACAAGTGCTTGGCAAAATCCCTAAGAGTAAAACAGATTTTATGCTGCTTATCTTAGAATATGCATTGGATTTTCCCAAGCCCATCTTAATAATGGTTTATGAACTTTTCTTTCAGGAAATTATTCAAACCATTTTTAAACCCCGCTAAGCGAACTGCTTTTACCACATTTTCTGACAGTGATTTATTTTATTTATTTATTAGGCTTTATTTACACTCTTTTTGAAATAATTCACTCAAGGCAATGTACAATAAAAATAAATCAAACATAAGCAATAGACAATTTGAACAGTAAAAATATTCCAATAACAATAAGGGGCATAATCGAAAGGGACGCCCAAGTTTTCCTGGGGACGTCCTCGCAGGACGGCTCCAGCAAGGGGTGGGGAGCCCGTATTATCGAAACAAAATGGGTGGCCATCTTTCATTTCGATAATACAGTCGGGGATGCCCAAATCTTGAAATTTAGGTCGACCTTAGAGATGGTCATCCTCAGGGCTTGGTTGTTTCTGATTTTCAGCGATAATGGAAAGCGAGGATGCCCATCTCAGAAATTACCAAATCCAAGGTCATGGGAGGAGCCAGCATTTGTAGTGCACTGGTCCCACTAACTGAACGGAAAAAGCCCTTTCCTTACCGATCACTTAGCGGTTCGGAAAGGAACGGGCATGCATGAAGGAAATTGCATGCAAATGAGCTGCTTGCTGTTAGCTCATTTGCACAAGATTTCCTTCCTAAGGAGGGGAAGCCACTGCAGAGCAGCCAAGTGTTATGCATGATTGCTCTGTGCGTGCCAAAGACGGCTTCATACATGCAGACAAGCTGTGTGTATAATAGCCGTCTACAACCTTAGAAAAACACAAGTCCAGGTGCAAACGTCCAAGTGCTCGTCAGGGATGTCTTTTTTTTTTTTTTTTTTTAAAGAGTATGGGTGAAGGACGTCCTTCGCTATGCCTTCTTCCCTGCAACGACAGTTCAGGATGTCCAAAATGTGGATGTTTCTGTGAGAAGGATGTCCATGCCTTTGCTATGCCTCTGACACCCCCTTTATTTATTTGGATTTTAGATCACAAGTAGCAGCAGTGGGATTTGAACTGGCCACCTCTGAATTGCAAGGCCAGTGCTCTAACCACTAGGCCACTCCTACACTCCATTCCCTTGAAATTTGGCCGTCCCTGTGGGGGGGGGGCAGTTCAGGATGTCCAAAATGTTTGAAAGAAGGATGTCAGGCCTTCATTATGCCTCCGCTGACACACACATACCTCCCCCCCCACAGGGACAGCCAAATTTCAAGGGAGTGAAGTGGAGTGTAGGAACAGGGCCCCCCCCCCTCCAGCTGATAAGAGCTTGGATGATGTAAGGACCAGTGATGTATGTATAGTGTATTATTGCTTCTTTTCCTGGTCTAGAAACTACTAGCATTGCTTGGATGTAGGGACCAGTGATGTAATGATTGTTTCTTTTTAACTATAGATAGGTATTGTTTATTTTCAGTTATATATCTTAATCATTGTGTATCTTGGAACCTCTAATGAAAGTCTCATTTACCTAATACGAATCCAAAAGAATCCACAGTAATTACTAATTAGTCTGTGTCAGTGGGGCAGGCTGTAAAACCAGGGCAGAACACCTTTATCATTTTTGTCGCCTTTTTTGTACCTTTTCTAATTCCGCTATATCTATTTTGAGACGCGTTGACCAGAATTACACACAGTATTTGAGATGTGTTTGCATCATGGAGTGATACAAAAGCACTATAAGGTTCTTGTTTTTATTTTCCATTCCTTTCCTAATAATTCTTAACATTCTATTTGCTTTTTTTAGCTGCTGCTGCACACTGAGAAGTGGGTTTCAACGTATCATCAACAATGACACTTAGATCCTTTTCCTGGGCGGTGACTCCTAATGTGTAACCTTGCACCAAATAGCTGTAATTTGGGTTCTTCTTTCTCAAATGCATCACTTTGTATTTCCTCGCATTAAACGTAATCTGCCATTTGGATGCACAGTCTCATAAGGTCCTCTTACAATTTTTCACAATCCTCTTGCAATTTAACAACTTTGAATAACCGTGTGTGATCAGCATATTTAATTACCTCACTAGTTCCATCTCTAGATCATTTATAAATATGTTAAAAACCAGCTGTCCCAGCACAAACCCCTGGGTAACCCAACTATCTACCCTTCTCCATTGAGAATACTGACCATTTAACCCTACTGTCTGTTTCTACGTTTTAACCAGTTTTTAATCTACAATAGGACATTACCTCCTATCCTATGACTTTCTAATTTCCTCAGGAATCTTTAATGAGATACTTTGTCAGATGCCTTTTGAAAATCCAGATACACAGTATCACATGTTTATTCACCTCTTCAAAAAATGTAGTAGATTGTTGATGCAAGATCTCCCTTGATTAAATCCACGATGGCTTCAATGTCTCATTAATCCATGCTTTATGTATTTGCTTTGTAATTTTGTTCTTTATAATAGTCTCTACCATTCTGCCCGTCACCAATAGTCAGGCTCATCGGTCTATAATTTCCCAGATCACCTCTGGAACCCTTTTTAAAAATTGGTGTTACATTGGCCACCCTCCTATCTTCCGGTACCATGCTGCAATGCTCTCTATAATAGTATCTACAAATGCCTAATAAACTATAAACTGTCTAAAAGCCTGATGTTTTGGCCATGTTTCACTTTTACTGAAATGAATCACTAGTTGTCTATAATTTATAGGGTTAAATTTAAGGTCTTGCTACTTGTGTTCAAAGTTATGCACATCGGGCTGCTGGCATTGCTTTCCAATACCCTGATTCTCCATGGTGCATCATGAGCATTGCATTCTTGAAATGAAAAGCTTTTGTTTATTCTACCTCTCTCAAACACCCGTTTGGCATCTTAACTGAGATACCACTTTCTACATTTTGAATCTGTTATTCTGGAATTCTCTAACTCGATATGTGCATATTGCGAGCTCCCTGACTAGATTTAAATCTAACCTTAAAGTCTGGTTTTTTTTCTCCACATGATATGCGGCTCCGCTTTCTCTTGTCTGCCTCTTCTCTTTCTAACTAATTATTAGTTTTTCACAAACCATGTGGTAAAAATGCGTGCGTGTAGCCTTTAGAAAGATGTTGTTGCTTATGGGAAGCAATTAAAGCCTGAAGAATATTAGCTTGAATCAGAACATATCTGAAGGGGCATCCCAGTTTCCAGTCACTATAAAAGAACATAAGTGTTGCCATACTGGGACAGACCAAAGGTCCATCAAGCCCAGTATCCTATTTCTAACAGTGGCCAAGCCAGGTCCCAAGTACCTGGAAAGATCCCAGAACAGTAAAACAGATTTTATGCTGGTTATCCTAGAAGTGAGCAGTGGATTTTCCCCAAGTTCATCTTAATAATGGCTTATGGATTTTTCTTTTAGGAAATTATCCAAGGTTCAGGTATAAATTCAAACTTTAAAAAGAAATTAAGTGCATTATATACACAGACACACAATAGTGATACATCTCAAATGTGTGTAATGAACATGTGTCTGTGTGTGTCAGCATGTAGGGGGAGGTGCATGGTGTGTGTCTGAGATATATCAAGGGGATGCATATTAAGAGATATTTATAGAGTTGTATGTGTGTATTTGGCATTTATGGAAATCAGTGAGATGTTTTTCAACATGCCCATGTGTATACCTTCCCTGCAAATATACACTGTGTAAAGTTAAGCAGAAAAGCACTTAGATGGCATGTTGGCATATGTGCATTTAAGTCTGCACATATATGTTTATATGCTAGTTATCCAGATGAGTCATCCAGATAGAACTTGGCGCCTAAAATGTAAATGTTTTACTGTTCTTTGAATCATACCCATGGTCATACCAGGGACTAAATATTAAAAAAATGGCTTTAAAATAGTATTGCCTATAAATTCACAACATTTTCTTATCCACAGAGGTTACATCTACTTTTTCAGTAAAGGGATTAAGGAAGATATAGTAGTTTAGTCTTGCTGGATCCTGCATGGATATTTAACTGGAAGATTTGTTCTCTTCTGTTAAATATCTGCTTGCTGAATTTCCTAAGCTGATAAGAGTCAGATTGGCTCCCTCTGAGGCTAGAGCAGCAAGCTAGGGCAAGGACGAAATTGAGAAAGTAATGGGAAAATAGTTCTCTAGCAAAGCCTTACAGGAAATGCATTATAGTATGCCAATTATCTTGCTTTACAGCAGTAATTAGAGTTCCTAGAATATCAATAATCTTTATTTTTGTCTTAATTTAAGTCAAAGTAGAGGTTTAATTGCTGTTGTGATAACATTGACTGGCCCTGTATATGCCACAAGGAAATCATCCTTTAATAAAAACGCTGAAATAATACTGCCAAGGCAACACTAATGTTCCATGTAATGTTTGACTCTAAAGTTTTTCAAATGATAATTATGTGAGCAGGGCCAGCCCAAAGGTATCTGACACAGTGTGTGTGGTGAGGAGGGGGGCGCTCAAGTGGGGCTATTCTTGGGAACAGGACTTACAGGCCGGGGGGGGGGGGGGGGTGAGAGCCTTCAGGTAAGGGTGCCTGCTTGGCGGGCAGTATTGAGGGGGCTGCAACAGGAGCTTTCTGTGGGGGGGGGGGGGGGGAGAAATGCAAGAGCCTACAGTTGTGGCAGTTGTTGGCCCCTTTAAGATATGGCCTGGCAGCATTTAGCTGGAGTTATTTTACAGACTACACCATAGTATAATATTCACATAGTAATAACCTGTTTTATATGCATTTCCATGTTCTGCATGTTATTACTCTAACCTGCAGTGTCTTAATTATTGGTGTGTTATGGTAATTTAAGTCACATTTGATAACTCCCCTGCCTTAATTTTTAAGTACTGTAATTTATTATGAGATCCTTTAACTAAATAAAGTGTGGTAAGATTTTGCATTTACTGTGCTTTTAACAGTAAACATTAAGTGCAAATTCTGTGTAGTAATTATTGGGGTTATGCCCAGCATGTCCTCAGTAGGTATGGATTGAAATTTTCTTTACCGCATATAATGACTGCAATTAGTGCTGATGCACTTAACACCTCTTCTTGAGGAGGTGTTAAGTGCACACCTACTAAATGAACAAGTGACAGTTCTGGAGACCGCACCTACGGAAAGATATAAACAGAATGGAGTCTGTCCAGAGGGCGTCTACAATATTAGTAAGCGGTCTTGAACGCAAAAATTATAGGGACAGGCTTATGAACCTCAACATGTATACGCTGGAAGAGAGGAGAGAGAGAGGAGACATGATAGAGACGTTTAAATATCTCAAGGGCAATTATGTACAGGAAGAGAGCCTTTTGCAACTGAAGGAGAGCTCTGGAATAAGGGGGCATATGACGAAGTTAAGAGGCTTAGGAGTAATCTAAGGATGTACTATTTCACAGAAAGGGTGATGGAGGCGTGGAATGGCCTCCCGGTGGAGGTTGTGGAGTCGAGGACTGTTCCAGAATTTTAAAAGGCATGGGATAAGCATGTGGGATCGCTTAGGACAAGGAAGAGTTGGGGGTTACAGAGGAGGGCAGACTGGATGGGTCATATGGCCTTTATCTGTCGTCATGTTTCTGTGTGGTAAGCACCATTTGCTAACTGGAATGTGCAGTTCACACCCATTCTCCCTTCATTCTCCACTTACACAGAATGCAGCTAACACACACATTAGTGTGTGCTGTCATGCTACCACGCTAACAGTTACCACTCTCATGTGGTAATAATACATGCTAATTTGCATGTTAACTGCTTAACACATTTTAGTAAAAGGCCCATAGGTATTTTTACAATATGGCATTCTGTATTTTCACAGTGTTTGTTTTGTAATTCACTTTGGGCCCTGTTTACTAAGGCGTGCTAGTGTTTTTAGCACACGATAAATGCTAGCGACACCCATAGGAATATATGGGTGTTTTAGCGTTTAGCACACGCTATTTAATGCTGGCGCACCCGTAGCACAGCTTAGTAAACAGGGCCCTTTGTGATTTGCAATGTAAGGTGAAGTATTAAATCTAAGCAATAAATAAATATATGTATATATACATACATACAAAAAGAAAACTGAGCTGTGGTGCCGTTTCACAAGTATATAGCAAAAGTATTCATTTCACCATGTCACAGACTCAAAGAATAAGAACTGATTTTAGGTTCAAACATTTTTATTGTATCCCTTACAAAATAGGAATAAACAATGATTACCCAATAGCAAATCCAAACTGCTGGTGTAGAACCTGAACAGAAGAACCTAAATCCAATACCTAACCCATCTTCCCACCACCAATAAAAAATACCCCCTCCTCCCTACATTGCCAATTCAACAATCATATATTATTCAATATCAAACTTCTTGCTATGGAAGATAAGGATTGTAAATATAATATAGGTCCCAGATGAAAAGACTTCTCTTTTTTCGCCAAGAAACATACCCCCTATGCCTCCCAAAGGGCCAGGGCATGAACACAACCCCTCCATGTCCAATAGGATGGTGATTCAGAAACAACCCAAGAACACATTATACATTTCTTCCCCACCACTATAATCCCTTTGTATCGCTCCCTGGTGTGACCGCACCATGAGTATTGCATTCAGATCTGGTCATAAATCTCAAAAAAGATATTGCGAAATTAGAAAAGGTTCAAAGAAGAGCGATCAAACTGATAAAGGGGCTGGAACTCCTTTTGTATGAGGAAAGGCTAAAGAGGTTAGGGCTCTTCAGCTTGGAAAAGAGACAGCTGAGGGGAGATATGATTGAGGTCTACAAAATCTTGAGTGGTGTAGAATGAGTGGAAGGAAACACACTAAGCAGAGCGGGGCTGGTAGTTGGGAGGCGGGGATAGTGCTGGACAGACTTATACGGTCTGTGCCAGAGCCGGTGGTGGGAGGCGGGGATAGTGCTGGGCAGACTTATACGGTCTGTGCCCTGAGGAGCACAGGTACAAATCAAAGTACAGTATACACAAAAAGTAGCACATATGAGTTGTCTTGTTGGGCAGACTGGATGGACCGTGCAGGTCTTTTTCTGCCGTCATCTACTATGTTACTATGTTATAAAATCATCCCAAGGAGGATTCAGCAATGCAACCAAGATGTAATTCCTTGTTTAGTTTGTCATGCATCACCTCAGAGTGAACTGATACAGATGGGGCATTACGGCTGTAACTTAACAATGGGGGCCCAGCATAAGGAAAAATAAATCCACAGGAAAACCCTTCCCACAACTGGTGTGCAGCAGCCTAGTCTGGATAACCCACCCAGCCACTCCCATGGTGCTGGGAATTCTGGTGAGCTGGTTCGGGCTTTTGGTTCTTTATTGAGCACGCAGGGTTTGTTGGGGGCAGAATTGGGTGGGTTAGTGGGGGTGTCTGCTGCTATACAAATTCCTGGCCATAAGCTTCTGTCTTTGGGGTGGCGCTTGCGGGACCAGAAGTTCTTGAAGAAGCTTTGTCATGTGGAGAAGTGGCAACATCGCGGGTGGGTAGGGGATACCATGCAAGTTTGGGAGCCATCTGAGTCTTGGGATTCCTCAGCTGATTCTTCCTTCTCATCCTTTTCTGATGGGGAAGGCTTTGGGTTCCTTTCGGGGTCAGTGCCTGGTGTTTCTGCTCAGCAACGTGAGTCCTCAGCCAGGATGTCTAGGAGAGGGCATACTTGTACGAGATCGCACCGCTGCACTGTTAGATTTTACAGAAATTGCTGCAAAAAATTCTGCAGGGCAAGTTTGTTGATGTTTTCTCTTTATTGGCTTAATAACAGGATGTGAGAGACAAAAAGAAGGCTGAGGACAAGGATAATGGAAAGAAAATGAGAAGTTGAGTTCCTAAAACCATTTTTAATTGGGTTTCCATATTTACACAAGTGTTTTGGGGGAGGCAAGGTTCACTTTATTTGCTAGTTTGTTGCACTACTCAGACCTGATTTTGCAGGCCTATAAGATGTTTGGTGGATGGTCCTGGCTCAGTTACAATGAGCAGTTCCACAAGGGTTTAGCCAAAGGTAAGTCGGAGGCTTGGGGTTTCCAGGATGTTGACATCTGGCTGGCAGAATTTATTTATTTAAAAATAATTTGTTATAGAACCTCAACTAACTAATAGACCTATGCAATTTACAATAAAATAAAACATATAACGTCAAGAAAAAAGAAAAAAAACTACAAAATTTAAAAGGAAAGTAAAAACATTTGTTCCAACAATAGCAAAGAACAAACAAATAAAACAGTGTAAGGGTAGGGGAGAAAGGGGACTAGGGTGAGGGCAGGAACAGGGAAAGTGGGGAAAAAAGGGGGGGAGAATAGACAAGAGACAGCAGTGCTAGCATCAAACAGCCCTGAGGCAGATTATAGGCTTGGCAAAACAGTCAAGCTTTCATTGCTGGTCTGAATTTTTCAAAGAACAATTCTGCTTGTACGTCGTTGTGAGGGAGATAATTCCAATAGAATGGGCCTGCAAAGTAAAAGGCATGGTGTCTGGTGGATTCCAAAAGTGCCTGGTTTAGGGTTGGGCAAAGACCAGACGGTAGTCACTGAGAGATCACAACAAATGCATAGGAGAATAAGGAATGGTATGACCCCTTCACGTATTTGGCCCTCTTTTTACGGGTACCCCTTTGATGGAGCTGGACCAACTTTGGATGGGTCCTTTCCCATCTCCAGAGCAGGAGGGATGGTTCCTTTCCCACATTCGGGGGCTCCGGTTGACAGGCGGGTTTCTCCTGTCTCTGGCATAATCCTGGGTTCAATGTCCGTTTCCCACCTAATGCCTGCCGCTGTGATCACCTGGCATGTAAATTCCAGCATAAGTGCAGTCAGTGCAATGGGCCCTACCCACTTTTCCAATGCTTCGGCCTTGAGGGATGGGGCAGGGGTTTGGCGGGCAGAGGGCAGTTTTCTCCTTGAGTGCCTCTCCAAAGCTCCTTCGCCCATTAGACTCAAGACACTTTTGAAAACTCAGCTGTATGCACTGTAAATAAACCCAGAAGATGTGTGGTGTGCTTATAGAGCAGATATAAATGTAAGAACATTCTTTCCCTGGGGTAATTTACAAAATGGAAACAAGATATAACTTTCTTTTCAAAACTTCAGCAAAACCTGCACAGGGAAAAAGTATATAGCTACTTCACGCACCTGCTTGCGATTGTACAATAACCTCATCATCTACTATTTCTTTGTCTGCTAAACCTACAGTATTACCTGTTTAAGATCTTAACTAAGGGCTCCTTTTACTAAGGTGCGCTGAAAAATGGCCTGTGCTGGTGTAGACACATGAATTGAACGCACACAGGTCAATTTTTCAATGCACCTGCGAAAAAGGGCCTTTTTTGGGCCGAAAATGGAAGTGGGGCAAAATAAAAATTGGCGCTCTTTTTGGGCCCGAGACCTTACCACCACCTATTGACTTAGCAGTAAGGTCTCACGCGTGAACTGGGCAGTAATCGTCAGCGCGCGTACGCTGCTGATTACCTCCCAGTTATTGCCGTTCGCTGGAAATTTTCCGACGCATGTAGTGGGTGCACGTAAAAAATGAAATTACCGCCCGGGCCACGTGGTAGCTGCAAATTGGCATGCGTTGGGCGCACGTAGGTGCCTATGCACCTTAGTAAAAGGGTCTCTAATGGTCCTTTTACTAAGCTGCTGTAAGTGCTGGCACGCACTTATCACAGGTTAAAATGGCTTACTACGGGATGCGCCCATGTGCCTTGCAGTAAGTTTTGCATCTGTGTGGAGAAACCACACGCTAAAAATATTTTAAAATCTTTCTGGGAGGGGCATTCCAGGGGAGAAGGGGTACCTGGGTCAATGGAGGGTTAAGTGACTTGCCCATACTCACAAGGAGCCACAGAGGGAATTGAAGCCAGTTCCCCTAGTTCTCAGCCCACTGCACTAACCTTTAGGCTACTGTTAAACACCATTTTGGCTCCCAACCACATAAAGTTCAAAGCTTTCATATTTTAAGACATACTAGAATTATGCACCAAACTTTTGTTTAATTTCATTTTTTATTTTTTGTTTTGTTTCTTTAAAACAACAAAACAATTGAAGCAAATGATACAAGAAGCAACAACAACAAAATGAAATATAAGGAAAGGGTCTGCCCTCTCACTTCAAGCCACCTCTGCTACTCCTAAAATAATAAAATAAAATCTCCTTTGGACCCCTCCAATCTTCCCAGTTACCCCGCCTTCTAAAGGAAGGTGTGATCTCCTGCCTGATGCTGGTGGCATTGTGTTACACAACATACAACAAAATGGCACTGGCTTTAGGTCAGGCATCACCATTTTGAGACATGGCAATGTGGGATGGGGGTGACAAGGGATCTTTTCCTGATTTTAGAAGATGTAGATGAGGTTAGTGGAGGGATGGGGGGGCAGTAGGAGGCATGAGAGAGATCTTCAGGGGCTTCAGCTTTGCTATTATATCAGAAGCAGCTTGGGGAAGAGGAACCCAGATAGTGAGTGACCCTTGAGTGGCTAGAAATAAAAGGGGCATTTCATTTGTTTTTTTCTTTCATTTCATTTTGAAAGTGAAAACAATATATAGTCGTTTGCTGTTTTGTTTCAGGTTACAGCATATCCCTAAAGCATTCTGCCTGTCTGTACTCTCTGCTCAGCCCAAGCTTCCCATCTTTTCTCTTTGTGCCATGTACCCTGGCTTGTTATTTCATATTTTTTTTTTCTCCCTTTCTACTGGCTATTTCTTGATCTTCCACTCTCCTATACTGTATTCTAAGATTCATCACTTAGCTGATTTATGAGAGCTATTCTACTGGGAGAAAAAACTACTTCTGTGCACATTTTCATCTGTTGAATCAGACTCCTTCCTACCTTCACTGCCTTTTCTGTGATTGCATCTGTTACAACACTACTTCCTCCCTGCTGCTGTTGCACACACACTTCCATCTGAACTGAATCTCTTCTTAAAAGGATAGATGCAGTTTCACTGGGAAGGGTGTCCCTGCTGTGTTTGTATCATTCCGTATTTCTTTCTGATGATATATGACTGGAATTTCAGCATAAGTACATAAGTACATAAGTAGTGCCATACTGGGAAAGACCAAAGGTCCATCTAGCCCAGCATCCTGTCACCGACAGTGGCCAATCCAGGTCAAGGGCACCTGGCACGCTCCCCAAACGTAAAAACATTCCAGACAAGTTATACCTAAAAATGCGGAATTTTTCCAAGTCCATTTAATAGCGGTCTATGGACTTGTCCTTTAGGAATCTATCTAACCCCTTTTTAAACTCCGTCAAGCTAACCGCCCGTACCACGTTCTCCGGCAACGAATTCCAGAGTCTAATTACACGTTGGGTGAAGAAACATTTTCTCCGATTCGTTTTAAATTTACCACACTGTAGCTTCAACTCATGCCCTCTAGTCCTAGTATTTTTGGATAGCGTGAACAGTCGCTTCACATCCACCCGATCCATTCCACTCATTATTTTATACACTTCTATCATATCTCCCCTCAGCCGTCTCTTCTCCAAGCTGAAAAGCCCTAGCCTTCTCAGCCTCTCTTCATAGGAAAGTCGTCCCATCCCCACTATCATTTTCGTCACCCTTCGCTGT
The DNA here is from genome assembly GCF_901765095.1 of Microcaecilia unicolor. Taxonomy (NCBI): domain Eukaryota; kingdom Metazoa; phylum Chordata; class Amphibia; order Gymnophiona; family Siphonopidae; genus Microcaecilia; species Microcaecilia unicolor. Next base: position 368,919,974 of record NC_044031.1, on the reverse strand, counting down.
ACCTTTTCCAATTCTACTATATCTTTTTTGAGATACGGAGACCAGTACTGAACACAATACTCCAGGTGCGGTCGCACCATGGAGCGATACAACGGCATTATAAGATCCGCACACCTGGACTCCATACCCTTCCTAATAACACCCAACATTCTATTCGCTTTCCTAGCCGCAGCAGCACACTGAGCAGAAGGTTTCAGCGTATCATCGACGACGACACCCAGATCCCTTTCTTGATCCGTAACTCCTAACGCGGAACCTTGCAAGACGTAGCTATAATTCGGGTTCCTCTTACCCACATGCATCACTTTGCACTTGTCAACATTGAACTTCATCTGCCACTTGCACGCCCATTCTCCCAGTCTCGCAAGGTCCTCCTGTAATCGTTCACATTCCTCCTGCGACTTGACGACCCTGAATAATTTTGTGTCATCGGCGAATTTAATTACCTCACTAGTTATTCCCATCTCTAGGTCATTTATAAATACATTAAAAAGCAACGGACCCAGCACAGACCCCTGCGGGACCCCACTAACTACCCTCCTCCACTGAGAATACTGGCCACGCAATCCTACTCTCTGCTTCCTATCTTTCAACCAGTTCTTAATCCATAATAATACCCTACCTCCGATTCCATGACTCTGCAATTTCTTCAGGAGTCTTTCGTGCGGCACTTTGTCAAACGCCTTCTGAAAATCCAGATATACAATATCAACCGGCTCCCCATTGTCCACATGTTTGCTTACCCCCTCAAAAAAATGCATTAGATTGGTGAGGCAAGACATCCCTTCACTAAATCCGTGCTGACTTTGTCTCATCAGTCCATGTTTTTGTATATGCTCTGCAATTTTATTCTTAATAATAGCCTCCACCATCTTGCCCGGCACCGACGTCAGACTCACCGGTCTATAATTTCCCGGATCTCCTCTGGAACCCTTCTTAAAAATCGGAGTAACATTGGCTACCCTCCAGTCTTCCGGTACTACACTCGATTTTAGGGACAGATTGCATATTTCTAACAGTAGCTCCGCAAGTTCATTTTTTAGTTCTATTAATACTCTGGGATGAATACCATCAGGTCCCAGTGATTTACTACTCTTCAGCTTGCTGAACTGACCCATTACATCCTCCAAGGTTACAGAGAATTTGTTTAGTTTCTTCCGACTCCTTCCTACCTTCACTGCCTTTTCTGTGATTGCATCTGTTACAACACTACTTCCTCCCTGCTGCTGTTGCACACACACTTCCATCTGAACTGAATCTCTTCTTAAAAGGATAGATGCAGTTTCACTGGGAAGGGTGTCGCTGCTGTGTTTGTATCATTCCGTATTTCTTTCTGATGATATATGACTGGAATTTCAGCATTTTTACACTTACATTTAAGTTTTATATATCTGTGTCAAGCTGTTTGGTATTTTTTGCAATGTCATTGACCACCATGAAAGTAGCCAAACATGGCATGGATTACACTCACCTGCTAACAGATGCACTGTTGTGTTTTGGATTATAAAAGTGTGCTTTCACATCTGTTAAGAAAAAAGAATTTCAAATGAACTTGGCACTTGTTGGAACCGTAATCAAAACTGCACCAGTAAATGTTTGGTTTGACAGTTACTGAGTCCAAATATGGCATATGTAACATACATTTTTATGTTTTTATCGCCTACTTTGCTTACTGTTTTGCTACTGATACACAGTAAAGAGTATGTAGTGATTCTAAATGCTGCTGCTTCAGGCACTTTCACTAATTCGTTATAGAACTGAAGCTCAGGTGAATTGAACAGAAAGAAATTCGGCAGCTGTGTTGGAGGAGTTGCTATTACACTGGATCCTCTGGCAATGTGAGCAGAGAAAAGGAGTAACTATAGTGATGAAGGGCATATTGGATAAAAACACAGGAGCAATACACATCACATTAAAAAAAAATCTTTATGAGAAAATGAACTCATTTAAAGCCACAATACTGCTGTAAAGTTAAACGCTGGAAAGTAAGTAAGACAGAAAACGTTTTTCCTTTCCTTTTTTAATGACACAAATGATCCCTAGAGTAGCCCCCACACTCTGAAATGCATTTCCTGAAAGGCTCCGCTTAACCAAGACTATCCTGCTTATTTTCGAAGGAGAAGGGCGGCCATCTTCCGACACAAATCGGTATAATCGAAAGCCGATTTTGGCCGGCTTCAACTGCTTTCCGTCGCAGGGCCGGCCAAAGTTCAAGGGGGCGTGTTGGCAGTGTACCAAAGGCGGGACGGGGCCGTGGTTAAGAGATGGCCGTCCTCAACCGATAATGGAAAAAAGAAGGCCGGCCCTGACGAGCATTTGGCTGGCTTTACTTGGTCCCTTTTTGTTCACGACCAAGCCTCGAAAAGGTGCCCAAACTGACCAGATGACCACCGGAAGGAATCGGGGATCATCTCCCCTTACTCCCCCAGTGGTCACCAACCCCCTCCCACCCAAAAAAAAAATTTTTAAACATTTTTTTGCCAGCTTCTATGCCAGCCTCAAATGTCATACCCAGGTCCATGACAGCACTATGCAGGTCCCTGGAGCAGTTTGTAGTGGGTACTGCAGTGCACTTCAGGCAGGCGGACCCAGGCCCATCCCCCCCCACCTGTTACACTTGTGGTGGTAAATGGGAGCCCTCCAAAACCCACCCGAAACCCACTATATGTGTAGGTGCCCCCTGTTACCCTTTAAGGGCTATGGTAGTGGTGTACAGTTGTGGGGAGTGGGTTTTGAGGGGGTTTGGGGGGCTCAGCATACAAGGCAAGTGAGGTATGCATCTGGGAGCAATTCATGAAGTCCACTGCAGTGCCCCCTAGGGTGCCCAGTTGGTGTCCTGGCATGTGAGGGGGACCAGTGCACTACAAATGCTGGCTCCTCCTACGACCAAATGGCTTGGATTTGACCGGGTTTCAGATGGACGCCATTAGTTTCCATTATCTGCGAAAACCAATGTCGGCCATCTCTAAGGGCGGCTCAGATGTTGAGATTTGGCCGGCTCCGACCGTATTATCGAAATGAAAGATGGCCAGCCATCTTGTTTCGATAATACAGTCGGGTACACCTTTTTACGGGGCCATCATTAGAGGTGGGCACACTTATAGATGGCCGGCCCCGTTTAATTATGCCCCTCTATCTGTACTTCAGGAAGCAGGTGAAAGCTTGGCTCTTCAACCAAGCATTTAATGGAAGAATTAACTAACTTGTTAGTCTCACTCACACACACAAGGACTGACTCGGGCTGCATATACTGCAGCGGGACATGTTTATCCACTCCTAGCCTAACTGAGACAATATTTAACCATCTCTCTGACCTCATGTGCAACTTTCTTCAAATCAGTCACCTTACTTTCAAATTCTTCCTACATTCTTACTCATCTATATGTTACAACTTTGCCTTACCCTTTACTACCAATTATAATGTTCTATTACATATTGTGTTGTCATTGCAAGTAGTATACCATGCCATACTTTGTATTGTTACTTGAATATTTTTACTACTGTAATTGCCTATTGCTCATGTTTGATCTATTCTTACTGTACACCACCTTGAGTGAATTCCTTCAAAAAGGCGGTAAATAAATCCTAATAAATAAATAAATATTAGATAACAGTTTGTACTTTGTAAGAATATATTTGAGATAATCTAGTGAAAAATTGGCAGCATAGTCCTGTTTATGTGTGATTATTGTATCAAATACACAATTCAGATAATAACTTCATTGCAGTAAAAACTGAACTATTGTTAGTAGAGAGAACTGTGTTGGGGCACTTCATTGTTACCCACGGGAAACCAAATATAGAGTGGCTTTCAATATTATACATCTCCTCCCCCAGACATTTTTGCTTATTAAGCTATGGCATTCTTTAGTATATATGTAAACCACTTTGACTGTATCTACAGAAAGGCAGTAAACATAATTCAAAATGTTAGAAGATTGAAAGGCTGGTCATCTTCTCTCAATAATGGCAGATTATTCTTCCAGCAAAGTGTTTACCATCTCATCAGCAGGCATTACAGATGATCTTTGTGTGTTTTCTAGTTTCTGTCTCAGCCCTGACGTGGCTCTATAAAGTTAAATACTGTAACAGAGTAAGCAGCACACTTCTCCTTTGAGAGCAAACTCCTGCTCTGATCTTTTTTCTGCCAGCAGGTTCCACAATAAGATTAGTACTTAGGAAGTCAAATCAAATCAAGCCCAAGTCTACTGCTCCTGAATGGCAGTGTTGTGTACTTACCAGAGAGCTACCTGGCAGATATAGTGCTATTATTTAGAAATATATGTTAAAAGGTAATTATAATTTGCCAGTAACATGTCTATCCTGAAATAACTTACACTATATAGACAGCTGAGCATTTAATAAAGAAAGAAATGAAAACCCTACTGCATGCAAAAAGTGGGTTCCAGATGTTATGTGAAAATGATGAGAAAGTCACTCGTGTAAGTTTATGATAAGCCTCCTATGTGTAAAGGCCAAGTAGGTGTTTATCTTAACCTATTTCATACAGACACATTGAAGGGCATTTTCAATATGACATCTAAGTCGGACTTTGGACATTTTGCGCTAAAAGTCTCAAATCTGAACAGCAAATGTAACCATGTTTCTGTGAGTCTGACGTCCTGCACGTACAACGTGCTGCGACGTCAGACTCCGAAACTGGATTCAGCAGCTTTGAACAGCACGGAGGACGATCGAAGAAGAACTTAAAAAACGTCGGCTCGGCTGGCGGGGGTTGGGGTCCCCCGCCAGCTGAAGGAATATTTTTAAAGGCAGCGACAGGAGGAAGCGGACCTCGGCTGGCGGGGGTTGGGGTCCCCCGCCAGCAAAGGTAGATGACGGCGGCAGGGGGGGTGACGGTGGCAGGGGGGGTCGGCAATGGCGGCGGCAGCAGGGGGGGCTATAATGTGCCCCCTCACTCTGGCTCTGCCCCCCCTACCGCCGAACTTCAGATACGCCTCTGGTGAAGGGGGCACCTATATGTGAGGGGTTCTTAGTGAGTTTTGGAGGGCTCACAGTTTCCACCACATGTAACAGGTAGGGGGAGGTATGGGCCTGGGTCCACCTGTCTAAAGTGCACTGCATCCACCACTATACTACTTGAGGGACCTGCATGCTGCTCTAATGGATATGGCTCTAACATCTGAGGCTGTCATAGAGGCTGGTGAATATTACTTTTATTCACATTGTTTTGGAGTGGGAGGGGGTCAATGACAAGTGGGGGAGTACGGGAGAGGTCTTCTCTGATTCTCTCCAGTGGTTATCTAGTCATTTAGGCAGTGCTTTTTTTGTAGAAAAAAAGGTGCCGGTACTCATTATGGGCGGGGTCACCACATATGGCTCCACCCCTATGATAGCCACACCCACATTAACCACACCCCCTATACCAGCCATGGCGCATATAAACAGACATCATTGAAAATATTACAGTACTATAGGAGAAAAAAATAACGTGATTTGCTAAGTAGTAGTAGTAGTATACCCAGTGCAAAATAAGACAGCCAATGTAATTTCTCAAATTGGACATATTACAAACACTAAAATGAAAATAAAATGATTTTTTTCTACCTTTGTTGTCTGGTGACTGTTTTTCTTTCCATATTGGTCCCAGTCTGTGATTCTCCTTTCCTTTGTTTTCGCTTAATTGTCATTTTTGTCTCCTTTTTCTTTGCTTTCTCCAATATTTTTCAGGCTCTCTCTCTGTCCAGATTTAATTCATTCTTACTATCCATTCTTTAATTTCCTTCATCTACCTGTGGCTTTTCATCTTTTCCTCACCCTTGTTCTCCCCATGCCCCTTCCTCTTATTCTCCAGTCTTTCTCTATTCCCCTTTTCCATCCAGCAGCTCTACTTTCTCTCCCCATCCTTCCAGTGTCTCCCCTATTTCTTTCTGCATTCTTCCATCCAGCGTCTTCCCTCTTTCTCTCTCTATCCTTCCGTTTTCCCTCTCTCTCTCCCCATCCTTCCATCTGTTTTTCCCTCTCTCTCTCTCCCCATCTTTTCATCTGTTTTTCCCTCTCTCTCTCTCCCCATCCTTCCATCTGTTTTCCCCCTCTCTCTCCCCATCCTTCCATCTGTGTTTTCCCTCTCTCTTTCCCCATCCTTCCATCTGTTTTCCCTCTCTCTTTCCCCATCCTTCCATCTGTGTTTTTCCCTCTCTCTCCCCATCCTTCCATCTGTTTTTCCCTCTCTCCCCATCCTTCCATCTGTTTTCCCCTCTCTCTCCCCAATCCTTCCCTCTGTTGTTTTCCCTCTTTCTCTCTCTCCCCATCCTTCCATCTGTTTTCCCCTCTCTCCCCAATCCTTCCATCTGTTTTTCCCCTCTCTCCCCAATCCTTCCATCTGTTTTTCCCTCTCTCTCCCCATCCTTCCATCTGTTTTCCCTCTCTCTCCCCAATCCTTCCCTCTGTTGTTTTCCCTCTTTCTCTTTCTCCCCAATCCTTCCCTCTGTTGTTTTCCCTCTTTCTCTCTCTCCCCAATCCTTCCCTCTGTTGGTTTCCCTCTCCCTGCCAAGTTTCCCGCGAACGGCGCGAAGACGCGACGCATGCGGCACCAGCCCCTATTTCCGGCCACTGCTGCTTCTCCTGTTGAGCAGCAGCGGCCGCTACACAAAGAAAAAGAAGATTTAAAAAAAAAATTGAAACCTGGCTGAAATGCGGCACCCCGGCACTGTAGACAGCTATTAGGCATTGGCTGTTGCCCCGCAGCCGCTCCTCCTCTTGCCTCTACGTCACTGCCCCTGGAGGAAGACCCCGGAGGAGTGCAGTGACGTAGAGGCAAGAGGAGGAGCGGCTGCGGGGCAACAGCCAATGCCTAATGGCTGTCTACAGTGCCGGGGTGCCGCGTTTCAGCCAGGTTTGAAGTTTTTTTTAAATCTTTTTCTTTGTGTAGCGGCCGCTGCTGCTCAACAGGAGAAGCAGCAGCGGCCGGAAATGTGGGCTGGCACTGGCTCCGTCACGGGGCGGGGGGAGGAAAAAAAAGAGGTGCCGGTACGCCGTACCGTTGCGTACCGGCACAAAAAAAAGCACTGCATTTAGGTCACCTTTTTGTGTCTTATTCATTAGAAAAATAGGTCTAGACCAAAACGTTGAAGTTTTTGCTTGAAACGTTTTGTTTTTATTCCATTATGGCTGTAAAACGTCCAAGTGTTAAGCACGCCCTAATCCCGCGTTCAGAATGCCCCAACACACCCTCTTGTATTTTGGACATACTGCAGACAAATTGCATAGATAAACGTCTGCAAAATATATTTCGAAAATACCGATTTGAACTTTTTCAGAAGAAATTCATCCAAATGCTGCTGTATGACACTTTTTGGATGTTTTTCTCTTTTCAAAATGAGCCCCATTGGCACTTATATGTCTTTATAAAGCACTAATAGCAAAGAATCAGCAGAAATCATACCTAGACTGAAGCCATCTACACTTATGCTTGCTCAGTTGGAGGTGCAAATGTTTTATGCATAAAAGACCTGTATACAAGTGTGTTGTATAAACAATGCACGAAAACCATGATTCCACTATGCTCTGCCCAAACTCTACCTTTGAACATACACGCACCCAAGAATTACATAAAAACATATGTCTTATTGATACCTGGTGGTGTATTTTACCGTGGAACCTCTGGGCTAATTTTCTAAAAGACCTTTTATATGTGTAAAAAGGCCTTTATGCATGAAATCTCCAAAGATAATTTTATAACACAGTTTCTAGGCAGGAAAAGCACACAGGTTCCTTTATTGGATCTATTTTATAAAGGAAACACGTTTGCTTATGTGCTTTTATACAGTTGCCACAGGGAAAGCGGACACATGCATTTACACCTGCCCTGAGTCAGGTACAGTTTGCTAGTCCTGAATCCGTTCCATCTTGTAAAAAGTAGGTGCTATGTGTCTGTGTGCCTACTTATCACATTTGTATACCCCCAGGAAATTTTCTAGGAGATTGCTTGAACCTATAAAATGCTGTTCCGCTCACTCAAGTTCCAAACAAAATCAGCTCCTAAAGGACAAATGAGCAGCCCTTCTGATGTAGAACTATATAGTACGGAATTCTGGCAGAGGATTTATCCCATACAGCATGTTAAGCCCTCGCCTTTTTCCTCCAGATGAGCTGGGAATAGCTCAGTGGTTTTCTGTCTGTTGACTTGCAGATCACACAGCAGATTCATTAACCACAGCACATTTTAACTCTGAGACCGGAGGTACACGAGTGTGGCAATCAGAGCCACCTGTTGTGTGCTCCTCTTGATAGGCTAATTGCTCTGCTGTTTGGAAAATGAAAGATAGGACTGAATAATGAAATCTAAATCACTTCATCCGGGCATGTGATAGAAGACTAAAGACCTAAATATTTCAGCCATATTTTAAGATGCAGAATAACACCTGCCTTTAAGCTTCAAGGAAGGTTAAGAGAGGTTTCTGACAGGTATTTGTGACCTTGATTGGCCACTGCTGGAAGCAGGATACTGGTCTAGATGGACCATTGGTGTTACCCAGTATGGTTGTTCTTGTGAATTAGACAGTGTCTTTGATCTCTGGTACATGTTCAGCTGCAATGGGCAGTTTTGATGTCCCCTGAGGATGCTGACTTCTGAGATGAATGATCCTGCAGCCTGAGAGAAATAAGCATGTTTCATTTTTGCTGTCTTCAAATGATAAACTGTTCAGTTTAAAAAAAACAATCTGAATATGAGACACATTTGGCAAAGCCTATTTGGTTCATTGTTCTTATTTCTCTTCAGGAGACACTCTGATTTTGATTCTTGCACTATATGGGGCTGCAAGAAACACAGTCAACTTTTCTGTATAAGCATTCATTGTACTCTTCTGATATAACAGACAGCAGATTTATCTCTCACATATATACTGCTACCACGAGGTAGCTATTGAAAGGGATTTAAGCAGACAAGAAAGGCTCCTGTATGCTTATACCCCACTCAGTGGGCTGGCCTCAGGTATTCAGCAGCTCTTAACTGTACAGTGTGGTTGAATATCCCCTCTGATCACTGCAGCACAGTGCGGTTAGTGCTGGGATGGTAGTAGTATATCTCACTAGTATTAATTATCTTTAGTTGATTTTCACAGGTGGCCATGCCCACTTCCAGTCACATCAGCCAGTCAGAATCGAGGATCTGCCCAGTCCATGCCCATTCACTGCAGCACTTTGCAGTGAATGCTGGGACAGTAGTAAATATACCTCACTAGCATTCATCAACCATTAATTATCTTTAATTGATTTTCACAAGTGGCCATGCCCTCTTCCAGTCTCATCAGCCTGGAATTGAGGATCTACCCAGGCCATGCCCATGCCCCACCCCACCCACTTGTTTTATATAATCCCGCCCATAGCCCCGCCTTATTTGAACTCAGTAGGTATTTCTGGCAGAGTCCTTACATGGTTTAGAGAATTTTTGTCCAACAGACATTACTGTGTTAAAATGAGGGGTGATCTGTCAGCAAGATGGGTACTGCCCCGCAGTGTCCCGCAGGGCTCCCCGTTGTCACCTATTTTATTTAATGTTTGCATGACTAATATGGTTCAAGTTTTTTTTTTTCATTGGGAATGACCTTTAATCTCTATGGCGATGATATGTTGTTGCTTGTCCTAGTCTGCGAAAATTGGTCTGATACCACCTTGAAGGTGGCTAAATGTATTAATACGATCAAACACTACAGTTCTATTCATGGTTTTAAATTAAATTGCAATGCCCGCTAACCTCACTAGCACTGCTGCCTACTATTAAAACCTCACACATTCACTCCTCCGCTCACCTTGCACACCTGTATTTAATTTAAATACAAAACAGTTGATTTTACATTTTAAACTGCATACTTATACTGTTTCGTATTGTGCATATGTTTTGCCATGCTTATACATTATATCATACTCAAATAATCAAAACTCAGTCCTGCCAGCAAAATAGTCCTTTTCCTACAAACGCCACGCCTTCCGCATGGACGCAGTGAAAATGTTTCCACATAAACGCTGGATGACTGTTCTTCATGGACAAACTGTATGTCCGTTAAACCTCCGTAGGCTGTTCAAATATGCCACCTCCAGTCATTAGTATGAATCACAATACAGGTGCTGTGTGCTCGGTGACTAACCAGCTTATAATCGAAAGTAATCGCCGGCTATTTCCCGACACAAATCGGGATATGGCCGGCGATTTCGCAAAAGCGGCAAAAAGCGTATAATCGAAAGCTACATTTGTGATAGCTTCGCCGCTTTCCCTTCGCCGCGCCGGCGAAAGTTCAAAGGGGCGTGTTGGTGGCGAAGCGAAGGCGGGACATGGGCAGGCTTGGGCGTGGCTACCAGATGGCCGGCTTTCGCGGATAATAGAAAAATAAATCCCGGCAATAAGCAGTATTTCGCCGGGTTTACTTGGTCCTTTTATTTTCATGACCAAGCCTCAAAAAGGTGCCCCAACTGACCAGATGACCACCGGAGAGAATGGGGGATGACCTCCCCTTACTCCCCCAGTGGTCGCCAACCCCCTCCCACACTAAAATTATTAAAATACAAACCTTTTTTGCCAGCCTGTATGCCAGCCTCAAATGGCATACCCAGCACCCTGACAGCAGTATGCAGGTCCCTGGAACAGTTGTTGTTGGTTGCAGTGGACTGCAGAAAGGCAGAGCCAGGCCCATCCCCCCCTACCTGTTCCACTTGTGGTGGGTAATGTTGAGCCCTCCCAAACCCCCCAAAACCCACTGTACCCACATGTAGGTGCCCCCCTTCAGCCCTTAGGGCTAGGGTAATGGTGCACACTTGTGAGCAGTGGGTTTTGGAGGGGATTTAGGGGACTCAGCACACAAGGGAAGGGTGCTATGCACCTGGAAGCTAATTTGGTTGTTTATAAAAGATGTTTGAAGTGCCCCCTAGGGTGCCCGGTTGGTGTCCTGGCATGTGAGGGGGACCATTGCACTACAAATGCTGACTCCTCCCACGGCCAAATGCCTTGGATTTCGCCGGGTTTGAGATCGCCGGCAGTTTTTTCCATTATCGCGAAAAAACAAGAGTGGCGATCTCAAACCCGGCGAAATCCAAGGCATTTCGCCGGCCCACACCGTATTATCGAAAAAAAAGATGGCCGGCCATCTTTTTTGAAAATACGGTTCCTGCCGGCTGTTGCACCGCCGCCAAAATAGATCGCCGGCGACGTTCGATTATTCCCCTCTAACTCAACAGTCCACCATATCTGTTTCATGTTATGCCGGCTCCTCAATGCAGGACCGCATTTCACAAATCTTCCTCAGGAGGAACCACCATCAAATTTGTTCTACACCTCCAGTGGCTGAGCCATCTAGACTACTTTGATGCCCTTTGTCTCTCTTACATTAAAATTTTGACTCAAATTACAATTATTGTAGAATATAACAGCAAAACTTATTTTGGTCCTTAAAAAATCTGACATCTCAACTGCTGCATGTGTTGCTTTACATAGGCTCCCTATTCATTTCAGAGTTTTGTTTAATTTTCAAAATGTTTGATGGCTCAGCTCCAGAATGTTTTAAAATTTTGATTTATTTTCCTCTTGCATGCAGAGTTCTAAAAGCAAGGGATTTGTTCCGTCTTTTACTGCTCTCTTTTCTTGGTGATAGATGCTAACAGATTTTGGAGATGTCTTTCTGCGTTCAGGCACCACTTTCCTGGTTTTTGCTTCCTTTGGAACTGTGCAGGTCTTCCAGTTATATCTGCTTTAGAAAGCAGTTAAAAACCTATCTGTTTGAATGGCTTATGTTATAATCATTTTATTTTTCCTGATTATGATTACTTTTTGTTAAACTGCTTTGAACCTCAGTATACAAGAAATGCATCACATATCACAACCCCGCCCCATACTGCACCCCTTTGATGAAGTCACAGAAAGTGATGTCATAACTCTGCCCCTTGACATACCCCATCACTTCCTGTTGCACACTACTCGCTGCCATCTTGGATGAGATCACGTGATGTGAAGTGATGTCAAAAGCACCTGACACTGAGGAATTTATTACCTATATGTGAAATTTTTTTTCTTACCTTGTGATATTATAGACATTTGCATTATTTTTCTGTCAAGTGTTAAAACTTGTAAAGTATATATATAAATGATAAATAAATAAAATAAAATTAAAAAAAAGCACCTGACACTACCCTCTACAGCCTAGGAGGACTGTGCCCAGCTTAACTTTTTTTCCCCTCTCTCTCTCTTAGGAATGAAAATAGGCATTTTTTAAAGCCTTCACACTACTTTAAACTCCTTTTTCTGAATAGTGCAGCAAGAAGGCTTGACCCCCAGACTACCCCTCCTTCTCCTCCTGAACCCCAGTGTCAAATAGTTTTTTTCTATCAGGAAATAAAAAAGGCATTTTTAGTCAGTGCAGTTAGCCTTCAGCATACAGTGAAACCTCAGTTTTCGTCGATAATTCGTCCGAAAACTATCAACAAAAACCGAAACCGACGAAAACCGAGGCAACAAGCAAATTTTCTTTTAAATGAATAAAAAAGACTAGTGTATAGAATAAATGAACATTTAACATGGCATTTACCTTTCTGAAGACTCTTCTTGGTGTATGGAAGATGGAGAGAGAGGAGCAGAGATTATTGTTTGGAAGGGGGGATTCCCCTCCATAAGGACACTATCTGGGGGGTCACTTCCCTTCTTGTTCTTTTGCCACTAGGACCAACTTCTGGGGGGGGTCACTTCCCTTCTTGTTCTTTTGTCACTAGGACCAGCTTCTGGGGGGGGGGGGGTCACTTCCCTTCTTGTTCTTTTGCCACTAGGACCAGCTTCAGAGTCTGTGGGCCCATGCCGCACAAGAAACGTGTCCAAAGAGGTTTGTTTCTGTCGCCTCTTTAAGATTTGCCTAAAATGGGGCAACACATTATCATTGAACAAGTTGCAGACATGGCTTGCAACAGCTTTGGGTGATTTTTCTCCACAAACACCTGTACTTTACTCCACATGGAGAGGATGTCCTTAATCTCTGAAGAAGGCATATTCTCTACTGTTTCTTCCTCATTATCCGAAGCAACTTCTTCATCTGCCATCTGTTGCACTTCTAGTTGAAGGTCTTGCAGCTCTTCAGTGGTGAGTTCTTCTCTGTGGTCATCCACCAGCTCTTCCACATCCTCACCACTCACCTCCAAACCCATGGAATTACTTAAATGAACAATTGACTGCACAATAAGTGTAGGGTCTTCAGGTGAAGGATCAAACCCTTCTAAATCTCTCTCATGCACACATCCTGGCCATAATTTCTTCCATCCAAAGTTTATCGTCCTGGATGTCACTCCTTGCCAAGCCTTATCTATGAGGCTGATGCAGTTGAGAATGTTGAAATGGTTTTTCCAGAACTCTCTTAAGGACAATTCTGTATCTGATGTCACCTCAAAGCACCTTTGAAACAATGCTTTTGTGTACAGTTTCTTGAAATTGGAAATGACATTCTGGTCCATGGGCTGGATGAGTGGTGTGGTATTAGGGGGCAATAACTTCACAGTGATAAAACTGAACTGCTCCAACAGTGCATCTTACAAACCTGGAGGATGTGCAGGAGCATTGTCCATTAACAGGAGGCACTTAAGGGGCAAATGATTTTCCTGGAGGTATTTTTTCACACTCGGGCCAAACACTTCATTCATCTACTCAATGAAAATTGCCCTCGTGACCCATGCTTTCTTGTTTGCTCTCCACATCACACACAGTTTACTTTTGATCACATTGTTTCTGCTAAATACTCTATGAGTTTCTGAATGGTACACCAGTAAGGGCTTCACTTTACAATCACCACTAGCATTATCACACAACAGAAGAGTAAGCCTATCTTTCATAGGCTTATGTCCAGGCAGTGCCATTTCCTTCCAGGCAGTGCCATTTCCTCCTGTGTAATGAACGTTCTCTTTGGCATTTTCTTCCAAAACAGGCCAGTTTCATCACAGTTGAAGACTTGTTGGGGGATGAATCCTTCAGCCTCTATGTAATCTTTGAATTCAGACACAAAATTTTCAGCACCAGACTTGTCCGAACTCGCAGCTTCTCCATGCCTGGTAACACTGTGTATGCCAGTGCGCCTCTTGAATTTTTCGAACCAGCCTCTGCTGGCCTTAAAATCACTTAGTGAAGTAGCACTCGTCCCAGGCATTTTCTTTATGAGATCGGCATACAGCAGTCTGGCCTTTTCACATATGATGGCCTCAGAAACAGAATCGCCATCTAACTGTTTTTGATTGATCCAAATTAATAATAACTTTTCCACATCTTCCATGATCTCTGTTTTGTTATCGCATTCATACCTTTTGCTACTATTGCCTCCTTTATTGCAACGATTGAACTTATCGTGGATGGTGACTTCCTGTACATGCGGGCGATTTCAGCAATCTTAATGCCACTCTCGTATTTTTCAACGATTTCCTTCTTCAACTCAATTGTGTTCTTGTCCTTCTTCTTTGAAGGACTGCTGCCCATAGAAACATTTTTGGGTCCCATGATGAGAGCAGGGACTTTGATACAGGCACTCAACCAGCTGTAGTAGTAGTGTGGCAAAACAATGAAATTTGGGTCCTAATACCTGCAGGGACTTTGATACAGGCACTCAACCAGCTGTAGTAGTAGTGTGGCAAAACGACGAAATTTGGGTCCTAATACCTGCAGGGACTTTGATACAGGCACTCAACCAGCAGCAGCAGTAGTGTGGCAAAACGACGAAATTTGGGTCCGAAAACAGCAGCAGTGTGATCCCACAACCAGAAACAATGCCCCAGAAGAATGCCTCAGAAGAACGACACGTGAGAATGCAAGATTAGCTGCGTGGTCACACCGATGAAAACCGAGACGCAATTTTCACGAAAAAATTGACGATAACAGAAACCAACGAAATCTGAAGCCAACGAAAACCGAGGTTTCACTGTACTTTAAATTCCTTTTTCTGAACAGTATTTCAAAAAGGCTTGACCCAGGCCCTCCTCCTCCTCCGGAGCCCTGGTGTCAGATTTTTTTTCTCTCATGAAAGAATGCCACTAACTCAGACACCCCCTCCTCCCGGAGGAAACCTCATCTGATGGAGTGAAGTGCTGTATTGAGTGAGAGAATCTATACCTCCTCCCCTCCCCCACCCATATCACCCACACCCCTCCTTTCTGCATCCAGACCAAAAGAAAAAGGCTGTGTTAAATTTTTAAAACAAACCTACTAGTTTTACAATTGTTCCTCCTCTCTTCTTCCCTACAGCATTTGTACACAGAGATCAGCAAATATGCTGATTTTAACTCAGTGTGAGCACAAACAGGCTGACAAGCGCCCCCCCCCCTCTCTCTACACCCTCAAGCATTCCCCCTCCCTTTTTTGTACAGTCATGTTGAAAGAAAAAAACTGCTGTTTATAGAGATCAGAGCCTCACACAGTGATCAGTGTGTTTTCAGATAGAGAGAAAACTCCAGAGCCACACAATTACAATGTTTTATTTTTTAATCGTGCAAACCACAGGAGTTCCTTTAATAAAGAAAACTACCCCACCCCACCCCCCCCCCCCCCCCCCCCCCCCCCAGTGTCAGTTTTTTTTTCTTTCAGGAAAGAAAAAAGGCATTTTTACCCAGTGCAGTTAGCCTTCAGCTTACTTTAAATTCTTTTTTTCTGAACAGTATTGCAAAAAGGCTTGACCCCAGACCCTCCTCCCGAGCCTGGCTAAACTACAACATTAAGTTTAGGAAGAGTATGGCAGAAGATGTGTCCATCTCATGGATCTATAGGGTGGTTGACCTATGACTTTTTTTTGTTACATTTGTACCCCACGCTTTCCCACTCATGGCAGGCTCAATGTGGCTTACATGGGGCAATGGAGGGTTAAGTGACTTTACCCAGTGTCACAAGGAGCTGCCTGTGCCTGAAGTGGGAATCAAACTCAGTTCCTCAGTTCCCCAGGACCAAAGTCCACCACCCTAACCACTAGGCTATTCCTCCACTCGATGAAATGACTGCGGGTAGACCATTTAGCCCCGACAGGTTTCCACCATTATCAACTAGTGGGTCCAATTCCTCTAGCTCAAAGGGCCAACCCTCCAGCAAATGGATTTGTAGGCAGTTTAACAATTCCCAATGTTCCTGGAACCCTTGCAAGTTTTGTCATGTCTGCTTCCACTGTGGGGTCCCTCACCCTGCGTCACGTTGCATGGCAGGTAGGGATAGATGTCTTCACATTGCATGGCAGGTAGGGATAGATGTCTTAAAAGACAACACCAGTACCGTCAACCTGAGATCCATAGTTCACACACCAATTAACATAAAAGCTATGACACCATGGTTGCTAAACTTCCCAGACAAGGTTCACGCACAAAATCTGAAAGAGGGCTTCTTCTGAGGATTTCTGATTCCCTACTCCAGACCTCCCTGCAGAGGGTACCCTACCTTACCCGTGTAATGCCAGATCACTCAAAAGGCATGCTCATATTGCTACAGAGAAAATCCAGAGGGAGATAGACATGGGCAGGGTGGCTGGCCCTTTTCATTCTCCTTCCATACCGAACCTTCTCATCTCCCCTGTAGGCATCGTACCAAAGAAGGAATTGGGCAAATTCAGGCTAATCCACAACCTTTTATACCCCGAAGGGACCTCAGTTAACAATTACATTGACCCATTTCTTTGTTCAGTCCAGTACACATCCACACGCTATACAATTAATAAAACAAGGGAGTCCTAAGTCCCCAGACACATATAGCGAACAAGGACATTGAGTCAGCATTCCAACTGCTGCTGGTGCATGCTGACTCCTTCTAGCTTCTAGGTTTTTACTTGTGGCTCATTTTACTATGATAAATGCCTCCCCATGGGCTGCTCTATATCATGCAGGTACTTTGAACAATTTAGTTCGTTTGTACATTGGGTGTTGAACAGATAGTCAGTCATCGCTTCACCATTCATTATCTGGACGATTTCCTATTTGTTGGGAAGGGGAGGAAAGAATGCTAAGCCATACTACAAGCCTTTCAGGGTGTTGTGGCACATTTCGGCATCCCCCTGTGCCAGTGACAAATCTGTCACCCCTGTGCCAGCCCTCACCTTTCTAATCATTGTTGGATGCCGCCCAACAAGTTTCCTGCCTACCACAGGATAAACTAGCGAACCTAAGGGAGGAAATACAGTCCTTCGCTGGGGCCAAGAAAGCTACAGTGAAATGCTTTCAGTCTCGTTTAGGCCTATTAGAATTCGTAGCCAGAATAGTGCTGATGGGCCCTATATTCTCCCACCATCTGGTGTTGGCTTCGGTGAGCGTCAAAAGGAGTCACCATTTCATGAGGATAACTACTGCATTGAGGGAGGACCTTTAGATATGGGACTCCTTCCTCTGTTCTTTCAGTGGGCTTGCATTTTGACAGCATGCCCCCACAAACGAAGAGATACAGCTTTTCACTGACGCATCAGGGGTTTGGGTTTCGGCATTTTCTTTAGAGGAGTGTGGTCCACTGAACCATGGCCATGGTGCGCCTCTGACATAATAAGGGACATTACATTTTTGGAACTTTTTCCCATAATGGTTGCCTTGAGCATGTGGGCCCTTCCTTGCTAACAGGCACAACTGTCTTCTGCTCGGACAATATGGCCATAGTGGAAGTCATAAACCGGTTGTCTGCCAGGAGTCCACATGTCATAACATTGCTCAGAGAGCTAGTTCTCATATGCTTGCGATTTAACATTACATTCAGAGCTTCTCATGTCCCTGGTATGCAAAACACCATTGTAGACTGTCTTTCTCATTTTAAGTTTGCAGAATTCCAGTTGATCGCCCTGGCTGCAGATCCGTGCAGAACTCCACTACCCACTGTGGTTTGGAAGTTTGGACCCCTGATACCTGGGAGCTGAACCTAGTATCGTTGTCTGAACCTACAGGAAGAGGTATATGTGTGCGCTCCAGCAGCTCCTAGCCTTCTTCCGGGACCACAACCTTCAGCAAACGTCCTGGTTCACTGCAGAAACGCTTATGCTACATATACTAAATTCGAAACACAAGGGGTTCAGTTACTCCACAATGCGGCTGCAGTTAGCAGGGATCAACTTCCTTCTGAAGGCATCTGGCACTGAAAATCCTGTGAGCCATTTTGCAATCAAACAGCTTGTAAAAGGATGGGCATTCGAAAGGGCACACAGGCTAGCCAGGCGGCATCCAATTACACACCAATTATTGGCACAGCTCTTGATCTTCCTAGAGAATATTTGTTTTGACCACTTTGAAACTATTTTGTTCAAACGTGCATTCTCATTAGCATTTTTTGGCGCTCTTCGCGTAAGTGAGATAGTTCCCTCTACTTTCATGCTAACTTTCCCCATGGGACTGCTGGTTAATTACATAGCTGTAGAAGGTGGTCAACTGCAAATTTTCATACCCAGGAACAAGGGGGTGATTTATCACCTTAGCTAGCTTACCAAGTAGCCCCATATGTACGCCAGAACAGTGCCCCATGGTTTCTTAGCCACACCAACAATCACCCTCTCACATGCTATAAAATTGTAAAGGTCCTCAAGCTTAGTTTAGAAAGTCTTAGACTCCAAGGCGATTCATTTGGCAGACATTCCTTTAGAAGAGCTGCAGCCACAACGGTAGCCAACTAGACATTTCAAAAGAATAAATCATGGCATTGGGTAGGTGGAGCTCCAACAGATATATAGTATACATCTGATCAGATCTCTGCTAGCAACCCCTGCTACCTTACCCGGGGTGCTTATTCTTGCCTCCTGTGCTCTTATTGCAGGTACCTGCACTGTGTGGATATACGGCACTCATTTGTACACTAGATGTATAGAAGGGCACTCTCTCACCCATTTGGCAAAGGCTCGGCCTATTAGTGACTGAAGTGTCACTAATTTGGCTGGGACAACATGGGATGAGATGGGACCAACTGATGCTGGCACTGCTGGATCGCTTGCAATTGTACCCCCATCCCCCGTGGTCTTTAATCATTCATCTCAGTGGAACGATTTGACATCAACCCATAGTGTGGAGTGCACATAAAAAATACAACGGGGCATCTCGACATAGTGAAGATTTGTCCTACAACACATCTGCTCTGGTCCTATATTATTCCATGTCGCATACGGAAAGGGGTAAGAACACACCGGGCAGTAGAAAAGACAAGAAAGAAAATTAATCACTGGATGTATAAGTTCATGCAAGCTTTACGAGGGGGTACCATAGCACACAAAATGATAGTGGAGACATGTCCTGACCTATACTGCCCTGACTGGGTACACTTATCATATAAAGGCTTAGATGTATAAGATGGCTGCAGCTGTGGAGCTCCTTAGTGGGGGACCCACAACAAGTGAGGTGTCACTGTAGTGGGTCTTGGCAGGCTCCATAGAGGTAGCTAAGGGATACAGGGACGGCAAGGGGGGCAATTGCTGGCAGGGCAATATGAGGGTGGCCACCTGTCTTCTACAGATGGGGGACTCAATTGTCTAAGCACAACTGGGATGATCAGCGAAAGCTGCCAGGTAACCCATACCTAACCTTGATGGTCGGGGTGGGGGTGGGGGAAGGAGTGGTGGCATATCAGTGACGGAACCGGGTGAACTTAATAGGGCAACCCAGGTGAAGAGGCATGTAACGGAAGGTAACTTGCTTTTAACAGTATCACCTGCATGATCCCAATCACTTAGTCAAACAAGTAGCAGTCCAATCTCAGAGTGGCAATGACCTCCCCCTCTTACTTATATGGGTAGGTATAAACAAACTGACATGTAGTCATGGTTACCTCCCATAGATAGTCAACTACAAGTGTTAGTAAATTAAGGATACACATGTTAAAATGTTATGATTATATTTCTGTTAACTGTAAACAATTTTTATTGAACAAAGAAATAAAGTACAAAATTCAAACAGAAACACGTGTTGTTCAATGTTTTACAAATTCACGTCTAACCCATCCTCCCCACCACCCATCACACCCTGCACATTCAACATATTTCAAAATTGTAAAGATTATAAATCTTTGATTGGATCAAAAAACAAACAAAAAAAACCAGCAAACAATTAAACGACTAGTTTAAGTAAAGATGTCAAACAGTTATAGAATGATGAACATACTGCAATACTCCATTTATATCTGCTTTACTGACTCACACCCCATCCCACCCTACTGTAACCATAACTATAAGTTATTACAGAGATGACCTGTTATTCGGACGCTTATAACTCCAGGTCATCATTGGACTGGTAACATTTACTTTCCTAACCCCTTCCCCACTCGCATCCTGCTCTAACAGCCTGAAATGGTGATATATATCCCCTATGGAGTATCCAATATTGACTTTCCTGGAGCTCAGTATTACTACTTGGGATTCCTTGATAATGTCCGGAAGTATACGAGATAAACGATTTTCCAAAACTTTTGCAAACAATTTGGCTTCATAATTAAGCAACAAAATCGATCTATGGGACTCCGGTTTCTGTGTATCCCGACCAGGCTTTGGTAGAACGATGATCTGTGCTAACTGTAAAGATTTAGGAAATTGTCTCTCCACCACTACGGAATTAAACATAGATGTCAGAGGTAGGACAACATCCTCTCTCAACATTTTATAAAATTCTCCTCTGTAACCATCTGGTCCAGGAGCCTTGCCAAGTGGTCCCTGCTATATAGCCCAGGATACCTCCTATGCTTTAAAGGGGGCATTAAGTATAGCCAAACTGTCCGGATCCAGTCGGGTAATGTTCAGACCAGAAGATACATAGCACTCTCCAACGGGGGAGGATCAGGGAGTGAGTATAATTATGCATAATAATCCCTCATAGTACGATTAATTTGAGTGTCCCTATTTTCCAGAACCCCATTGGGAGAGTATAAAGCACCTATCTTAAAGGGACCCTGTCTTATGTACTTATGTACTGTCGAGGATGCAGCAATCGGGCTAGTAGTCTACCACCCTTGTTTGCATATTTGTATAACTGATACCTGTAATAAGTGTGTGTTTTTTGGGTGTTGTGATGAATCAACTCATTTAAAGTGTGTTGCAATTCCAAAAGCTGAGTTTTAATTTGTACATTGTGGTGGAGTCCATAGACACGTCTCAGACGTGTTACTTCCCTTTTGTAATGTGGGCTTAGAAGATTAACTTAATTTTCTTTATCTTACTTTACATCTGTATTGGTTTCTTATTCTTTCTTGTGCATTATTAGAAAGTAAAATTTCTAAATCTTAATAATAAAAAGGAAAAGAAACAGCTGGCAGGAGATATAGAAAAGGGTTTAGACAGGTTCCTAGAGGAAAGGTCCATAAACCAAACCATTGTTAGCCAAGTGAACTTTGTTAGCTGCAAAGAATGTTTGGAATCCTGCCAGGAACCTGTGACCTGAATTGGGTACTCCTGGAAACAGAATTGTTGGTTTGATGAACTTATCCAATTGGTAGTTCTTATATTCTAATGTAGATTTTATTACATATCAACAATTTAAACATGCATGTATACGCCTATACACGAGAATGAACAAAGCAAGGAATGAAGAAGCTTCAGCACCTCTCCTACATAATGCCATTATTTTAAAGAAAGGAAATAAAAATCTACTTCTTTCCTAAGATATTGTTATTTCATTTGCTCCTCTCTAGTTTTCAATCACTTTACTGGTACTCACTATTTTTCTCATTCCTCTTAATTTTAAAATTTATTATGCAAATAAAAGGAAAATGTTTTGGAAACTTCCTGTAATTCTGAAAGAGATACCGAGTTTACAGATCTGTTTCCCTGTAGGTAAATAGCAAAGGTGAGGAGAAAGTAACATTCCTTGTTCTCCTTGTTGCAGGAATGTCAGTTCTGCTGGAGAGGAGGCCCGTAGAAGAATGAGGGAGTGTGATGGACTTACTGATGCATTGCTGTATGTTATCCAGTCTGCTCTTGGGAGTAGCGAAATTGACAGCAAGGTTTGTCTTGTTTATGTCTTTTTTTTCACATTAGAATTGCAGTCAGAAAAACAACAGAAGCAATAGAAAAGGAGAATGAGGGACCCTTTTACTTTACCTCACTTTAAAAGGCACTACCACAGGATGTGCTCAGGCGTTCCACGGTAGTTCTAGGATTGTCACAGCATATGATACAAATTAAAGCAGAGCAGGGCAGTTTAGCCCAGGATAAGAATTTCACGCACCCAAGGTTGAAGAACTTGAATAACTCTATCAGGGCACTAATGGCTTCTTTTATAAAGCCGTGCTACTGCTACCAATTCTTGGTGCAGCAAATGAGAGGAAACCCATTCAACCCCTATGGGCTTCCTCTCATTTCCCACGCAGGAATCACTAGCGCGGCTTTGTAATGTCTGGTCCTGATTTTCCCCAATGAATTGTTCCACCAATACGTGAGAGAGATCCTAGAGATGCCAGATCAGGCCATCTTTTTTTTGTCAAGATTTTTTTTTTAGCATCATAAAAGTAATCTGTTGGAGAAATGTATTCTCAGGAGCCTTGGTCCACTGGGAACAATTCAAAGGACAGTTTGGTCTTAGCGACGTATTTAGAAAAATCTAGGATGACAAGGTGAATAAAATTACATTATTGGTTTCATTTTTTTCCTCGGGATGAGTCTGTCCTCAGTCTATTTTCAGAACAATATAGCGCTCTTTGTGGGTTGTGGGATATGGAGACAGGCACTTGGGAAGCAGTTTCTTAATGAACATTGTGAGGTTCTGGCTTCTGATGATAAACATGGGATTGTGTTTACCTATAAATGTATTTTTGGCCTATACTGGGAATAGATATCCCGTAGTATGGGAAACAAACTTCTAGATCTTGAGGCTACAATGATGGAAGCGGACTTGGATTTATTGGCAGTCACCGAGACGTGGTTCACAGAGAACCATGACTGGGATGTTGCTATACCTGGCTATAATCTATTCAGGAAGGCTAGAGTAGGAAAAAAGGGTGGAGGTGTGGCATTATATGCTAAGAATGATATCAAGTGACAGAACTGCAGGACATGTGGGGTATGGAAGAAGTGCTGTAGGTTAAACTGGAAAGAGGGAAAGGAAAATGTATCTACATCAGAGTGATATACAGACCTCCCTCACAGTCGGAGAAAATGGACAGGGACTTAATTGAAGTATGGTTCAATATTAAAACAGAAGAGACTTACTCGAGATTGAAGGTCCTATTTGTCAAGGAACAGTTTGCGGGATGCGAACAGCTGAAGGATGTAGAACAGCAATGGACAAGAGTGAAAGGAGCTATATTAAAGGCAACTAACCTTTATACTAGAAAATTACATAAAAGTAAGAGAAAAAGAAGGCCTCTCTGGTACTCGAATGTAGTAGCTGAAAAGGTAAGGGAAAGGAGGCTAGCCTTTGCATGTTATAAGACGACTCAGAAAGATGAAGACAGGAGAAAATACCTAAATAAGTGAAGAGAAGCTGGAAAAGCTATCAGGAAAACAAAGCGGCAAATGGAGGAAAAGATAGCTAATACGGAGGAAGTGCCATAATAGCATTGTGAGGCTCAAAGCTGAGGGAGAGAAATATGTGGAAGATAAGGATAAAGCTGAACTGCTTAACGATTGTTTTAGCTCTGTGTTCACAAATGAAAGACCGGGGGTAGGGCTGCAGAAAACAAAGGCTAAAGGGGATGGCTGTATGGTAGACCAAGACCCGTTTATGGAGGACTGTGTTCGTGAGGAGCTTGCCAAACTAAAAGTAGACAGAGCGATGGGGCCTGATGGGATACACCCAAGGGTGCTTAAGGAACTCGGAGAAGTTCTGTCGGCTCCACTGACGGACCTCTTCAATGCTTCCTTAGAAACTGGAGTGGACCCGGTGGACTGGAGAAGGGCGGATGTGGTTCCTTTGCACAAGAGTGGAAGTAAGGAGGAGGTTGGGAATTACAGACCTGTTAGTCTGACCTCGGTGGTGAGTAAAGTAATGGAAACACTTCTAAGGAGAAGGATTGTGACATTTCTTGAACTACATGGAATGCTGGACCCGAGGCAGCATGGCTTCACTAGTGGCAGGTCGTCTCAGATGAATCTGACTGTCTTCTTCGACACGGTTCCGCACAGGTGACTGATAAATAAATTGAGTGCCCTCGGTGTGGGACATAGAGTAACTGATTGGGTAAAAAACTGGTTGAATGGTAGGAGACAGAGGGTGGTGGTAAATGGAGCTTGCTCAGAAGAAAAGGATGTTGTCAGTGGAGTACCGCAGGGATCGGTCCTAGGGCCGGCTCTTTTTAACGTCTTTGTGAGCGATATTGCGGAATGGCTGTCTGGTAAGGCTTGTCTCTTTGCGGATGATACTAAACTCTGCAACAGGGTAGACACTCTGGAGGGTGTGAATGACATGAGGAGGACCTAGCAAAGCTAGAAGAATGGACCGATATTTGGCAACTAAGGTTTAATCCCAAAAAATGCAGGGTCATGCACTTGGGTCGCAAAAATCTGAGGGAGCGGTTCAATATAGGGGGTGTAGTGCTTCAGTGTACGAAGGAAGAGCGGGACTTGGGGGCGATTGTGTCTGATGACCTTAAAGCTTTCAGATTGTGTCTGATGACCTTAAAGCTTTCAAACAGGTAGAAAAAGCGATGGCCAAAGTCAGAAGGATGCTTGGGTGCATAAAGAGAGGCACGACCAGCAGGAAAAAGGAGGTGATAGTGCCGTTGTATAAGTCTCTGGTGAGGCCTCATTTGGAGTACTGCGTGCAGATCTGGAGACTGCTCCTACGGAAAGATATAAACAGGATGGAGTCGGTCCAGAGGGCGGCTACGAAATTAGTAAGCGGCCTTGAATGCAAAATTTACAGGGACAGGCTTAGATACCTCAACATGTATATGCTGGGAGAGAGGAGACATGATAGAAATGTTTAAATATCTCAAGGGCATTTATATACAGGAAGAGAGCCTTTTTCAAATGAAGGACAGCTCTGGAATGAGGGGGCATATGACAAAGTTAAGAGGGAATAGGCTTAGGAGCGCAGTGGTGTGCTGGAGCCGGCTCGCACCAGCTCGCAAGAGCCAGTTAACTTTTCTTCCGACTTGCGAGCCGGTTGTTAAAACCCGTGAGCCGGCTCTCCTCCCTCCCTCCGGAGGGAGAAACTAAACAAATTCTCTGTAACCTTGGAGGATGTAATGGGTCAGTTCAGCAAGCTGAAGAGTAGTAAATCACCGGGACCTGATGGTATTCATCCCAGAGTATTAATAGAACTAAAAAATGAACTTGCGGAGCTACTGTTAGAAATATGCAATCTGTCCCTAAAATCGAGTGTAATACCGGAAGACTGGAGGGTAGCCAATGTTACTCCGATTTTTAAGAAAGGTTCCAGAGGAGATCCGGGAAATTATAGACCGGTGAGTCTGACGTCGGTGCCGGGCAAGATGGTGGAGGCTATTATTAAGAATAAAATTGCAGAGCATATACAAAAACATGGACTGATGAGACAAAGTCAGCACGGATTTAGTGAAGGGAAGTCTTGCCTCACCAATCTAATGCATTTTTTTGAGGGGGTAAGCAAACATGTGGACAATGGGGAGCCGGTTGATATTGTATATCTGGATTTTCAGAAGGCGTTTGACAAAGTGCCGCACGAAAGACTCCTGAAGAAATTGCAGAGTCATGGAATCGGAGGTAGGGTATTATTATGGATTAAGAACTGGTTGAAAGATAGGAAGCAGAGAGTAGGATTGCGTGGCCAGTATTCTCAGTGGAGGAGGGTAGTTAGTGGGGTCCCGCAGGGGTCTGTGCTGGGTCCGTTGCTTTTTAATGTATTTATAAATGACCTAGAGATGGGAATAACTAGTGAGGTAATTAAATTCGCCGATGACACAAAATTATTCAGGGTCGTCAAGTCGCAGGAGGAATGTGAACGATTACAGGAGGACCTTGCGAGACTGGGAGAATGGGCGTGCAAGTGGCAGATGAAGTTCAATGTTGACAAGTGCAAAGTGATGCATGTGGGTAAGAGGAACCCGAATTATAGCTACGTCTTGCAAGGTTCCGCGTTAGGAGTTACGGATCAAGAAAGGGATCTGGGTGTCGTCGTCGATGATACGCTGAAACCTTCTGCTCAGTGTGCTGCTGCGGCTAGGAAAGCGAATAGAATGTTGGGTGTTATTAAGAAGGGTATGGAGTCCAGGTGTGCGGATGTTATAATGCCGTTGTATCGCTCCATGGTGCGACCGCACCTGGAGTATTGTGTTCAGTACTGGTCTCCGTATCTCAAAAAAGATATAGTAGAATTGGAAAAGGTACAGCGAAGGGCGACGAAAATGATAGTGGGGATGGGACGACTTTCCTATGAAGAGAGGCTGAGAAGGCTAGGGCTTTTCAGCTTGGAGAAGAGACGGCTGAGGGGAGATATGATAGAAGTGTATAAAATAATGAGTGGAATGGATCGGGTGGATGTGAAGCGACTGTTCACGCTATCCAAAAATACTAGGACTAGAGGGCATGAGTTGAAGCTACAGTGTGGTAAATTTAAAACGAATCGGAGAAAATTTTCTTCACCCAACGTGTAATTAGACTCTGGAATTCATTGCCGGAGAACGTGGTACGGGCGGTTAGCTTGACGGAGTTTAAAAAGGGGTTAGATAGATTCCTAAAGGACAAGTCCATAGACCGCTATTAAATGGACTTGGAAAAATTCCGCATTTTTAGGTATAACTTGTCTGGAATGTTTTTACGTTTGGGGAGCGTGCCAGGTGCCCTTGACCTGGATTGGCCACTGTCGGTGACAGGATGCTGGGCTAGATGGACCTTTGGTCTTTCCCAGTATGGCACTACTTATGTACTTATGTACTTATGTACTTATCAGTCCCTCACCGATCTGTCCTTCGAATTCTTCGGGGCAGGCAGTCTTGCCTGCCCGCTGCCAGCGCTAACTCTCCCCCGTTGCCGGTTCGCGCTTTAAAAATGGCCGCCAAGACTTCTGCTGAAGTCTTGGAGGCCGCCCTTGTAAGTCTCGGCGGCCATTTTGAAGCGCGAACCGGCAGGGGAGAGTCAGCGCTGGCAGCGGGCAGGGAAAACTGCCTGCCCCGAAGAATTCGAAGGACAGGTCGGTGAGGGACAGATTCGAAGGGAGGGAGGAGAAGTTGCCACTAAACAACTCGGGAGGGGTGGCAGGGGAGAGAAGGGAGTCACTGGGCATGGGTGGATGGAGGGGAGAGAAGGGTCGCTGGGTATGGGTACACGCAGGGCAGGAGAGAGGAGGGTCACTGCTAGACGTGGGTGGATGGAGGGCAGGGGAAAGGAGGGTCACTGGGTATGGGTGCATGCAGGGAGGGGAGAGGAGGGTCGCTGGGTATGAGTGCATGCAGAGGAGAGGAGGGTCACTGCTGGACATGGGTGGATGGAGGGCAGGGGAAAGGAGGGTCACTGGGTATGGGTGCATGCAGGGCAGGGGAGAGGAGAGGAGGGTCGCTGGGTATGGGTGCATGGAGGGCAGGAGGAGAGGAGGGTCGCTGGACATGGGTGGATGGAGGGCAGAGGGGAGCAGGGGAGAGAGAAGAAATGCTGGACATGGATGGAGGGTAGGGAAGAGTGAGGAAGGAGATGAGATGAGGGAAAAGGGAGAAAAACTGCACATGGATGAAGAAAATAGGCAGAAGCTGAGGACCAGAAATGAAGACGAAAGGAGGAAAGGAAAGAAATAAATGGAAAGGAAGCCCTGGAAACGGAGTTAAGAGGACAGATAGCAGCAGAATCGGATACTGGGCCAGCATGATCAGAAAAACAGTCACCAGACAACAAAGGTAGAAAAAAATCATTTTATTTTCATTATAGTGTTTGGAATATGTTCACTTTGAGAATCAGGTGCTCAACATTAAAAGTTTATATTTATTTACTTATTTATGGCATTTTATCGCACATTAAACATTAATTAGATTTGAATTTGGGATCATTTAATTTTTTTTCCTGGAGTAATGCATTGCCACCACCCCCCCCCAGGCTTTCTCCCTGGCTATAGACAGCTCTGCAATTTGGGGGGGGGGCATAGAGGGGGACTGGGGAGAGAGCCTGTTGTTAAACATTTACCAGCACACCACTGCTTAGGAGTAACCTAAGGAAGTATTATTTCACAGAAAGAGTGGTGGAGGCATGGAATGGCCTCCCGGTGCAGATGGTGGAGTCAAGGACTGTTCCAGAATTTAAAAAGGCATGGGATAAGCATGTGGGATCGCTTAGGAACAGAAAGAATTAGGGGTTACAGAGGATGGGCAGACTGGATGGGTCATATGGCCTTTATCTGCCGTCATGTTCTATGTTTCTATGTCTCAACTGAGGTTTTTCTTGAACAGCAAAATACTAGTAAAGTTTGATCATGACAGTCCTTCCGACTAGGTAGTTAGTGCTACAGGGTATTTAAGTGGCTTCAGGCTGTTGTAGTCATATTTGGAGAGGAACATTCTCTCCTATTTTTAGGCTTCTTTTTATTATGTCTTGGGTCCAGCATTTTCATTCTAAGCTGTGGGTCTCATATACAGTATGGTAATTGATTTTGGTGATAGCTACAGTTATTATTAGGATGTTTTCCTTATTATGTTTGCTTGATGTAAACTTATGAAATGCAAAGTTACAAAAGATTATAGATAAGCCAGCTGTGTACAACCTATTGCATGTGTCCCTGTCACCTTTGAGAAAAATGAAATGTGCTGTATACTGTGTGGTAGTTTGATTAGAATTAAATGAAATAGTACTCATGCCACCTGCCACAGTTCTACCTTTTTTCTTTTCTTTTCTGTTTTTCTGTTGCATTTTCCCTCTCCACATTGGTTCCAGAATAACCTGAAGCCCAAGGTAACCAGTATTCATTAAAATACATATAGAGGTCATTTTAAGTCATTTACAGTATGTGCATAAGTAGATGCTTATGTACTGAAATGGTTTCTTTAAACATTTGAAACAATGAAAAAGGAAGGAGATATCACTTGAACACATGTTAAAACACAAAAATGCAACCCCTTAACAATAGTTGTCTCTTTAATGAATAGATGGAGAAAAATACTTCAGTAGTAGGACAGTCAGGAAAATATATGTATTTATTTTAATTTATGTCAAATGTTTTCACATCATGGGTCATTAAAAAAACTAAATCAAGTCAAAAACTATTGCTTAATTCAAAGTAAAAATTCAAGTTCGCTCAAAAAATCAGGATCAGTAGGGCTGGCCCAAGGCAAAATGCTGCCTGAGGTGGAGCTAAGATGCTGCCCCCCCCCCCCCCCCCGAGGTGAGATGCCGCTCCCCACCCCCATGTCGATATGCCTCCCCCTGGGCCAAGATACTGCTCCCTACCCCAATGCCAAGATACCTCCCCCTCCCGGGCCAGGATGCTGTCCCCCTTCCTTCCTCCAGTCCGTTCACAGCATTTACCTCGTCACCTTCCAAACCTGGCAGTGGCAGCAATTCCCATACTCTGCCCTGCTGCCGGCACCAACCTCTTCCCTTTACTGCGGCTGCCTGAGCCTCTGATGAAACAGGAAGTTACATTAGAGAGGCGGCCACAGTAAAGGGAAGAGGAGGGTGCTGGCAGCAGGGTTTGGAACATGACGAGGTAAAACACTGCGAAGGGAGAGACGCCATTCCTCGAAGAGTGGGGAGATACTACTTCAGAAGAGTGCCACCTGAGGCCCCAGACTCAGGTGGCCTAATGGTCGGGCCACCCCTTTCAACCAATTCAAATAATTGAAAGAACTCCAAAACATTACTTACTTTGCAGTTGTGACTTTCAGACTTCGATATGCCACTGAGATTTTTCACAAATGCAGTCTTTGACAACATGCAATTGAGCCAGAGCCAACAATGGCCACTGTTTCACCTCTTAGTTGCATCAGGGCTCCCCTATTTCGCTTCTATCCTGCTGATTTGTTTGTGAAGTACATACGTACATAAGTACATAATTGTTGCCATACTGAGACAGACCGAAGGTCCATCAAGCACAGCATCCTGTTTCCAACAGTGGCCAATCCAGGTTACAAGTACCTGGCAAGATCTCAAAACAGTACAATACATTTTAAGCTGCTTATCCTAGAAATAAGCAGTGGATTTCCCCCCATTTTAATAATGGCTTTTGGACTTTTCTTTTAGGAAGCTATCCAAACCTTTTTTTAAACCCCACTAAGCTAACTGCTTTTACCACATTCTGTGGCAATGAATTCCAGAGTTTAATTACACGTAAAGTGAAGAAATATATTTATTATTTTGTAGATTCATTGCGTGCCTCCTAGTCCTAGTATTTTTGGAAAGAGTAAATAAGTGATTCACATCTACCTGTTCCACTGCACTCATTACTCCAAGCTGAAGAGCCCTAGACGCTTCAGCCTTTCCTCATACGTTTATTTTGTTTTATTTTTGTTACATTTGTACCCCGCGCTTTCCCACTCATGGCAGGCTCAATGCGGCAGGCAATGGAGGGTTAAGTGACTTGCCCAGAGTCACAAGGAGCTGCCTGTGACAGGAATTGAACTCAATTCCTCAGTTCCCCAGGACCAAAGTCCACCACCCTAACCACTAGGCCACTCCTCCTAGGTTAGTTGTCCTATCCCCTTTATCATTTTCGTCACCTTCTCTGTACCTTTTCTATTTCCACTATATCATTTTTGAGATGCCGTGACCAGAATTGCACACAGTATTCAAGGTGCGGTCATCCCATGGAGCGATACAAAGGCATTATAATGTCCTCATTTTTGTTTTCCATTCCTTTCCTAGTAATACCTAACATTCTATTTGCTGTCTTAGCTGCCACTGCACACTGAGCAAAGGGTTTCAACGTATCATCAATGATGACACCTAGATTCCTGTCATGGTCAGTAACTTCTAATGTGGAACATTGCATCACATAACTGTAGTTTGGGTTCCTTTTTCCCATATGCATCACTTTGCACTTGTTCACATTAAACATCATCTGCAATTTGGATGCCCAATCTCCCAGTCCTGTAATGTAATTTTTCACAATCCTCTTGTGATCTAACAACTTTGAATAACTTTGTCTCAACAGCAAATTTAATTACCTCACTAGTTACTCCCATCTCTAGATCATGTATATATATGTTAAAAAGCAGCGATCCCAGCACATTGAGAATACTGACCATTTAACCCTACTCTCTGTTTTCTATCTTTTAACCAGTTTTTAATCCACATTAGAACACTACCTCCTATCCCATGACTCTCTAATTTCATGATGCACTTTGTAAAATACTCAAAAAATTCCAAACAGCCCAGAACATGGCAGCCAGACTCATATTCGGAAAATCAAAATACGAAAGTGCAAAACCCCTACTAGAGAAGCTACACTGGCTCCCACTCAAAGAACGCATCACGTTCAAAGTATGTACCCTGGTTCACAAAATCATCCATGGCGATGCCCCAGCTTACATGTCAGACCTGATAGACCTACCACCCAGGAATGCTAAAAAATCATCTCGCACATTCCTCAACCTTCATTTCCCCAACTGTAAAGGCCTAAAATACAAGTTAATGCACGCATCAACCTTTTCCTACATGAGCACGCAATTTTGGAACGCGCTGCCACACAACCTAAAAGCGATCTATGAACTGACCAACTTCCACAAACTACTGAAGACCCATCTCTTTGACAAGATATACTGCAGAGATCAACACATGTGAATTCTCCCCATATATACCCAGAAATGTTTAGTAATTCCTTCTGTTATATTACTATCATGTATTTCATTACCAATATCATTCTGTAATACCAAATGTGTATTCTCTTCTTACTTCCACTATCCATGATGTATTGTAAGCCACTTTGAGCCTGCAAAGAGGTGGGAAAATTTGGGATACAAATGCAACAAATAAATAAAATAAATGCCTTTTGAAAATTCAGATACACAATAACAACTGGCTCACCTTTATCCACATGTCTGTTCACCCCTTCAAAGAAACATGGTAGATTGATGAGGCCAGATTTCCCTTCATTAAATCCATGTTGGTTTTGTCTCATTAATCCAAGCTTTTGAATATGTTTTGTAATTTTGTTCTTTATAATAATAGTCTCTACCATTTTGCCCAGCATAGACGTCAGTCTCACCGATCTATTATTTCCTGGATCACCTCTGGAATCTTTTTTAAAAATTGGTGTTACATTGGCCACCCTCCAATCTTCCGGTGCCATGCTTGATTTGAAAGATAAATTACATATTATAACAATAATTCTTCAAGTTCATTTTTCAATTCTGTCAGTATGCTGGGATAAATACCATCTAGTCCAGGTGATTTGACTCTTCAGTTTGTCAAATTGCTCTATTACATCTTAAAGGTTTATAGAGATTTCATTCAGCTTCTCTGACTCTTCTGCTTTGAATACCGTTTCTGGCACAGGTATCTCTCCCAAATCTTCCTTGCTGAAGAATGAAGCAAAGAATTTATTTAATCTCTCTGCTATGGCTTTGTCTTCCCTGAGTGCCCCTTTTACCCCTTGGTCATCTAGCGATCCAACTGATTCTTTTGCCGGCTTCTTGCTTTTAATATACCTAAAAAAAAAAATTGCTATGTGTTTTTGCCTCCAGCACAATCTTTTTTTTCAAAGTCCCTCTTTGCCTTCCTTATCAGCGCTTTACATTTGACTTGCCATTCCTTATGCTGTTTCTTACTATTTTCAGTCGGATCCTTCTTCCATTTTCTGAAGAATTTTCTTTTAGCTCTAATAGCATCCTTCACCTCACTATTTAACCATGCTGGCTGTCATTTGGTCTTCCTTCCTCCTTTTTTAATACATGGAGTACATTTGGGCTTCCAGGAGGGTATGTTTGAACAGCATCCATGCCTGATATAAATTTTTGACCTTTGCAGCTGCTCCTCCAAGCTTTTTTTCATCGTTCTTCTCATGCTATCATAGTCTCTTGTTTGAGAGTTAAATGCTAATGTATTGGATTTCCTGTGTGTTCTTTCTCCAAAGCTGATATCATATCTGATCATGTAATGATCACTGTTATCAAGCAGCCCCAGCACCATTACCTCCTGTGCCAGATCATGCGCTTCACTAAGGACTAGGTCTAGAATTTTTTCTCCTCTTGTTGGCTCTTGTACCAGCTTCTCCGTAAAGCAGTCCTTGATTTCATCAAGGAATTTTACCTCCCTAGCATTCCCTGATGTTACATTTACCCAGTCAGTATTGAGATAATTGAAATCACCCGTTATTATTGTGTTCTCTAGGTTGTTAGCCTCCATAATTTCTGATAACATTTCTACTCTGTCCATCCTGGCCAGGTGGATAATAGTACACTCCTATCACTATCCTTTGAAAAGAATATTGCGTTGGAAGCAAAAACACAAAGTATTTTTTTAAAATTTAAAGTATATTAGAAGCAAGAAGCCTGAAAAAGAATCAGTTGAACTGCTAAATGACTGAGGAGCAAAAGGGGCACTCAAGGAAGGCAAGACCATAACGAAGAGATTAATTCTTTGCTTCGGTTTTCACCAAAGAAGAAGTGGGAGAGATACCAGTGCCAGAAATAGTATTCACTGCTGGTAAATCAGAGAAAGTGAAACAAATCTCTGTAAACTTGGAAGATGTATTGGGGCAGTGTGACAAACTGAAGAGTAGCAAATCGCCTGGACCAGATGGTATACATCCCAGAGTACTGATAGAACTGAAAAATGAACTTGCAGAGATATTTTTAGTGATACATAATTTCTCTTTAAAATCAAATATGGTACCGGAAGATTGGAGGGTGGCCAGTGTGACCTGGAAAATTACAGACCAGTGAGCATGAGATTGGTACCGTGTAAAATGACTATTATAAAGAACAAAAAAACAGAGCATATACATCATCATGGATTAATGAGACAAAGCCAACATGGCTTTAGTCAGGGGGAATCTTTCCTCATCAATCTACTACATTTCTTTGAAGGGGTGAATAGACATATGGATGAAGGTGAACAGGTCAAACTCCTCTTATTGACTTACAGATGCATTCACTCTGCATGTCCTCAGTACCTGTACAGTGCTGTGCACATCTAGTAGCAGTACTGAAATGATAAGTAGTAGTAGTAATATGGTGTATCTGGATTTTCAAGAGGCATTTGACAAATGCCTCATGAAAGACTCCAGAGGAAATTAGAGAGTTAGTGTTCTATTGTGGATTAAAGACTGGTTAAAAGGTAGAAAACAGAAAGTAGGATTAAATAGTCAATATTCTCAATGGAAAAGGGTAGATATTGGGGTTCCCAGGGATTTTTGCAGGAACGACTGCTTTTTAATGTAACCCAGTGGGTTTAATTTAAAAAAAATAAAATAAAATACCTGTGGTCTGGGACTGGTGCTGGATTGAGGCTGTGGAAGGGGTAGGTTCGGGCTGGAATGTTGCCGCGAGTGCCACGGAACAGGAAGGCTCTGTTCTGCTCCAGTTTACAAGGAAGGGGACTGTGGTTGTGATGGTAGCACGGCGGCCAGAGCAGTCCTGGAATGGCGTTGGTGCAGGGCAGCCAGAGCTCAGAATCTGCGGGAGTGCCACGGTCACAGGATGCCGTGCTGCATGTAAGGAGAGAGAGTCTGTGCGCTGGTGCATGTTTGCGGGTCTCCCGCATGTGAGGCTGCTGTAGGAGGGAAGAGAGAGCATGCTGTGCTGGGTCTGTTTGTAGTTCTTCTGCACATACAAAATTTTCCCAGCGCATGCATGGTGGTATTGAAGTTCGGGCTTGCAGTGGAGCTGCCCGATTTGAAGTGCTTGGCCTGTTCAGGTGGGAATTTGCGGCAATGGTTCATGTTGAGCATTCCGGAGCCTTCTGAGGTCTTGTTGAGTCAGATGCGGTGTGGATCCGGGTTGGTTAGTCGCAGGCGCACACTGAAGGTAGTGGGCGCAATGGAAACGGCTTCAGGAGCCGGTTTGAAAGGGCTCCTGTGGCTGCTGGCTCAAGCAGAGCTGTGCAACAGAAGATAAAAAAAAACTGTTGCTTTATTATTTCCATTGGCTGGAAAGTTTCTGAAATGGTTGTATTAGGATGGTGAAAGGGTTTAAAATGTTTAAGTTATGAAGCCTGCGGTGATATTGGGCTTCAGGGACAGGAGTGTTTGATGTTGAATCTGGTAAAGAATTTTCTGAAAGTAAACTTTCCTTATATTTGTACCAAATTTGAGGAACGACCCATTTGAGAGGTAAACTTAGTGTCTCAGGTGACAGAGAAAGTTTCCCTGAGAGATTTACGGAGGTCTTAACAGGGGCTGAATTTAAATTGTTTTTAGAAGAAAAAGAGACCAGCATTGCTGTTCTAGTGTGGGTACTTAAAGGCCTGCCATTGAAGAAAAGCCTGTGTGGGTACGTAAAGCTGCTTGTCATTGAAGAAAAGCCTGTGCTTTAAAGTACAGAAAAAATAACATTGTCGTTGGTTATAAAAAGCAGCAGCAGTAGCACTGTATGATACAATGGTGAATACATGTGCATTTTTATTTAAATATTAATATCTTTAAGAACTGAGAATTGGAATAAGCTAAAGTTGAAGGTGGAGACTGTGTAAAAAAATGTAAGCCCCATCCCCCAGGAGCCAACCACACCTTATCTTTACCTTATTCTTTGTAGTCAATGCTCTCTGTACATTATTTAGCAATTTATTATAAACAGGAGCATCTCAAGAACAGAACTTCAAACACTCTAAACTGACAACTTCCACTAAGTTCTGAATAACCAAGTAACAGCTTTTGATGCCAGAGTCAATATAGTTTGAGAATAGCACTTGCTAATTCTTCTCTCCTGTCCCAGTTAGAACTGTCAAATATATTTAGCATGAAAGTAAAATAACTGTCCACCTTTAATAGCTCTCTTACGATATATACTTTTTCAGCTCCTTGGCTGACTCTCGCTAAAGGTGTTTTCAAGACCACACCTGTGCATTACAACATTTTTTAAAAAGTACCTTTTGGAGTTTTACCTGTTCACACAGCTAACAAGACTCCTGAGGCAGGCCTGTGGGCAAAACAGAGATGTGTCGAGTCCGCAGTAAACCACTGTGAATATTACTATGTTGTCCTGGTCTCTTGAGTCATTGGCCCACTTCCCATATCTTTTCCCATATCTTTAACATTGTCCATTTTTTTCTTATCTCCTGGTGGGAGTTGCTTGTGGAAAAATGATGAAACCCAGGCTTGAGAAGATACTGCTGATGCTTTAGGTTTTGTGGCAAAGGAGGTGTCAAGCTTAATGGATTTCTTAGTGTTGCAGGAATTGATGCATGAATTTATGATACTTCAGGAGTCAGACAGCACACCAGAATGAGAGAGAAATCTTCTTTATTTGCCAGCAAACAAAGTAGAACATCAGCATTAAGTCTCTTCTTCTCTTTCTCAGCTCTCTGTGTCTTTGTGGCTTCTGTCTCAGCTGCTTCTCTTCTTATGCTGTCTTCTCCTTCTTCTGTCTGTTCCTTCTGTCCTTCTTTCTTTTGTCTGTTCCTTCTGTCCTTCTTTCTGACGTATGCTGCTTCTGCTCCCACTTAAATACAGTTCTATCTAGCCTAGCCCCCTTACTCTCCAATTGGTTAAGGAATAGATTGATTACCTTGCCTCAACCAATCAGCTCTATACAAATATCAGTTACATAGGTTCCAGACATCCTAAACTGACCTGTGACCTGGGGCCTCTCAAACCAGACATTGTGGCTCCCATCTCTTACATGTTCTTATTATGATTGATTTCTCATCTATAGCTTAACCTGGGTTCACTTAGAGGATAATGGATATTCTTACATTTATTATTCTCATATTCCTAGTACTAACTGCTAACTAAACTCTGGCATTCATTAAAGGGGTCAAGGGCCAGTCTTACTTAATAGCATACATATCAGTTATTACTTTCAAGACCATTCCTACATTTTACCTATAATTAATCAAGGAGAAGAGAGCTGACTAGTCCTGACCTTTTTCACCTATCAGCTTATACATTGAACCAGCCAGAACTGCAGAATAACTTAAAACACATGTTGGCCTCTTCACTGCAGTCTAATCTTACTTAGAACGTCAGACAAAGAATGATACAGAATTTAAAAAGGTTTCCTACATATTAACTACACAGAATACATATTCTAAAATAAGCATAATCAAATTCCCTATAAAACAAATCTAAACATCAGGAATATCTACATATTAAGCACTTCTAAATAGTATTTCAGCCTATTCCTTAAACTACAATATGTCATATGTCTGGCTCATGCCTGCTTGCAAAACTATTCAATATGCCTAATAGTATACAAATGTTGAGCTAGCCTTCATCATTCACAAGGGACAGAGTTTCATTTCTCACTGACCTTTCTAACCTTTAGCTCGGCAAGCTAGACATTGAAAATAATCTGAACCATCTGGCATTCCTTCACTTTAGTTGCAAGGTAAAAAATTGAACTTTTTAAACACCAGACTTTTAATATCATTTCTTTGTCCACTGCCTCATTAGAAGTGTCTTGAGCTTGCAGATCAAAACATTTTGCTTTATGATGACTTTCAGTGCGCTGCCAAAGATTACGGGTACCACCTCCAATGTGTAACTTTAACTTAGATTGTGAGCCCTCCTGGGACAGAGGAATATCCAGAGTACCTGAATGTAACTCACCTTGAGCTACTACTGAAAAAGGTGTGAGCAAAATCTAAATAAATAAATAAAAATAAACTTTGCTTAGCATACATTTCACAATTTCTTTACTCAGTTCAGTTTCACCATCCAACTGTTCAAATACAGACCATATAAGCAAGCGCTGGCCTACCAGGCATGCTAAACTTGATTTCATCTCTTTCTCTGTTGAATCCATTGGCTGCTAAACTGGGGCAGCAGTTTATTTTGGATAAATCCTAAATGCAAATCAAGTATCTAAAAAAGGAATTCAATAGTGAGACCAGACCATTTCTTGTAACTCTTCTCTGAAATCCAGTATGAGCTATTTTCAAGTATGCTCCTGGTAAAATAACACATCTTAACGGTAGCCCTACTACTACTGATCATTTCTATAGTGCTACTAAATGTATGCAGTGCTGTACACATTATATGCAGGTACTTTCTCTGTCCCTAACAGTCTAAGTTTGTTTTGGGGTTTTTTTTTTGATACATGGGGAAATAGAGGTATTAAGGTGACTTGCCCAAGGTCACAATGAACTGCAGTGGGAATTGAACTCAGGTTGCCAGGCTCAAATCCCATTTCACTAACCATTAGGCCACTCCTCCACACCACTCCACCTAAATGTTGACATGTAACTGCTGACTTGCCCTAATATTCTGTAATGGATTTGGCGTGCAAATTTGCCTTTATAGAATTCTAGCTTAGTGTTATGATTTTTGGTTCCTAATGTTTGGCACCCTTTATAGAATTGATTCTGATGTGTGATATTTCCAAAGTGCAAATCTGAATGCATTATTGTCTTCCCTGACTTAAGCATGCCTCAAGTCCATTGTTTTTTCCCCATAGATAACAATATGCTCACTGTTGATCACTGCACATATTTTGACCTGGGAAATGGATGACCAATTTTCAGATGCCTTATTTACCTGGGCAGCTGTCTTTTGAAAATTGCTCTTCATGTGTTTTAGTATACGAACATAAGAGTAGCCATACTGGGTCAGACCAGTGGTCCATCTAGCCCAGTATCCTGTTTTCCAAACAGTAGCCAAGCCAGGTCACAAGAACCTGGCAGAAATCCAAATTGTGGCAACACGCCATACTACAAATCCCAGGGCAAGCAGTTGCTTTCCATGTCTGTCTCAATAGCAGACTATGGACTTTTCCTCCAGGAATTTGTCCAAACCTCTTTTAAACCCAGATAACGCTAACCACTGTTACCACCTCCTCCTGCAAAGAGTTCCAGAGCTTAACTTCGTAGAGTGAAAAAATATTTCCTCCTATTTGTTTTAGAAGTATTTCCATGTAACTTCCTTGAGTGTCCCCAAGTCTTTGTACTTTTGAAACTTAAAAAATTGATTTATTTCTACTCGTTCTACACCACTCATGATTTTGTAGACCTCAATCTTATCTCCCCTGTCTCTTTTCCAAGCTGAAGAGTCCTAACCTCTTTAGCCTTTCCTCATACGAGAGGAGTTCCATCCCCTCTATCATTTTATTTGATCTTCTTTGAACCTTTTCTAGTTCTGCTATATCTTTTTTGAGATACGGCGACCAGAACTGAACGCAATACTCAATGTGCGGACTCATCATGGAGCAATACAAAGGCATTATAGTATTTTTGGTCTTATTCACCATCCCTTTCCTAATAATTCCTAGCATCCTGTTTGCTTTTTTGGCCGCTGCCACACACGGAGTAGAAGATTTCAGCACATTATCTACAACAACGCCTAGATCTTTTTCCCAAGCACTGACCCCCAGGGTGGACCCTAGCATCAGGTAATTGTGATTCAGATTATTCTTTCCAATGTGCATCACTAAACTAGGTCCTGCAGTGCCTGCTAGAAGCTATCTGTTAATGCTGTGGTACAAAGGTCAAGTTTTAAAACTAGGGGGAAAGAGTATGGAGATTAGTTGATAAAGTTTGTTTTTTTATATTTTTATTCTGCCTTTCACTAATCTACAGTTCCTCTAAACTCCAGTCTTTAAGTTTCCAAAGCACAAAGCAAGATAATGTTCACTTACTAGAGAAATGTCCTCTTCTCTCAGAACTTCTCAGAAAGAAAGTTCAGTGGGACCTTTCCTCTTTATATGGTTTTCAATCTAAGGGGAATGCTTCAAACAGGCTCTTTCAAACTAACTCAGTATTCAGGTTGCCCTTAGTAACCTCCTCAAATATTCTACCTCCTCACATCTTAATTAACACCTAATTGAGATCAGTTTCAGTGCTACCTCTCCAGCATCCAAAGAACAGAAAATAATTGTCTTTTAGAACAAGATTTGTCTTCCTTCTGTCCTTTTAAAGTTGTGTGGCTGTTGAGTTTCTACCTCTAGAAATAATTTCAGTTTAAAACTGTTACGTCTGTGCTTTCCTCACCCTCTGGTGGCCAGAACGGGTGGCTGCTATGGACCATCACCCGTTCCAGATTTAAGCTCAGTCCGGTCCGGATCTTCCAGGCTGCCAGGTTTGCTTGTGTTGTTTGAGCCTGCACAGCACCCGTAGCTGCCTGGTGATTGCAGCAGCTGAGCCTCAACTGCTTCTGGGCTTATTAGCCATCTTGAAACATTTCTGCTTTGCCTTTGCATCGTCTAAGGCCCTGGTATGTTGGGGTGCTGGTGCACTTCTGCTGTTTCCAGTTTCTAGTTTATTCCTGCCTTGATTCTTGTCTGTTCTTGCTAGTCTGTGGATAGATAGATAGATTAGATTGTTGTTTGTTGGCTTGTCTTATCTCTGAGTTGTAGTTCTGTGTTGGTCCTTGTCTGTTTGTATCTTACTTGCTGCTCTGCAGCTTTTAGTTTTGTGTCTTGTTAGTCAGTGTTTTGCTCCCTGTTTTAGTGGCTGTTTTCAGCTTTCAGTCCTGTCCTTTAGCCTATCCTTTCCCTGCCTTGCTGTCCCTGTGCTGCCTAGCTGTTATCCAGTCCTGCCCTGTCCAGTAAGTCCTGCTGGCCACCTGAAGCCTGGAGCTCAACTCTTGGTGAAAAGTGGCCAGGTGCAGGTGAAGCCTAACTGTTTGTCAGAGATCTGCCCTGTCTCTAGCTTGGGGTGGTTTTGCCTGCCACTGCCGCTCCTCGGCAGTGGTCCAAGGGCTCACAACCTAGTTTCCTGGTTGTATACGTGACAAAACTATGGGAAAAGTGTCTACTTCTAGAGAAAATTTCAGTTTAAAACTACAGGAAAAGGGTTATACACTATAGAAACTAGTTAACAATGCTTGCTTTAATGTCTCCCCCCCCCCCCCCCCCCCCCCCCCCAATACTAAACTAGGTCCTGCAGTGCCTGCTAGAGGCTATCTGTTAATGCTATGGTACAAAGTATGTTTGATCCAAAATTAGCCAACACAGCTGACTAATTTAAGGGTTCACACACTACTGAAACAGCAAAATCATGCAATTATATAACATAACTGTAATAAACATGCTGGATAAATTCCAGTACCATGGGTACATGAAAATTATTGGTTGCAGTAATGGTGCTGCTAGCCAAGTGCACAGATAAGGTCTCAGCAATGGGTCACAAAGCAATCATTCAAACAATTATCTGTCAGTTGATATTCTCTCTGTCTTTCACTAAGATATTCATAGTTCAATTACCAAAGTGCTGCAGGCTCCCACAGGAAATGGTATGGCTTCAAACAGGCTATCCCCAGATATTCACATTTCTTTAGTCTACCAGGTCTCTCTCATTTTTCTATCTATAAACAAATCATCTACCCAGCTCATACATTATTGCTTTTTGTCTTTTTTTAGAAGACTCTCTTCCCGACACCATTGAAATTCATCAAAAGCCTACTGTGACTCTCTTTTGGATTTATGAAATAAAAATCTTGGTCATACACATATCTATTGCATCACCTTCAATGTTGGGTTAGACTGAGTACAGACAAATAACAAATGTGCACATACCTTATATCATTAGAGTGTAAGCCCTCTGGAAACTTTCTTCCAGCACGGATCCAAGAGCACTGCCTGGTGCCCAGCTGTCTGCTAACCACATTCTTCCAATTCAAACTAATATGGTGTGGGGGAGGGGCAACACAGGGGTAAGCAGGAAGGTGGCAATGTGGAGGAGGTGAGCCCCTAGATGAAGGCAAAGGAAGAGCCTGCACAATGGTCGCCAACGGGCCCTTCGCTCTGAGAAAATGTGGCGCAGCTGATGATTGAAATTGATTTGAATGGCAAATTGGACAGCACTACTTCTCAGGAGTTATCCCCACACTCTGAACTTACTCCCAGAGGGGCTATGTCTAACTTGAGACTACCTCTACTTCAAAGGGCAGGTAAAAGCCCAAGCCTTTAATGCAGGTGGTGACTGACCAGACACTCACTCTGCAGCACACTCTGCTACACACACTGTAACTTAGACCAGTTCCTCATATTTCATTTAACTGTCTATAGAACTTGCCTTGCCTCGAGTTTAGCCATCATTTATTTATCCCCATTAACTTTGTACTACCCATCTTGTCCCCATCTATATATCTGCACTTGGTTCCTGGCTACATAGCATGATGTTTCATTGTATTGTAGGAACAGCATTAGCATCAAATCATATCTGTCATTCAAATGTTTTAATGCATGCTTTTTTAGGTACTACATTTCTATTGTAGTGACATTGCATTATATCTGTTATTTGAATGCTCTATGCTGTCTATAAGGATATTGTTTGTATTGTACTGACATTTTTTTATATATCCATTACATGATTGTTCTGCAGTGCTGTTAAACACATATATTTTTGATACGGTTCATGTTAGACCTATTACTAGGTTTCAGTTTACCTCACTTATTGTATTTATGCTTATATTTGGTAAGTTTTATGTTGAACTGTACCTGCTGTACACCACCTTGGGTGAATCTCTTCATAACGGGGGTTAATAAATCCCAATAAATAAATAAATTCAGACAAATGTATGGAAAAAGATTGACTGTCCTTTTTGCAGTACCTGAAACTGAAGGTAGCTACATTTTGTAACCTTTGTTTTTTTGTTTTGTTTTTATTAAGACCGTTGAAAACTGTGTGTGCATTTTGAGGAACCTCTCATACCGACTTGCTGCAGAAACATCTCAGGGACAGCAGATGGGAACCGATGAGCTTGATGGATTGCTGTGTGGTGATGCCAATGGCAAGGATACAGAGAGTTCAGGGTGCTGGGGCAAGAAGAAGAAAAAAAAGAAATCTCAAGATCAGGTGATCACAGTTGTTTGGCCCTGCCTTCGCTTAATACATGCTCATAATTCTTAGTGTAAAGAACCATGGGTATATATATGTTGGGGCGGGGTAGGGGAGGGACAGGTAGTGTCATCTCTGAAATGAAAATGCATACAGCTAGCTATGCTTTACAGCAGTAGCCTCTAAAGTGATGAGGACTTCCTTGTAAGTTGACTACCCCAGGTGATCTCTTTATGGTAAAGGAGCTGCTGCAGGTTTCTGTGATTAGTGACAATGAGACCAGCGTTTACCCAGGAGAATTTAAAGCATGCTAGCAGTCAACACTCTTTACGATGAGAGACAGGAGGTTGTGAAACAGTGGCGTAGCCACAGGTGGGCCAGGGCCCACCCACTTAGGGCTCAGGCCCACCCAACAGTAGCACATGTTTAGTGGTAGCTGGTGGGGATCCCAAGCTCCACCTACTGAAGACTTCCCCCTGCTGGTAACAAAAACGCTACTCTCCACTATACTGGCACCTGCACATTCTCTGTTTTTAGCGCATGCTTGCTACAGACTGCCAAGGTGGAAACAAGTGTTATCCCACCAGCTGAGATTTTGGGTGGTGGGGGAGGGGCAGAACACTTGGTGCCCACCCACTTCTTGCCTAGGCCCACCCAAAATCTGTTGTCTGGCTACGCCCCTGTTGTGAAAGCAATTCTATAAAAAGGGTGCCTACATTTAGATGCCTAAAAGGTGCCTATTTTAAGTAGATGCTATCTTCCTTTATAGGATACTAGAGAGCAAATACAGACATATATTTTAGGCATGACTGCTCAATACCTGCCATAGACCTAGTGTAAATGCTTTCTTCTAGATTGGTTAAAAACACATGTTGATTATAATATTCTATAATTTATATGCAGAATTGTGAGCTTGGCCTAGGCTCTGCCCCTGTGTGCAGCTACTTTCAAACAATGCGACATTGCATTTAGGAAGCATTTTATAGCCTAGCACATAGATGGAATAGTGGCATTTATGTGCTTATGTGCACACATACACATGTAGATGCCATTATTTTGGTATTTTGTGTGCATTCTTGGTACCTAAATGTTGGCACCCTCTTTATAGAATTGCCCCCATATGTCAAGATAATGGGGTAGCATTGTTAAGGTTGAGGGTGTTATGTTTTTATTTTGCAATGTGGCTGTTAAGTTAAATGTATTTTTATGATTGCATTCCAATTTGAGGCTATGTTAGGAAGTGTGATATCAACTAAATAAATCAAATCAAATAATAAATTACTACAAAATGCTAATTAATAAAATGGGTTTTGGAAAGGGAAGATATTTTAAAGTAAATGTCAGGAATGCGAATTTAATGTCTAATTTGGTTGACTGTTCGATTTGAATGCAAAGAAGTATTCACAGTATTTGTACATGAAGAAGAGACAGATAGTTTGGTTCTTATAGAAAATACCAAAATGCTGTTCCAAGTAATCTGGGTGAGGTGAAATGGTACTAATTATACGCTGAGTAGGGATTTTTTTTTAGAAGAGAAACAACCTGGTATTCTTACAGAGTCATGGATAGTGTTGATGGACGATCCTAGATTGAATGAACTCTGTCCAATTGGTTACAAAATTATCCACCTTTCTAGAATAGATAATCGGGGTGGTGGATTAATTATATTGTATAAAATCTTTTTTTAACATTAAGATTTTAGACTCTTGGAGCTCACCGCAATTAGGGGCCCTTTTACTAAGCCACGTAAGCGCCTACATGTGCCCAACGCGCGCCAGTATGGAGTTACTGGCCAACTACCGCGTCGCTCTTGTGGTAAATTCATTTTTGGCACGCATCCGATGCATGCATCCGAAAAATATTTTTTATTTGCAGGCGCGCGTAACGGATGCACGCCAAGTGGCATTTGACACGCGTAGATCATTACCGCCCGGTTACCGCATGAGTCTTTACCACTAGGTCAATAGCTGGCGGTAAGGTCTCAGACCCAAAATGGACGCGCGGCAATTTTGATTTTGCCACACGTCCATTTTCGGCAAAAAATTTAAAAAGGCATTTTTTGCAGGTGCGCTGAAAAATGATTCTGCGCGCGCCCAAAACATGTGCCTACACTACTGCAGGCCATTTTTCAGCGCACCTTAGTAAAAGGACCCCTTAGACAATCTATTATGTGAGAATTACTGATGATATTTTTAAGGGTTCGTTTTGTTTCACTGTTATGATTTCCCTTTGAATAATTCTATA
The DNA here is from genome assembly GCF_901765095.1 of Microcaecilia unicolor. Taxonomy (NCBI): domain Eukaryota; kingdom Metazoa; phylum Chordata; class Amphibia; order Gymnophiona; family Siphonopidae; genus Microcaecilia; species Microcaecilia unicolor. The sequence goes on along the minus strand of NC_044031.1, from coordinate 368,875,071 downwards.
GGTTATAATAGTAGGTTGTTAGTTGGTGACATTAATCTACACTTAGAGAATGAAACTACCCAAGCGGTTTGTGATTTTATTGATTTGTTGGACTCTATGGGCCTCACTTGAACCACATTCAGTTGCTCTTATGAAAAGGGCCACTTGCTAGATGTTATAGAATTTCCTCACTCACGGGAGTTTTTTATTTCTGAAAATGTGTGTGACTGTGTTCCCTGGTCTGACCGTTTTTTTGTTTGAGTTTGTTGTACATTGAAAAGACCCTTCCCCTCCTACTAAGCAGCAAATTTTACCAGAGGAAAGGTTGATAGATCTGATTTTTGGAATAGAGTGGATGTGGATATATCCAGTGATGACATTAGTGCAGATTCTTGGATTGATAATTGGGACTCTATTAGTGAGAAAATATTAGATGAGATTGCTCCACTAACAACTAAATGTAAAATTGTCTGGAAATCAGATAAATGGTTTGCTAAGGAACTTGTGTTATTAAAGAAAGATTGTAGAAAGCTTGAAAGATTATGGAAAAAAACATCCCACGGCAAGCAATAGATTGATTTAGAGGTTGAAAATAAATTTTTGTAGACAACTTTTGATTAAAACAAAAAAGGAATACTTGACCCAGATAGATGAGATATTTCTACATTGTTTAAATGTCATTTCCTTAACATCAGTAACTGACAATCCCTCCGAGTGTGTCTGAATTGGCTATCTGTTTTAAGGATAAGATGTGTTCTATTAGAAGTAGTTTACCTGATAAACAAGATATGGATTCTTACTTGAATATTAGTGAAGTAGGAATGCCATCAAATATTTTGGGACAGTTTTACTCCAATATCACCTACGGATACCACCAATTTATTGAACAAGTTTGCATCTTCACATTACTCTTTAGATATGTCTTCTCCTTACCTTATGAAATCTCCCAGTATATTCTTGTACTGATTGGCGCAACTAAGTACACAAGTATATAAGTATTGCCATACTGGGAAAGACCAAAGGTTCATCAAGCTCAGCATCCTGTTTCCAACAGTGGCCAATCCAGGTCACAAATACCTGGCAAGATCCCAAAAAAGTACAAAACATTTTATACTGCTTATCCCAGAAATAGTGGATTTTCCCCAAGTCCATTTGATAATGGTCTATGGACTTTTCCTTTAGGAAGCTGTCCAAACCTTTTTAAAACTCCGCTAAGCTAACCGCCTTTACCACATTCTCTGGCAACGAATTCCAGAGTTTAATTTACACGTTGAGTGAAGAAACATTTTCTCCGATTCGTTTTAAGTTTACTACATTTTAGCTTCATCGCATGCCCCCTAGTCCTAGTATTTTTGGAAAGTGTAAACAAACGCTTCACATCTACCCGTTCAACTCCACTCATTATTTTATAGATCTCTATCATATCTCCTCTCAGCCGCCTTTTCTCCAAGCTGAAGAGCCCTAGCCGCTTTAGCTTTTCCTCATAGGGAAGTTGTCCCATCCCCTTTATCATTTTCATTGCCCTTCTCTGCACCTTTTCTAATTCCACTATATCTTTTTTGAGATGCGGCGTCCAGAATTGAACACAATATTCGAGGTGCGGTCGCACCGTGGAGCGATACAAAGGCATTATAACATCCTCATTTTTGTTTTCCATGCCTTTCCTAATAATAACTAACATTCTATTTGCTTTCTTAGCCGCAGCAGCACACTGAGCAGAAGGTTTCAACGTATCGTCAACGATGAAACCTAGATCCCTTTCTTGGTCTGTGACTCCTAACGTGGAACCTTGCTTGAGTTAGCTATAATTTGGGTTTCTCTTTTCCACATGCATCACTTGCTCACATTAAACGTCATCTGCCATTTAGACGCCCAGTCTCCCAGTCTCGTAAGGTCCTCTTGTAATTTTTCACAATCCTCCCGCGATTTAACAACTTTGAATAACTTTGTGTCATCAGCAAATTTAATTACCTTACTACTTACTCCCATCTCTAGGTCATTTATAAATATGTTAAAAAGCAGCAGTCCCTTTTTTTCTTTTTTAATTTCCTTAATCTTGGAATCAAATTTCTTTAACTTGTGGACAAATGGGCTCTAAAGATATATACTTATCATTTTTGTTTCCTAATCTTAAATAATGCCGATTGCATATTCACTTTATGTGGTGATATATTGGAAAATTTAAATAAAAAAAAAAAAAGCAGCAGTCCCAGCACAGACCCCTGGGGAACCCCACTAACTACCCTTCTCCATCGAGAATACTGACCATTTAACCCTACTGTCTGTTTTCTATCTTTTAACCAGTTTTTAATCCACAATAGAACACTACCTCCTATCCCATGACTCTCCAATTTCCACTGAAGTCTTTCATGAGGTACTTTGTCAAACGCCTTCTGAAAATCCAGATACTGTACATAATATCAACCGGCTCCCCTTTATCCACATGTTTGTTCACCCCTTCAAAGAAATGTAGTAGATTGGTGAGGCAAGATTTCCCTTCATAGTAACATACATAGTAACATACATAGTAGATGACGGCAGAAAAAGACCTGCACGGTCCATCTAGTCTGCCCACGATAAACTCATATGTGTATACCTTACCTTGATTTGTACCTGTCTTTTTCAGGGCACAGACCGTATAAGTCTGTGCAGCAGTATTTCCCGCCTCCCAACCACCAGTCCCGCCTCCCATCACCGGCTCCGGCACAGACCCCGTATAAGTCTGCCCTCCCCCATCCTAGCCTTTCAACCACCAACCCCTCTTCCCCCCGCCACCCAATTTCAGCTAAGCTTCTGTGGATCCATTCCTTCTGCACAGGATTCCTTTATGCCTGTCCCACGCATGTTTGAATTCCGTTACCGTTTTCATCTCCACCACCTCCCGCGGGAGGGCATTCCAAGCGTTCACCACCCTCTCCGTGAAGAAATACTTCCTGACATCTTTCCTGAGTCTGCCCCCCTTCAATCTCATTTCATGTCCTCTCGTTCTACCGCCTTCCCATCTCCGGAAAAGATTCGTTTGCGGATTAATACCTTTCAAATATTTGAACGTCTGTATCATATCACCCCTGTTCCTCCTTTCCTCCAGAGTATACATGTTCAGGTCAGCAAGTCTCTCTTCATACGTCTTGGAACGCAACTCCCATACCATCCTCGTAGCTTTTCTTTGCACCGCTTCCATTTTTTTAACATCCTTCGCAAGGTACGGCCTCCAAAACTGAACACAATACTCCAGTTGGGGCCTCACCAACGTCTTATACAGGGGCATTAAAACCTCCTTTTTTCTGCTGGTCACACCTCTCTCTATACAGCCTAGCAACCTTCTCGCTACGGCCACCGCCTTGTCGCACTGTTTCATCGCCTTCAGGTCCTCAGATACTATCACCCCAAGATCCCTCTCCCCGTCCGTGTCTATCAGGCTCTCCCCACCTAACACATACGCCTCCCTTGGATTTCTACTCCCTAAGTGCATCACTTTGCATTTCTTCGCATTGAATTTTAATTGCCAAACGTTAGACCATTTTTCCAGCTTCTTCAGATCTTTTTTCATGTTTTCCACTCCCTCCGGGGTGTCCACTCTGTTGCAAATCTTGGTGTCATCCGCAAAAAGGCAAACTTTACCTTGTAACCCTTCGGCAATGTCACTCACAAATATATTGAACAGAATGGGCCCCAGCACCGATCCCTGAGGCACTCCACTACTCACCTTTCCCTCCTCCGAGCGAACTCCATTCACTACCACCCTCTGGTGTCTGCCCGTCAACCAGTTCCTAATCCAGTTCACCACTTCGGGTCCTATCTTCAGCCATTCTAGTTTATTCAAGAGCCTCCTGTGGGGAACCGTGTCAAAAGCCTTGCTGAAATCTAAGTAGATGACGTTCATAGCATGTCCTTGATTTAATTCTCCCATCACCCAGTCAAAGAATTCAATGAGATTCGTTTGGCACGACTTCCCTTTGGTGAAACCATGTTGTCTCGGATCTTGCAACTTACTGGCTTCCAGGAAATTCACTATCCTTTCCTTCAGCATGGCTTCCATTACTTTTCCAATAACCGAAGTGAGGCTTACCGGCCTGTAGTTTCCAGCTTCTTCCCTATCACCACTTTTGTGAAGAGGGACCACCTCTGCCATTCTCCAATCCCTCGGAACCTCTCCCGTCTCCAAGGATTTATTAAACAAATCTTTAAGAGGACCCACCAGAATCTCTCTGAGTTCCCTCAGTATTCTGGGGTGGATCCCGTCCGGCCCCATGGCTTTGTCCACCTTTAGCTTTCCAAGTTGTTCATACACACTCTCTTGCGTGAACGGCGCTCTATCCACTTCGTTTTCAGGTGTACTTTTGCCAGTCCCTCTTGGTCCTTCCCCAGGATTTTCTTCAGTAAAAACAGAACAAAAGTATCTATTTAGCAAATTGGCTTTTTCTTCATCATTTTCTACATAGCGTTTTGCTGTATCTTTTAGTCTCACAATCCCCTTTTTAGTCTTTCTCCTTTCACTAATATACCTGAAGAAGTTTTTGTCTTCCCTCCGTACATTTCTAGCCATTTGTTCTTCCGCTTGCGCCTTCGCCAGACGTACCTCTCTCTTGGCTTCTTTTAGTTTCATCCGGTATTCCTCCCCGTGTTCCTCTACTTGAGATTTTTTGTATTTCTGGAACGCTAACTCTTTAGCCTTTATTTTCTCAGCCACTTGCTTTGAAAACCATATCGGTTTCCTTTTTCTCTTGCTTTTATTTACCCTCCTTACATAAAGGTCTGTGGCCCTGTTTATTACTTCTTTCAGCTTGGACCACTGTCCTTCCACGTGTTGTGCGTTCTTGCAGCCCATCAGCTCCTTCCTCAGGTATTCCCCCATTTTGTTAAAGTCAGTTCGCGTGAAGTCCAGGACTTTGAGTTTAGAGTGGCCGCTAACCACATGAGCCGTTATATCAAAACAAACCGTTTGATGGTCACTGCTTCCCAGGTGCGCAGCCACTCGGACATTTGACACACTATCCCCATTCGTGAGCACCAGATCCAGCATCGCTCCCTCCCTCGTGGGTTCCGTCACCATTTGTCTGAGCAGAGCACTTTGGAAAGCATCCACAATCTCTCTACTTCTTTCCGATTTTGCAGAAGGAACCTTCCAATCTACATCCGGCAGATTAAAATCTCCCAACAACAGAACCTCTCTTTTCTTCCCCAACTTCTGAATATCAGCGATCAGATCTTTATCCAGTTCCTCCAATTGTGTCGGGGGTCTGTAGACAACACCCACGTGGACCAAGGTTCTATCCTCTCTTTTTAAGGTGATCCATATTGCTTCTTCCTTTCCCCACTTCCCTGTCATTTCAGTTGCTGCGATATCATCTCTCACATACAGAGCTACTCCTCCACCTTTACGTCCCTCTCTATCCTTCCTAAAAAGATTATAGCCTGGTATGTTTATATCCCATTCATGGGAACCATGGAGCCATGTCTCTGTGACTGCAACTATGTCCAAGTCAGTCTCCAACATCAGGGCTTGAAGGTCATGAATTTTATTGCTTAGACTGTGAGCATTTGTGGTCATTGCTTTCCAACTACATTTCCTAGTATGTGTTTTGGGTTTAGTGATTTGTGAGTGTCTTTTCTCTTTGGGTACCTTCTCCTCTTTTTGTTCCCTCTTCCTTGCTTTTTATTTTTTTTCTGCTTCAATTTTAGTTTCAGGAACATCACAGTGCTGTAGTGGAGCAAAAGAATTTTGTAGTGGCAACACTTGTGTGGGCGGATGCTTCTATGTCACATGACAAATTCTGCCTGAGCCTACTGTGAGCCATCTGTTCCTTTGTGGTTTTATTCTCTGAGGCAGTGGTGAAAAGTTATGATTATGCCCAGTCCTATAAGTTGCTTTAATTGTATCTAATTCTTGCATTACTTTATAGAGCTCTTGTTTTAAAGTAGATAGCTGAAGACAGATAGGACAAGCTTTAAGTTTCCAGATGATTTGCCTTGAAACTAAAGCACCACAATTATTGCAGAGAATAAAAGTCATCCTGATTGGTTGAAATGGGTATGAACAGGTGTACTATGTTGGAGTATCAGCCTGCAAGACTGCCTGTGTATGACTGAGGAGTAAAGTTAATGAGGTTTGGTTTGTCTATAAATGTGTGGAAAACCCTGGGGTGGGTGGGATTATAAGTCCCAAAGTGTCAGCTAAGTGCTGCTATCAAGGGAATTCTCTAGCTTAATGGACCCAAATGGTAGTGTCTGATCAAGGACCTTACAGTTTATTTAATTTTTAAAACTGCCCTAGATTTTTAATAACTTTCCTTTTAAATAAATCTAGATATTGCCAATAATTCTAGCAGTTTCAGCTATGTAAAAGTGCCCCTCCCCTTTATCAGAGCTTGGCAGGAACAGAAAGAAAGAAAGACAGAAAGAGAGGTTTCCCAGTGCTAATTAAATTGATTAAGCAACAAGCCTTAAAAATTTAGGACAAAATATCAGGTAGTTTCTCACCTAAGCCAGTCAATTTGAGAAGTAAGGGATTTAGGGGTCAGAATAAACCTGTCCTATTTACAGGAGCTTGGTTCAGTAGTCCCAGCACCTGGAAGTTAGAAGTAAAAGTAGTATGTCCTTTAGTTTGAGGCCAACCCTGCTTGCCCCCAACTGTGGGGGTGCTTAAGTCCCAAAGTGTCAGCTAAGTGCTGCTATCAAGGGAATTCTCTAGCTTAATGGACCCAAATGGTAGTGTCTGATCAAGGACCTTACAGTTTATTTAACTTTTAAAACTGCCCTAGATTTTTAATAACTTTCCTTTTAAATAAATCTAGATATTGCCAATAATTCTAGCAGTTTCAGCTATGTAAAAGTGCCCCTCCTCTTTATCAGAGCTTGGCAGGAACAGAAAGAAAGAAAGACAGAAAGAGAGGTTTCCAGTGCTAATTAAATTGATTAAGCAACAAGCCTTAAAAATTTAGGACAAAATATCAGGTAGTTTCTCACCTAAGCCAGTCAATTTGAGAAGTAAGGGATTTAGGGGTCAGAATAAACCTGTCCTTTTTACAGGAGCTTGGATCAGTAGTCCCAGCACCTAAGCCAGTCAATTTGAGAAGTAAGGGATTTAGGGGTCAGAATAAACCTGTCCTTTTTACAGGAGCTTGGTTCAGTAGTCCCAGCACCTGGAAGTTAGAAGTAAACTAAATCCATGTTGACTTTGTCTCATTAATCTATGCTTTTGAATATCCTCTATAATTTTGTTCTTAATAATAGTCTCTACCATACTGCCCGGCACCAACATCAGACTCACCAGTCTATAATTTCCCGGATCTCCTCTGGAACCTTTTTTAAAAATCGGCGTTACATTGGCCACCCTCCAATCTTCTGGTACCACACTAGATTTTAAGGATAAATTACACATTACTAACAATAGCTCCACAAGCTCATTTTTCAGTTCTATCAGTACTCTGGGATGAATACCATCCGGTCCAGGAGATTTGCTACTCTTCAGTTTGTAGAACTGCCCCATTACATCCTCCAGGTTTACAGAGAATTCATTAAATTTCTCTGACTCGTCAGCTTCGAATACCATTTCTGGCACCGGTATCCTACCCAAATCTTCCTCAGTGAAGACCGAAGCAAAGAATTCATTTAATCTCTCCACTATGGCTTTGTCTTCCGTGATTGCCCCTTTTACTCCTTGGTCAGCTAGCGTTCCAACCAGTTCTTTTGCCAGCTTTCTGCTTTTAATATACCTAAAAAAAAATTTTACTTTATGTTTTTGCCTCCAGTGCAATCTTTTTTTTTAAGTTCCTCTTAGCCTTCCTTATCAGCACTTTGCATTTGACTTTTTTTTGTTACATTTGTACCCCGCGCTTTCCCACTCATAGGTTCAATGTGGCTTACATATTATATACAGGTACTTATTTGTACCTGGGGCAATGGAGGGTTAAGTGACTTGCCCAGAGTCACAAGGAGCTGCCTGTGCCTGCAGTGGGAATCGAACCCAGTTCCCCAGGACCAAAGTCCACCACACTAACCACTAGTCCACTCCTCCACTTGACATTCCTTATGCTGTTTCTTATTATTTTCAGTCGGTTCCTTCTTCCATTTTCTGAATGATTTTCTTTTAGCTCTAGTAGCTTCCTTCACCTCACTTTTTAAGCACGTCGGCTGTTGTTTGGTCTTCCGTCCTCACAGTTTCAATTAGGTAAATTTCCTTCAGCATGGGGTAATATTGTGTTAACCCCAGTATTAAAGACTTCAAAAGATAGTGTATGAGAATTAAGGGCTCCTTTTACTAAGCGGCAGTAAGCCCAACGTGGGCTTACCAGTTGCTATAATAGAAGTACCACCAGGCTACCACAGCAGCCCAGTGGTACTTCCCACCCCTACCGCGCCGTCAGAAATGTATTTATTTTTGTAACGCTGGCCTGTGCCCGGTGGTAATTGGGCAGTGCCGGGCACTGCCCGGTTACCGCCGGGTTAGCACGGGAACCCTTACCATCACCTCAATGGGTGGCAGTAAGGGCTCCCCTCCCCCCAAAAATGTCCGCACGGCACGTGCTTTACTTGCCGCCCAGCCATTTCCTGCAGGAAAGCGAGACCTTCCCTTTTACCAGCTGCGGTAAAAGGGGGCCTCGGCGCACGTGTAAAACACGCACCGACGCTAGCACTGGCCCCCTTTGGCCGCAGTTACCAGGTCCCTACTAAATATTGTCCACGACTCACATAAGAGCCAGTGGCCTAACTACATCTGTTCAGATGCCAGTATTCAGTCTGTTGCCCAGATATGGCGCAGCATTGAATATCTGGGCCTAATTCTGTCTGCGGCAGTCAGTGTTTAAATAACTGCTGACTGCTGCCAGCTAAATATTAACCTGTACACTTATAAATTCAGGCCTCCTATCCATTTGCCTAGATTTATAAGCCTAATTTATGAGTATAGCGCTGAAAATCAGTTCAAACCGCCTAACATTTTTTACCTGTCTTAAATCTGCCTCTATTTCCACATACTTTTTATGTTCCACTCCACGCAGCAATGCTCCCAAACACTCCAACTCCTGGCTCCACCTTCTGACAAACCTTAGCCACAGCAATAACAAGAAACCTCTCCCTTGGGCAGCAGGAGTTACCTTTAAGCATCTTCTCCTGCTGCCATGAGACCAGTTTTGCAGTAAGAGTTGTGGAATGTTGCAGTTCTTATCACAAAACTGGTCCTAGGGCACCAGGAAGTGATGTCTTAGTAATGATCTCCTGCTGCCTATGGAAGGGGAGGCTGTTCAGCGGTAGTTCATGGCTCCTTGGTGGGACTGCGGGATATGACTCATGCGGGAGACATGGCAGGTCTGCTAGTAAATTTTCAAAGAGGCCAATTCAGGAGCATAAATTCTTTAAACATCAGGCCCATAGTCCTTACGTATAGATTGAAGTTCATTTTTAGGGGATTTTGGTTGATGATAATGCTGGTTATACTTCTCCCAGTTTTGTTATATTGCATCCTGTGAATCAATTTAGCATGGCATTAATAGTCTCTCTCTATTTGCTTTCTAAGACAAGAAATCTTTATTTTGTATATAAGCTTTGCTTTTATGGTGACCTTATGTTTAACTTTCTGTCAGGAATGATGGAGTGTAACTACAACATCTCAGGTTGATTGTAGAGATGTCAATAAATACTATTGCTGCTATATCAGCATGATTATTGGGCTTGGAGGATGAATGGCAGGTTTTATTTGAGTAAGAGCTCTAACAAGGAAAATAGAGGATTTATGACCAGTTTCCCACCTTTAAAAGATGGGAATTCAGACACTTTGAGGGTCAAGGAAAACCCTCCTCCCCTAGTTTTCTGTTTCCACAAGGCCTTATGAATCATCTCAGATTCCGAGGCTGCAGCATCTGCTGGTCCTCCTCACCTTCTGCCCTTTCATACTTCAGTGATTAGGACCTCAAGTGTCCAGACCTTAAGGATCTTCATTTTTGGCTTAAAGAAGTGTTCATCAATGAACTCATGTTTACTGTACTTGTAGCTCTTCCAGCAGCTGCATTTTATTTTACACTCAGTTTATTGAACCATTATTTCAACATTACATGAGTATGGTAATGGCTATGCACACATTGAAACTCAACTCAGTTTAACACTTTTTCGATTTTCATTTCCATTGCCTTTTGGCCCAGTCCCCACTAAAATCTCTCCTCCTCTTTCTCAATTCCTCCTGCTCCCCCCAACTAAATATATAACCATTTTGAGAGTAATTCCATAAAGTATGCAGTGTCATAGCCAGTCGCTGAGCACGTCAGGGTTTCTGACTTTAGTCTGGGACTAATGAAAGTCTCAGCCCTTCCCCTGCCCCTTTCATAGCCTTTCTGCTCTGAATCCATAATCCTTGAGTCCTAGCAACACTCTACCACTCCAAGGCATCAGTAAATAAGGGATAAGATACAGTCATTAACAAAACAACTCTTTTGTTAATCCAGTTGCATTACTTCGCTTTAACACAGAAGTCTTTCCTCCAGTTCAAAAGCTTTATAAGAGTTTTCAGTTTCATATGCAGCTTGTAAAATTCCATAAAGCAAAAATCCAGATTTGTAAATCTTCCTTTCTTTCATAGCAATCTTCCACCAAACAAGAGTACCAGTGAAAGTGCATTTAGAGTAGACTGATAGCCTTTCCTCTGTCTCGGGCCCACCAGTTAGTAGCAGGCTACACGCCTTACTACTCTTCCTCACAAGCACATTCAAAAGAAAGAAAAAATTGAAACAAGAAAAAGGCTTAATTTAAAAGAAAAAAAGAGCTTAGTTTAGTCAGAATTCTGGACAACAAGGTTGGGGAATCCCAGCTGTACTACCATTTGGTTCAAAGCTGCTTCTGGCTCTAATGGCTGCCAGGGTTTTTGCAACAAGGAGACCATATCCTCCTTCAGTGTCGTAACACTGGCTTCAGGGTAGCAGGGCTGAGGCTTTCACCGCCCTCTTTAGCTTACAGCTGCTATCTTTAATGAAATGAATCCACCTGCTTATTTCTTGTTCCTCCTCTGTCTCATTCTCTCTAGGTTCAGCATGTAGCCTCCTGGGAGCTGTAGTCCTTATTATTTCTGTATTTTAAAGGGCAACTAATTATCCTGCCCTAACTGGTAGAAACTAGATGAGCCATAGCAGAACCCCATTCGTATAAGGCCTAGGATTAAAAACATTATCCTATAACCAGCTGGTGGCTGATGAAAATGAACCAATAAAGATTTCACATGATCATACTTCCGCACTCCCCCTAACATATTGCAGTGCTGTGGAGTGTCTGCAGACACTTCAAAGCATAGTGGCAAAGTCATTGACAAACACACAATTATTCCTAATATGTTAAAATGTTATAATTAATTATCTGATGATGGATATGGGGAGATAGGGATACAGAGGGGCAATGCTGAACATAGGAGAAGGGATAAGGACACAGAAGTGAGATGCTGGATGGGGGAAGATAGGGACACAGAGAGGGGATATGCTGAACCTGGGAAGAGGATAGGGACACAGAGAGGGGAGATGCTGAACATGGGGAGAGGATAGGGATACAGAGAGCAAACAAAGTCTCCAGTTCCTTGAGCCTCAGGCAGAGGGAAAAGTAACTAAATAAGAACCCCTCAAAGACCAATCAGACCCTGGGACCTGTGAGAAAAACCTCACTCATTGGCTTTCAATCTCCAGCATTGCTCTGGTAAATCTCCGTCTTTGGAATGGGCTACCCCTGGCGTCTCTGAAACTGATATGGGAATATGAGATTCAGCAAGATCAATTGTGTCTGTCATGCAGATGATGGTGAGAGTGTTTCTGATGACTTAATCTCAGAATTCATAGTGAAAAGGTTGAGTTCTTCTTCTGATTATATTTAACTCTATTCCCCAGAAAGCATTTCCATATAGCCAACTATATGAATGGCGTGTGTTGACCCCTCTCCTGTAAAATGAATCTTTAGTTGTAGAAATTACTGATAGAACAGATCTCATTAGCAAATTTCAGGATATCAGAATTCTGTGGGTTTTCAAACTATGCTACATCTTATAATTTAGATCTACTGGGTATGTTGTCTTTGTCTTGAGTAGTTTCATTTGCGTTTCTAAGGTGTTGGAAACACTCTGACATGTTTGATGATTCCTACACACGTAATAATTAATACAAGATCATCTGTGTAGGTGTGCAAGTTCTTGGCAGGTCTTCATTTTTTCTGTATGCAATATAAATGAAAAAGTGACATTCTAGTCACTGTCATTTCTTTAGGGAAAGTATTGCTAATAAAATTTGGTAGGGTGATGGTGGTATGGGCATAGAGTGGCTGTAAACATTTGTGCTACACAAGAATATATGTTGTGGCCATGGTACTCAGACCAGGCCTGGCTTAGCCAATATAGGATGTTCCACTCCAGAAGGTGAAATTTACTGTCTTAATGAGTAAGACAGAAGGCCAAAGAGGAAGACTTTTCAGGTGATGTGTTTGGAGAATAAATAATTAAAGGATGTACAGTAATCCTCAGATTCTGTATATGGTGCACTTCCAAGATGCGTGTGAACCATCAATAATTGGGTGCTGACAACCAATTCTGTTCTATAAGGTACAACACCTAGCTCCCATGCCATGAATCTCAAAAGGGGCCATGGGCATGTCAGGGGTGTTCTGAAATGTTGCGCATAGAAGTACAGAATACTGCCCAACTGTGCCTAACTTGGGCACTGACATTTTTACCAGATTTCACCAGGTATAAGTCTGGTGCAAGATCTGCGCTAAACACTATTCTATATAAATCACTTGCCCTTTATAGAATAACGCTTACAGAGAGCAAGATGGCAGTGATACAGGCCCTCAAGGGTCTGTTTGATCAGCTATCTGAGCCAATGCAGACACACAAACTGTCAATAAATAAATGGCCTGGACAACAGAGCTGGCGCGCCAGGTAGCCAACGTGGAAGACCACCTTAAAATCATTCACCAGCACTTGCAAACATTGCAGGAAACAGTGGGATGCCATGAGCTTATCAGGCTTACTTTCGAAAGAGAAGGACGCCCATCTTTTGACACAAATCGGAAGATGGGCGTCCTTTTCCCAGGGTTGCCCAGATCGGTATAATCGAAAGCTGATTTTGGGTGCCCCCAACTGCGTTCCATCGCGGGGACGACAAAAGTTCACAGGGGCGTGTCGGAGGCATAGCGAAGGCGGGACTTGGGCGTGCCTAACATATGGGCATCCTCGACCCATAATGGAAAAAAAAGGGCGTCCCTGACGAGCACTTGAAAGACTTTACCTGATCCTGTTTTTCTTACAACCAAGGCACAAAAAGGTGCCCGAACTGACCAGATGACCACCGGAGAGAATCAGAGATGACCTCCCCTTACTCCCCCAGTGGTCACTAACCCCCTCCCACCCACAAAAAACATCTTTAAAAATATTTTGTTGCAGCCTCTATGCCAGCCTCAAATGTCATACTCAGCTCCATCACAGCAGTATGCAGGTCCCTGGAGCAGTTTTAATGGGTGCAGTGCACTTCAGGCAGGCGGGCCCAGGCTCACCTCCCCCCCCCCCCCCCCCCCACCTGTTACACTTGTGGTGGTAAATGTGAGCCCTCCAAAACCCACCACAAACTCACTGTACCCACATCTAGGTGCCCCCTTCACCCATAAGAGCTATGGTAGTGGTGTACAGTTGTAGGTAGTGGGTTTTGGGGGGCTCAGCACACAAGGTAAGGGAGCTATGTACCTGGGAGCAATTTCTGAAGTCCACTGCAGTGCCCCCTAGGGTGCCCGGTTGGTGTCCTGGCATGTCAGGGGGACCAGTGCACTACGAATGCTGGCTCCTCCCATGACCAAAGGGCTTGCATTTGGTCATCTTTGGTTTCCATTATCGCCGAAAATCAGAAACGACCAAGTCTAAGGACGACCACCTCTAGGGACGACCTAAATGTTAAGATTTGGGCGTCCCGACCGTATTATCAAAACAAAAGATGGGCGTCCATCTTGTTTCGATAATACGGGTTTCTCCGCCCCTCCATCGGGATGTTTTGCGAGGATGTCCTCAGCAAAACTTGGACATCCCTTTCAATTATGCCCCACCACATTACACAACCTGGAGAATAGGGTTGTAAGAAACTATATTAGAACCTGAACTTAATGAAGCCAACTATTTCCAATATCTAGCAGCCGGTACTAACCTGTAAATACTGTGAATACATTGACTACATGTGTCAGCTTACGCTCCTGATGTGATGTTAAATGTTAAATGTCCTTTCTTCTAATAATAAAGATTTTTTTTTAAAAAGAACCTGAACTGCTGGGTTTTCTGGAGGAGTGGCTCCCAACTGCAGTACCAGTGGGACAGCAATGCACTATGCCTCAGGCCAAAGATGGAGGGACAGCAAAGGCCCAATGTTGTCACTGTACATGTCCTGAACTTTACACATAAAGTGACACTGCTGAGGACTCACCAGCAAAAAAGGATCAGATTGGCACAAGATTATTCATCTTGAGTGGTGGCTTTGCACAAGGAATATACCTTGGTGTGTTCCAGACTGGTTGCTAGAAAGCTGCAATTTGCAGTTCTATACCCAGTTTGCCTTTGCCTATGGTATAATGGCATGGTGCATAATTTTGACACACCTGAAGCGGCAACATCATGGCTACAGAGATGCTTTCCGATAGACATTGTTTGTTCTGGAGAGGGATCTCCTAGGAGCTATACTGCAAAAGTTTTTCCTTTTTCTGGATTGTAATTTACCTTTATAGAGTCCTGTGATGACCTAGGAGGATTGCCTTTGATCCTAATGTCAGGGGAAGTTTTTGGCCTCCTGGCTGCTGACAGAAGTTGTAGCAGTTGAATACAATTCTGATTACTTTAGTGAACATTGCTTAATTGATTTGCTCCCATGTAGTATCAGGCTGCATGTTAGCTGGCTGATGCTTCCCAGGGAAACACCTCTGGAGGGGTTGTTAACTTTCTATGAGTAACACAGTTTGTGAAGCTTAATGTAAACTGTATTATTCATGCATGCAAAACAGTTCATTATTATGTTATTTATCATTTGCTGGCACCCAGCGTTCACCTGGCTCCTTCCTGCTACCTATTCCTGGGGACATCACTTTGAACCCCTGCCTATGCCTGTTTCTAACCATCTCTCAGCTGGCCAGCCATATTAATAGCTGTCTCCCCTGTTCCAGTTATAGTCTGTATCTATCTCAATTTCTCTTCTAGCACTGTCCAGTCTTCCTAGTTTCCATGAACATGACAAATTCTGTATTGGTTCTAAACAGTTTAATTATTTTTTAAGCAGAAAATAAAATGCTTTAAATAAAATGTATCTTTGTTGACATGTCAAGTAGTATAAGACTTTATGCAAATTTATAACATAATTGCTGCAGAAACTTGGAATGTCTGCTGCAGAAATTACAACCTTTGCCTTGGCATCTATCTACTCACAGTGTTCTGCAGGAGACAGATTATAATTAGAGCTTCCATTCCTAGCTGTTTGTAAATTTGTGTTTATTTTCCAACTAATTAAGGGGTTTTTTTGAGGGTACAAAAATTTCTTAACAGTGTTTTTGCATCACATATACTGTTATTGGGTACCATATAGTGGAATCAACTAAATACCTTTCTGTCCATTAGGATTTGTCAGTACAGAAAAGGCATAAAAACTGAGTGGAAAATGCCAGACAAGCCAGGGGAGGGGTAACAGGGCACTAGGGGAAGTGTTGTTTTTCTGATGTTTATCCTGGATGCAGCATTTTAATTTTTGCATAAAATCGTAAGGTCTAATTATAATTCTTTCATTCTAAATACATCTCTAATGAGAAGCTTATTTAGTGGATAGATAAAAAAAGAATTCATGCCCAGCACAATCATTTTTAACACCGTAACTTTTTTTTCCTGTAACCTCTCCTACAGATTTATTTTGTAAATAAATGTTTGAATTAATGATGGATAGAGTGATACAATGATCAGGATGTCCATGAGAAAATGAATCTGAACTGGAATTGATTTTTGAAAGTTGTTATTTTTAAGGGAAAAATTCATATTTATGTTTATTATGTAAAGGGAAAGGGGACGGGATTTGATATACCACCTTTCTGTGGTTACAATCAAAGCAGTTTACATATTATATACAGGTACTTATTTTGTACCTGGGGCAGGATTAAGCAACTTGCCCAGAGTAACAAGGAGCTGCAATGGGAATCGAACCTGGTTCCTCAGGTTCTCAGGCTGCTGCACTAACCAGTAGGTATTTGATAAATCAACCCTCAAAATTGAAACAGAAGGGAACTTCAAAATAGATAGGATAGAGGAAATCAGAGAAAGCATAAAATATAGGGAAGAGAGAAGAAAGAGTCCACCAAGAACACTCACAAACTACAAGCATCCCGCCATTCCTGGGGAAGGCTTGAGTGACGATGGGTCTTTAATGCATTTCTGAATTCAAGATATAAGGGCCCTGCCTGGAGAGACAATGGGAGATCATTCCATAGTGAAAGCGCAATGCAGTAATAAGCAGTTTGCCTTGTCGATTCAAGTTTAGACTTGTAGACAAAGGAAATGACAAGGTGATGTTTCTGATGGGAATGGAGAGCTTGAGAAGTGTATGACATGATCTGTGAATAGAGGTAAGAGGGGGTATTTGTATGTAAGACTTTGAGATAGTGTCAGGATTTTATGTTTAATGCAGTATGAAACTGGAAGCCAGTGATGATGGAACAAAAGATGCATGACATGGTCAAAACACTGAGCATAGGATAAAAGACAAACTGTAGAATTCTGTACTATTTGAAAACATTTCAGTGAGGAAGTAGTAATTTCTGCATAAACAATGTTACAGTAGTCAATACAGGAAATGACAAAGGCAAATAGTAAAGTACCACAGGAGATGTTGATGATATTAAGGTTATATATGAAAATAATGCCCCCCCCTCGTCATAAAGAGGAATATTAGAGGTTAAATGTTAGTATAGTAAATAAGATGGAAATTTACTACATTTACCAGATGCAGGAAACTTTTATTAGACATAAACAAGTTTGGAAGAGAACAGGGAAGTGAATGCGATGCATGCAGGTGTCTGAGCATACAGATGGTGCATGGAATAATGTATGATAGTTCCTCATTCCTATAAATGTTAGATTTTTACTGGAACCACTAGCAGTTTTGGAAAATACCCTGAACCTGCAGATGTAAGCAGAATATAATCTAGCCAATGATTTTTCAAAGTTTGTGTCCCATGGTTTGTGATGTACCCAGTTGATCTATGACTTAATGCATTCTTAATAAAAGAGCAGAGAACCTAAGGGATTTTGAGACAGTTTTAGGTGGCCTCACTGCCATTATGTGAGGCCCTCCATTCTCTCCCCCATAGGCCTTTGATCTATACAATGTCATCTGTGTAAGGTCTAACAGAGTGGATGTATTGGAGGGCTAAAAATGCAGATTTAATCACTGAAGATGTCTGAGCATCAAATGACAATATATAGTCAAACTGGACCTCTAAATACATACAAGAATCCACTAAAGTCAAACGAGTTGCACAGATACAAGGAGACTGAGGCAAGCATAAACATAAAGAAAATCGATCACAGATCAAAATCCAGAGACATATTTCAAATCAAAAAGCAAATGGTGCCCATGAGCACTGTAGCTCTAGGACTGGAAGTCATTCTACCCATCTCTATCTGTAATAGCTGGTTACTGATGCTATGTGTGCTTTTCTTTTTAGCTACTTCTGATGTTGCAGTTACTAAAAATAATACACTTTGCAAAACATTCACAACCTTGCCTTTTAAGACAGCACTGTAAGTTTAAGAAAATTCTTATGGAAGTCATAACAGAGGGCTGTAATCAAAATCTTCTTAACAGACTCAGTAGATCTGAAGCCCTAATAGTACTTGCCCTTTTTATAAATGAAAATAGTATCAGTCTTTGTAAAATAAAATCAGCATGCCTAATAAAACTGCTGATTTTTATTTAATTCATGTGAGTATACAGTGTTACTTATAATGCTTCTGTCTTTCAATTCTAGCAATGCTTTGGTGTATGACACTACACTAGCTTCCTCTTTGCCAACTTTAAATATTGAGATGTATTTCAGTGCCCTAGTAGGAGGTGGTTTGGATCCCTAAGTTTCTAGACATGGTTCTATCCTGAAGGGGACACTTTCTGGACAAAATTTGCTGCCTTGAAACCCTTTTTTTGAGATGTTAACTTTGAACAAGACAGATCTGAAAAGTAGAATGTTCTATATACTGTACACTCCCCTTCCCCCAAGAATTTAAATTCACATGGGAGAGAAAGCTAAGAGGAGGTTTTCATCGTCATTTCCAAACTATTATAAGTACTAATATTACTACTTTAACTGATTACAATAGTTTAATTCTATTGAGATTTTTTTATTATGTCTTTGTAACTTTCTGGGTTTTTCTTTTCCTTTTTTCAAACAGTGGGATGGAGTGGGACCTCTTCCAGACTGCACAGATCCACCAAAAGGAATCCAGATGTTGTGGCACCCTTCAATAGTTAAACCCTACCTCACACTTCTGTCTGAGTGCTCCAACCCAGACACACTAGAGGGAGCAGCAGGGGCACTTCAGAATCTTGCTGCAGGTAGTTGGAAGGTAAAGAAAACTCATAATAACGATTTTAAATGAGTCAGATTTGCATATAACAAACAGGATAATATATGCGTGTTTTGTTATGCAAATAAAATTGGTTAAGGAGCCTGTTGGAGCAGTGTGAGAACCACTGAATTGAAAGAACTAATATATGATATTTTCACTTCCTGTATCTGATACACTGTAGACCCAATATATTGTGGATATTGGGGTCCAAGATATTTGACCACATCATAAGTAAATCTGGGTTTTACAGGGTCTACAATATAATATAAAGCAAAAAACAAAATCCCAAGGTCTGTCTCCTGATGGTGTTGTAAGTGGTCCCTTGTTATATTGAGTTTACAGAATATTCTTGCATGCCTCTACTTGTACTGTACAGAATAGCATTATTATTAACTGCAATGCATCATAGCAACTCAAGTGCCTTGGAAATTAAAATGGCCACCTTCTTGTTCCTATTTCATTACGCTCCCTGGTTCACTAAAGCTCAGTAACAACCCTTATTTTCAATACAAGTTGATTCATGCATTAATTTCTACTGTCCCATTATTTTTAATCTGGTTGATTGACTGAACCCTCAAAGAGGTTGCATTAACAATAGCATGGGCTTACCATACAAGTGAAGCAGCCTGTATCAGATAGTTTTGCTAAATATGGTATTATAACATCAGTACATTTGAGAGAGCTGAAATGAATTGAACAGATTTGTTAGTGCTTTGTAGATTCTAAGACTTTACCTTTAAAATATCTGAGCAGGTTTACGCAATTGACAGTAGACCAGGATATGAACCTGCTGAATAATTCATATATTTACACAGAGACAGCCATCCTTCTGTCTCTGTTTGCTTTTCAAAGATTTTTAAAGTCTTCTTTTAGTTATTCTGCTTTACATCTCATAATGGTGATTGACATGCAGTGTGAAAGCACAGACAGTTTCATGACAGCCCATAGGCAGAAAGAAAAACCACAGGTACAAACAGGAACTAATTCATTTCTCAGCTCTGGAAAGGAATTAAAATGAGCATATTGGTGACATAGCTAGTTAGAAAAGAGTTGAAGGAAAGCCCCCACAGCACTACATAACCGGCTTGTAAAAACTAGACACTAATTGGCTATTATAGAAAAGTGCCCTGTCTTCTTGTTTTCAGCACTGTTTCTGCTCAGCTTTGAAAAGATGTTCCCTTAGACTAATGGACTTTCTTTCTTGTCTTGTCACTCTGAGGTGTCAGGCCGGGTAGCCTTCATGTAATGTTTTCTACTAACTCCCCCCCCCCCCCCCCCCACCCAAAAAAAAAGACAGACCACTACATTCATTTTAGTCTTGCACAGAAAGCTTTTCCATAGCACAGTTAGTATACATTACATGTGTTACTTTATATAAAACAATTCTTATTTTCCCCTGTTTAAAATCTCAGCTTACCTATAGGGCTGCAGATGTTGGTGAAGATATGAATGTGCCCATATCATATGAGAAGCCTGATCATTTCCTACCTCTTTCTGCAGGCACTGCTTATTGTTTTTGTAGGGTGAAAATTTACCTGAATATGTAAAATTGAGCATCATTGCTGTTTATAAGAACAGTTAAGTATATACTATTACAAAAGCTCAGGGTTGGCTGATGAAAATGCATGTATAATTTATAGAATGGCATTTTAGAAAGGATATTCAAATCAAAGACATCCAGGTTGGGGCATCTCAAGTTTCACTAGTTATTCTCCAAAAACATCCAAATCGTGATTTTCAAAACTCAGATTTCAGATGGTTTTCTGTCCAAATCACAAGGGGTCATGTTGGGGGTGGGATTTGGGCATTCCCAAAACTTGGACGCTTTTCTGCCATAATGGAACAAAGCAAAATGATATGTTTTGGTCGATACCCATTTCAGTCACACCCAAGTCACAAAAAGATGCCCTAAATGACAAGAGGACCACTGAAGTGATTAAGGCATGACCTCCCTTACTCCCCCAGTGGTCATTGACCCCCCTCCCACCCCCCAAAGATGTGAAAGAAACTGTGCATACCGGCTTCTGTGGCATCTTCAGATGTTATGGTCAATCCTATTAGAGCAGCAAGCAGATCTCTGGAGTAGCCAAGTTGTCAGTGCAGTGGACTATAGAGAAGAGGACCCAGGCACATATCCCATTCTTACTGGTACACTTCTGGTGGAATGTGTGATCCCTCCATAAAACACTAAATACCAACAGATAGGTGACACTTGCAGGCAAATGGGCCATTGTAGTGGTGTACAATTGAGTATATTAGGTTTTTATTGGGTTTTGGAGGGCTAATGGTGAGATTTGTACCTGGGACCTTTTATGTGAAGTCACTGCAGCACCCCCTAGGCTGCCCCACTGCTCTGCTGGGATGTCTGTATGGCCAGTCTACTAAGAATGCTGGCCCCACATACATCCCACTGGCTTGTTTTTGTGCGTTTTTCCCTTGTACTTTTTTTTTTCCAAAAATGGCCCTAAAAGATAGATGCACTGAGCACAGAAACATCTAGCAAATGACCATTTTCGAAACAAAAAGCTGGGCATTTTTCTGGTTTTAAAGTGGCCATGTTTGCTACTGGAATTTTGGATGTTTTTCACAAAATGTCCAAAATCAGATTTAGACATCATATTGAAAATGCCCCTCACAGCCAAAGCAACACATTAAGAGCAGGAAAAATCTGTATAGTGGCAAGATCAAAACAATCAAAGTTCTCAGTTTGGGTCACTCATAAATTATCCAGCACCAATAACAAACGAAAATAGAGAATACACTATGACCCACAGCCTCTACTCACTTATGTTTTCTAACTTTGGTGTACATCTCCCCACCTATTATCCCCAGTATAAAATGAAAATGATAAAACACACGAGAGAGAAACTCTTTTCAGAGAATTACCATCCACCTTCCCTTGACAATCCATCAGAGTGGCTGTCTATAATATTATGTAAATATGAACTTAAAGCAACATAACCCAATAAAATAAACTCAACCCGAAGAACAGCAACTTAGCGTGTGCGCTTTGACTTACCTAAACCAGAATTGATACTGTGTGCTCTATTATTAGAGGGGGTTGTCATCTGCTAGTTAGAGAAAACAGAAGGACAGGAAGGGAAAAAGAAAGAGAGATTCATCTAAGTCATTAAGGGGCCCTTTTACTAAAGCTTAGCACGTTCTAAGAAGCCTATAGGTATACAATGGGCTTCTTAGCACTTACTGCCAGATTCTGTATAGCACACCTAGTGATCCGCGCCATATTTAGGTGTATCCTCAGGGCCAGGGTTAGACGTGATGGGGCCCAAGGCAGACTCTAGGGAGACGGCCCCAAAGCTTGCTTGTAGGCTGGTCCCTCTTTCAACTTTTTGGGGGCCCAGGGCAAATGCCCTGTTTGCCTACCCCTAATTCCAGTACTGACAGTATTCTGTAACAACGTGTGTAACTTAATTGGCTTAAGCTAATCAGCATTGATAACAGCAGTTAAGAAGCAATATTGAGCACTAATTGGCAATAATTAAAATTTACTCACACAACTGTGCCTAAATTTTATTGCACGCAGTTCGAAAGGGGTGGGGAAATGGGCATTCTGATATTTATGAGTATAGTTATAGAATATGGCCCAGTGCGTGTAAATTTGTGCACAGGGATTTATACCACATTTTCATTGGTGAAAATGGAGGGGCGTAGTTTTAGGCTCTTGGAGATAAACTAATCGTTTTCTATATATCATGCCTAAATCTAGGAACTGCTTATAGAATACGCTTAATCTCCTTTAGTTGGTCTAACAGGCAGCAAAAGTAACTCTATATATAAATGATCTTAAACCCAGCTGTTCAATCATTGAGTCATTTTATAACTACATTCAATCCAAAATTTCTTTTTGTATTCAAACCATATGAAACTTTATTCTTTGTGTGTAGAAAATTCTTTTAAACTTATATCTTCATGCTTTAAAACATCTTTACAGCTTTAATTCTTATTGCTTGCAAATCTCCCAACAAACATTCCATAAAACGCAGAACACAGACACCTCCACCTACATGCGGCATGTTTCGCAATTCGCTGCCTCAGGGTGTGGTCCGATATTCAACTAGAGAATAAAGCATACAATCAGCCTACTTAAATTGCTATTATTGGTCAGAAAACATTTCTAAACAAATCACATAACTCAAATATGTAGCATTGCATCGGTGTCTGCCATCTTTGTGCTTGTTTCACCTATGCGTAATGCTACGTTTTTATAACATTTCCAGGCTCAGGGCGACAAAAGATTGTAACTCCACCCCACAACATCATCACGTCTTATTACATTGCTACTACACAATCAATTTCTAGATTTAAGCCACCAGGGGTCATGGTGTAAATCTACCATTGCTCTTTATAGTTGAGCAAGCTGTCAACATCACCACCCTCTCTCCCCAGTTGGATATAATCAATGACATGCCATTTTATGTCTGACCAGTCATGTTGCTTAACTAGCCAATGGCTTACAATGGGGGCTGTTATAGTAGCCTTGTGAATTCTTGATTTGTGTTCGTTTAATCGATTTTGTACCGGTCTTGTAGATTTGCCCACATATATTAATTGGCAAGGGCATCATATCATATAAATCACATTGCTAGTGTTGCAATTGGTATTGTGTCGTGCAGTGAAACACCGCATATTGCCAGGCACCTGCCAGTCAATGCCTTGAATAGTCAGTGTACACCATTGGCACTTACCACATTGACGATGGCCAATGAGATCTTCCTGATTATGTAAATATTCTACTCATTTATAAGATAACATTTCACCAATGGATTTACCCCTACGATAAACTATTTCCCTATTCGAATATTGTAAAAGCAATTCTCGTAGGGCATATTTTGCCCTCAAATAAGTATTCTTGATTGCTTTGGCAGGGTAACCCCTATGCAAAAATCTTTCCCATAATTTTCCACTTTTGCAACGATTGTTAACGGTTACTCCGTTTATTTATCTCAGTCTCCTGAAGGGCTGCTCCGTGACTCTGGGGCAAGTCCCACTATAAAGTCCTGGGCTTTCTCCACAGAGTTGAAAGCTTGTCAGCTGCCATTATAGTGCACCTTGAGAACCGCAGGGTAGAAGAAAAGGAATTTAATATTTTTCTCATGTAGTTGTTTACAAAGCGGGGTGAATAGCCTTCTTCACTCTTGTAGAGACGGCGAGTAGTCTTGAAAAAATTTTATACTGTGTCCTTCAAACTGTGTCGTATCTCTTTTCAGTCCGAATCCTCTTAAAATCTCCTCTTTGTGCGTGTAGTTGTGTATTTTTATTATGACCACTTGGGGAGTCTGGCGGCCCTCTTGCACTCTTCCCATGCGGTGCGCTCGTTCCAGGCACAGGGGACCCGCGCGGTCTGATAGCGCATACTGTTCAGCCAGCCAACTCAATAACCTGGATATCAAGTGCCTCTCTCCCAGCGTCAATGGTAGGCCCACTATCCTCAAATTGGCCCGTCTAGAACGGATCTCCAGGTAATCTACTTTGGCGAACAATTCCTTCACCTGTGCCTGCATTTTGTCCAGGGCCTCTGACGTCGAAGGAGCTGCGTCTTCCAGCACCGAGACCCTCTGTTCTCCTGTTCTCCTTGTCATATCCTCTTGCAACGTTTCAAATTGTGAAATTTGGTCTATCAAACGCGTGAATTTGGGTTCCAGTGCTTTTTCAATCACCATTGTTAGCTGAGTTACTTGTTCGTTCGAGAAGCATAGACCATTTGGTGCCATCTTTTCTTCTGTCCCATTCTCAGCAGCGCACTTTTTATTTTTCTCCTTCTCTTTCTTTGTTCCTTTGCCTACCATCGTGCCAGGTTTGACTTCTATATATTTGTCCATCCTTCAAGTGTTTTCTGAAGGCGGTTCATTGATTTTGCTCTGTTTTATAATGTTTTGGAGCGCCGGGGCCTCAGAGAGCATGAAGTCTGCGTCTCACTCTCTCAGTGCATCACGTGGTCTCCCAAAATTCTTTATTTTATTTAAGTAGATTTTTCCAAGTAATAGAGCAACATTTATTTTAATAAAATAAATTCTAGTTTTAATAGATTTTGCTAGGAATTTCCATCTGTCAAGATTTGCCTTTAGCTTCTACATGATAGATGGGTAATAAATTCTATATAAGAAAGAAACATGGGGTGACAGCATTACAATTAAGTATTATATACCATTGGGCTGCCTGACAAATGGAAATTGTGGCTTCAAGGTATACATCAGTGACAGCAGAATATTTAATGGAAGTATTTTAGACTTTGTCTCATTGAGCTGATACCCAGAGAAAAAGCTATAATTTTTACATAACCATGTAAACTCATGGAGTGCATTTCCAGATTTGTTTTTACAATAATGTGTCATCTACAGATAATGGCTTTTTATGGCAGGTATTACCCACCTCCACTCCAGTCAACTTGTTTTCTTAACAACAGAGCAAAAGGCTAAAACAAATAAGAGGAGAGGGTGGACAATCCTGCCTTGTACCCCTTTCAAAGAGAATTCATCTTTGAGAATATGATTAATTCTTATTCTGGCAGTTGACTGAGTTTGTAAAGGTTTTATAACATTTAAAACTGTGGGCCGCAATTTATGTATTCCAATACATGAAATAAGAACCACAATTTCACCTGGTTCTTATGTATCTCAGCTGGTAGAAAATATTTTAAGTACTAGGCAAATATTTTCACTAGTATTTTAGCATTGGTGTCAAGGAATGAAGTGGGCCTGTAAGACCCACAAAGTGAATAATCTTTGCCTCGTTTTGGGAGAACAGTAATTATGGCCTGCTGAAAGTTTGGTGGAATTCTGCCAAACTGCATTACCCCATTTAAAATCTGTGTTAAGATGAGAGACAGAAGAGTCAGAACAGTTTTATAAAATTGTGGTAGAACCCCATCAGGTACTAGTGCTTTCCCCATAGGCAGAGATGATAATTTCCAAAACCTCTAGAAAAGTTGAGCGGAGAAAGGGTAATGAGAATTCAGTTACCATAAAAACATGAGTTTTTGTGCCTATGAAGAGTCAGCTCAGCGAGTCTGTAAAGTAAAGACACTCAGACCGCTGACGTACAGAGGCATTTTCTCACGGCAAAGTGATCTCATCTCTCAGAAATCACTCTGAGGGGCATAATTGAACGAAAACGTCTATCTCCATGGGCGTTTATCTCCGAGAACGGGTCCGTGAAGGGGCGGACCGAACCGTAATTTCAAAAAAAAATAGACGTCCATGTTTTATTCGACAATTTGTGAGCTGGGTGTTTTTGTTTTTCAGCGATAATGGAAAATGAAAGCGCCCAGCTCAAAAACGAATAAATCCAAGGCATTTGTTCGTGGGAGGGGCCAGGAGTCATCGTGCACTGGTCCCCCTCACATGCCAGGACACCAACCGGGCACCCTAGGGGGCACTTTTACAAAAACAAAAAAAAGGTAAAAGAGCTCCCAGGTGCATAGCACCCTTCCCTTGTGTGTTGAGCCCCCCAAATCCCCCTCAAAACCCACTGCCCACAAGTCTACACCATTACTATAGCCCCAAGGGGTGAAGGAGAGCACCTACATGTGGGTACAGTAGGTTTGGGGGGTTGGACGACTAAGCATTAAGCAGCACAATTGTAACAGGTAGAGGGGGATGGGCCTGGGTCCACCTGCCTGAAGTCCACTGCACCCCCTAACAACTGCTCCAGGGACCTGCATACTGCTGCCAGGGAGGTGGGTATGACATTTGAGGGTGAAAATAAAAAGTTGTGAAACATCATTTTTTTGTGTGGTGGGAGGGGGTTAGTGACCACTGGGGGAGTCAGGGGAGGTCATCCCCGATTCCCTCTGGTGGTAATCTGGTCATTTAGGGCACTTTTTGGGGCCTTATTCGTGAAAAAGCAGGGTCCAGGAAAAGTGTCCTAAATTCTAGCTACAAACGCATACTTTTTGTCCATTATCGGCGAAAGGCGCCCATCTCTCCTCGGCCGATAACCACGCCCCAGTTCCACCTTCGCCACGCCTCCGACACGCCCCCGTCAACTTTGTACGCTTCCGCGATGGAGTGCAGTTGAAAACGTCCAAAATCGGCTTTCCATTATACCGATTTATTCGTTTTTGTGAGATAAACGTCTATCTCCCGATTTGGGTCGAAATCTAGGCGTTTTTCTCTTTCAATTATAAGGTGGTCTGTCTCCCTCTTGCCCCTTGAGGGCATGTTGCACAGTACTAGCTAGATTACCACTTTGAATTTGAATTAATATTGTATTTGATAAGTGGTAGAGTTCAACGATTTTGAAAGGAGTTCTTTGTAAAATATAAACATCTAAATGCTGGTTTATGCATATCTAAAACCCAAATGGTGCTTTTTAAATAGCCAGCAGAATGAACATGAAGAAAAAGGTAAAATCTGTTTGCTTAGGTGTTTTTCAAGCATTGCTGGTCAGCAAGAGAAGGAGCTGATTAGTAAATGGGGGTATGTCCTTGAAACAACTTTAAGCGAAACATGTACCATGTCGGACTGTTTTGCCCCTGAGCCAACAAAGCTAAGTTTTTTTTATCTAAAGATTAATAAGATTTTGTTTAAAGTTTGAAAGATATTATATGAGAGATAATTATAAAATATAAATGTTTAACATTAACACAGAGAAATCAATGATGAAATCACGTTTGATTCTTGAAATTATACAAAAGCTTTTATTAGTTTTAAGTTGCACAGCTGAGGTCTGCTGTAAAGTAACAGTCAAACGTGTTTTGATAATGTAAACTTGGACTCTAGCATATATTTAAGCATTGTAGATCTTTTGCCAGAGTTAGGTTCAACATATTGCCATAAGTATTGGAGTTCATCTCATTTTAAGACATGAAGTTTGATAGTGATGACAGGATAGCGGGAGATGAGTGAATAGGGTAAGGGAAGACAAAAAAGGGGAAAGAAATAGGCTGCAGGTTGTCAGGGAAAATGGGCCTTAGGCATGGAGGATGAGATTTAAAAAAAAAATACACTATTAGGAAGGGAGAGAGCAACAATGAGCTAGAGAGAGCTTTTGCAGTTCCTGGTTGATGTATTTTATTGAAAAATAAAATGTAGAACAGAGCTGATGAAATCCCTTTGCTAAGAAATTGTCAGCATATCACTGGAAGATTGTCAGATGTCAGAGATGCTCAATTGAAGTGAAAGTGTGTGACAAATTTGTTTATGGAGGGAAAGGCGGCCTTGGAGAGGAGGAGAGGAAGAATAGGTATTTATGAAGATTTGTTTCTCATTCCCGTCTGTGGTTTAAAAAAAAATCTTAGTTATTTAATCACAGATGACGAGACTAGAGTGAGAAAAAGTTGTCTATAGTAAGAGAAATTCAAAGGTTGTGTTTCAGGAGAGGAGAGCCAGATTTTGGCTGAAAAGGATGAAGAGGCTTACATGGAGAAGGGGAAAAAACTGTGAAACAAACAAACAAAAAAAGCAACAGCTTTTCTGGAGGGGAAGAGAAAAATGTCACAAAAATGGCATAAAGTGGCATTTGGACTTTTTTCTCCAAAAAATGTCCAAATCACCATTTTCAAAACTCATACTGAGACTTTTTCACTGCAGTGCATGCAGATCACAAGGGGCAAGATTTGGGCATTCCCAAAACTTGAACATTTTTCTGCCATAATGGAACAAAGCAAAAACATCCAGAGCTAAAAGACATTTTGGTCTAGACCTGTATCAATCATGACTAAGTGCCCTAAATGGCCAGGTGACCACTGAAGGGATTAAGTCATGACTTCCCTTACTGGTTCAGTGGTCACTGATCCCATCCCACTCTCCAAAGTTGTGAAAGAAACAGTATATACCAACCTCTATGACAGTTTCAGATGTTCTATTAGAACAGCAAGCAGGTCCCTGGAGTTGCCTAGTGGTTAGTGCAATGCATTGTAGAGAAGGGGACCCAAGTCCATATTCCACTCTAACTGGTACACTTGTGGTGGAAAGTGTGAGCTCTCCAGAACCAACCAAAAACCTACTGTGGCCAAATATAGGTGACACCTACAGACATAAGGGCTATTGCAGTTGGCTACAGCAGGTTTTTGGTGGAGTTCAGAGGGCTCACCATACAATATAAGGGGGTAATAGTGAGATGTGTACCTGGGACCTTTTATGTGAAGTCCACTGCAGCACCCCCTAGTGTGCCCCACTGCTCTGCTGGGATGTGTGTGTGGCCACTCTACTAAGAATGCAGCCCCCCCCCCCCCCCCCCCCAGTACATCCCAGTGGCTTGTTTTTGTAAATTTTTTTCTTGCATGTGTTTTCTTTTTTCTCCAAAAATGCAAATGGCCATTTTTTGAAACAAAAAGTTGGACGTTTTTCAGTTTTGAAAATGGCCCTGTTCACTACTGAATTTACTGACTTACCAGAGCTCCTCTGCAAAGTGCCCATGTAATAGAACAGCTTTGTATGTTGGTGTAAAAGGTTTTACCTTTTACACCAGGTTGAAGAATGTGGCTTATGCCTCCTGACAATATTGGGCAAGGGAACTCTGACCATTGTTTCTACTAAGAAAAGCAATATTGCAAACAGGAGTTGTAGTCTAGCAAATTAGTCATGCTTTTTCAGCAAGAAAAGTGAAATGATTGTGGATCCATACCAAGTACCCTGAAAAGCTGTTTGACAAAATTATAGTCTAATATGGGGGGGGAAAAAACTTCTGCAGACTGAAATATTTAGTAAAATATTAGATATTTTAAATAAAATATTAGATATTTTACAGGGTTCTTTTTTCCTTTCCACCTTTCTGTTCTTCATAGTACACATAGGAATTCATGAAATAATTTTCTTGCAGCAGGGACAATCATTGGGGCCCTTTTGCAAAGCCGCACAAAAAAGTGGAGTGGAAGAGTGGCCTAGTGGTTAGGGTGGTGGACTTTGGTCCTGAGGAACTGAGTTTGATTCCCACTTCAGGCACAGGCAGCTCCTTTTGACTCTGGGCAAGTCACTTAACCCTCCATTGCCCCAGGTACAAATAAGTACCCGTATGCAATATGTCAGCCGCATTGAGCCTGCCATGAGTGGGAAAGCGCAGGGTACAAATGTAATAAAAATAAAGTGGCCTGCACTATCACAGCACAGATCTTTCATGCACACTGAGGCCACTTTTAGCACGGCAGTAAAATATGGCCCCATTTTCCATTATTCCTGTTACTGACCACTTGATAATTTCCCTGTTAGCATGGGGCAGTTAGTGTGTGATCCCTTACCGGCACCTCTTTTGTAGGTGGTAAGATCTTATGCACTAATTGGTTAGCGCATGGTGATGTAGCTGTGCTAACTGATTAGTGCAGTACACGCCTACTCTTTGCCCCCCTAGACACACCCCCATTGCTAAAAAAATAAATTCTATTTTTAGCATGTGGGTAGTGAACGCCGATTCCAAAACTCCCAAGAGACATCTGAGCACACCCCACGGTAGTGCTTTTAACCTGCACTTGTTACTGCTTACTGCAGCTTAGTAAAAAGATCCCATTGTTTCCTTTGTTACTTGGGCTTCCATAATATGAAAATTGCAGGGACATTCGTTGAAAGCTATAAATAGGCATCACATGACTGGGTTCAGTCAAGGTAGGAGTGATCCTCACTCATTACTACCCTGCTGGCACCATTTTACAAAACAGCACCTGCTTACCCCAGTACCTCCTACATCTTTTGCCCCAACGTGATCTCAACTTGATTAAAATTTATAATACTTAGAAACCCAAGTGCCATTTATAGTTACTTCTACAGCATGAAATCCAATAGCCCTTGAACAAACATCCAAGATGCATTCTAATGCAGGAAACACAGGGGGGTCTTTTACTAAAAATTAGTTTGCATTATCTGTAGCAGGGCCCATAGGAATAAAATGGGCCCTGCTGCAGATAACTCAAGCTAATCTTTAGTAAAAGACCCCCACAGAAAAATATTTTCAGCGGTGGGAAGTCACCTTCTAAGTTATAGGTGGGGGATGTAGTCATATCAGATTCTTGGATAATTTTCCCGTGTGCAGTAGGACAAGCTAGCTTTTATTAATACTTGTATTATTGTGTTTCCAAAGTTCAACATGACATAAAAGTGCATTAAGGGGGCAGTTCTATAAAGGGTGCCAAGATGGAGCATCTGTGCACCCAGATTTTCTTATTTATTGGAATTTATTAATCACCTTTATGAAGAGATTCACCCAAGGTGCTGTACAGCAGATACAGTTTAGCATAAAACTTACAATTTTGTTAACAGCGTAACACTAGTAAAATGACCAAATATAAGCACAATTATAATCAATGGGGTAAACTTGGAAACAGCAAATTGAAACTAGTAGTAGGACTAACATGGAACAGTATCTGAAAGATACAATCATATAATGAAATATAATAAATGTCAATACAATATAAATGATACCATTATAGACAGCATGGAAGAACATTCAAATAGCATCCTGTCAATTTTCAGCTGAGGGCAGCCAGTGTGTTTTTAAACTCTTACTGTCACCAGCTAGATCAGCCCCAGATATTCAGGGGGTCTTTTACTAAATCTTAGCTTGAGTTATCTGCTTCAGGGCCTATTTTATTCCTATGGACCCTGCTGCATATAACTCAAGCTAAGCTTTAGTAAAAGACCCCCTCAGTGACTGGCACTGAATGTTTGATGTTAATTTTATGACCTGGTCGCCAGAGCTTATGAGGATCCTAGCTGATATTCAGCTGGGGCAGGCATAAGACAGTTATGCAGGCCCTGGCTGAATATTACCTGGGACCCACAAAATGATTTTGTTTTGTTTTTGAACTCCCCAGCCCCCCTCAAACAGCCCTCCCCACAGCATATTCCCCTCTCCCTCCCACAGGCCTATTTTTATGTCACGGGCTCTGGCTCTCAGACACTGGCACCACGTGAGCCCTTGGACCGCTGTTGACAAGTGGCAGCAATAGGCAAGACCCTCAACCAGGACTGGGTAAGCAAGCAAGGCAGGAGAAGCTGTAGACAGGCAAAGCTGGAACAACCGAACTGGAACCACAGGACTGGAACTACAGCAGCAGGCAGGGAAAAAGCAGGACAGAGCAACCGGTCTTCACCTGCGCTTGACCACCATTCCCCAGGGGTTGAGCCCCCAGGTGCAGGCGGCCGGCAGGACTTACTGGACCTAGCTTGCAGACAGACTAGACCAACAGGATACTAAACAAGCTTGACTAACACAGGGTTCGGGACTACTGAGGATACGGGATTCTCAGACGGAATAGGATACAGAACAAGCTTGACAGAAACAGGGTTACGGTTCAAAACAGGAGTGCCCACAGGCACCCAGACAAGAACAAGGCATACAGGTAAGACACAAGACAAGGCAGAAGTGCTCCTACAGCACAGCAAGACAGAAGTGCTCCTATCAGCACCAGAAGGGTAAAGCAGGGAAGCTTAAATAAGCAGGCAGAAGTGCTCCTAACAGCACAGCAAGACAGAAGTGCTCCTATCAGCACCAAACACTAACCTGGACCTTTGGCGTTTGCAAAGGCCAAGCAGAAAGTTTCCAGGTGGATAATAAGCCCATCAGCAGCTGAGGCTCAGCTGCAGCAATCTCAAGGCAGCTAAGGGTGAGGCTAGCAGCCAAACTTCCAAGCAAGACTAGAGGACTAAAATATCTGGACTGGACTGAAAAGAGAGTCTGGAAAGTCTATGGCAGCCACCGGTTCTGGCCACCAGAGGGCGAGAGGAGCACAAACCAAGAAAAAGTCACAATCGTGACACTTTCCTCCCTGGTGATCTGTGGGGGTCATTGAAAGCAGGAGCGAAGCCCCCTTCTTCCTGCCCCTTGTGGCTGCTAAGTAAAAATGGCTGACGTGATCTCTTGCAGTACCTCATGGCACTACACAAAGTACCACGAGCTACTGCAAGAGGACGCAGTAGCCATTTTCACTTAGCAGCTACAGGAGGAAGGGGGCTTTGCTCCTACCCCCATGGATCACCAGAGAAGAAAGGGAGTGTTGATGCCCCTGTATAAGTCGTTGGTGAGGCCCCATCTGGAGTATTGTGTTCAGTTTTGGAGGCCGTATCTTGCTAAGGATGTAAAAAGAATCGAAGCGGTGCAAAGAAAAGCTACGAGAATGGTATAGGATTTGCGTAACAAGACGTATGAGGAGAGACTTGCTGACCTGAACATGTATACCCTGGAGGAAAGGAGAAACAGGGGTGATATGATACAGACGTTCAAATATTTGAAAGGTATTAATCCGCAAACGAACCTTTTCCGGAGATACGAAGGCAGTAGAACAAGAGGACATGAAATGAGATTGAAGGGGGGCAGACTCAAGAAAAATGTCAGGAAGTATTTCTTCACGGAGAGAGTGGTGGATGCTTGGAATGCCCTCCCGCGGGAGGTGGTGGAGATGAAAACGGTAATGGAATTCAAACATGCGTGGGATAAACATAAAGGAATCCTGTTCAGAAGGAAAGGATCCTCAGGAGCTTAACCGAGATTGGATAGCAGAGCCGGTAGTGGGAGGCGGGGCTGGAGGTTGGGAGGCGGGGATAGTACGGGGCAGACTTATACGGTCTGTGCCAGAGCCAGTGGTGGGAGGCGGGACTGGAGGTTGGGAGGCAGGGATAGCGCTGGGCAAACTTATACAGTCTGTGCCAGAGCCGGTGGTGGGAGGCGGGGATAGTGCTGGGCAGACTTATACGGTCTGTGCCAGAGCCGGTGGTTAGGAGGTGGGGCTGGTGGTTGGGAGGCAGGGCTAGTGCTGGGCAGACTTATACAGTCTGTGCCTTGAAGAGCACAGGTACAAATCAAAGTAGGGTATACACAAAAGTAGCACACATGAGTTGTCTTGTTGGGCAGACTGGATAGACCGTGCAGGTCTTTTTCTGCCGTCATCTACTATGTTGCTATGTTACTATGAAATAGTACCATGGGGGATATATCTAGATTGTGGGGGGTTGGGGTGTTCCGATGGGGGTATCCTGTTCATGGTGGCGGGCTGGAGGAGGGGGAGGGAAGTAGGCAGCTTAGGGGGGCCTGGAGGAGGATTAGGGGTATTGATATGACAAAAATGTTATACAGGTGCCAGCAAATATTCAGTGCCGGGACTCACATAGCACCGGGCTCCTCCCCAACTTCGCCTACTGTAACACCCCTGACCTGCCCACTTTTTTGGCAGCAGTCAGAGGTGATATTCAGCAGTACTGCCCGCTTTAGTGTCGCAGAATATTAGGGGTTAGGCGGTGACAATTGATTTAAGCAGGCAGGAGCTTCTCCTGCCTGCTTAAATAGCTTTGAATATTGTTCAGCATAGATATAATATGGTGTCAGCATACTAGCAATGGAACACTTAAACACACGTTAGAACATTTGAATAACATATATATGATGCTAATGCTGTTCCTACAATACATTGAGACATCTTACTATGTAGCTAAGAGCCAAATGCAGATACATAGCCAGGAACAAGATGGGTAGTACAAAGTCAATTGGAATAAGTAGATGGGAGGCTAAACTCAAGGCAAATTCTATATACAATTAAACAACATATGAGGAACTGGTCTAAGTTACAGGACATGCAGCAAGCTAGTCAAGATGCAGAGTGAGTGTATGTGCAGAGTGAGTGTATGGTCAGTCACCACATGTATTAAAGGCTTGGGAGAAGAACCATCATTTCACCTGCTTCCTGAAGTGTAGGTAGTCTCGAATTAGATGTAGCCGTCTGGTTGTAAGTTCCATAGTGTGGGGACTACTCCTGAGCAGGATCTTTGGCAGGTATCACACTGTACAATTTCTTTTGACGAGGGTACAGATAGTCATGCTCCTTGAGAGGACTATAGAGGACTCTATAGAAGGCTAACTTTTCCTTCAAGTTCTGTGGTCCATTTTGTCTGAGGACCTTGAAAATCAAACACAGTTTTAAATTTAGCCTTATAAGGTGCTGGTAGGCAGTGTGGTTTTTGCAGGAAGGGTGTGATGTGGTCACGCTGTAGAATTCTGAATTAGTTGGAGCTGGTGCAAACTTTTTGGTTTGACCAGTGACTAGTTTTAGAATACTAGCATAAGTGGGCATTTAGGTGTTCCCACTTATTTAAATGCATGTGCCTAAAAGTAGCATTTTAATGCATAACTTACAGTATTCTGTAAGTTACAGGTGTAAATGTTAGACCCACTCATGTGTACACCCCTTAGTTACATGCTAAGCAAGTTGAGAACCTATGTTCTAGGTTCTTTCCGAGCACTCTACCAAAACCCTCATCCACACCCTTGTCACCTCTCGTTTAGACTACTGCAATCTGCTTCTTGCTGGCCTCCCACTTAGTCACCTCTCCCCTCTCCAATCGGTTCAAAACTCTGCTGCCCGTCTCGTCTTCCACCAGGGTCGCTTTACTCATACTACCCCTCTCCTCAAGTCGCTTCACTGGCTCCCTATCCGTTTTCGCATCCTGTTCAAACTTCTTCTACTAACCTATAAATGTATTCACTCTGCTGCTCCCCAGTATCTCTCCACACTCGTCCTTCCCTACACCCCTTCCCGTGCACTCCGCTCCATGGATAAATCCTTCTTATCTGTTCCCTTCTCCACTACTGCCAACTCCAGACTTCGCGCCTTCTGTCTAGCTGCACCCTACGCCTGGAATAAACTTCCTGAGCCCCTACGTCTTGCCCCATCCTTGGCCACCTTTAAATCTAGACTGAAAGCCCACCTCTTTAACATTGCTTTTGACTCGTAACCACTTGTAACCACTCGCCTCCACCTACCCTCCTCTCTTCCTTCCCGTTCACATTAATTGATTTGATTTGCTTACTTTATTTATTTTTTGTCTATTAGATTGTAAGCTCTTTGAGCAGGGACTGTCTTTCTTCTATGTTTGTGCAGCGCTGCGTATGCCTTGTAGCGCTATAGAAATGCTAAATAGTAGTAGTAGTAGTTCTAGAACACCTCTTCTACACACAACTGTGAGAATCAAGCTCATTAGTTCTAGTAGAATGAGTGGGTTTATGCATACTGTTAAACAAAGTGAACCACTTTATAATAATAAAGATAGAGACTCTCCATAGTAATTTCACCTAGACAAGAACTCCACATCCTATAGCTTTTTTTTTTTTAATCATGTTTTTCCATCTTTCTTTCCAGTGGTCTCTTATTCCCCCACTCCCCTGTCTCTTCTACAGAGGGCAAGTATAAAGGTAGTTGACTCATGGACACTCACTGGCTCAAGAGCTGCAAGGAGGAAACTCCTTCTGAGGTCTATCTTCAGTGCCACTTGTTGGTCAGAAACAGTTACAATGGTAGCTGTCTTCCTTCTCTGCGCAGGTTTTAGCACACACTTTCTTCTAGTAACCAGATCCATCCAGTCCCAGGAGAACAAGCTTCTGAGTCTAGATACACTGCACCATATTGTCTGTGACTCTAATTCTTTAAAATTAAATGTTACATTTTTCACTCTAAGTGTCTTTTCTTTGCTGTTTTTTTGCAGTGGTCAGTGTATATCCGTGCTGCTGTACGAAAAGAAAAAGGCCTGCCCATCCTGGTGGAGCTACTACGAATAGACAATGACCGTGTGGTATGTGCAGTTGCCACAGCTTTGCGAAATATGGCCTTAGATGTCAGGAATAAAGAATTAATAGGTATGTCATTTAGAAATGTCATATATTGTGGAGCTTGATGTTTTAGAGACGTTGAAAGATTAACTATTCTGTTGAGTACCTTTTTTTTTGCCTTTATGTCTACATTATGCTTTGATCACATTTATTTGAAACAAGCCAAATGTCGTGGGTGGTTGCTGAAATGCAGATAAAGACCAATAAAACTCGATCACTTTGACAGGTATTTTTATTTATGGCAGCTTAAACAGAAATTTTCTGCTTCACTGCTTGCTTCATTTTTAAATTTGACTGCTGTCCAGTGTTCATGAAAGTTACAAAACTGACTATGAAGTCTTATATATGGTGACTAAAGATAAAGGACAGCAGAATTCTTTTTGTGATCTTGTCAGTGGGCTGTAGACATAATCTAAGAGTGCAAATTATTGAACCTATCCATT
Source organism: Microcaecilia unicolor (assembly GCF_901765095.1). Classification (NCBI taxonomy): domain Eukaryota; kingdom Metazoa; phylum Chordata; class Amphibia; order Gymnophiona; family Siphonopidae; genus Microcaecilia; species Microcaecilia unicolor. The sequence goes on along the minus strand of NC_044031.1, from coordinate 368,838,513 downwards.
CAGACATTAGTTATTCAAATTGCCAAAGAGAACAGGCAGCGATGAATTCCCATTGTTCAATACCACAAACATTTTTAACTTTCAGTATCTTTGAACTGATATCACTACATGTATGTCCTTCTTATGAATATTTATATGTATGTACCTGTGAAATTATTATTATTGTCTTGACAGAAAAGCCATAGGTGAAAGCAGGGATTCTCAACCCAGTCCTCTGGACACACCCAACCAATCAAATTTCCAGGCTATCCACAATGATTAAGTAGGAGTGAGATTTGGGTGGTTCCTCATTTCTTTGTCTCTATTTTATTCAGAACTATCTCTCACTTAATCTTTGTGAGTGGAGGAGTGACCTGATGTTTAGTGCAGCGGGCTTTGATCCTGGCAACCTAGGTTTGATTCCCACTGTAGCTCCTTGTGACCTTAGGCAAGTCACTTAACCCTCCATTGCCCCAGGTACAAAAACTTAGATTGTGAGCCCTCTTGGGACTGAAAAATTACCTGCATATAATGTGTACATTACATTCTGTTTTATATCCCACTATTACCATCAAGTTCTAAGTGGGTTACATATAACAAGAGAGCTAAGACATTCTCCTAGGACAGGGGTAGGCAACTCTGGTCCTCGAGAGCCGCAGGTAGGTCAGGTTTTCAGGATATCCACAATGAATATGCAGGAGATAGATTTGCAAGCACTGCCTCCATGGTATGCAAATCTATCTCCTGCATATTCATTGTGGATATCCTGAAAACCTGACCTACCTGCGGCTCTCGAGGACCGGAGTTGCCTACCCCTGTCCTAGGATATTATTAGCAAAAGATGATAATCAAGAGGTAAATTTTCTAAACAAAAATAGTCTTTAGATTTTTTTCTAAAGGAGAGATACGAATGAGAAGAAGAAAGTTGTACTACAAGGTCCTTCCAGAGACGTGCTGTTTGAATGTCTATTGAAAACTGAAAATCTCCTTATGCCTTTAGTTGTTGGAAAAGTTAAAAAAAAACTATGAATATCACCTCTCCTAGCTCTTTGAAATAAAACAAAACAGAAATGAGTTACTAAATAATTAGGAATTTGATCATGTAATGTTTTATAAAGAAAACACGCAAATTTGAAATTTACCTGAGCCTCTTTAGGCAACCAATGTAATCTGTTATAGAAAGGAGAAACTGTCATATCTGTACATGAAAGGACATATGTCAATCTGTCTGCCGTACTATGCACAGTCTGAAGTTTTTTAAATAAATGTTTGATACTGCCCAAGTACACTACATTAGAATAATCAAGTGACAGTGAATGAATCAATCGTTCAAACTGAACCAAATTAAAAAAAAATTCTTATAAAGTAATTTTTTCATCATAAAATATCTTTTTTTTATAACCAAGTTTATGTGAAATTCTAATGAAATAGAGCAATCCGAATAAACATCCAAAATTTTAATAATTGAGGAAAGAGAAAAAAACTGTGTTATTGTTATCATTAAAGGATTTAGATCTGGATGATAATTAAAGCACAAAATTTTAGTTTTCTCCGAGTTAAGCTTTAACTTATGATCCTGCATCCATCCTTCCACCAGTTTCATACATATGATTATTTGTATGATCCAAATCAGAGATCAATTGTATAGAAATTAGTACAGAAATATCATCAGCATAGATGTAATGAATAAGGCCATGTTTCTCTAATAAAAGGCTTAAAGATCACATGAAGATGTTAAATAAAACCGGGGACAATAAACCCTTTTGGACATCACAAGGGTTTCTCCAACTTGTGGACAGTTCCCCCTGTGATTTTATTCTATACGATCTACTAGTCAAAAAACCTTTAAACCAATCCAGTATCACCCCTGTAATCCCTAAATCCTCCAGTTTATATAAAAGAAGGGAATGGTCCACAAAGTCAAAAGCTGATGACAAAGCATTTTTACCTGAGCTCAATAATAACTTCACATGGTCTAACAAGGAACACAATATTATCTCCGTACTAAAAAACAAAACACGGAAACCCAGTTGTGAAGGAGGTAACACATTGTGTAAATCTAGGTAATTGAGCTGAACAGTTACCAATCCCTCCATTAGTTTGACAAAAAAAGCACTATGTATATCTAGTAGTGCTATAAAAATGATTAATAGTGAATATCTTGAAAATTGGCTAGCTTGGGGAATCTGAGGACTGAGTTGAAAATCACCAGGGCACTTTTACAAAGGGTTATAGGCATGTTAGCGTCTTTAACGCACATTAATCATGTACACATGTTAACCGTGTAGGCACCTACAATATCCCTATTGGTGCCTACATGGTTAACGTGTGCGCTAATTGTAGGCGAGTTAAAAACGCTAACGCACCTTAGTAAACAGGGCCCTAAATGTAGTAAAATTAACGAACGCTAATTGCAAAGTCTGCATGTTCCCCATATAGTTATTGCACAAAAGAGTGCTTCACTACACACCTGTTCCTCCTCTTCCCTACCAAATAACCTGCCCATTTCCCTTCTCATATGAAACTATGCAGTTAGCACATGAATTAGCATGTGCTGCCATGCCAACATGGTAAGAGTGCATTCACGTGCTAACAGCATGGAATAATAATGTGCTAACTGCATAGAACTCTTTAGTAACAGGACCCCAGTGGGTTACAGTGCTAGGTATGGTGATTTGTTTCTAGCAGTGTGACTATATGGTTATTTTTTTTCTGAATAGTTACAAAAATAGTACATTTGTATTTCAAGTTAATACACAACAAAGCATCTTTGGGAGTACTATACAGCACATCATGTACAATACTTTCCAGAAAAACACATGCCATTTTGTTTAGAATCCAAAAGATTATTTTGCAGTGAGATTGGAGATAATTGTAAAATTCCTGTGTTTTAACCCTTTAAATGCTAAATTCTGGAAAAGACGTTTATGAGAATATTTTTAGCAATCTTATCTTTTGACCTATATTGCCCCACTAATGAAAAGCAAGCATTGTTGATAAACTATGATGTTCAGCTTTTAAGTAGTATTTTCTAGGGCAGTGCATTGGCTAAGAAACAGCTAGGTTAGTTTTCCTTTAAAATGACATTTTTATGTCTTGAAAGGGCATTGTATGTGAGCAAGAATTTTTGTGTGCACAACACAGTGATGGGAGTGAAAAAACACACTACTACCACTTTAAAGTGGTGAAATAGTGAGGCATACCTCTCAGTAGCCTTGGCTTATGTGCCCTGACACACACGCCAAAGCCTTCTCCCTCACTCTTTCAAGGAGGACAGAATTTTTTTCCTACTGCACAGGTGTTATATTCTCCCGTGAAAGTCAACTGACCAGAAAAAAATCTCCCTCCCAAAAGCTTCCCACTACCTAACCCCCCCCCCCCCCCCTCAATCTACCCGAAAGATGCCCTGGTGGACTAGGGTAGGTTGGGAAGCAGCTACCCCCAGTTGCTGCTTCCCATGCCGGTTTCACGGTTCTAAATGGTGGCCACAAACTCTTACAAGACTACCGTGGGAGGTCATAGCCACCATTTTGAACCTTGGAGCAGGCATGGACATCAATGACTGGGATCGCTGCTGCCTGACATAGTACCCTAGATCACCATGGCATTGTTCGAGTAGTCTGGAGCAGGGCAGAGTCCTGAGAGCCCTTCAGGAGGAGGAGGAGGGAATGGATAAGGTGCCATTGCAGGGGAGGGGCAAGGAGGGAGAAAGGTGCCATATCAGGAGGGGGGCAAAGAGGGAGAGAGGTGCTGCATCAGGGGGGCAAGGAGAGTGAGAGCGGCTTCATCGAGGGACAAGAAGACAGAGAGGTACAACATTGTGGGGGGGCAAGGAGGGATAGAGGTGCCGCATTGGAGGAGGCAAGGAGGGAGAGAGGTGCTGGACAGGATGTTAGATAGGGAAGGGAGAGATCCAATGACTTTGGGGGGGGGGAGGGTGGAGGACAAGGAAAGAGAGGTGCCAAGACCTACGGGAAAGAAGGAAGAGGGAGAGGTACTGGTCCTTCAAAGGGGAGACAGAACAGGAACAAGGGAAGAGAGAGGAACACTTGCTGGACCCCAGGGTGGGGGCATAGGGAGGGGAGAGATGCTGGCATTTGGCCAGTGGAGGAGGAATAGGGACACAAAAGAGTTATGTTGGATGGGGCAAGAAAGGGGACACAAAGATGGGAGATGCTGAACATGGTGGGAAGACAGGGGTGATGCTGGGTCAGATAGATAGGGACACAGAGAGAAGTAGATGGTGGATATGGAGAGAAAACACGTGCCAAATGGACAAGGAGACTCTGGCAAGACAGTTAAGAGAAGAAAGAGGAAAGCAGAAACCAGAGACTAGGACCAACAGAAAAGAAAAATAAAATCAGACAACTAAGGTAGAAAAAAATCATTTTATTTTTCATTTCTTGATTGTAATATGTCAGTTTTTGGAATGTGCATCTGCCAGAACTAGTTTTAGACATGGCTGGGCCCCATGAGAAAAACATCACTCATTAGTCTTCAGTCTCCAGCATTTCAGTGGTAAATCTCCAGCTTTGGGAGTGGCAACCCTTGATGTCTGTACACTCTCTGTCCACTGCACAGTTCATGGGCTCTGGCTTTTCGTTCAGAGTGATCTTGTGAGTGAAGAGGCAATGCAGTGGCACAACCCCACTCTTCTTTGCCAAATGAGAGATCGGGTGTGAATTATAGGGTTGGATGCAAAGACAAGTTGTCATGCACCTCCTTTGCCCTCACATCTTGATTGCTGAAGCAGAGCAGAGAACACACCACACCCCACACACTGACCCATCAGCCAACCTCAGGGTTGCAGTCTAATGTGTGCCCTTGCACACTGCCTGACAGACACAGAAAGGCACAACCCCTTACTGCTATTATATATACAGGTGTGTAGATAAATACACATTGGGGGGGGGGGGATTCTCATTTAAAGCATGTTTACAAATTGAGAATGGTTCTTAAATAATTCCATGGGTTATGTATACTTGCAAATTGGGCTCATTTTCGAAAGAGAAGGACGTCCATCTTTTGACACAAATCGGAAGATGGACATCCTTCTCACAGGGTCGTCCAAATCGGTATAATCGAAAGCCGATTTTGGACATCCCCAACTGTTTTCCGTCGCAGGGATGGCCAAAGTTCAAGGGGGTGTGTCGGAGGTGTAGCAAAGGCGGGTCTTGGGCGTGCCTAACACTAGGACGTCCTCGACCCATAATCGAAAGAAACAAGGATGTTCCTGATGAACACTTGGACGACTTTACCTGGTTGTGTCTTTCTTACGACCAAGGCACAAAAAGGTGCCCGAACTGACCAGATGACCACCAGAGAGAATCGGGGATCACCTCCCCTTACTCCCCCAGTGGTCACTAACCCCTCCCACCCTCAAAAAACATCTTTCAAAATATTGATTGCCAGCCTCAGATGTCATACTCAAGTCCATGACAGCAGTATGCAGGTCCCTGGAGCAGTTTTAGTGGGTGCAGTGCACTTCAGGCAGGCGGACCTAGGCCCATCCCCCCTACCTGTTACATTTGTGGAGGAAACAGCGAGCCCTCCAAAACCCACCAGAAACCCACTGTACCCACATCTAGGTGCCCCCCCCTTCACTCCTTAGGGCTATGGTAGTGGTGTACAATTGTGGGTAGTGGGTTTTAGGGGGGGGTTGGGGGGCTCAGCACACAAGGTAAGGAAGCTATGTACAGTGGGGGAAATAAGTATTTGATCCCTTGCTGATTTTGTAAGTTTGCCCACTGACAAAGACATGAGCAGCCCATAATTGAAGGGTAGGTTATTGGTAACAGTGAGAGATAGCACATCACAAATTAAATCCGGAAAATCACATTGTGGAAAGTATATGAATTTATTTGCATTCTGCAGAGGGAAATAAGTATTTGATCCCCCACCAACCAGTAAGAGATCTGGCCCCTACAGACCAGGTAGATGCTCCAAATCAACTCGTTACCTGCATGACAGACAGCTGTCGGCAATGGTCACCTGTATGAAAGACACCTGTCCACAGACTCAGTGAATCAGTCAGACTCTAACCTCTACAAAATGGCCAAGAGCAAGGAGCTGTCTAAGGATGTCAGGGACAAGATCATACACCTGCACAAGGCTGGAATGGGCTACAAAACCATCAGTAAGACGCTGGGCGAGAAGGAGACAACTGTTGGTGCCATAGTAAGAAAATGGAAGAAGTACAAAATGACTGTCAATCGACAAAGATCTGGGGCTCCACGCAAAATCTCACCTCGTGGGGTATCCTTGATCATGAGGAAGGTTAGAAATCAGCCTACAACTACAAGGGGGGAACTTGTCAATGATCTCAAGGCAGCTGGGACCACTGTCACCACGAAAACCATTGGTAACACATTACGACATAACGGATTGCAATCCTGCAGTGCCCGCAAGGTCCCCCTGCTCCGGAAGGCACATGTGACGGCCCGTCTGAAGTTTGCCAGTGAACACCTGGATGATGCCGAGAGTGATTGGGAGAAGGTGCTGTGGTCAGATGAGACAAAAATTGAGCTCTTTGGCATGAACTCAACTCGCTGTGTTTGGAGGAAGAGAAATGCTGCCTATGACCCAAAGAACACCGTCCCCACTGTCAAGCATGGAGGTGGAAATGTTATGTTTTGGGGGTGTTTCTCTGCTAAGGGCACAGGACTACTTCACCGCATCAATGGGAGAATGGATGGGGCCATGTACCGTACAATTCTGAGTGACAACCTCCTTCCCTCCGCCAGGGCCTTAAAAATGGGTCGTGGCTGGGTCTTCCAGCACGACAATGACCCAAAACATACAGCCAAGGCAACAAAGGAGTGGCTCAGGAAGAAGCACATTAGGGTCATGGAGTGGCCTAGCCAGTCACCAGACCTTAATCCCATTGAAAACTTATGGAGGGAGCTGAAGCTGCGAGTTGCCAAGCGACAGCCCAGAACTCTTAATGATTTAGAGATGATCTGCAAAGAGGAGTGGACCAAAATTCCTCCTGACATGTGTGCAAACCTCATCATCAACTACAGAAGACGTCTGACCGCTGTGCTTGCCAACAAGGGTTTTGCCACCAAGTATTAGGTCTTGTTTGCCAGAGGGATCAAATACTTATTTCCCTCTGCAGAATGCAAATAAATTCATATACTTTCCACAATGTGATTTTCCGGATTTAATTTGTGATGTGCTATCTCTCACTGTTACCAATAACCTACCCTTCAATTATGGGCTGCTCATGACTTTGTCAGTGGGCAAACTTACAAAATCAGCAAGGGATCAAATACTTATTTCCCCCACTGTACCTGGCAGCAATTTATGACGTCCACTGCAGTGCCCCCTAGGGTGCCCAATTGATGTCCTGGCATATCAGGGGGACCAGTGCACTGTAAATGCTGGCTCCTTCCATGATCAAATGACTTGCATTTGGTCGTTTCTGAGATGGATGTCCTTGGTTTCGATTATCGGTGAGAATCAGGAACGGCCAAGTCTAAAGACGACCATCTCTAAGGACAACCAAATTTTAGGATTTGGGCGTCCCTGGCCGTATTATCGAAACGAAAGATGGATGTTCATCTTGTTTTGAAAATACGGGTTTCCCCACCCCTGGATGGGGACATTTTGCGAGGACGTCCTCATCAAAACTTGGGCGTCCCTTTCGATTATGCCCCTCCATATGTACTTTTACATAGAACACATGTAGGCATTCCCAAGGTGTAGTTTGGGTGGAGCTGAGGCAGAGTTGCAACGTGTGCACACATGCTCACAGCTTCTTTGGAGCAGGTATAGAATTGTTCTAGAGAATTTGGGGTTAATTTTCAAAAGAGAAAAATGCCCAAAAAGTGTCATAAAGCCATTTGAATGGATTTCTTCTCCAAACATCCAAATCAGTATTTTCGAAACCTGTTCTGCAGACGTCTGTCTATGCATTTTGTCTGCAGTACTTCCAAATCACAAGAGGGCATGTCAAAGGTAGGCTTAGGGTGTGCCTAAATCTTGGACATTTTACAGCCATAATGGAACAAAACCAAAACGTCTAGGGCAAGAACTTCAACGTTTCGGTCTAGACTTGTTTTTCTAACGAAGACACAAAAAGGTGCCCTACATGACCAGATGACCACTGGAGGGATTCAAGGATGACTCCCCTTACTCCCCTGGTTGTTACGGATCTCCTCCCCCCCCCAAAAAAAAAATGTGATTAAAATAGTACCAGCCTCTATGACAACCTCAGATGTTATAGCCAGGTGCAAGAGCAGCATGTAGATCCCTGGAGTAGTCTAGTGGTTGGTTCAGTGCACTGTAGACAGGTGGACCCAGGCCCATACCTCCTGCTACCTGTTATGCAAAGAACAGATCTTAAGGAAGCTCCAGACCGCGCAGAACATGGCAGCTAGGCTTATTTTCGGAAAGACAAGATTCGAAAGTGCTCCACCCCTACGCGAAATACTGCACTGGCCACCAATCAAGCAACGAATAGCCTTCAAAATTTGCACTCTGGTCCACAAAATAATCCATGGCCTGGCCCCAAACTATATGACCGAACTTATCGACTTACCAACTAGAAACACCATCGAATCAACGAGAACGTTTCTAAACCTACACTACCCAAACTGTAAAGGACTAAAATACAAATTAGCATATGCATCCAGATTTTCCTACATTTGCACCCAGCTCTGAAACGCATTACCTAGAAATATTAGAACTGTGAACACCCATCTAAAGTTCCGAAATGTCCTCAAGACTCACCTCTTCCGGAAAACCTACCCTGCAGACTCGAACTAATTCATGAATAATACGCCACATCTATCAAACAATACTCACTCCTTTCCACATAATCCTATTACTTCAAACTGCACAAATCTTACCACTTCAGTTATAATTAAGTGTACTTAATGGATCCTAAGGAGCTTAGCCGAGATTGGGTGGCAGAGCCAGCCGGTGGCGGGAGACGGGGATAGTGCTGGGCAGACTTATACGGTTTGTGCCAGAGCCGGTGGTGGGAGGCGGGGCTGGTGGTTGGGAGGCGGGAATAGTGCTGGGCAGACTTATACGGTCTGTGCCCTGAAGAGGACAGGTACAAATCAAAGTAGGGCATACACAAAAAGTAGCACATATGAGTTTGTCTTGTTGGGCAGACTGGATGGACCATGCAGGTCTTTTTCTGCCGTCATTTACTATGTTACTATGTTACTTCTCCCTGTATCCTACTCTGTATTGCTCACTAGAAGCTGTAGTCCCATCCCCGGAGACTTATCAGCCTCACTGGGATTACTTCTCTCTGTATGCTACTATATATTCGTCCCCGAGCCCATACGCCAAGCCCCCTCCCTGCCCATCTTCAAATCTCTGCTTAAAGCCCACCTCTTCAATGTCGCCTTCGGCACCTAACCTCTACACCTCCGCCCAGGAAACCTAGACTGCCCAACTTGACATTTCGTTACTTAGATTGTAAGCTCCTTTGAGCAGGGACCGTCCTTCTTTGTTTATTTTGTACAGCGCTGCGTAACCCAAGTAGCGCTCTAGAAATGTTAAGTAGTAGTAGTAGTAGTAGTATTCTCTTTTCTGGAACCTTATCAGCTTCGTTGCACCTACTTTTACTCTATATTCCACTCTGTATATATTCCCGGAGTTGGTACTCTCCTCTCCGGAACCTGTAAGCCACATTGAGCCTAATGCTATGCGGGAAAATGTGGGATACAAATGTAATAAATAAATTAAATAAATAAATATTTGTGGGGGAACTGTGAGCCCACCAAAACTCACCAGAAACTCACTGCACTCACATATAGATTCCCCCTTTACCTATAAGGGCTATTGTTGAGGTATACAGTTGGGGGTAGAGGGTTTTGGAGTTATCAGCAGACAAGATAAGGGAGCAATGGTGAGATGTGTACCTACTACTATTACTACTACTACTTAACATTTCTAGAGCGCTACCAGGGTTACTCAGCGCTGTACAAATTAATAACTAAGGACGGTCCCTGCTCAGAAGAGCTTACAATCTAAAGGACGAAATGTCAAGTTGGGTAGTCTAGATTTCCTGAGTAGAGGTGTTGTGATTAGGTGCCGAAAGTGACATTGAAGAGGTGGGTTTTGAGCAATGATTTGAAGATGGGTAGGGAGGGGGCCTGGCGTATGGGCTCAGGGAGTTTGTTCCAAGCATGGGGTGAGGCGAGGCAGAAAGGGCGGAGCTTAGAGTTGGCGGTGGTGGAGAAGGGTACTGAAAGGAGGGATTTGTCTTGAGAGCATTTATATGAAGATCATACTCTTATACCTTCTCCACTCTGACACCATGATTCTTCTCACAACTCCACACCTTTCTCCTTCACCCCTTCAACACTCTGCTACTTGGTGTTTCAGCCACCTCCCCAAATTCCCTGAACCCTCTAATGTTCATCCTCCACAGCTCTACACTCACACTTTCCCAGTTTCTCATTCTCTACTCTCTCCCTTTTCTTCCTTGTCCTCAGATTCTATTCTCCATGCCCTTTTCTATCCCCTCAAATTACTCACCCTCATGCCTCCCTCCTCCCGACTAAACAGCCCTCCATGTTTCTGTGTTGTCACTGCTGCAAAAGAACTGGAGAAGGCAGCAGCAGCAGTTTTGCTGCTGCTGCCTTCTGGGCCCCCTGGCCCACCAGTGCTGCATATGAACATGGGGCCTCCTCCTTGTGTGGACCCTGATACAAATTCCCCCTCCCCACACAAATTCCTAGTGTCCACCCCTCTCACTCAAGTATCCCACATAATATAGATATTCCCAAGCTTTTTCTCTTACCCATGAATATGGGAGCTTCTGCTATCTACCCCTCTCTTGTTTAGATGTTCACATTTATTTATTTATTTATTTATTTATTTATTAGGATTTATTTATCGCCTTTTTGAAGGAATTCACTCAACGTGGTGACATTCTTTCCCCTATCTTATCATCAAGTCAGTGCCCAGTGCTTTCTGGAGAGTAGCCCCAGTTCTCCCCTCCCGAAGCTTTAAGTTTACTCTTGCACCTGATCTGATATGCTCCACTTTCTCTGCCCCCTCACCCCCCTTTTTCTGCCACAACTCCCTTGTCTTTCCCTCTTGTATCTCCACTCCCTTCTGTCTTCCCGTCTTACCTTCTATTCCCTTTGTTTCCCAAGCAGGCTACAACGATGGTGCTCCAGCAGGTTCAGGGGTTTGTGTGCTCTGCAACTTCAGAGTTAAAGGCTCTCCCGCAGCTCTTCTCTCCCCTCAGCTGACCCAATTTAGCTTGCATTGGTAAATCTGTGCCGACACTCCTGAAAACTTCCTGTTTCAGCTATGCTTCAACTATGAGTCACTCTCTTTATGGAACCTTGGTCAGTTCAGAAATTACTGCTGGAGGAGCCAACATCTACTAGAAAATAGTGCAGATTTACCAATGCCAACCAGACTCAGAATAGCTAAGAGAAGAAAACATCCCAGAAGCAGCAGTGTAGATCTGGGAGGTGAGAGCTGGGATTAGGGGCATTTAACAGTAAAATTGGTTGGGCCTATAACAGTGTGGCCACCCACATCCCAGTGCCAATGACACAGCTCACTTCTGATTTCTTAAGAAGTCCCAGAATGCTGTTCCACCAGTTATACCTGTTCTTAAAAACTCTGGAATGCCTAATAAAGAAAGTGTTTGATCACACTCCCCATAGGAAGTTCTTGTGTTATCCTCTACTTCTGGTGGTTCCATTCTGTAAGTGCGTGCCAATATTCATTGATGGATGCTTTGCAGGTTGGTGTTCACATTGGTAGGATACCTAATTATCTGCATGGTTTATAAAATATTAGAATCTACGCACATAGTTTAACAACTCTATGGCTAGTGCCTAAAACACAGGCATGAATTTGACCTGTTATGCTAGTATTTTATAAAGAAAAGTAGGCACCAAATAGACAAGTTCTTGGCATATAAAAATACGTGCCCCACTATAGAATTATCCTCCATCTGATTGTATGGTTAAACTACCATATATGACCTGAAACAAATAAAGTCCAAAGAGTATGCCTGCATAAGAAGATCAAAAAGCCAGAAGCTTAATCGTCTGTTAATCTCAACTTTAAAACATTTTTATGCACAAAGTTAGTAAAAATGAAACTCCCAAATGATAAGACATTGACATTGTAGACAAGCTCAAAGTTCTGACACCAGAAGTTTGGCCTGCTTGATGGGCATTTGCAATTATCTTTAATGCCTTCTTGTTTCTAGTGCTGACTGTCCTTTGCCCCATTTGAATCTTATGCCATAAGGTCAAAGATTATACTTAAATGATGGAACCATTTAGCCAGCTGAGATACACTTTAGGAACCATTTAGCCAGCTGAGATACACTTTAGGACCTGCAACCCATTCACCTTACTGGTGCAGTTAACTTGACTGTGTGTCGATTGAGCTTGTGAATAAGAGCGAAGTAATTATATGGTTGACTAATAAAAGCAAGCATCAAGAGAAGTATTAAATCAGGCAGAATAGTTGTGCTCACTAAGATAAAGAAAGTAAAAAACCAAATTCATTTATTGAGTCAGAGTGAAAGTAATTAAGAGTATTGTCATCCAGGTGGCCAAAGAAGTAAAACTTATTCGGAGGGAACTGATGATCCTTGACCTAAAGTGAGAGGCTGGAATGGAGGACACAGAGATGCAAGACAGCAGAAGGGCCATATTAGCAAAGAAACAGAGAAATGCTTTGAAGTTTTATTTTTTTATATCGCTGGGCAATTAAGTGTGGCATGCGTGATTATATTGCAAAAGCAGTATTAAATATGCTGTTTTCCTGTTTCTAATCTACAGTAACTTTGAGGATGTGAAAATAATCAGACTTTAAAAAAACTGCATAGACTTCACAAGTTTAGATCCTTTGGTGTTTAAGAATTATTAAGAGGTAAATCTTCAAAAAGATAATGAGCAGCTAAAGTGGCTGCATTTAGGATAATTGTCAACCACAACCAGTTCTGAATGAAATTTGAATGACTGGCTGCTGGACAGCTTACCGAAAATTGACCCGCCCCCCCCCCCCCTTTTAAGATTATGGGGGGAATTCATCAAGCAGTGTTAGGGCCTTAACGTGCTAAATACTAAGAAGGCCATAGGTATAAATGGGTAGACTGACAGTGCTCTAGGCCCCTCGGACAGTAAGGGTCATTGGGGCCTCCCCATCCGCACACTACCACCCTGCACACCAGTGCGCCCTCCCTGGTCCTACCTTGAAGGGCCCTGGTGGTCTAGTGGCCTCTTTTGGGACAGGAAAGAACCCTACTCTTTCTTGCCCATGTTTTCAAAATGGCTGCCAAGATTTCCTGCAGTAGTCTCTCGGGTCTCGGCAGTCTTGTGAAACTACAGCAGCCATTTTTAAAATACGGTGGTGCTGGGCAGAGTAACAGCAGCGGGTATGAGAGAGTAGGGTTCTTTCCTGCCCCTGAAGAGGACCATTCAAGGTGGGACAGGGAAGGGCCCACCAAGGTTCAGGGGGGCTGTAGTTTACAGGGGGAGAGAGACCCTCTGGGCCCCCAGGCACTGCTCGGTTGCCCATATGGTCAATCCGCTCCTGGGTATAAATGGGCTTATTAGCATTTAGCATGCATTAAGGCCCTAACACCTGCGCAAAGGCCCTAATAATGCTTCATGAATTCCTCCCTTAGTTGCTTAACTCATCAAATTAGGCAGTAAGATCATTTGAACAAGTCCCTCCTCCCCTTCCCAAAAATGGCTATGTTTCCAGTAGATCACCAGATATTATCATTCTAAGATCTCTCTCCTATTTTATGCACATCTACATCTCACCATTGTTTCTGTGCTCTTCCATCAAGTACAGATCATTTAGATATCTGCACCTCAAATGGATAAACCTTGTGCATTACCTATAACCAAGGAATAGGATAAAAGTCATGGCGCATGGTTTAACATTACTATGTGGGAGGGGGCAGTGACACTGTGCCCGCCACTCTGAAAGCTACTTATTACTAAGAAAAAAAAAATTGATTGAGAACAGTAGATTACTGGTAGAAGAGTATAATGTGGTCATAATTCTTTATTGTTGACATGATTTTTAAATATCGTTCACTAGATTGCTTATCTCACAATTCAGCTGTAATTCTACACTGACGGTCTTTCTGAAGACCACTGTTACTTATTGTCGCTATTCCTGGATTCTCAATTGTTGAATCAAGTATACAGACTCCTGATGCAGGTCTTCTGGCCGAAACACAGTGTTGTGTTGAGTCATTTTTATTTCCAATAAATACTGCTTCACTTCAGTACTACTGTGGTCCTATCTTTGGATATCCTGGTTTTTATTCCCACCTTTCTCTTTGTTTGAGTTTTTCCGTGGGACCTCTTGAGTTCTCCACGCACGTGGATTCTCTTTTGACATGATTTAGCGACATTTAGTACAGTGTCAGTATTAAGGCTGTAAAAAGTGTTTTCATTTTCCTAGGTTATATTGCCTTAATTGGCATAGATGAAGAAAATGCAAGAAAAAAATTACTACAGACTATGGCCTTTATCTGCCGTCATGTTTCTATGTTTCTAATATGCTTTGGTACAGAAGTAGGTTTTTAAAATGGTCTTGAATTTTTTAAAAGATGGTTCTGATCTAATGTCCAAAGGCAGATTATGCCATAAAATAAAAGGCGCTGCTTCTCTTAACGTTTTAGAAATGACAGTTTGATTGAAAATTGTAGGCTGGATATTTTAGTAGTAATAGAAACTTGGTTAACAGAAGAGGCAGTTGTGACTTTTTCAGAAATTTACCCTTAGGGCTATATTTGCTTTCATCAAACACAAACAGACAAATGTAGATGGGAGAGGGTTTTAATGGGGGTTTTTTTTCAACAGAAGATGGGAGAAGGCTGAAATTGATCAACCCTTGGGTGTGGAGATGGTTTGTGTTAGAAGGGGTATAAGGGACTTTTGGTAGGGTACTCTGGGTCCTACATTTTTTTTTGTTACATTTGTACCCCGCGCTTTCCCACTCATGGCAGTCTCAATGCGGCAATGGAGGGTTAAGTGACTTGCCCAGAGTCACAAGGAGTTGCCTGTGCCTGAAGTGGAAATCCAACTCAGTTTCTCAGTTCCCCAGGACCAAAGTCCACCACCCTAACCACTAGGCCACTCCTCCACTCCTACATTTGATACAGTGGATAGTTTGTTGGAACCAAGAGCAGAATTAGACTTAAGGGAGAGGTGGAAAGACATAAAGTGTAGTGAAATGATGATCCACTTAGATTATGGAATGATGCTATTATCTTTATGTTGTACTCTTATCACCCCTTGAAAAGAGAAGGTAAAGGGGCTACAGAATTTTCCAGAAAAGTTGTGAAGGTTGAAAAGGGTAACAAGATGGTTAAAATGGCAATGGAGGTAGATAAGAAGTTTGGAGGAAGAGGGAAAAGTTTCTAGGTTGTCATTGAAACAAAAGATCCAAGGTTGAAGCCCTGGTTGGTTGGTGGATAAATCTAAATTTGAAACTTATAGGCCAATGGCTGATCAGCCATTTGTAGCAAAAGTGTTAGAAAGGATTCTGTATATGCAGTTGAAAATTTTTTTTGGAAGAGTGTCGCAGATTGGATGATCGATATTTGGGTTTTACAAAAATCCATAGCACAGAAACTGTGTTAGTGAAAGTAGCAGACGCAGTACTGGAATATTCAGATAAAAGGCAGCAAGTAATATTACTAGACTAAGTGGAGGATTACCAATTGTTGATCTAGAGTTGGAGGAGTAGCCTAGTGGTTAGTGCAGTGGACTTTGATCCTGGGGAACTGAGTTTGATTCCCACTGCAGCTCCTTGTGAGTCTAGGCAAGTCACTTAACCCTCCATTGCCCCTGGTACAAAATAAGTACCTGAATATATGTAAACCGCTTTGAATGTAGTTGCAAAAAAAACCTCAGAAAGGCGGTATATCAAGTCCCATTTCCCTTTCAAGCAGATAACCTTTCTCTGACTGGCAGGTGCCAGTAGGAAGGAATGGCAGTCTGTCTTTGTCTAAATGGGTGAGATAAAGAATGTCTCAGGGTCATCTCTCATCCTGCTGTTGTTTAATATTTACATATATATGTCAGAGAATTTAATAAGGAAATTAGGGTTAGACTACCACTGTTATACAGAGGATATCCAACTGATTGTTCCCATAGAAGGAAGTTTCCACAAGATAAGATGGAGGGATTTGTAGCGGGGGGGGAAGAGTGCACTTAAGCTGAATAATACCGAATTGCTGCATATAGATGTCTCATAATCAGGGATTGCATAAATTGAGGATTGAGGTCATTGCAGTGGAGTATACACTAGGGTTTCTGAGTTATTTTGGAGGATTCTTTTAGCTTTCAGACCCAGGTTGTAGCGGTAGTGCAGAATGCATATTATAAATTTAGTTTGATATGCAGATTAAAACCATGTTTAACTCAGAAAGCATTACAAATTGTAGTTTTTGCTTAGTAGTAGCTCAAATTGATTTTTGTATGGAATCGTATTGGGGTTGCCATCCCGTAGGTATGGAATCTTGAGTTAGTTCCAAATTTGACTGCTTAGTTAATATTAGGTCATGGCAAAAAAAGAGTGATATCAATGTGGGGAGTTTTTCAGTGGCTGTCTGTGTCAACTCATTTGAGGTTCAAGACATTAGTTCTTTTGTTTAAGACCCTTAGAAAGGATAAGCCTCCCTATTTAGCTGCCAAAGTAAGTTGATATTACCCCAATAGGGGTCTACAATCAAGCAATGAAGCAAAGTGATGTGTCTCAAGTGTTAGGCAAGTACAAAACGTTCAACTCAGCAGTAGGATGTTTTCGATGACAACAGCACAAGGATCCAGTTAGCAGCCTTTGGACATCAGATTAGAGTAAGGCTGCTAACTGGATCCAGTTTTGCAGGACAGGGTTGATCCAGTCCTGGGTTTACCCCAGTGCATGCAGGAACTTGTAGTTCTGCTGACCCCATTGTATTCCCTAAGAAAAGCGGATGTAAATGTATGCAGTGCATTTTAGTCACAATTTTGTCTGCTTTTGTGCTGGTACTTTATAAAGACACATAGACGCCAAGTTGACTTCTCAACCTAGAGAACGTCTTATAAAATTATCCTGCACATATCCTCAGATTTAGAAAACTAAAGAGCTATTTTCCTTTGGATAAGGACTTTCCTCGTCATAGCTGTGTATCATCTGGGTACACCTAGAAAAGCCCAGCCTGGTACATAACCGCATTTAATGGGTCCTACTTATCATGCTGCAGCTGATTCCTGGTAGTGTTGCTTGCCTCATTCTGCCATGCATAGTTGGTTGGATTTCACACCAGTCCATTCCCCTTTACAGTTCAGTTATTATAGTACTCCCATTTGGCTATCAAGCATGCTGGGATTCCCCTACAAGCTGTCTTGTGTCGCTTATCAAGTGTCTCTGTGGAGCAGTAGCTGAAAATCCTTCCAAAGGCTGTGAGCACAACAGCCTGAGGGAAGAAATCAGTGTGGGCTGCCTGCCTGGCAGCTTACCAAGTAACTGCTGGGCAATCAAGTCAGCTGTGTAAAGACACTTTACAGGGCCCAGTGCTGTAATTGCACTTCATAGAACCATCAAGGAAATAAACATACAGTAAAAATTTCTATGGCATCTGTGAACAGTTTGCAAGCTGCTCCGTGGAAACGCAAGAGAGGCCAGGAAAACCCATGAAACTTTTTAACAGAGTGTACTTTACAGTACAAACAATGACATTCCTGTGTTAGATATGAAAGGTAGACAATAGAAAGGATAAAAGACCACATGGTACAGGTAATATGTAAAAAAATGGTTCAGCTATAACTAAACTCGTCTCAGAATTTGGTGGGGGCAAGAGAGCAGGGACATATGAGAAGTTTTTTTGTTTGTTACATTTGTACCCCGCGCTTTCCCACTCATGGCAGGCTCAATGTGGCTTACATGGGGCAATGGAAGGTTAAGTGACCTGCCCAGAGTCACAAGGAGCTGCCTGTGCCTGAAGTGGGAATCAAACTCAGTTCCTCAGGACCAAAGTCCACCACCCTAACCACTAGGCCACTCCTCCATTGGGCAATGGGAGGTTTACATTTATTATATATGCAAGTGCTTTCTCTGTCCCTAGAGGTCTCACAATCTAAGGGGCCCTTTTACCAAACTATGGTAAAAAGTGGCCTTAGTGCGTCCTTATGCAGGCTATTCCCACGTGCTAAGGCCATTTTTACCACAAGGGTAAAATGGCAGCGTTTTCTATTTTCTCTATTAATGGTCACACACTAATTTTCCTATTAGCATGTCAGCCCCTACTACCACCTATTTTGTAGGCAGTAAGGACTTATTTGCTAACCATGTGCTAATCGGTTAGCATACAGCAGTATAGCTGCGCTAACCAGTTAGCACAGAACACACCTATTTTCTACCCTCCAGACTCGCCCCCTGCGCTAAAATATCAATACTCTTTTTTAGCTCATAGGCAGTGCATGCCAATCCCAAAACAACTGCAAGACGCAGTAAGCATGCATTAGTTTTTAACAAGCTTAGTAAAAGGACCCCTAAGTTTTGTACCTGTGGTAATGGAGAGTTAAGTGACTTTCTCAAAGTCACAAGAAGTGGCAGTGGGAATTGAATCCATTTCCCCAGGTTCTCAGAATGTGGAACTGAATTGCTAACAGTGTATGATAGCCCCAGGTGTAAATCTGACGGGTTTGTTTTGTTTTTAAAGAAGAAAAAAAGTAGCACTGGTTCTTCTATTTGGGATAAGAATCAAAGGAAACATTTACACTTCTATATTCTTACCAGGAGAGATTACTTAGCATAAGATGACCTACTTGATTTCTCTGCAGGGTGCAACTCAGCTAAAGATAGTAATTATATGGATGCTTTAGGTTCTCTATCTCATTTATTAAGCATAAACATGAATAAACAAAGTAGCCCTTTCAGCCAATCAGTCATTAGTAATATCACAGAGTATAGTCAATTAGAAATCAGTGTTTGCATTTTCAAAGCTTTACTACTGAATAACTGGACATGAAGGGAACACGTTTCAACAAATAAACTATAAGTATGGGAATGCTACTGTATGATTTAACATCTTATTTTGTTTTATTTTTATTTATTACCTTTAAAAGTGGACTAACATGGCGACCACATCACTTTAGTTTAACACAGTAACAGAAATAACAGTACCACAGCAGGGAAACAACCCTGTTAGTATGAGTCAAATAAAGCATGCCACTGCCAATACCACTCAGCTCTGCATCAGGAGCTTCCCCAGTAGTATAGGATCCAAGACTCACACCCTCATGTGTTTCCTCTTCTCTGCATTACGATTTTGCCTTTACTGTTCACCCTTATTGACAGCATCCACGGAATGATGTTCCTCTTTTATGATTGTACTAGTATTATAATTGTGCCTTGTCAAATGTTGCCTGCATGCATAGGTGCCAACATTTCAAAATGATTGGGGGTGCTAAACCCAATAGAAATAACCCCTCCGCAGACACTGTCAAGGAATTTGCTTAGTATTGGGGGTGCTCAAGCACCCATAGAGCTGGTTCCAGTGCCTGCATGTTGTACTTTTAATATGACAAGTTAGCAGGAGAGTGCTCTTACTGAGAGCTGAGTTAGCTTGAGGCCTTGTGTTCCCTGACATCTATTATTTTTTGTTATTTATTTTTATGACGTTTTAAATTAAACATCAAGACAACTGAAATTTTGAACCTCAAAGCAAGTTGCACAACTTGATAAAATAGCCTCCAAATATCCAGAGCTAGATCAAATAAGGAAAAAGTGAAAAAAAGAGAGGCGAGGAGGCAAGGAGACACAGTGGCTCCATCACAGAGAAACAAAGCTATTCTACATTAGACAAATACAAATGTGATACCATGATTGATTAGATAATAGATTGACAGTGAGCTTTACAATTCAAGCAAGCTGAATGGAGTAGAACCTAAAGCAGAATATCAGTAGGCAGCTTCTGTTAAAGATCCCCAAGAAAATGAACATGTCAAGCTTAATTTTGCACTTCTAAGAACTAGAACTAGCTGGCGTTCTCTGGGTTCTACTACTACTACTACTACTATTTAGCATTTCTATCTCTGTTTGGGTGTTTGGTCAAGTATGGAATGCCGTTTGGTAGGGTGCATTCAGTTTAGGTGAGCCTTAAGAAATTTAGCGCATGCTCAACTGATTTAATACATATTAATCTACAAATTAATATGTGTTCATTAGTGTACATTAAAATGCTATAGCACACATTAAAAATTATATTAAAATGGATGTGTGAAATTCATCTAAATGCTCAGCCATGTGGTTATTGAGTTGGATGAATAGGTCAGTCATAGCCCCTTTATTGTTAGGATCTTCAGTTAGTGGATTGATTAAGCAAGTTGCAGTCGATTTGCTTTATAGATTAAAAGGAGGAAAAGGATTTCAGTGGCATGGGTCACATCTAAAATCAAATTTGGACTAATGGCTCGCCCTTCTTCATCATTAGTCCTAAAAAACCTCCATTGTTTAATAACTCATGATTTCCTATTTTCAATTTTTTAATATTTCTTCATTTTGTTAAATTCTTTCTTTAAAAAAAGAAACCACTCATTTCAAAAGGTTTCCAGGTACTTATCTGAGGCAGTTCTAACCTGCTCTACAGCAAGGTTGTTTCACCTTTGCTTCATCAGGAGCGTGTTCACATCTTCATTTTGTCATACCAATTGCTCCAAGTCGCCTTCTGCGAGTCGGAGAGCTGGTCGCCAAATGGAACTTGCATGGGTCCAGTGTCTGTTACGACTTCTGGGCCAAAGTCATCTCTTTGCACTAGGGCTACTGTCATAGGGACCCACTTCTTCAATAAGTTGACGTGAAAAACTTCACCTTGCCCCTCTTGTCAAGTTGTGCCATGTTATAGTTGACAGGTCTTGTCTTTTCTATGACTTCATAAGGACCTTGCCACTTGCATAACAGCTTTCTTTCAGAAGAGGGTAGAAGGACTAAGACTCTATCCTCCAGCTGAAAGGTTTGTTGAACTGTCTTCTGGTTGTAAGCTCGAGGTTGACCCACTTGAGCCTTTTTCGGACAAACCTTGGCAGCCTCACCAGATTTCTTTAGTCTTGCTTGCATGGTGAGCCCATATTCAGCCAGGTTCCTCCACAGGCTGAGTTCCTCTTCCCAAGCGTCTCTGACCACATCCAGTATTCACCTAGGAAAGGCTAAAGTGCTTGGAGAAAAGATGGCTGAGGGGAGATATGATAGAGGTCTATAAAATAATGAGTGGAGTAGAACGGGTAGACGTGAATAGTTTGTTTACTGTTTCCAATAATAGTAGGACTAGGGGGCACACAATGAAGCTACAAAGTAGTAAATTTAAAACAAATCACAGAAAATATTTCTTCACTCAACGTGTAATTAAATTGGAATTCATTGCCAGAGAAAGTAGTAAAAGCAATTAGCTTAACAGGGTTTGAAAATGTTGGATAACTTTCTAAAAGAAAAGTCCATAAGACATTATTAAGATGGACTTGAGGAACATCCACTGCTTATTTCTAGGATATGAATGCAAATGCAATCTGCATAGAGGCTCAACAGACTGTAGGCTCATATTTCTAGGATAAGCAGCATAGTTACTTGGGACCTGGATTGGCCACTGTTGGAAACAGGATGCTGGACTTGATGGACCTTTGGTCTGTCCCAGTATGGCAACACTTCTGTTCTTAGCAGTTCAAATGGAGAGAATCCTGTTGAACTCTGGGGCGCCTCCCAGATTGTGAACAGTATGTATGGGAGTAGGGAATCACATCTTTGGCCACAAACTTTCTCAGCATCTGCTTCAATGTTTTATTGAAGTGTTCCACCAGTATACCCTCCATCTGTCTATGGATGGTATACTGATGTCCATAAAGTTTTCACCTTGAGCAAGGCACAGACTTGTTTTATAGCTTTGGACATAAAGGTCATACCTTGGTCAGTCTATATTTCTGCTGGGTTTCCCATCTAGGAGAAGACTTCCTACAGCGCATTAGCCACTGTGGTGATTTTCATGTTCCACAAAGCAGTGGCTTCTGGATAGCAGGTGGCATAATCCAAAATAACCAGGATATACTTACGGTCCCAGGTGGTGCATTCCAGGTGTCCCATGATGTCCATTTCTATCCGTTCAAACGTTGGGTTGGGTGATCAATTTTGAGAAGAGCAGACTAACTCCATCACAGACACAGAATGTGATACCTCCTCTTGGTCGAGGAGGCTCCAACCTCTAGATCCCAGGTCCCTCCTTCACTCAGGGTGAGCTGGATTTTAGTATGCAGATTATATGCAAATTAGTCTCATACCCCTTTCGGCTCGGGGTGACCTGCTTCTCAAAAGGCAAACAGTCAGGTCTCACCAACAAAAGATT
Source organism: Microcaecilia unicolor (assembly GCF_901765095.1). Classification (NCBI taxonomy): domain Eukaryota; kingdom Metazoa; phylum Chordata; class Amphibia; order Gymnophiona; family Siphonopidae; genus Microcaecilia; species Microcaecilia unicolor. Next base: position 368,816,192 of record NC_044031.1, on the reverse strand, counting down.
ATTCATACAAAACTTTATTTCAGCCCCTAGGGCACACTTCCTTTAGCTCCACAATACTTTGGGGACTTCTATCCCCAGGCTTTGCAGCCTGCTTCTCTCAGTACAGCAATACTTTGGGGACTTCCAACCCCAGGCTTTGCAGCCTGCCTCTCTCTGTACTTGGACACACAGTTCTTATACTTAAAAGCTCAAGGGCCTTCTTACCCCAGCCAGTTTCCTTTCTTTATACACACAGTTCACCACCAGTCCATAGGGCTCCACCAGTACTTTCCATGGGGATCTTTCTGCAGCAGCTCCCAGCTCTCTGCTTCAGCTGCTTGCTCTCCTCTCTGTCTCCCACTCAGGTGGGGTATTAAGTAGTTAATGGCTAAACAGGACCCAGCCCATAACCTTCTGCACCTGTTTCCTCCTCCAGGACTCTCCTCGGTCCTAGCGACCTCCTGCTATACATCCCCTTACTGGCTCCCTTTAGGGACTCACCCAGCCCTTCTCCCTGGACATTTTAGGGGAACAGCGCCCTCTAGGGCCCGAACCAGGGTAGGACAGCCTCATACTTATCACAAGAAGTATCTAGGTATTCTGTTTGACACAGCATGAGAGAGGATCTTCCTCATGGAGCAAAGGAAGTCAAAGCTGGTTCAACAGATTCATCTTCTCCTCAGTCAACGCAGGCCCGGGGTCTGGGACTACGTCCAGGTTCTGAGATCAGTGACGGCGGTGATGGAAATGGTGCCATGAGCAAGGACTTATACGCTACCGTTACAGGAATATCTTCTCAGTTGCTGGTCTCCAGTGTCATAGAAGTACAACCTTCATCTTTCGTGGATGCTGTTTTTTTTTTTTGTTACATTTGTACCCCGCGCTTTCCCACTCATGGCAGGCTCAATGCGGCTTACATGGGGCAATGGAGGGTTAAGTGACTTGCCCAGAGTCACAAGGAGCTGCCTGTGCCTGAAGTGGGAATTGAACTCAATTCCTCAGTTCCCCAGGACCAAAGTCCACCACCCTAACCACTAGGCTACTCCTCCACTCCACAGAGTATACAGTAGTAGTTGTCACCTAGGAATTTGATCATCAGAACTTCCTTTCTGATAACACAATGAGAGGTGGTGATAACAGTCTGCAGCAAGTCAGGTTGGGGAACTGTGAAGCTCAGGGCAGTGTGGAATGCCTAATGCCACTTTGCTCCCTTTCTGGCGGGGATTCTGGTCTGAGGTTTCCCTGGCAGTGTGACAGCGGTGGCATATATTAACAAGTAAGGTGGGACCCCCAAGTCCGATGGTGCTAGAGGCAACCTCCCTCAAGAGTTGGACAGAGAAAAATCTTCTCTGCTTGTTGGCAGCTCACATCACAGTGTTCTTGAATGTGGAGGTGGACTTTCTCATCAGGCTCTCCTTGAATCCAGGAGAATAGGAACTATCCAGTCAGGGGTTTCAGCTGAGAGTGGACTAATGGGGTTCTCCGCTTCTGGACTTGATAGCAACGAAAAGGAATGCAAAAGTGCCTAAGTTCTTCAGCTGTTGGAAAGAACTGATCTTGATGGAGATCAATGTCCTACTGCAGCGCTGGCCAGAGACACATCTATTTTATGTCATCCCTTCTTGGCCCATGGTAAGCCACATGTTGAAACGGATCGCATTGCACTGGGGTTGAATAATTCTCATAGCTGCAGATTGGCCACAGAGGCCATTGTACGTGAACCTGATTTTGACTGCTGCATGGGGGCTTCTCCATCTAACGTAAGTACATGGCCTACTGAAGCAAGGTCCAGTGCTGATGGAGGATCTGTGCCCCTTTGTCTTACAGCTTGGCTATTGAAAGGGCTCAATTGAGATGAAAAGGATATTCCGATTGGATCATTGTTGTCTTGCTTCATGCTTTGAAACACTCTGCATCCATGACATATGTGAGGGTGTAGAGGATGTTTGAGGACTAGCGTTCTGATCGCAAATTAGCTTCCTTCTCTGTTCAGATTGCGCACATGCTAGTGTTTCTCCAATCAGGTCTTCAGAAAGGATTGGCTTTGGGTTCTCTAAAGGTTCAGGTTGCGGCTTTGGCCTGTTTCAGGGGCTGACTACTGAAGATGTCTCTTGTGGCTCACCCAGATATAATTCAGTTCTTACAGGGAACAGGCCATTTGCGGCCTCCCTTTCGTACTCCATTTCCAGAGTGGAGCCTTAATTTAGTTCTTCAGGCTCTTCAGAAGCCTCCTTTTGAGCCACTCTGGAAGGCCTCCTTGAAAGATCTTATGCTAAAGACAGCTTTCTTGGTGGCTATTGCATTGATGCATAGAGTTTGGAAGCATCAGGCTCTCTCATGTTGGGATCCTTTTCTTCGCTTTTCAAAGGCGGTGGTCTCCCAGCGTGAGGTTCCTTCCTTCTTCCAAAAGTGGTATCAACATTTTATCTTAATTGATCTTTGGAGCTTCCGTCCTTTCACAGAGTGGATGAAAAGGTTTAGTATTCATTCTTGAAGCTCCTCAATGTGCGTAGAGTCCTCATTAGATATCTAAAAGTCACAGATCAGTTTCACAAATTAGACAGACTGTGCTTTTCGGTAAACAGAGGCTTGGCCTCATGGCTTCCAAGTTCGCGATTGCTAGATGGCTGAAGGAGACTATCAGATCACCTTATTTGCTTGTTGGAAAGCAGGCTCCTCAGGCCTTGTGGCCAATTCTACAAGACGTATAGCAAAATTCTGGGAGGAGACTACCTTACTCTCTTTGGTGGATATTTGCAAGGCGGCGACATGGTCAACACTGCATACCTTTGCCAAACACTACAGGGTGGACGTTGCAGTGTGCTTGAAAGCCAGTTTGTGGGCTTCAGTCCTCAGGGTGGTGGCTACCCACTCTAGGGATTGCTTTTGAGCATCTCACAGGTTCTGGTATAGTAGGAAGCTAGGTAATGGAAGGAGAAATTAGGTCTTACCTGATAATTTTCTTTACACTAGGCCTTCCCACTATTCCAGAGGCCTGACCAAGGTTTCTGAGATGTTTAATACAGTGGTTCCCAAACCTCCACTGCATGCACATCTCTCTTATGAATATTCATTGTGGATATCCTGAAAGCCTGACTTGCTGGAGTGCCTCCAGGAACAGGTTTCAGAACCACTGGTTTAGTAGGTGCAAAGCAATGGGTCAAATAATGACTGTCACCTTGCATGGTACTTCCTACATATATATCTCTTGTTCTCTACAAGTTGTCCAGAGATGAGAGAGGTCCACACATTGTTTGCTTGTCTGGTTAGTGTTAGGTAAGTGAGTTGTTTAAGGTTGTGTTTATTCTGAGTTTCTCCTTACTGCTTGACTTCATAATACTGAGGAGCTGGACTGGATGCCAAGAGAGATATGTCTCAGCTCAGTTTTCAGTTCACTGTCTCCACATGCTGATTGATGGACACAACTATTCCACAGGTTATGGAATTGTAAGAAGGACTAATGGAAAGAAAATTATCAGGTACAACCTAATTTCTCCTTCTTAGTCATAAAATATTTTTATTTTTTCGGAGAAATCCAAAATGATTTTTTTTCCTTTTATATTAGTTTGTACTTTTATTTTTAATCCATATCAAGATTATGCCAAAATACAACTCCCACAACACAGCATGGGAACCTTGCTTGTATGTCTGTTGTTTTTAAAGTTTTAATTAGAAAAGGAGAATTCTGTGAAAACTAGCAAAAGGCTGATGATGAAACTTTCCACAATATTTGTTTTGCATCTGTAAGAAACCTATTTAATCATAACCACCCAGGTGTTCAAGATCCAGTGAAAACAGTTTTCCTGGTATGTACTGCTCTGATAATTATGCAAGTTGTAACAGTTTTTTTCCATTCTTTTGACAGCTGAGAAACATATACCCATAATTTATATATACTGTATGGTGCTATATAATTGCAACATGTGTAGTAAAGACCAAGCTTTTTGGTTTTAGCTGGATTGCCTTTAATATTGATTAATGGAATGCAGGGCTTTGTCTCTAATGCCATTTTTGATCTCAGTGCTTAAAATGTAGAAAACACTATTTTAATCTGTGTATTTTAGCAACCTCGTACGGGCGCAAATTATACTATCCCTGTGCTCTTTTTTTCCACGGTAAGATTAGGGAATGGAAGATAGACTTGCATGGGTATCTTGCTAGCAGTTTTCACCATTTGTTGTGCAAGGATCTACCTGGTTGCGTGTTAATAATTTGGACTCCAGTGGGGTCACTGGGGGCTGCCTGCTTCTTGCTTGCATCTCTTCATACAGGTAGCAATGAACAGTCAGTGTCTGTTGCCTGGTCAGCTGGACTGGGTAAATGAGCTATGGCTACTGCTTCACTGTTGCTGGTGTAAAAGGAATGATGCTGGGAGCCCCTGTGCAAGGACAGCTGCTTTACAGCCCACTCACACCTGAAATTTATCCTCAAGCCAGGCAATAGCTTTTACCTGGCTGAACAATAAGTTACTCTTAATTTATAGCATGGCATCTTTCTGCAGATGTAGCACTACCTGTGATCCTTAAAAATATCAATCAGCCTTTGGGTATCTTTTTTTTTTTCCTCTTGTCAACTGCACTCATTCCAAGGTCTGTTTTTTCCTAAAATATTTTATTTCCATATGTTTATATTTTCTTTGACTAGAAAGAATGTGCCTTTTCTTATAACTGCAGCACCTGGTGGTATAAATTCCTTTTCCTTGAGTCCTTTAAGCTGTGTTTGCTGTTTAGATATCTTGGATACATTATTGTGCAGTTCTGAGCTGAACCAGTGTAAGTTTTTAAGGCACACTGCAATTTTAGAAAATATAGGGGCCCTTTTACTGATAGTTGGTAATATTGAATTACCTGTGTAAATGACCTTTTATGGAATAGCAACTAGAACAGCCATTCCCAACCCAGTTCTTGGGGCACACTTAGTCCCATCGGGTTTTCAGGATATCCACAATGAGTATGCATGAGATAGATTAGCATGCACTGCCTCCACTGTATGCAAATAGATATCATGCATATTTATTTATTTATTTGTTGCATTTGTACCCCACATTTTCCCACCTATTTGCAGGCTCAATGTGGCTTACATAGTACCGTCAAAGGCGTTTGCCCAGTCGGTGGATAACAAATACAAACTTGTATAGTGATCGTAAGTCGGAATGGATGAAGATTGCATGATGTCCTGTTCGATCATAGTCATGCTGTGTTGGTAGGTGAAGAGGGTAGGTAGGGGAAATCCTGAAAACCCAACTGGGTTGTGGCCCTCGAAGACCACACCACACACACAACTAGTTACAGGCATTTATATCATACATAGGGCTAGTGTAAGTGCTCTTGCTTTAAATGTATACTGATTTTGGCCACATGTGACAAGTAGGTGCCTACGTTTTTATAGAATACTCTTGAAACAGGTACCATAACAGCGCCTTTAGTGGGCGCCCTTTTATAGAATTGCCTTCTACCTGCATGGTGAGTTATGGTTAGGGAGTGGACACAGATTTCACATTGCAATTAATGCATGCAACCTTACTGCACACTGTCACTGGTGACGATAGTGTGGATCCACTGATAAGTCCAACCACACTATCTGTAAGTACACTTACTATGTGGGAAAGTATTTTTGTGTGCAGTAATTGTGTGGGGCTGATGGAAGCACTCCCAAGAATTAGAACACAGGCTTTACAAAACTTTGCCACATTTAGTAAAAGGACCCCATGGATTCCTTATAGAGAAAAATACATAAATGGTTTTGATCATAGTGGCACCACCCTAAGTGATTACTCTGTGAATTGTGTAGACAGAGAGAAGAATGTCGAGTACCATGAAATGCAGTCAGAGACCAACAAAATGTGGCAGAAAGATGCATAACTATTTCCCATTGCTTTGGGAGCCACAGATTTGATTAAGGGAATTTTCAAGTACACCTCAATAGGTTGTCTACATACTACTGTTCATCTTTTTTTAATTTATTTTTGTGTGTATTTAACGAATATAAAAACAAAGAAAATCTTTGCCCAGCAGAATTAAGACGCCCGACATAAAAGTAGATCAAATGCAAAATGCAATTGTGATTCAAAAGAAAGCAAACTTAACTGTTCTCATCAACATGCTTCATCTTATGAACTCTAGAAGGATGTTGTCTGGCTTGATGCAAGTAATGTGGAGAGTTTTAGCATTCAGTTTGAGAGACTGAGATCCTACTTCACATACCCTGGCTTAGGAGTGAGGTTCATTACTATCATGGTAGGCATCATGACACATTGCCCCCCCCCCCCCCCCAAGACAGAAGAACATTTCTCTCTTCCCTATGTTTTCTTCCTATGGCTCCCATCAACATGTGGCTCAGTGTTCTCCACCATCTTCAGAATTCTGCATACTTTTTAAGTTCTCCCCACTTCCCTTGTGCATACAAGCTCCATCCAAAATAAATAAAAGCCTCTAATCATCAGATGCGCAACCTGCACCATCCACATGGTGTTACTGGTCCCGCTCCAGTTATCTGGGTCCCAGCTACTCCCTTTTCTTCAGACTGCACAGAGCGATGCTATAGCTGTCAGCCCACATAAGCCCGACAGTGCCCCTCTTACTTTGTATTTTGTTGTACATTAGCTTTTCCATGGCTGCTGGGTGCAGTAGAACGCCATTCTTCATCACTTTGTATACCCTTCAGTGCTCAAATTGCTTATCCTCATGTTGTAGTGTATGAAGACCCAACACTATAATGTTATATATGAATCTAATTTTAAACCATTGTACAGGAGTTTATCCCACTCAGAGCCCCCCAGCTGGTGACTCGTTTCATGCTGGGATCTTACTACCGCATTTCACCATTGATCATCACTGGCTCTCTAATATCTAATGAAATTTGTCACAAATTTTAATTTAATTTAGAATTTAACAAGCTTTAAAAGAATTTTTTCAAATATAACTTATCCTAAGGACTTTTAAAACCACATATTATCCCCAATCACCTGGTCATTGGTCCTTAAGATGAATTTTTCCAAATATAAATTTTTTAAAGCTGGTGAAATGAATCACCAGCTGAGGCTCTGAGTGGGATAAACTCCTGTACAATGGTTTAAAATTAGATTTATAAACAACATTATAGCACTGGGTCTTCATACACTATGATTTGAGTAAACCCCCACTAAAGAGATTGGACTTTGATAAAGTTGGTATCCTCACAAACTTGGCAGGCACCACCTTGGCACTCTCTTTCATTCCACAACATACACTTCATATATCCACACTTGATAAGCCATCCGAGAAGAGGAATGGAATTTATTATGGCTGCAGCATTCTACAACTTACATATGCAAAGACATTTACAATAGCAAGCAATTACATACATGGATACTGTTTGCAATAACAAGCAATTTACTGTACACCGCCTTGAGTTGAATTCCTTCAAAAAGGCGGTAAATAAATCCTAATAAATAAATAATTACATACCTGACTCTATTTTCTATCTAGCATATTAGGGCAAGGGATCTAACCTTTTGAGTAGCACAGCTCCCTCTGCTTCAGCCTTATTCTTGAAGTACACTCTCTGCTCAGGCTGGGGCATATATCGTAGACATGTCTAGGCGCTAACATCACAGCTTTGGTTGGAGATTGCTGTAAAAGCCTCTTCCCTTTCCCAACTGTTGACTCACTTTCTTGAAGCCTTTAGCCTCCTCATTCCATCAAAGTTTGAGGTGGGCACCGTCGTTCATCTGTTACTCTGGCACTAGCCCCCCTCTACTCCTGGTCTTAGACATCATCCATGCCACTGCTAGCACGAGACACATCCACATCACATTTAACGTTGCTTTGGTTTAAGACATACTGCTATGTACTGTATCAGGCTAGAACCCACAGCCAGTTGAATGCTTCGATGAGACACTATCCTCCCTGACATGGGTGGTTGGGATGGGTGAACCATTGGAGTAGCATGCAAAAATAGTGATTGCACCTTGGCAAATGCCACTCCTGCTGCCTCCAATCGCCCTCTCCTTTTCACCTGCCTCCAGGACTCCCCCTCATATCACCTGACTCTAACCCATCCTCTCTATTCCTTCCTACCTCCCCTCCCCTTTCTATCCTGAATCTAACTTGGTTCCACCTGCCCACCATCCCTTCTCTGACCCCCTAGCTCCCTTCCCTTCCAGGACCTCCTTTCCTAACTGTGCCAGGCTGCCGCCCGTTTGTGCATATGACTGCCCATAGGTCTGGGTCATCGCTCTCAAACTGGGCAGGCAGCACCTTGGCACTCTCCTTTCATTCCACACCGTACACTACATGTATCCACACTTAAGAAGCCATCCAAGAAGAAGAATGGAATTTATTATGGCCGCAGCATAAGTCTGGGTCATTGCTCTTGTATGCAGCAGGGCTCTGAGCTTAAGTATGCCTCTCATTTGTGATACCAAACTCCAGCCTTTTTTTTTCTGCCACTTTATCATTGTGCTCTAATATTTGGGCTGTATGAGTATTCAGCAAGAATCCAGTCATCATGGTTGTCCCTCCCTCCACCTGTCAGCTACAACCCTGCTATTATTATTGTTTTACTACTTCAGAATTGTAGTGTTGGGAGAAAAAGATCTTAGCGTCATTGGGATAATATGATGTTTTCAGTCCATTGTGCCACAGCTCTTAAAGGAGCAAAAATAATGTATTAAAAAACTGGAGTATTGTTATGCCTCTATATTGTATGCAGTTCTGGTCACTCTATCTCCAAAAAGATATAGCAGAACTAGAGAAGGGTGACAAATGATAAAGGGGATGGAACACTTTTCTTAGAAAGAAAAGCTAAATAGGTTAGGGTTCTGAATCTTGGAGAAAAGAAGTTGAAAGGAGTATGATGGAAGTTTATAAAATCATGGAATGGTTAAACAGGGAGCAGTTGTATAACCTGTCAAACGACACAAAAATAAAAGGAAGCTCCATGAGTAAAAAGAAACTGTAACAAATTATTTTTCATGCGGTATGTAATCAAGTTGTGGAATATGTGACTGGTGGAGGCAATCAAGACAGCTGATATAGCAAGGTTCAAAAGAGATCTGGACAAAGTTACTGGCGAAAAAGTCCATAAAAGCCTTTTAGCCAGGTAAACGAAAGGCCTTTCACTCATCTGTGGAAATGAGCTTTGAGAAATAGATCTACTTTTTGAGTTCTGCTGGGTGCTTGTAACCTGGACTGGCCACTGTCGGAGACAGGATACTGTGCTCAGTGCTCAGAATGGCTCTTCTTATATTCTTACGTTAACCTACGTAGAGAAGTTGTCATGAACTTTCAACACGGATTTATCTCATGAATTAATATGTAAAGTATATTGTGTTTGAGACTTACAAGCAGTACAGCAAATCATTATGATTTCAACTTTGATTAATTCTCAGAAAAGGGAAATATAAATTGATCATTTTTCTTTCTGTTTCAAACTGTTAAATTAGCTTTACTTCAAACATTTTCATTATTTTGCTCATGACATGTTGATTTTGGAATTTAGGTCCTCTGTTGGGGAGTTTTATTTTTCTTTTATGCTCTATTCTATTATTCTAGGCCTTTGTAGCTGCAGCTATGCTGCTGAAATGCAAAGCATCACTATACTATGAGCTTGTTGAATGGGTGCAGCCAGGGAAAAAATTCATAATCTTACAATACGAGATTGAAGAGCTAGCCCTCTCAATGAAAGGCTTCATTTTTTGTAGTAAGGATGTTATTCTATGTTGCACAATACTATAGTTGCAATGTTTCAGATCAAGTCCAGTCTAAAAAGAGCCTCTCATCCGTCTCTGTACATTTTTCTGTCTTTCTTATGAACCGTAGCTTGATGGAAAGTACATTTTGGAACATAGGCTTTGAAATGTAAGTTCTGAGGAAGGATTTTGCCGCCTTATCCAATGGGGTTAACCCTGTTCTGCTGCTGTAGGACAGAATTCAGCCTCTAGTTAGGAAGATTGAAATTCTGCTCATTGGCTTTCTGCACCTACTTATGTACTTCCATTCTCCTGGGCTTCTCTGATAAGTTATCTTCAGCTTATAGAAACATCAAAGCCAGAGAAAATAACTTAGAAAGGAAAAGAGAGAGAACAATATCTATGGGTTTAACCTTCTAGGGAAGTAAAATTGCTTCAGAGCATGAGTTTCTTTGTCATGGGCATTTCCACATCCTTGAAGCCAAACAGATACCGGTATTTCGTTTTCTTTTCTTTTCTTTTTCTTTCTTTTATGACAGCTAATAAATTGTTATTGATATCTCTAAGGTGTCTATCAAAGCGTGTTCGAATTGAAACATGAATGCCTTATTTGAACATACACTAACATCTTTTGTAAGATGGCATTAAGAAACTATATGTGGGACATGCCAATTAACACATGCATTAACTTAAAAATGGAACTGCAACTTGAGGGGCAGTTATGGTTATTTGCACTCGTGCATCTACGTTAATGTTTGCACGATATATATTTTTTTACTACAGATGTGTATTTGTTGGCTGCAATTAGTTCATGCACCTTAAAAAATTGTGTGCAAAATAGATTTAATGTAAATTGACCTAAAAAGTTCTAATGCACATTAAAACATTTTATTTGAAACAAATTTATGAAATACCCAAAAATCAGGAAGAAGTGAGTGAGACCTTTAGGCATTGGAGTAGAAAAGGTGGAACAACCAAACAGTAATATTGAATCACAATGAAATCCACAATTCCACAGGGCAGAGATCTGTTGTAACAACTGAGTCTAAAATGTTGCCACCAAGGGACAGTGCCATAACATGTGGCCCAGAGAAGCCTCTGTGGCAAGACATTTCAGGCACGCACTGGTAGTAGTAGTTCCCATTTGATACGCTCTACGAGGAGCCATGTAGAGTCACAGTGCAAACTTGCACTGCTCTTTCCAGTGCCTGACCTTTGGAGGAACACATCGAATGCTTAGCACACGGGCTTGAAAAGAACCATCAGAAAGCTGTATGTGAAGATCGGTGCTCCAGACGGTGGATAACCATCCATAATCCAGTTCAGTAATGGTATCCCAAAGATGAGGTGATGAAAAAATAATGGAACTTTTTGCTGGGCACCCAAAATGTAGGCTTAACCCTCCATTGCCCCTGGTACAAAATAAGTACCTGAATATATGTAAACCGCTTTGAATGTAGTTGCAAAAACCTCAGAAAGGCTGTATATGAAGTCCCATTTCCCTTCCCCTCTTCTTGAACACCCTAAAATAAACTTTTTACATAATGTTTCAATTGAACTTAGGTAAAAGTGTCGTGAAATCATACTCATTGCACAGTTCATCCCAACTTTTCATGTGACCCTCATCGTTGACAGCATGAAGCAGGTATTTCAAGTCTTTCTGTGCCCAATGCGCAAACACTTTATAGTGCTGGCCAGGTATAAAGGATTGTGACAAATCGCCAGGTATGGAGTCACTGTGGTAGAAAGTGGTTGTGATGACATATCCATATAGCCTTAGCAGTTGGTAACAAATGGGAATGCTTTAGAATAGGCAGTATTGGACCACCCAAGGCATGCTCAACAACTAATATGAGTGTCGTCCATTATTTGTAATTCTAATGGCAAGACAGAGAATTCTTGAGTATCTCAGAACCAGTCTTTGACATGACTCATGCCACAGGCCACGGTCAGTTGTCTGACACTCAGGAGACCTATACTACCCTGTAGTATAGGCATTTGAATTGTTGAGATCGGTAACCGGGCTCTCTGCCCCTGCCACAGGTAAGTCTGTAAAAGACAGTTCAGCAGCTTTTCATCTTTTGTTTTGGAAACAAAGATAACATTTGAAATACATGTAACCAACGGGGTGCTAACAGCATATTGAATAAATGAATCTGTCCCAAAAGCTGATTTATGTGCCAAGTACGTATCTCAGTGTCCTGTAATAATCTACGTATCTTCACAATATATAATTGAGATAGGTTCACTGGGATATAGATACCTAAATACTTTTGAGCTCACCAGTTTCCCAAGTTAATGGAAGATCTCCCTCCCATTTGTCCCGCACCATGAGAGCTATGGATTTCTTCAAATTCAAAGTGAATCCAGAAAGGCAGCCTAACAAATCAATGGCGGAAACAAGCTGTCCAGTGTTACCCGGGAGTTCGTTAAAATCGCAAACAAATCATCTACAAAAGCGAGTTTTGATCAAATGGCCCAGAATTGGCACCCCCTGGATCTCTGGTGCAGCTTGCAAGACACGCAACAGTGGCTTAAGCGATAACAAAAAAATTCAGAGAGGATGGTGGACACCCCTGTCAAGTGCTGCGAAGAATGGGAAAATGAGGTGTTCAGATCTCATTGACAAGCAAACAAGCTTGAGGAAGATGGCAAAGAGCCCACACAGCTTGCAAAAATCATCCCATGAAGCCCATGCAAAACCAAATATAAATACCGCCAGCTAACTTTATCAAATGCCGTCTCTGCATCCAGGCTCACCACCAGAGACTGCACTTCATGATGCTGACAATAGGCCATGGCAAGTAGTAATTTATGCACATTGCAAAATGCACACTGCTTGTCACTATCAAACAAATCCCACGTAGTCCTCTCTGACTACACGTGGGAACACCCCAGCCAACCTCTCAGCTAGCACCCTAGAAAGGAGCTTAATGTCAACATCGATCAAAGAAATCGGGCACTAAGAGTCCACCACCTCTTTGATATGTGAAGGCTTTGGAATCAGAGTAATTAATACAGTATTAGCATGTAAAGAATTGTCAATTGAACATCTAAAAGCTTGGGCAGTCCAGAGGAGGCTAAATAAGTGGTTAACGTAAACACGTCAGGAGGGCACACCTCTGCATACAGCTGTTGAAAATAGTCCACAAAGTTCTGAGATATCATCTCACTTTTATTAGAAATTCTCCCTTGTGCATCCCTTAGAGCAGTAATTGCTCTTGTGCCTCCCCAGACTTCGATCACTTGAGCCAATAGTTTCCTAAGCTTGTCACCAAACCTGTTAAAACATTATTTACAAAGTAACGCTTTAGTGGTCCATTTATGGATGAGCATATTTAACACCACCTGGATTGTATGTAATCTGTCTCTTGTGGCCAGACCAAGAGGTGTGTATATGAGTCTGCTTATTTTTCTGAAGTTGGTGCTCCAACTGCAAAATGCTAGCCGCCAAGTGTTTGTTCTGAGCACTCATAAGCACATAAGCACTGCCACGCTGGGAAAAGATCAAAGGTCCATCAAGCCCAGCACTCTGTCTCCGACAGCGGCCAATCCAGGCCCCAAGAACCTGGCAAAAAACCCAAAATTTAATAACGATCAATGGACTTTTCCTTCAGAAATCTGTCCAGACCTCCTTTAAACTCAGCAAGGCCAGCTGCCGTCACTACCTTCTCCGGCAATGAGTTCCAGAGTCTAACTACGCGCTGAATAAAGAAAAGCTTTCTCTGATTTGTTTTAAACCTACCACATTCTAATTTCATCTTGTGTCCCCTGGTTCTATTATTGTGAGAAAGCGTAAACAAACGCTTCACATCTGTCCGCACTATCCCGCTCATTATTTTGTAAACCTCTATCATATCACCTCTCAGCCACCTTCTCTCCAGGCTAAATAGTCCTAGCCGTCTTAACCTCTCCTCATAGGGTAGTCGTCCCATCCCTTTTATCATTTTTGTCGCCCTTCTCTGCACCTTCTCCAATTCCTTTATATCTTTTTTGAGATGAGGCGACCAGAACTGAACACAGTACTCCAGGTGCGATTGCACCATGGAGCGATATAACGGCATTATAACATCCTCATGCTTGGTTTCCATCCCTTTTCTAATAATACTCAACATTCTGTTCGCCTTCTTAGCCGCCGCAGCACATTGAGCTGAAGATTTCAACGTCCTATCCACAATGACTCCCAGATCCCTTTCTCGGTCCGTAACTCCTAACGCGGAACCTTGCATAACATTGCTGTAATTCGGGTTCCTCCTTCCCACATGCATCACTTTGCACTTGTCAACGTTGAACTTCATCTGCCATTTGAACACCCAATTCCCCAGTCTCACGAGGTCTTCTTGTAATTTTTCACACTCCTCCCGCGACGAGACGACCCTGGATAATTTTGTGTCATCTGCGAATTTAATTGCCTCACTAGTTACTCCCATCTCAAGGTCATTTATAAATATGTTAAAAAGCAGCGGTCCCAGCATAGACCCCTGAGGAACCCCACTAACCACCCTTCTCCATCGAGAATAATGGCCATTTAACCCTACTCTCTGCTTCCTATCTTTTAACTAGCTCTTAATCCATAATAATACACTGCCTCCGACTCCATGACTCTCCAGTTTCCTTTGGAGTCTTTCATGCGGCACTTTGTCAAACACCTTCTGAAAATCTAGATATACAATATCCACCGGCTCCCCTTTGTCCACATGTTTGTTCACCCCTTCGAAAAAATGCAGTAGATTTGTGAGACAAGACTTCCCTTCACTAAAACCTTGCTGACTTTGTCTCAGTAGCCCATGCTTTTGTATGTGCTCTGTAATTTTATTCTTAATAATAGCCACCACCATTTTTCCCGGCACCGACGTCAGACTCACCGGTCTATAATTTCCCGGATCGCCTCTGGAACCCTTTTTAAAAATCGGTGTTACATTGGCCACCCTCCATTCTTCCGGTACCACACCTGTTTTTAGGGATAAATTGCATATTACTAACAGTAGCTCCACAAGTTCATTTTTCAGCTCTATTAATACTCTGGGATGAATACCATCCGGTCCCAGTGATTTACTACTTTTCAGTTTGCAGAACTGCCCCATTACATCCTCCAAGTTTACAGTGAAATCATTTAGTCTTTCTGACTTGTCTGCTTCAAATACCTTTTCTGGCACCGGTATCCCTCCCAAATCCTCCTCAGTGAAGACCGAAGCAAAGAATTCATTCAATTTCTCCGCTACGGCTTTGTCTTCCCTGATCGCCCCTTTAACACCACAGTCGTCCATATAAACTATAATGGCTCCGCAGAGGACTGCCTTGGCAGTTAACCAAAATAATGTCAGTTTCAGCATGGCTACAAAAAAGTCCTATTTCTCTCTAAGCTATTGCTGGAAATCAGGGGTATTATATAAATAGGCCAGCTATCTCCAGCCACCTCTTGAGCAATAATAATCTGGTTTCTCTATATCCACCCACACCATAGCATGATTAGACACCTCCCCAAGGCCATTGGTTGTGAACGAAACTGCCAGAAACAAACCATGACTGAGTAAAATATACTCTAGCCTTGAAAACTTTCCATGGGTGCTAGAAAGATGTACAAAGTCATGCTCAGAGGGATTCAGAGTGCGCCATGCATCTACCAAATCCAAAGTTCTGGCCAACTTTGACAGGTCTCCAGCAGCCTTACCGTCCCCTCTCCCCCCACAGGAGAGAAAACAGTCCAGCTGAGCATCTATCGGCTAAGTCAATGGATGGCATTAAGGGCTCAGACTGTAAATAGATGCATTCTGGTATTCATTTTGCCGCACATCCATTTCCCGGCCCCCCAAAAAAACATTTTTCCACATGCGCTGGAGAAATGGTCCAGCGTGCATCCAATACATTCGTCCACACTACCGCAGTCCACTTTTTGGCATGCCTTTGTAAAAGGGCCCCTTGGGTAAGTCTTATATATTTTATGTCCCAGAGCAGTTGAGATCTTTCCTTGAAGTAAAGACATCTTTGATTCTAATAACCTTCATGGAGATATCTAGTTCAGGTGATAATTGGCTGAAAGAATATATTTAGGTTTGCTGTTTGGGTGTTAATGGCATTTCTTTTCCTAAATAAGTTCCCCTGTTTATTTCTGTTTATTTCTGTCTAATGAAGATTTTACTTTATTTCTTTTATATTTTAGAGAGGATAATATATCCTCTCTAAATGATTAGATACAATTTCCCTTATGGTTTGTTTCTTTAGCTTTTTATTATATTCCTTGGGGAAAAAATGTTTATTGGTAAGGTACTCATATTACTAGTTTCTTAAAAGATTGTATTGCTTGTTTTAATATGCTTAACTTTAGTAAATAATATTAAAAAATTGCAGATGACACAAAACTATTCCAAGTTTTTAAATTACTTATGTACTGTGAGAAATTGCAGGAGGACCATTTAAGACTGGAAGACTGGGCATCTGAATGACCGCATTGGATTGACGTGTGCTGATCCCACGCTAAAAAATATAAAGTATTTTTTTTAGCGAAAGGGGTGTGTTTGGGGGGGGGGGAGTAGATGGTGCCCTGTGCTAATTGTCAAATCGTTGCACACTTCCAATTAGTGCGGGAGCCCTTACCACTGAGTAAATAGGTGGCAGTAAGGACTCACATGCTAATAGCCACATACTAAT
This sequence comes from Microcaecilia unicolor, assembly GCF_901765095.1. Classification (NCBI taxonomy): domain Eukaryota; kingdom Metazoa; phylum Chordata; class Amphibia; order Gymnophiona; family Siphonopidae; genus Microcaecilia; species Microcaecilia unicolor. Next base: position 368,799,895 of record NC_044031.1, on the reverse strand, counting down.
TGGGAAATTAGCACGTGGCCTTTAAGGGGAAAATTGAAATTGCGACCATTTTACTGCCTTGCTAAAAATGGCCTCAGCGTGCAGGGCACTTTTTAGCGCAACTTAGTAAACGGGCCCCTTAATGTGGACAAGAACAAAGTGATGCACATTGAGAAGAATAACCCACATTTTATAGCTACTTGATGCTAGTTCCACATTATGAGTCACCACCCAAGAAAAAGATCTAGGTGTCATCATGGCCAATGTGTTGACATCTTCTGTTCAGTATGTGGCTACAGCCAAAAAACAGACAGAATGTTAGGAATTATTAGGAAAGTAATAGAAAATCAAGCAAAGAATGTTATATTGCCTCTGTATCACTCCATATGCAATCTCACCATGACTATTGTGTGCAGTTCTGGTCACCACATCTCAATAAAGATATAGCAGAATTAGAAAAGGTAGAAAGAAGGGCAACCAAAATGATTAAGGGAGTAGAACTTCTCTCATATGAGAAAAGGCTTAAGAGGTTAGGGCTCTTCAGGTTTGAAGAAAAGACAGCAGAGGGGATATGATGGCGTTCTTCGAAATCCTGAATGGAGTGGAACTGGTAAACACAAATCAGTTGTTTACTAATTCAAAAAGTACAAAGGCTAAGGGAAACATCATGAAGTTGCATAACAATTGTTTTAAAACAAATAGGAGTAAAAGCCTCCAAAATCGGGACAAATCCTTTAATTCCACAGCAAGGATCAAAATGGTACTTCATGATGCTTGTGGATGGGGAGGCTCTTAGTGCTTTTGTTTTTGTTTTTTGAACAGTTGAGCTCTGGAACTTGTTAGTTGAGGATTAAGTAAATGCAGTTAGTGTAGCTGGGTTTTAAAACGATTTGGATAAGTTCCTGGAAGTAAAGTCCATAAACTCTTATTATGTTAAACCTGGGGAAAAGCCACTGCTTATCCCTGAAAGTCAGTAGCATGAAATCTTGCTACCTTTTGGGACTCTGCCTGGTACTTATGACCATGCATTGGTCACTGTTGGAAGCAGGATACTGGACTAGATGACCTTTCATTTGACCCAGTATGGGGGGGGGGGGGGGGGGAAGAGGAGCCTGAGGGATAAGGACAGGAGCTTTAAGAGACAAAATTTAAATGGTCTGCACAATAGGTGGGGGAAGGGTGGAACGTAAAGAACTAAGGAAAGAACCTGAAGCAAGTTGGGGGCGAGATATCTAGGAACTCTCTAGGTTTCACCTGGCAACTCTGGGAATTTATATCAATTAGTATCCACTAAATATTAACCAATAGGATGTAGAAAAATCACTTCAAAAATCAATACCTCAATACTGCCTTTTCCACCGAACAATAAAGAAAATGGTGCAAAAATCAGTGATTATGATTTACTCAATTAAGTTTTTATTTTTAAGAAGGAAAAAAAGAGCCTCACAGAGCTCCTAGACTTTATAACTGTCTACTGGAGCTAAAACGGATGCAGATCTATCCTCTGTTCATCATTGGCTCAAAAAACCTCCTGTGTGTTGTAATGATCTATACTGCACTCTGGGAAATTGTAACGATGATCGTAGTGATAATTTTCTGTGGTAGCTTCTCTTTATGCCTAACTCATACTCTGTGCAAAGCGTTTGACAAATTACACTCTTCAAATCAGCAAAATATTGTTGAAAGAACACTTATCTTTCACACTAGAAGACTTTGGATTTGTTTCTTTATACTGGTGCAAAACATCTATTAAATTAATCCAGTGAAAATGTATCACCTTATTTTCTATTTTACTTTTATTTTTATATTTTAATTTAGTGAGTGGATGTTACATTCAGGCTTATTTTTGAAAGAGAAGGGCGTCCATCTTTCGACACAAATCGCAAGATGGGCGTCCTTCTCACAGGGTTACCCAAATTGGCATGTTGTAAGCCAATTTTGGGCGTCCTCAACTGCTTTCCGTCGCGGGTATGACCAAAGTTCATGGGGGCATGTCAGAAGCATAGCGAAGGCGGGACTGGGATGTGCTTAACACATGAGCGTCCTTGGCCGATAATGGAAAAAAGAAGGGCATCCCTGATGAACACTTGGACGACTTTACTTGGTCCTTTTTTTTTTTTACGACCAAGCCCCAAAATGTGCCCTAAATGACCAGATGACCACCGGAGGGAACTGGAGATGACCTCCCCTTACTCCCCCAGTGGTCACTAACCCCCTCCCACCCTAAAAAAAACTTTTTAAAAATATTTTTTCCAGCCTCAAATATCATACCCAGCTCCATGATAGCAGTATGCAGGTCCCAGGAGCAGTTTTAGTGGGTACTGCAATGCACTTCAGGCAGGCGGACCCAGGCCCATCCCCCCTACCTGTTACACTTGTGGTGGTAAATGTAAGCCCTCCAAAACCCACCACAAACCCACTATACCCACATCTAAGTGCCCCCCTTCATCCCTAAGGGCTATGGTAGTGGTTTACAGTTGTAGGGAGTGGGTTTTGGGGGGCTCAGCACACATGGTAAGGGAGCTATGCACCTGGGAGCTTTTTCTGAAGTCCACTGCAGTGCCCCCTATGGTGCCCGGTTGGTGTTCTGGCATGTCAGGGGGACCAGTGCACTACGAATGCTGACTCCTCCCCCAACCAAATGGCTTGGATTTGGTCGTTTCTGAGATGGGCATCCGCGGTGTCCATTATCGCCGAAAATCGGGGACAACCATCTCTAAGGTCGACCTAAATGTTGAGGTTTGGGCGTCCCCGACCGTATTATCGAAACGAAAGATGGACGCCCATCTTGTTTTGATAATATGGGTTTCCCCGCCCCTTCGTGGAGATGTCCTGCGAGGATGTCCTCAGGAAAACTTGGGCGCCCTGTTCGATTATGCCCCTCATTATATGCAGAATCTGGCTTCATGAGGTTTCAATTTAAGTTTTGTCTACATATTTCTTTTTTTGTTTGTTTGTTTGTGGTTACTTATTCCAGGGCCGGTCTTAGCAAGTGCGGGGCCCTGTGCAGACCAATTTGGTGGGGCCCCATCCTAGCTCCGCCCCCACCTAGCTCAGTCCCATTGATAAGATTATTCTATTTTTAGAAAATGTTTTTATTTATGAAATTTCAAATAAAGACAAATGAAGCTAAACTTGTAAAAAAAACTGATTGAAATAATAAGCACAATGCTATCATGAAACCTCCCCTCCCCAGAAATTATTCGGTTCAAGACAACATTTTCTCCCTCCAGTCCAGTCCCCAGTCCAAATCCTGTTCAGCCCACTGCCAATCTCTGAATCTCACTCACTCTTCTCTCCTCTGGTCTCCCTTTCTCCCTCCAATCGCTGTTCTGCCATCCCCAGCTAAGGCCACTTTTTCTCCCTTCCATTCTCCTCCTCAGGCCTCTAGTTGTCCATCCCTGAGTCCCTGTTGATCCGCTCACCCTCAGGTTTCTCCTCTCCCTGTCAATTCCTAGTGCCCATTTCCCCTCACCCTCACCCTCAAACCTTGGTTCCTTTTTTCTCTCCTGCCATCACATCTTTCTCCCCCACCCCTTCACAATTCCCTTTACCTGTTTACCAATCACCTGCCAACCCAAAGGTCCATCAGGTCTTTTTCTCCTCAAGCCCCAGCCATCTCCACTCTCCCTTTACTGCCTGCCTCTTCTTTCTAATATCCCATCACAATCTCAAGTCGCCTACCAGCACTCCAGCAGCAGCAGCAGCCTTCTTCACTCAATCAGTAGACGGCGTCAGCGACGATGGCTCACCTCACCACCTCCAGCTTTTCCCGCTCAGTGACTACCGCCCTCGCGGTCTGGAAACAGGAAATACATCAGAACTTCAGAAGGCGGGACATTGAGCGGGAAGCTGGAGCCTGGAAGTGAGCCGTCTGTCTGTCCTAGTCGTCGCTGGCTGGGCCTGGCTGGCTCGCTAGCATCACTGATTTGCTGCAGTTAGTCGCTGGGGTCCGGGGAGGCAGGGACTCTCGGGAGCTGACGGCGGGCCCAAGCCGGGGGTGGGCGCTGCGCCGGTGATGATTATGCGGTCGTCGAGGCAAGCAGTGGCGGTCCGGCGGAGGTCGGAGCGGAGGCACGAGCAAGGCAGAGTTGAGGCGCGCGGGGCCCCCTTAGGCGCGGGGCCCTATGCGGCTGCCTTGGTCGCCTCTGCTTAAGACCGGCCCTGACTTATTCCATTCTTGGTAAGAGTCTGCTTGTGTTCTGCATTTGTGAAAGAGGCCAGTTATTCCGATAGCATTAAATGTCTCTACGGAATCCGTTTGTTTAGTAGGTATATTAATATTCTAGTGCTCACTGATATGTTTCCTAAGTAGGCCCTTGTATGACGCCTGGAAGTAAGTGCTATTATGGTATGTTAGAATAGCTTTATAGGCCTTGTATAACTTTAAGATTTTGTATTATTTCACAATATGCCTAATACTAGATTTTGAATTTGGATTTAGCTCAAGCTGTTCTCAATTATAGTTCAGTGTAAGTTACTTTCACATACATTAGACATTTTTCTGGAAGGCTTACAATTGAAGTTTGTTCTTGAGGCAATGGAGGGCCCAAGTCCTCAAGGAGCAGCCGTTGGATTTGAATCCTGGCTTCCCTGGTTCTCAGCCCACTGCTCTAACCATTATGTACAGCTAATGCAGATAATACCTAATCCTAACGTGTTTGGTAACTCAACAATAAACTAAAGGGCAGCAGATTTGAAGCCTGATGGCCATTTGGCAACCTACCACAAACATTGATAGGCAAAGCATTTTATGGTTGCCAATAACCTTAGGATTTTTGTTACAGTGCTGCTGAACATCACATTTCACATAGCAAACAGGAAGATGTTGGACTGGGGAGCTAGAACTGATTTGGCAGTCAAGTGTTAAAGTACCTGCATTTATTTCCAGAATATTGCAAATATTGTTCTGTTTAATATGTTGTGTTATTTTAGTGCATTATTTTGATTTTTTTTGGCACATAGGGGGTCTTTTACTAAGGTGCACTAGCATTTTTAGCTCGTGCTAAAAATCAGCTTGCGCTAAACGCTGAGACGCCCATTACATACTTATGGGTGTCTTAGAGGGGCATTTTTGAAAGAAACGCTATGTTTGGATTTGGATGTCTTTGTAAAACGTCCAAATCCGAGGGCGGGGAAAACTGTATTTTCGGAAAAAAAGATGGACGTCCATCTTTCGTTTTGAAAATGCTGTCCTTAAATTTGGACATTCCTATATTTGGACGTCCTTGGATTTGGATGTCTTTGACTTTCTGCGATTTTCAAAACCAAAGATGTCCAAGTCAAAAACATCCAAATGCAAGCCATTTGGACGTGGGAGGAGCCAGCATTTCTAGTGCACTGGTCCCCCTGACATGCCAGGACACCAACCGGGCACCCTAGGGGGCACTGCAGTGGACTTCATAAAATGCGTCCAGGAACATAGCTCCCTTACCTTGTGTGCTGAGCCCCCAAAACTCACTACCTTCAACTGTACACAACTACCATAGCGCTTACGGGTGAAGGGGGGCACATATATGTGAGTACAGTGGGTTTGTGGTGGATTTTGGAGAGCTCTGCCTGTCTGAAGTGCACTGCAGTACCCACTAAAACTGCTCCTGGGACCTTCATGCGCTGTCATGGACCTGACTATGAGATCTGAGGCTGGCACAAAATATTTTTAAAGATGTTTTTTGAGGGTGGGAGTGGGTTAGTGACAGGAGGTCATCCCCGATTCTCTCCGGTGGTCATCTGGTCATTTCGAGCACCTTTTTGTGCCTTATTCGTAAAAAAAAATAAGTCCGGGTGAAAACGTCCAACATCCTTGCTTTTTTTGATTATGGGTCAATGACGTCCAAGTGTTAGGCACGCCTAGGTCCCGCCTTCACTACGCCTCCTTAATATTTGGATGTCCTTGTGACGGACTTCAGTTGGAGACATCCAAAATCGGGTTTTGATTATACTGATTTGGATGTCTCTGGGAGATGCACGTCCATGTTCCGATTTATGTCGAAATACAGTATGCGAAGGCAAAAAAGGAGGTAAAAAATCCTCACGACACCGTGAAGATGAAACAAAAAAGTGAGGAGAATGGATGAGGATACCAACTGTTTTATATTTATTCACTTAAAAAATTACATGTGCATAACAGCGACCCGACACGGCCGTGTTTCGGCACAATGGCCTGCTTCAGGGGTCTTTATAACCTTGAATGATGTAGTTTAGAATATTTGTTCCAAGGGAAATAACAGGAAACAAATCTCTCTGGTCTCCTCTCTTCAAAATAATATATATGAGATATATATATTTTTTAAAAAACGAGCATCTAAATACTCCTCTCCTAAGAGCTATCGGCAAATTGTTATATTATTTTGAAGAGAGGAGACCAGAGAGATTTGTTTCCTGTTATTTCCCTTGGAACAAATATTCTAAACTACATCATTCAAGGTTATAAAGACCCCTGAAGCAGGCCATTGTGCCGAAACACGGCCGTGTCGGGTCGCTGTTATGCACATGTAATTTTTTAAGTGAATAAATATAAAACAGTTGGTATCCTCATCCATTCACCTCACTTTTTTGTTTCATCGAAATACAGTATGGACATCCTTCTCTTTCGAAAATGAGCTTGGTAGTGTTTTAGTGCCAACTGATTTTTAGTGTGAGAGAAAAACGCTAGCGTACCTTAGTAAAAGACTCCCATAATTCCCTGGAGTATGTTCAATGTGTATAATACCATCATTAACAGAGGTACTAGGTGAGGGAGGAAGTTGTGTTCAAAAGTGCCCCCATTGTCCCTTTACTGCTGACACAGGTGTTGCACTACAAGGATTTTAACTTGGCCACCATCCCACCTTACCCTGGCCCTAGCCCCGCCCCACCCCACTTTAGCCTCCCCAAACATCTGAGTCACCGAACACCTATGAGTCTTGCTGCAGCATTCTGAATCAATTGGAGTCATGGCATGCACAACTGAGACAAGGCTTGCCTTCTCAATGAGATGAGACTTCAGTTTGTGCACCTGTATGGTTTTGTATGGTTCAAATAAGGTTGCTGAAGTTTTCCACAGATGTTGACTAACAATTCATAGTAGCTACTGGCATATTGTCAACCCATTTTCTTTCCTGGGTGGTTCCAGTATACTCTTGATATTTTGTTGAGCATTCACATACTTTGTGAAGGACGAAACCACTCTTCCTGTTATCCATCAGTGCACAGTGACAAACTTCTTTGATTATCTTAAGGTTGTCAGGGTGGTGTGTGCCACTGTGCTGTCTTGTACACCTGGGGGCAGAAAGAAGCTGCTGTCCATTTAACTGCAATAATGGCTGACCATTGCAGAACTCTGAAATGATATTAAATGAGAGGCTTTAAGAAGACCTTATTCTAATACAGGTTTATTTTTTTTTTACCTTTCTCCCATCACCACTATTCTTCTTTTCCATTCTGTTATGCTTTCCCTCCCTTCCTTGCATAAATAAAAAGGCAAATATGCCATGCGAGACCTGGTTCACCGTCTTCCAGGAGGGAACAATAGCAACAACTCAGCAAGCAAGACCATGTCCGATGACACCGTCACTGCCATTTGCTGCACGCTACATGAAGTCATAACTAAAAACATGGAGAATGCCAAGGCCTTACGGGACGCAGGAGGCATTGAAAAACTGGTTGGAATTTCAAAGAGTAAAGGAGACAAGTATGTTAACATTTCTGGTACCATATCAAATATATATGTATATATACAAATAATGTATCTTACCTTTGTGTGACATGCCTCATCTGACCACAAAATTGTGTAGATTATGGGTAATGTTATAATACACCGCTTAACTTATTTGTCAGATACCTGCTCAAGTTAAACCAGTTTTAAAGGGGAAAAGTGTGTATACCTTCTCTTTGAAAATTATCCAAGGGAAAGTATCCATATGCAATGACACTTGCTATTTAATACACACAAAGTTTTCAGCGTAATTCATGTCTATTTAAGCACATTTTCTAGAGAATGTGCAAAAGTGAAAACCTCTCCCCAGTCCCTGAGAATGCCTCAGCGAAGCTCGGGCAGCTCTGTGTGTATGCACAGTACGTGCACCGGGAAGTGATGTTCTATAAAATCCTGTTTGCATAAGTTCATGATAATGTCATTTGAAAATACCCCATTAAGAATACATGAATTAAAATTTGGTATTAGTAAAGCAATCAGAAAGCAATTAAATAATGAATAATTATTATGCCCATACACTGCAAAGCAGTTGACTACTTTTTGACAGGAAAGTAAACTTGGCATTTTCATGTGGAAAACATTTTCAGAGTTAATATAAGAAACGTTTTCTCTAAATATAAAATGTAAACAGTTACTGTGCCAGTGGCACTGTATTTTTGTATAATTGGACTACATACTGGTAAGCAATCCAGTGATAAACTAGAGTTGAACCTGAAAAAAATATATATTGCAGAGAATACTAGATGATGCCTGATGAAATTCACAGGAGGATGGATCTTCTTCCTACCACACCACCTGACCCCAGATCTTAGCCTTTTGCCAGTATGCCCTGGTCCTGCCCAACTCAATTCTGTGCCCCTTCTTGGAGCCATGTGGGCTGATCTAGCCACCACAGGCGTATCCACCAATCCACACAGCATGTTCTGTTCTGGGCAGAAAAGTTTAGGCAGTGCAATCTATGGAGTATCGCAGTGGGATGTACATATATGTTAGAGCATGCATGGATAGCTGTCAGATGCTGAAAGAGGAGACTGAGCCTAAGTGTATTTTTTATATATATTAAGACATTTTTTTTCCTATCAGTATGAACTTCTTTTATTTGCTAAAAGCCATGGGGAGTTTTATAAAATATGCACTAGCATGTATGCCTACAAATGTTTAGAATACTAGCATGTACTTACATGCTTGTGTGTGCACATACATGCATAATGCCACATTTCTGCCTACGTGCTATTCTGTAAATACGCATGTTATCTTGCATAGCTTGCATTTGCAAGGGGATGTTCACATAGGCAGAACCTTGGGGCACGGGCAGGATGTCAACTTACACACAGACCTTATTGGATGCTATCAAGTACACGCTTATCTTCAGCATTTAGGCTAGTATTACCTTAGCATTCTTTAAAGGACTGTAGGCACCTATGGTCCTTTGTGGACTAGGTTCCCAACAGGTGCCCTGTTATAGAATTGCCAGTGATATTCACCATACTCAATATTATGGGAATATATTAGTAGAGGATCAGAATTTGCAGTACTGTGAGTCAAGAATATACATTATTTAAAGGCTTTCTTTTGCAATGTCATTTTTCGTTTATTTAATTGTACAGCTCTTTTTGGGTTTCCAACTCAATGGGAACCAGGACTGATAACCTATTACCACCAGCTTTCATTTCTGCTACAGCTTTCAAAAGTTTTAGAGCAAGTCTTGCTTAGCTAGTCTGTTAAATTTCTCTTTTCGCCTAATGCCCATATTTCTTTTCAGTTCACTTATTTATTCATTTATTTCTTTGTGATCAAACTGGGTAAAAAAAGGTTACACAGTAACAGTTAAATATATTCAAATAACAATAAAATAACCCAAATAGATCACAGTATGAACTAGGACTAGAGTTAGACATACTGTTATTCAAAGTCGTTAAATTGTGGGAGGATTGTAAAAAATTACAAGCGGACCTTATGAGACTGGGAGACTGGGCGTCTAAATGGCAGATGACGTTTAATATGAGCAAGTGCAAAGTGTGATGCACATTGGGAAGAATAATCCAAATCTTAGTTACCTGATGCTAGGGTCAACCTTAGGAGTCTGCTGTCAAGAAAAAGATCTAGGCGTCATTGTAGACAATATGCTGAAATCTTCTGTCAGTGTGCGGCAGCGGCCAAAAAAGCAAACACGATGCTAGGAATTATTAGGAAAGGAATGCAAAATAAGACCAAGAATATTATAATGCCTCTGTATCGCTCCATGATGTGACCTCATCTTGAATATTGCATTCAATTCAGGCCGCCATATCTCAAAAAACATATATTAGAAGTAGAAAGGATTCACAGAATAGCAACCAAAATGATTAAGAGGATAGAACTTCTCCCACATGAGGAAAGGCTAAAGAGGTTAGGGCTCTTTAGCTTGGAAAAGAGATGGCTAAGGGGGGATATGATTGAGGTCTATAAAATCCTGAGTGGTGTAGAATGAGAAGTGAATTGACTTTTCACTCTTTCAAAAAGTACAAAGACCAGGGAACGCTCAATGAAATTACATGGAAATACTTTTAAAACAAATAGGAGGAAATATTTTTGCACTCAAAGAATAGTTAAGCTCTGGAACACATTGCTAGAGGACATGGTAACAGTGGTTAGTGTATCTGGTTTTAAAAAAGGTTTGGACAAGTTCCTGGAAGAAAAGTCCATAGTCTGTTATTGAAATGGGCATGGGGGGAGCCACTGCTTGCCCTGGGATTGGTTGCATGAAATGTTGCTACTAACTGAGTTTCTGCCAGGTACTTGTGACCTGGATTGGCCACTGTTGGAAACAGGATACTGGGCTAGATGGGACTATTTGTCTGATCCAGTATGGCTATCCTTATCTTCTTAGATGGTAGATGGCAGGTTCATGTTGGTGTGTAGGAAATTGTGAGGACAGAAGTTATGGTTGATGTAGGTACATTTAAATTAACACACAGCACAGAGAATGTTCTGTTATGGGGTGTCACAAGAAACATGAAAGCCCTTAAAATCCACAACTGTCTGCTTCAAAGAGCACAAACCATGGTTCCTTCTCTTCTACTTACTGTCATTTGGGGAAAAAAATCAAAGCAAAGCTGCATTAATACAGAGTTCTTTTGGCTGTAATGTGCAGCATCTGATGATAAGTTAGCCAGACTTTTAAATCTCTAAACAGAGCTATAGAGGAAAGAAATGTAGGTATTGCAATGAATGTAGTCTGAGTACATTTATTTATTCATTTATTTTATGCATTGTTCTATCCAACTATTATCCAAAACAAGTTTTGGTTCAAAATGACTAACAATTTACAGTGAAATTACAGTAATGTTTTACAGTTGTGACTTAAAAGAGTCCATTTCTGGCTTTCATGGTTAACTACAAATTGTTTTTAAAAGGTGTGTTTTCAGCTCTTTTTTAACTGAAGATAGTTAGAGATGCTTCTAATGGCTTTCCACCATTTGGATCCCAGGTAGCTGAATCCTGCTTTTTAGATGGTTCTGTACATTATCCACCGTATAATCGAAAGAGAAAAACGCTTATATTCCGAACTAAATCGGGAGATGGACGTCTTTCTCTCGCGGGTGCCCAAATCGGTATAATCGAAAGCCGATTTTGGCCGTCTTCAACTGCACTCCGTCGCGGGAACGAATAAAGTTGATGGGGGCGTGTCGGAGGCGCAGTGAAGGCGGGACTGGGGCATGGTTATCGACCGAGCAGAGATGGGCGTCTTTAGGTGATAATCGGGAAAAAAAGGCGTTTTTACCGTGATTTTGGGTCACTTTTTTTGGACCCTTTTTTTTCACGAACAAGTCCAAAAAAGTGCCCCAAATGACCAGATGACCACTGGAGGGAATCGGGGATCACCTGCCCTGACTCCCCCAGTGGTCACTAACCCCCTCCCACCAAAAGAAACCCACTTTACAAACTTTTTTTGCCAGCCTGTATGCCAACCTCAAATTCCGTACACACCTCCATGACAGCAGAATGTGTTCTATCCTCTGATAGCCTTTCCCTGGTTCTGATGTGGCTCTCGGGTGAGTGTGACACCTTTTCTGTTAAGGGCACTGCAGAGTCACATCAGCAATGCATTGTGGTGGGTGTAGGGTATTGGGCTCCATGATTTCACTAGCTTGTGTTACATGCTCACAATGTTGGTAGTTGGTAGGCTCTACTCCCATGGTGCTTTTCCCTCTGCTTACTGGGTCAGAGTGTGCCCTATTGTGTTTCCGGTAGTCCATGAGGTAGTGGCCATTTTTGTAAGCCAGTTTTAGATCCCGGTCATATGTTAGCCACTTTACAGCACTTAGTTCTTACCTTGAATGTTGCTGAAAGAGGGCATTGTACACCATTCTGCCAGCTCGGACCTACTGCTAATCTCAGTACCAGGGAGACTCTTTGCCAGTGGGGCACAACCTCTGATCTGCCGTTAACTGTGAGTAAACGTGGTTATTCCAATAAAGGACGTTTTCGGAGACATTAGTCTTCAGGTGTCAACTGGTGTGCCAAGGTTATACAGCAGCAACAAGTCCTAGAGGCCTGCATGTATGCAGGTCCCTGGAGCACTTTTAGTGGGTACCGCAGTGCACTAAAGGCAGTAGGACCCAGGCCCATCCCCCCTACCTGTAACACTTGTGCTGGTAAATGGGAGGCCTCCAAAATCCACTGTACCCACATGTAGGTGCCCCCTTCACCCCTAAGAGCTATGATAGTGTTGTACATTTGTGGGTAGTGGGTTTTGGGGGAGGGGGGTTGGGGGCTCAACACCCGTGGTAAGGGACCTATGCATGTGGGAGCGTTGTCTGAAGTCCACCGAACTGACCTCTAGGGTGTCCGGTTGGTGTCCTGGCATGTCAGGGGGGCGAGTGTACTACGAATCCTGGCCCCTCCCACGACCAAATGGCTTGGATTGGGACGTTTTTGAGCTGGGCGTTTTTAGTTTTCATTATGCAAAAGAAAAACAAACCGCCAAGCTCAGAAAGGACCAAATCCATTGTCATTTGGTCCGTTCAAACCGTATATTCGAAACAAAAGATGGACGCCCATTTTTTTAAAAATACAGTCTGTCCCACTTCTTCACGTACCCATTTTCAGACATAGACGCCCATGGAGATGGGCGTTCGCGTTCGATTATGCCCCTCCACGTCTCTACAGTTGGGTAGGTGAAGAAGTAGGTAGCTTCTGGTTTCTGGGTTTGCGTTTCTTGGTGATAGTTCTATCATTACTTGCATGTATACAGGTGCCATTCCAAATAGTACCTTGAAAATGAGGGTTCTAGCTTTGAAGATTAGCCTTGCTTTGATTGTCAGTCAGTGTAATGCTTCGAGAAGTGGGGTAGCACTTTCATATTTTGACTTTTTGAAGATCAATCTTGCTGCTGTGTTTTGGATGGTTTGTAATGATTTTAGTGTGCTTTCCTTACACCCTAAGTACGCCGCATTACAGTAGTCTAATTGTGATAGTATCATTGCTTGTACCATTATCTGGAATGATTGCTTGGGAAAATAGTCTCTTATCCTTCTTAGTTTCCGTTCTGAAGCATTTTGATATTACTACTGACATATGTCTTCTGGAATCTTTTAATATTTTCTGTATTTTGAATGCTGTTTAGAAAGCTACACATTTTAACTATTGCGTCTCAAGGAAGTAATACCTTGACTCATACATTTTTGTTGTTGTTACAGAAAACTGCCACTTAATACAAAACCATTTTTTCTTTCTGTCATTTATATACAAATGTAATTTACTATAACTGTTTCCCTTAATGTTTCTTTTAAATTTTGCATTCCTTTCTGCTGCCTACCTTCTTTAAACCTATCTATATTTCACTGATTTATGTTCTTCAATTTCACTGCCATTCTTCTGAAACCCAGTTCATAATTTTTACAACAGCACCCTAGTGTGCACCTTTCTGACTCACAAGGGCCCTTATCAGACAGTGAACATTTCAAAATGCACATTATCTCCATAGTCTAGCACAAAGCAACATCAGTAAGATAAGGGTAGAAGTTTGCTTCCTCAGTTAAGAAACTGCTGCTTACTCATTTCCCTATAGACATGTTTTTGATTGATGCAGCTAATAAGAAAATGAGGGCCCAATTTCAGTCTGTTTGAATCCTTTGTTATCCAGTCGTACATTGCTGTAAAACAGGCCTGGGATGTATTTCTAATATAGACAAGTGTTTTCACACAGCTTAATTTAACAGAATTCAATGCATTCACATTTGGAGGAGTTCTCATGTCTTTACAAGTCAAGCTAATAAAGGAGTAATTTTTAAAACCAGTTATCATTGTCAAACAAAGTATGGACCAATTTGTCAGTCACATAAAATCTAAAGGTGGACAAAGCCGTGGGACCGGACGGGATCCACCCCAGGATATTGAGGGAGCTCAGAGAGGTTCTGGCAGGTCCTCTTAAAGATTTGTTTAATAAATCCTTGGAGATGGGAGAGGTTCCGTGGGATTGGAGAACGGCGGACTCAGTCCCACTTCACAAAAGTGGTGATAGGGAAGAAGCTGGAAACTACAGGCCGGTAAGCCTCACTTCTGTTATTGGAAAAGTAATGGAAGTGATGCTGATGGAAAGGATAGTGAATTTCCTGGAAGCCAATAAGTTGCAAGATCCGAGACAACATGGTTTTACCAAAGGTAAATCGTGCCAAACGAATCTCATTGAATTCTTTGACTGGGTGACTGGAGAATTGAATCAGGGATGTGCTATAGACGTAATCTACTTAAATTTCAGCAAAGCTTTTGACACGGTTCCCCACAGGAGGCTCTTAAATAAACTTGACAGGCTGAAGATAGGACCCAACGTGGTGAACTAGATTAGGAACTGGTTGACGGACAGACACCAGAGGGTGGTGGTTAATGGAATTCGCTCGGTTGAGGGAAAGGTGAGTAGTGGAGTGCCTCAGGGATCGGTGCTGGGGCCGATTCTGTTCAATATATTTGTGAGTAACATTCCCGAAGAGTTAGAAGGTAAGGTTTGCCTTTTTGCGGCTGATACTAAGATTTGTAACAGAGTGGACACCCGGGAGGGAGTGGAAAACATGAAAAAGGATCTGTGGAAGCTAGAAGAATGGACTAAGGTTTGGCAAATAAATTTCAATGCGAAGAAATGCAAAGTGATGCACTTAGGGAGTAGAAATCCACGGGAGACATATGTGTTAGGCGGTGAGAATCTGATATTTACGGACGGGGAGAGGGATCTTGGAGTGATAGTATCTGAGGATCTGAAGGCGACGAAACAGTGTGACAAGGCAGTGGCCATAGCTAGAAGGTAGCTAGGCTGTATAGAGAGAGGTGTGACCAGCAGAAGAAAAGAGGTTTTAATGCCCCTGTATAAGTCATTGGTGAGGCCACACCTGGAGTATTGTGTTCAGTTTTGGAGGCCATATCTTGCTAAGGATGTAAAAAGAATTGAAGCGGTGCAAAGAAAAGCTACAAGAATGGTATGGAATTTGTGTTACAAGACGTATGAGGAGAGACTTGCAGACCTGAACATGTATACCCTGGAAGAAAGAAGAAACAGGGGTAATATGATACAGACGTTCAAATATTTGAAAATATTAATCCGCAAACGAACCTTTTCCGGAGATTGGAAGGCGGTAGAACTAGAGGACATGAAATGAGATTGAAGGGGGGCAGACTCAAGAAAAATGTCAGGAAGTATTTTTTCACAGAGAGAGTGGTGGATACTTGGAATGCCCTCCCGCGGGAGGTGGTGGAGGTGAAAACGGTAACGGAATTCAAACATACGTGGGATAAACATAAAGGAATCCTGTTCAGAAGGAATGGATCCTCAGAAGCTTAGCCGAGATTGGGTGGCAGAGCCGGTGGTGGGAGGCGAGGCTGGTGGTTGGGAGGCGGGGCTAGTGCTGGGCAGACTTCTACGGTCTGTGCCCTGAAAATGGCAGATACAAATCAAGGTAAGGTATACACAAAAAGTAGCACATATGAGTTTATCTAGTTGGGCAGACTGGATGGACTGTGCAGGTTTTTTTCTGCCGTCATCTACTATGTTACTATCCTGCTTATTTTCGAAGGAGAAGGCCGGCCATCTTCCGACACAAATCGGGAGATGGGCGCCCTTCTCCTAATGGTGGCCAAATCGGTATAATCGAAAGCCGATTTTGGCCACCCTCAACTGCAGTCCGTCGCAGGAGCAGTGAAAGTAAGGGGGCATGTCAGAGGCATAGTGAAGGCGGGACAGGGGAGTGGTTAAGAGATGGCCATCCTCGGCCGATAATGGAAAAAAGAAGAGTGGCCCTGACGAGCATTTGGCCGACTTTACTTGGTCCATTTATTTTCAGGACCAAGCCTTAAAAAGGTGGCCAAACTTACCAGATGACCACCGGAGGGAATCGGGGATGACCCACCCCCCCTACTCCCCCAGTGGTCACCAACTCCCTCCCACCCTAAAAAAAAAAATTTTTAAACATTTTTTTGCCAGCCTCTATGCCAGCCTGAAATGTCATACCCAGCTCCATGACAGCAGTATGCAGGTCCCTGGAGCAGTTTTAGTGGGTGCAGTGCACTTCAGCTAGGCGGACCCAGGCCCATCAACCTCCCTACCTGTTACACTTGTGGTGGTAAATGGGAGCCCTCCAAAACCCACCCAAAACCCACTGTACCCACATGTAGGTGCCCCCTTTCACCCATAAGGGCTATGGTAGTGGTGTACAGTTGTGGGTAGTGGGTTTTGGGGGGGATTTGGGGGGCTCAGCACCCAAGGTAAGGGAGCTGTGTACCTGGGAGAAATTAATGAAATCCACTGCAGTGCCCCCTAGGGTGCCCGGTTGGTGTCCTGGCATGTGAGGGGGACCAGTGCACTACAAATGCTGGCCCCTCCCACGACCAAATGGCTTGGATTTGGCCGGTTTTGAGATGGTCGGCCTCGGTTTCCATTATCGGCGAAAACTGAGGCCGGCCATCTCTAAGTCCATCAGTCTCAACATTTAGGTCGACCATCATAGGTGCCCCGTATAAGAGGCTTGGGGAGGCTAAGCCTCCCAGCCAAATGTGACCTTCCCGCCTACCTCCTCCCCACATGTAGCAAAATTGTATTTTCAGATGCCGCTCACCCCCCTCTGAGCCCGGACTCAGCTCCCCGACAGCCCTCCGTCCTTTCCGTACCTGCCGTGGCCACCCAGCGTTTAAACCTTTTTATTTTAAGTCGAAGCTACGGCTTACCTCCAGCCTTTCTCTTCCCGCTCAATGTCCCGCCTTTCTCTGATGAGGTACTTCCTGTTTCCGTGAGGGCGGGACACTGAGCGAGAAGGGAAAGGTTGGAGGTGAGCTGTCGCTGCGACTTAAAATAAAAAGGTTTAAATGCTGGGCGGCCACGGCAGGAATGGAGAGAGAGGAGGGCTGTCGGGGAGCTGAGGGCGGGCAGGTGGGGCTGGGGCAAGTCACTGGATGGATGGAAGGGGAGGACAATAGGAGGCAAAGGAGAATCAGACATGGATGGGAGGGGAGGGCAGGGAAGAGAGGAGAAATCACTGGACATGGAGGGGAGGAGAGGGCCAGAGGAGAAATCACTGGACATGGAGGGGAGGGTGGGGGAGAGAAGAGAAATCGCTGGACATAGAGGGGAGGGCAGGGGAGAGGAGAATTGCTGGATTTGGATGGCTTGAGGGGGCAGGGGAGAGGAGATTTGCTAGATATGGATGGAAGAGAGGGCAGGGGAGAGAGGAGAGTTCCTGGACATGGATGGATGAAGGAGAGGGCAGGGGAGAGAGGAGAGTTGCTGGAGATGGAGGGGAGGACAGGGACAGAGGAGAAATCACTGGACATGGAGGGGAGTGCAGGGGAGGGAAGACTGGAAGCAGATGCACATGGTTGGAGGGGAGGGAAGAGAGCAGAAATCTGGACATAGATGGAGTGGAGGGCAGGGAAGAGAGGAGAAATCACTGGACATGGAGGGGAAGACAGGGGCAGAGGAGAAATCACTGGACATGGACTGATCGATTCGGGCATGCCGATCAATCGTAAATTGCTGCGCCGGCCTCTATTTTCCAATTCATCTACCTTGTCTGTCAACGCTGTCACCGTATTCTGCAGCTGACGGAATTGTTGTTGCATCGGGGGTCCTGCATCTTCTAATTCAGATACTCTGCACTCCAGCTCCCCAGTCCGCTGTGATGTTTCTACCAGCCGTGCGTCGAGATTCTGGATCTGTGTCAAGATGCGTTCCAGCCGTGGTTCCAGAGCTTGTACCACTGCCGCGGTCAGTTGGGAGAGCTGCGCCTCCGAAAAGGCCAGCCCGCCTGTCTGCGATTGCTGGCCCGCGCCAGGATCCGCCACTCGCGGTGTGTCTTTTTCTTTCTTCACGCTGCGTGCCGACATTACTTTTGAAGGCTTTTCGATAAATTTGTCCATCGATGATATAGCTGCCAGGAAACGCTCTCTGACTGGTCTGAGGTGAGGTTTAAGGTTCGTCTTTTGTCGATTTCGGGCGGTGAGCCTTGGAGAGCAGGAACACACGTCCTACTCTCTCAACGCATCACATGACTCCTCGCTGCTTGTCTTCATAATTATGTCCTGTAACACAGCAATGATTCCTTTAAACCGTGTTTTATTACCTCAAGATTGTTACGGATTTCTCCTTGTAGCTACTCCGTTAGCTACTGTTCCTTTCGATAATGTTTGTATATATATATATACTTCCTTATTTTTTTTTATTATCTCAATGCACTCCATCGAGATTTCAGCTGCAGTTTAATCCCGATAGAGCATTGAACTGTAATATTGTATAAGTCGTTGGTGAGGCCCCCACCTGGAGTATTGTGTTCAGTTTTGGAGGCCGTACCTGATAAGGATGTAAAAAGAATTGAAGCGGTGCAAAGAAAAGCTATGAGAATGGTATGGGATTTGTGTTACAAGACGTATGAGGAGAGACTTGCTGAACTAAACATGTATACTCTGGAGGAAAGGAGAAACGGGTGATATGATACAGACGTTCAAATATTTGAAAGGTATTAATCCGCAAACGAACCTTTTCCGGAGATGCGAAGGCGGTAGAACGAGAGGACATGAAATGAAATGAAATGAGATTGAAGGGGGGCAGACTGAAGAAAAATGTCAGGAAGTATTTTTTCACGGAGAGAGTAGTGGATGCTTGGAATGCCCTCCCGCAGGAGGTGGTGGAAATGAAAATGGTAACGGAATTCAAACATGCGTGGGATAAGCATAAAGGAATCCTGTGCAGAAGGAATGGATCCTCAGGAGCTTAGTCGAGATCGGGTGGCAGAGCTGGTGGTGGGAGGCGGGGCTGGTGGTTGGGAGGCAGGGATAGTGCTGGGCAGACTTATACGGTCTGTGCCAGAACCGGTGGTGGGAGACGGGACTGGTGGTTGGGAGGCGGGGATAGTGCTGGGCAGACTTATACGGCCTGTGCCAGAGCCAGTGGTGGGAGACAGGGATAGTGCTGGGCAGACTTATACAGTCTGTGCCAGAGCCGGTGGCGGGAGCTGGGGCTGGTGGTTGGGAGGCGAGGATAGTGCTGGGCAGACTTATACGGTCTGTGCCCTGAAGAGCACTGGTACAAATCAAAGTAGGGTATACACAAAAAGTAGCACATATGAGTTATCTTGTTGGGCAGACTGGATGGACCGTGCAGGTCTTTTTCTGCCGTCATCTACTATGTATGTTACTATGTATTTAAGCATGTATATGCTGGTCAGGGCTGGCTCAAGGAATAGTGACACTCTGAACCAACTTTTTTTGGCAGTGCCCCCCATTACATCGCCTCCTGTGCCCCCTCCCTGCTCGCCCGAGTTTGGCATTTCTCCCTCCTTAGAGCTGACATCTTGGTCCAGTCTCTCTTTCCCCCTTCCCTCTGTTACTCCTCCGCAGTCCTGTAAAGTTTATATCAGCTTTACAGGACCACGGGGGAGTGAGAGAGGTGAAGGAGCAGTGCCGGACCCAAAGGTAGGGGAAGAGAGAAGGTGAGCGACAGGACTGAGGTGGGAGAGGGAAAGAAAAGGCTTAACTTGTAGATCAGGTGACATTAGAGGCTGGGTATTTTGGCACCCTGGGCCAGAGCCTCACCTCGTTCAAATGTTAAGCCAGCCCTGATGCTGGTATTCTGATGACCTATCTGGCTGATATTCAGCGCTATTTAACCGGCCAGGATCAGCTCCTGGCCAGTTAAGTATCACTTAATTGGCTATCTGTGAATATTCAGCCAAATTAAGCAGCCAAATTGGGCCACTGAAATAGCAGGCCTATCTTTGGCCACTATAAACTTAACCAGCCAACACTGAATACTAACTTAACCGGTTAAGTTTATAGCGACAAAAGCCCTGGATATTCAATGCCGATCACCAGAAACGGCCTGGTGTTGAATATTGGGGCTAAGCGCCGGCCTGTCTTCCACGGGCTGAATATCAGCCTCTGTGTGCTTATATGGCACCTAAATGTAGGCAACCAGATTACAGAATTACCCTGAAAATAGATTTTTTTTTTCATTAGCACTAGGATCCATTTCCCAGTTAACTGGCACTTTCAGCTAAATAGACAGCAGGCTTTTTCTTTATTTTAATTTGATAGCCGTTCTTTAGAGAACATCAAGGTCTTTTTTCAATTTGTTTTTCAAGTAGAATCCTGAAAATAAAGGACATCTAAAGTTTCATATTTTCTGTAATGGCATTTTTTTTCTCTTAAATCAGGCACTCCCCTAAAGTGGTGAAGGCAGCATCTCAGGTCCTAAACAGCATGTGGCAGTATAGAGACCTGAGAAGTCTGTACAAGAAGGTAAGCTTTTTTTCATAGTATATTTTCTGTTTTGTAATTTCATGGTGCATGCAATATGTGAGTTAGGGATAAATCTGATGAGGAAGATTTCTAGTATTTATAGAATTTGTCATGTCAAAATGAAATTGATTTTAATATACTATCCTGTATTAGGAATAACTAGAAAAGGCTTTTACCAAACAGCACATGAAATACCCCTATGACTGTACTAAATATTTAACTATAATAATCTCTAAAGAAGAGAAGAAGGACAGTTATTGAATACAATATTTAATTGTGGTTTTCTTTTGAAAGAGAAGTAACATATATATATATATATATATAGAGAGAGAGAGAGAGAAATTCTTATTCTATTAATGTGAATGTCGTTGTAACATTTTGTAAGCCACATTGAGCCTGCAAATGGGTGGGAAAATGTGGGATACAAGTGCAGCAAATAAATAAATAATATATATATTTTTTTCTTTAAATGGGAAGTATAAAGATGAACATCCTTTTCCTCTGTTTTAGGAGGTCACTGACATTTTCATCATTTTCTGATGATTTTTAGCATAAAATATATTTAAATAATAATGGGATGGCGAGGATAGCAGTCTTTGATTTTAACAGTGTCGGATTCCCCTAATGTGTTACTGGTGGTGATGTCACAGTGCTTGGAGCCAGAGGAAGCAGCTTGAGTTCAGTCCAATTAATCTGGTTGATCATGTATTATTGCTGGGTAAACACACTAAGCTTAGTGTTGCAGGTTCATTTCTGAAGTGAATTTGGTTTTTTCTTTCAGTCAGGAGGTATACAGTAAAGATGAGTAGAGAATCAAGGTATGACTTAATCCAGGAGTCCTCACTCTTTAGAAAGCTCTTGAGAGTTTGTTTTACATTTCTCTGATCAGAGTTCCGTCACATGGTATCATCCACATAGGAGGACTGAAATCCTGCTGTCTTCAAAGAACATTTGCAATAATTAGGGCTTCTATTTTAGGTGTTTATTTTCCAAATAATGGGAGGCGGGGGGTTGAGGGTACAAAACTTTGCTCTTATTGGTATTTCACACCACAGGTATTATTGCTGGGTACTTATTTTGATGGAATCAAACATATTGATTTGTGTAACTTAGGCATCATTAGCACAGAAAAGGCACACAGACAAGCCAGGGGAGAAATTGTACAGCGCTGCGTAACCCTAGTAGCGCTTTAGAAATGTTAAGTAGTAGTAGTAGATGACAGAACACTAGAGAAAGTGGTGTTTTTCCAGTGTTTATCCAATAACCCCCTATTTTAATATTTTGTTTTGGGGGTGTTTTATCAGTGTTGGGGGGGGGGGGGGCTGAAACCTAAAATCAGAAGCCCTAGTTATAGGAAAGTAACTTTGTTTTCTCTGGAGATTAGAAATCTGGGGATTAATTGAGATCCTAGCAGTCAGTTTACTGGAGTCCCTACTTTCATCTGTCTAAATGAGAGCCTACAGGAAATTAAGATTAGTGAAGCAGCTAAGATCATTTCTAAAACCTTCAACTGTACAATAGATTACACACATAGGGACAGTGCTGCATGATGAGAGCCTATTTTACAACAGCATCTGGGCACACAAATTTCGATACAGAATACTAGTTTAACCCAGTATCGTCATGCTTTACATATATGTGCATAGACCTGCTGTAACTGGGTATGCGTAAATATGGCAGGGTGAGCATAACTGATGGAATTTGCCTGTGTCCTACCCATGCTTTGCCTATGAACACACCCTGCTTGCATTTTTGTATGCCATTGTAGAATAGAGTGGCTCTGCTGTCACTTTCACCGGTAATTGTACACTTATACGCATAAATGACAGTAGTCTATACATTTACATGCTCAAGTAACACATCAGTGTTGCTACCCTTCTACTAGAGGTGAATGCAGTTGATTATTTAATGCTTTTTACATTGAGTTGCCATAGCAGCACATAACAATGATACAAATTTTTCAGAGTTTGTAGTTAGGGTTGTACTTGGATGTGCCGGAGAAGTATGTGCCCGGCCTTTGCGGTATGGATTACATTGGCTGCCAATAGAGGAAGCTTCCTGTTCTTTTATTCCTTCTAAGGAAGGGAAAGGGAACATTGTATCTAACAAACACATTTAAAATGCTACTTCCCCAGTAAATAGCTGTATTCAAGCTAAGGACACTTGTTGCAAGTTCCCATTCTGCCTTTTAAGAAAAAGGCCGATGCATTTGTATTTCCAGAAATTGATTAAAAGGCTAGTCTGGAGGGTGCGCTTGAGTACAGCTACGGAATGCCAGTAGTTGAGCTCCATGAGCGCGTGTTCTTTTTCACCTTGATTTGAAGACCAAGGTGTGCTACTTACAGTTCTTTTTGGCTGTAATATTCATGAGAGAATGTCCCCTTCAAGGCAAAGTAAAATTGAAGCAGTCTTTTTAGGGGATTCAGTTAGCAAACGCCACAAGTCTGACCTGGCCTCCCCTGTAAAACTGCGACCACCGACTCGAGCGACACTGTACATGAGCAGGCTCCACCAGACATGGAGAGGCATAATTGAATGGGGCGGCCACGTTTTCATGAGGGTGTCCTCGCAGGACGTCCCAGCGAAGGGGTGGGGAAACCCGTATAATCGAAACAAGATGGGCGTCCATCTTTCGTTTTGATAATATGGTCGGGGACGACCAAATCTCAACATTTAGGTCGACCTTAGAGATGGTCGACATAAATGTTGAGATGGTCGAACTTAGAGATGGTCGTCCCCGGGTTTCGGCGATAATGAAAACCGAGGACGCCCATCTCAAAGACGACCAAATCCAACTCATTTGGTTGTGGGAGGAGCCAACATTCGTAGTGCACTGGTCCCCCTGACATGCCAGGACACCAGCCGGGCACCCTAGGGGGCACTGCAGTGGACTAACTAATGCACTAATTGAACAGAAAAAGCCCTTTCCTTACCGATCCCTTAGCGATTCGGAAAGGAACGGGAATGCATGAAGGAAATCGCATGCAAATGAGCTGCTTGCTGTTAGCTGATTTGCACACGATTTTCTTCCTAAGGAGGGGAAGCCAGTGCAGAGCAACCAATCGTTATGCGTGGCTGCTCTGCACATGCCAAAGATGGCTTCATAGCCATCTACAACCTTAAATAAATTGCCGTCTGCAACCTTAAAAAAACACAAGTCCAGGTGAAAACGTCCAAGTGCTTGTCAGGGATGTCTTTTTTTTTAAGTATGGGTGAAGGACGTCCAAGTGTTAGGCACCTTCGCTATGCCTCCATCCCTGCGACGGGCAGTTGAGGACGTCCAAAACGTGGATGTTTCTGTGAGAAGGACATCCATGCCTTTGCTATGCCTCGTACACCCCCTTTTGGATCACAAGTAGCAGCAGTGGGATTTGAACTGGCCACCTCTGGATTGCAAGACCAGTGCTCTAACCACTCTGCCACTCCTCCACTCCACTCCCTTGAAATTTGGCCATCCCTGTGGGGGGGCAGTTCAGGACGTCCAAAATGTTTGAAAGAAGGACGTCCATGCCTTCGCTATGCCTCCGCTGACACACACACACCTCCCCCCCCCCCCCCCCCAGGGACCTGCATACTGCTGCGATGGACCTGAGTATGATATTTGAGGCTGGCAAAAAAAGTTTTTAAAGTTGTTTTTTTCAGGGTGGGAGGGGTTAGTCACCACTGGGGGAGTCAGGGGAGGTCATCCCTGATTCCCTACGGTGGTCATCTGGTCAGTTCGGGCACCTTTTTGAGGCTTGTCATAAGAAAAAATGGACCAAGTAAAGTCAGCCAAGTGCTCATCAGGGACACCCTTCTTTTTTCCATTATGGCTTGAGGATGCCCATTTGTTAGGCACACCCCAATCCCGCCTTC
Organism: Microcaecilia unicolor; assembly: GCF_901765095.1. Taxonomy (NCBI): domain Eukaryota; kingdom Metazoa; phylum Chordata; class Amphibia; order Gymnophiona; family Siphonopidae; genus Microcaecilia; species Microcaecilia unicolor. The sequence goes on along the minus strand of NC_044031.1, from coordinate 368,775,609 downwards.
GCTACGCCTCCAACACACCCCCAGGAACTTTGGTCATGCCCACGATGGGAAGCAGTTGGGGATGCACAAAATCGGCTTTCGATTATGCCGATTAGTCGACCCTGAGAGAAGGACGCTCATCTCCCAATTTGTGTCAAAAGATGGGCGCCCTTCTCTTTCAAAAATAAGCCTGATAGTGGGCCAGCTGTCACCTTTAACTGCGGTTAAAGCCATCTAGGAGGATTTATCCCAAATGAAGACTAAATGTGAGTATTTTGAAACGTTCTTGGATAAAGCAGAGGTATGCATTAGTAGCCTAGAAGTCACATGCTGTTTAAATCTAATCATAAAATGGTGACAGAACTAAAGGCCACGATGGAAGATGCAAGTAACAGACAAAGGCAAAATGTATTTATTTATTTATTTTAGTTATTGGAATTTATTAACCGCCTTTATGAAGAGATTCACCGAAGGCAGTGTACAGCAGGTACAGTTTAACATAAAAACTTACAATTTTGTTAAATGTATAACAATAGTAAAATAACCAAGAATAAACATAAATACAATAAAAGAGGTAAACTTGAAAACAGTGAATTGAAATCTAATAATAGAACTACCGTGAAACAGTATTGAAAATATGCACATTTAACAACACTGGAATTCAAATACCAGAGATATAATACAATGTTTGCATAATATTAATGATACACTTAATATGCATGCATTAGAAAATTCAACTAATATAGATATGGTGCTAAAAATTGTATATAATACGGCTTACCGTGTAGCTGAGGGACCAAGAGCAGACATATGATGGGAACAAGATGCATTTGCCTTCTGGGTCTCCTTGAAAGGAGCGAAGGATCAGATCCAGATCCAGACACATTTTTTTGAATCTTTTGTGCTTTCTCTTCTACAACTTACTTTTGAGTGCTCTTTTGAACTGTCCCTTCTCATGCTAATCCAAACCAGAAATATCCTAGACCAGTAATGATGAAGGTTTTACACTTTCAACAAACTCAGACTATTCTACAAGCAGCAAAAAGCAAAGGTCAAATTAAATGGAAAGATTATACCATTTCTATTATCTCTGATTTCTCCAAGGATACTGCATCAAAATGAAAATCTTTCCTAGCTCTTAGACCTTATTTAAGGGCCTGGAATGCTCAGTTTGGACTTTTTGCTCCTGCTTCCATGAGAATCACCCACAATAATATAACCAAATCTTTTACTGATCCCAAGGCTGCTCAAATGGTGACCACTTGATGATATGCAGGTATATGCTATCTCTTTTCTTATATCTTGTTGCCTGGTCCTTAATATGACTGTCATGCTAAGTATAATACTCAAGTGCTCTATAGCTCCTTCTGTGCCCTTCCATCTCTTCAACACCCAGTTTTCCTCTATTGTGAGGAGATTGTTAAGTGGATTCATTTTAGTTTACGTGATATACCTGGATTTATGATTATACTAGTAAAAAAGCCCCGTTTCTGATACAAATGAAACGGGGGCTAGCAATGTTTTCTTCTGTGTGCATGTGGGAGTGTGTGTGTCCCTGCCCTCTGGCCTCTCTCCCCTCCCCCCTCTGAGTCCTTCACTGTTACAGAGCCAGCGATTTGATTTCGTGCTCTGCTGTTTTCCTTCACTGACTGTGTTACAGAGAGGGCGGGGCAGACACTCATAGGGAAACCGGATATCTCGCCCCCTTCACACTTCCGGCTGGAGGCTTCATAGAACGTTGGTTTTGCCTTTTATATAGAGAGATTTTATTCACTGTATACTTGTTATGTCCTCTATTTTCTTTGTATCTATCAAATTATGAACCTTAATATATTATTGCTAAATGTTAAGGAAATCCAAAACCCTATCATGTGTAAAAAGCTTCTCTTGTATTTTAAACATCTAAAGCCTTCCATGATTTTTATTCAAGAGTCACATTTGAATGCCTCTGAGGCTAAGAAGCTTAAACAGAACTGGGTAAAAGCACTATTTTTTCTCTCCTGCCGCTGACAGGGAAAATGGGGTGGTTACTCTCCTATATAAAGACTTATCTTATGAGATTATTTCTAATGTCTCTGACTCTTGAGGGGCATTAGGTTCCTGTTAAGGTAAAGATTAATCATCAATCAGTCTCTATGCTAAATGTATACGCCCCCAACTTAGATCAACCTTCTTTTTTCCAGCAACTGAAAGCTCATTTGGCTATGGCGGGATCTGATATTATTATGGCTGGTGATATGAATCTTCCACTTGTTGTTATACTGGACAGAAAAGCATCCTCCAAACTGAAAATGTTAAAGTCTAACGAAGCTTTATACCATATGCTGTGTCTGAGTTGACTCTTGGAGATTATTACATCCTATAGAGATTGACTTTTCTTTTTATTCCAAACTGCACAATTCCTTCTCTCGACTTGATTACATTTTTCTGTCCATGTCTTTCGCTGCCCATATGTGTAAAGCTACCATTGAACCTATTGTGGTTTCTGATCATTCCTGTATTACTCTGCAATTACAACTGCCTCAACTTCCTCTACCACTTGGAGGTTCAATTCTGGCTTTTTACAGGACTCAGATTTCTGTGAAAACTTTGCTCCTGGTCTGATGAATATTTTTCTATTAATTTGATGATACAGACTTCTCCACTGCTTACAAGCAAGCCTACCTTAGAGGAGAAATTAGAAAATTCTCTGCTTACAAACACAAATGCCAAAACAAAAAATGATTAAATCTACAGAACTTTTATATATGCAACACTGTGCTAAGGATGTACTATTGGACTTACAAAAACTTAAATTCCAATATAACCATCTATTAAGTGCCTCTACAAGTATTCTGTTTACATATCAACAAGGTCATTACAACTCTGGGATGAATCGGGCTGGCAAAGTTTTGGTAAATTACCTCAGGGCAAAAAAGAGATCATCCAATATCTCAGCCATCTAAAATAGTCCTAATATTTGTTCTACATCTGAAAACATTCTGATCTCTTTCTGGATTTTGATGCAAAAATGTATACTGTGCAATGTTCTCCCATTACCCAACAGATGAACAAATTTTTATGCCATTTTCAGAAACCTTCTTTGTCTGCGAATATGATAAAATCTCTGAATAAAACTTTCTCAATTGTGTGATGCTGTTAAATCACTGAAGCACAATATAGCCCCTGGTAGCAATGGCCTAAATATTCACTTTTACAGCCATACTTCTTCATTCATTTTCCCCAAACTATTGAAACTGTTTGATGGTTTTCTGAGTGAGCTCAAACACTGAAGTGAATATTATAGTGCTTGGAAAACTAGGAAATGACCCATTGCAAATGAAAAATTACAGAACTGAAAAACGAGCTTGCGGAGCTACTGCTAGTGATATGCAACTTATCCTTAAAATCGAGCGTGGTACCGGAAGATTGGACGGTGGCCAATGTAACGCCCATTTTTAAAAAAGGCTCCAGGGGAGATCCGGGAAATTATAGACCGGTGAGTCTGACGTCGGTGCCTGGGAAAATGGTAGAGGCTATTATTAAAAACAAAATTACAGAGCACATCCGAGGACATGGATTACTGAGACCGAGTCAGCATGGCTTTTGTGTGGGGAAATCTTGCCTGACCAATTTACTTCAATTCTTTGAAGGAGTGAACAAACATGTGGACAAAGGGGAGTCGGTTGATATTGTGTATCTGGATTTTCAAAAGGCGTTGACAAGGTACCTCATGAAAGGCTACAGAGGAAATTGGAGGGTCATGGGATAGGAGGAAATGTCCTATTGTGGATTAAAAACTGGTTGAAGGATAGGAAACAGAGAGTGGGGTTAAATGGGCAGTATTCACAATGGAGAAGGGTAGTTAGTGGGGTTCCTCAGGGGTCTGTGCTAGGACCGCTGCTTTTTAATATATTTATAAATGATTTAGAGATGGGAGTAACTAGCGAGGTAATTAAATTTGCTGATGACACAAAGTTATTCAAAGTCGTTAAATCACGACAGGATTGTGAAAAATTACAAGAGGACCTTACGAGACTGGGAGACTGGAAGGCTAAATGGCAGATGATGTTTAATGTGAGCAAGTGCAAGGTGATGCATGTGGGAAAAAAGAACCCGAATTATAGCTACGTCATGCAAGGTTCCACGTTAGGAGTTACGGACCAAGAAAGGGATCTGGGTGTCGTCGTAGATAACACACTGAAACCTTCTGCTCAGTGTGCTGCTGCAGCTAAGAAAGCGAATAGAATGTTGGGTATTATTAGGAAAGGTATGGAAAACAGGTGTGAGGATGTTATAATGCCGTTGTATCGCTCCATTGTGCGACCGCACCTTGAGTATTGTGTTCAATTCTGGTCGCCGCATCTCAAGAAAGATATAGTAGAGTTGGAAAAGGTGCAGCGAAGGGCGACTAAAATGATAGCGGGGATGGGACGACTTCCCTATGAAGAAAGACTAAGGAGGCTAGGGCTATACAGCTTGGAGAAGAGACGGCTGAGGGGAGACATGATAGAGGTATATAAAATAATGAGTGGAGTGGAACAGGTGGATGTGAAGCTTCTGTTCACGCTTTCCAAAAATACTAGGACTAGGGGGCATGCGATGAAACTACAGTGTAGTAAATTTAAAACAAATCGGAGAAAATTTTTCTTCACCCAACGTGTAATTAAACTCTGGAATTCGTTGCCGGAGAAAGTGGTGAAGGCGGTTAGCTTAGCAGAGTTTAAAAAGGGGTTGGACGGTTTCCTAAAGGACAAGTCCATAAACCGCTACTAAACGGACTTGGAAAAATCCAAAATTCCAGGAATAACATGTATAGAATGTTTGTACGTTTGGGAAGCTTGCCAGGTGCCCTTGGCCTGGATTGGCCGCTGTCGTGGACAGGATGCTGGGCTCGATGGACCCTTGGTCTTTTCCCAGTATGGCATTACTTATGTACTTATGTACTCTCTTAAATTGACACTAAGATTTACGCAAAAATCATTGCAGACAGATTGCTGATTCCATACGTGATCCATCCTACACAAACTGGTTTTATAAAAGGTGGACAACACTAGAGTTTTCTGTCATGCGATCCAGGCTGCTCAGCATCTGGAGATATCGGTGTGTGCCAACTCTCTTGATGTCGAGACGGTCTTTGATTATATTGAGTGGAAATTTCTTCTTTCTGTGTTACAATGGTTTCAACTTGGTGATTCTTTTATTAACATGGTTCGTACACTTTATTCTAACCTTACAGCTTGTGTTTTTGTTAATAATTTCCGTTATCCTCTTTTTACACTGACTAGAGGAACACGGCAAGGGGTGCCCTCTTTCCCCTTTATTTTTTATATTGGCTCTAGAACCCTTACTATTAGACAGTCTAATGATATTCAAGATATTAATATTGCTGGCCAAATTGTCAAACTCTCTGCTCATGTAGACGATGTGTTCCCTTACATTTCATCACCTGAATCGTGTGTTCCAAAACTGTTTGAATGAATAGAACACTTTGGAACCCTCTCAAGGTATACTATTAATTGGTTTAAAATGGAAGTCCTTCCATTGAATGTGTTTTGTGTTAAAGATGATTTCCCTTCTTTCCCCCTCAGTTGGTGTAAATCTGGTCTTAAATACTTGGGCCTCACCTTCACAGCTTAATAGAAGAGATAAATGATATTAACACATCTCGTGTTCTTCAGCAACTAAAATCCATGTGCACTAAATGGTCCTCTCTATATTTATCTTGGTGGGTTAGGTTACATAGCATAAAAATGGTTCTTGCACCTTAAATTCTCTGTACTACATCTCTGTTTCCTCATGTGCTACCATTAGGATTTTATTGTAACATAGGTAAAATCTTATCCAATATTTTGTGGAATAATAAAACCCCTCAGATTGCCCTTACTAAACTGAAAGCCCCCAAATCCTCAGACAGACTTAATTTTCCTAACCTTGTGAATTATAACAATGCATTCTTATCAGTATGGTGCATGGTTGGGGATACTTTATCTAATCCACCCACTTGGCTCCCCAGGGGTGGACTGACCATTTGAGCAACCGGGAAGTCCATGAGAGCCTAGAGGCTCTAGGAGGCCCAAGGCTCTTCCCCCCCCCCCCCCCGCTGCCCACCGCACACTACAGCTCCTCGGGCCTCAGTGGGCCCTCCCCAGTCCCACGTTGAAGGGCCCTGGTGATCTAGTAGTCTCTGCTATTTTTCTCAGCGCCACAGTGTTTTAAAAAATGGCAGCCGAGTCTCCCTGCAGCAATCTCATGAGACTGTCAAGACCCATGAGACTACCATGGGAAGTCTCAGCACCCATTTTGAAAACACAGCAGCACTGGGCAGAATAGCAGAAGTGGGCAGAAAAGAGTGGGGTTCTTTCCTGCCCCCGAAGAAGCCACTAGATACTAGGGCCTTTCAAGGTAGGACCAGGAAAGGCCTACTGAGGCTCGGGGGACTATAATGTGTGGGAGAGGGGGAGGAAGCTACAGCAGTAGAGGTGACTGTAGTGTGTGGGAGGGGTTAGTGATGGAGGGGCAGCAGCAGCACAGTGGTGGGGGGGGGGGGGGTGTTGGGCAGTGGCCAGCAGCCAGGCTGACCCAATGATCCTTACTGCCCGGAGGCCCAGATCATTGTCAGTTCACCCCTTTGGCTTCCCTTAGAGGAAGCATTGGCCGGTTCCCTTCCATTATTTTCACGCCTAGATTCGACTACTCCTCTACATGATTGCACTTTTGATATATTTGATAGTACATTATTAGCGATCAAGAACTTGGACTGTTCCCTTAAACACTTCATAAATAACTCACTGCAGGTTTCTTTATAGAATAATCCTCTCTTCCGTATTAATGTGGCATTTTTCTTTTTAATAATGTTGTTGTTGATGGACATTTTGCCTCATTTACCTTTCTGTGTGATAAGTTCCATTTACCTTCTTTCCAATTTTTTCAATATATGCAGTTGCGTTCATCTGTCTTATGTGCTATACCCTCTTTAGAGTCCTTTTATTTTAAACCAGATGTTCCCCAAGTGTTAGCTGAGGCACTGACTTTAGGGAAAACTTCTTCCAAGATTTATAAAACACTCAACTCCTCCTCCCCTCAGTCTCTAATGACTTTACAGACTTCATGGTCATCTGATACAGTGTTACATCTTACCAATTCACAATGGGTTTATTTTTGGTCTGTTGTTAATAAACCTCTCTCCTCAGCTGCAAGCTTATAAACTCCTTATTTCCTTATGAATAGAGCCTTATGGGCTCCTGTTAGGTGAAACGGAATTAATACCTCTCTGTCTAATAAATGCTGGTCCTGTAAGTCTGACTTTGGTACACTTGAAGTTTTAATTTTTTCTTGTCCTTATTTGACTATGTACTGGCAAGAAGTTTGGAATGGTATATCTGAGATTCTTTCACTCTTGATACTTTTATCATATAAAATTGTATTTTTTTTGCTATCTTGGTTTTCACCTTCTTTATCTCCAGAATGTTCCAAACTGCTTGATATTCTCCTGGCTCTTGTTATAAAATCTATAGCAGCTGCTTGGAAGGATAATACTAAGGTCAACTCAGCCTTCTGGTGATGTACTGTATGTTCTGTTTTCAAATATGAAACAGGATTGGATGAAAGAAATAAGACTGTACCTAAACATACTACTATATTTGGGGTGTCATAGCTCAGTTCTGTTATTCTTAGGATGTCATTACATTATTTCATGCTCATCTTTTTACAGCGTTGTATAGAGATTTTCTCCCGAGATTTTTATGATTAAGGCGTATCTCTTGTTTTGACTGTTTTGTTTACAGTTTTGTATTGTGTATTGCTGTTTCTTTTTACAAAAACTTCAATAAAAACTATTTGAACACACAAAAAAAGGCTAGTCTGGGTGGCTGGGGTGGGAAGGTGGGTGAGCTGAATCCCCCAAATGTCAGATTAAATGATTAGATGCTGAGATTCTTTGGGATTCTTGTGATTTGAAGGAAGCAGTTAAACACGTTACTGGTTAGATATGTAAGTATAATTTGGCACAGGCACATATGCCAGCTATACAGCTGCTGTAGGTGGTCACACCTAAGTTGCTAAAACACATGCATAAGTTACAGTATTTATATAATTTATGCATGTAACTGCGCTCCCTCCCAAGGTGTGTTTGTCCATCTTCTAGCTACTCACTGTTGAATTTAGATGGTGGCTTGTAGAATAGAGTGTAGGTGGAATTTTGGCCTTTATGCACATGTGTGCACACATTATTTATCTAAAAATATTTCTAATCCCCAGGTCTAGCCAGAGCACAAATTCATATAATATTAAACAAACATTAGAACAAAAGAATCATATAAAAAACAAACAATAAAAACTGTTGACCATCTTAAAAATCAAAATAGACAGTGTAGGCTTTATTAAACATACGCGTGTATATACCAGTATTCTAATCATTTATGCATGTATTTGGTGCATAAATGTTAGCACCTTCTTTATAGAATTACTCCTATAACACTAGTTGCTATAAAGGAAAGTTTCTACTTTCTTTTATAAAATAGGCCCCACATAGGAGCCCTCTAAGTACCTAGATATATGCACACTGTTACAAAATTGTCATCATTGGTGTTTATTGTGGTATTAGTCCTGTGGCATATAGTGAACAGTGATTTTACTACTTGTTTTATTTATTTGCATAGTTTTTTTTTTTATTGTACAATACTTTGAGCATGTTATTAGCATGATTTAATTACAAAGGGTGTGATGATATTCAAAGGGCTTATGGAACCAGGGTTTCCAGTGCCCCTTGCAGTTTTTAAATAGACATCCTTTCCACCATGTCTAGCATGCCATCACTTATCCCCTCCCTCATGTTAAGTACAGTGAAACCTTGGTTTTCGTTGACATCGGATTTCGTCGTTTTCGGTTATCGTAGATTTTTTTTTTGCGAAATTTGTGTCTTGGTTTTCGTCGGTCACCTCGGAATTCGTCGGTAAATGCCATGTTAAATGTTCATTTATTGCTAGTGATTTGAGGGCGTGTGCAGGAGGTGGGTGTGTTTTACATCATGTGCGTTAATTGCATTGGCTGGCTGTTGGTGTGGAAGGCGTGGGATATTTCTAGTGCCACTCCCCCCTTCCCCTTGTTCCTGTTTGCATTTGTTTAGTGTTTTTGAAGGGCGGGAGCAGGAGGTGGGTGTGTTTAAGTGTGTGGGATCATTAGAGAGGGGCTGTTGGAGGAGGTGTGTGTTGGAGATCTGTGAGGGCGGGACAGGATAGCGATATGCGGATGTGGTGCGTTGTAAGTAGTTGCTGGTTGGGGACGTGCACTGGGGGATAGGCGGAGGTAAGCGGGGCAGGTGAATCCGGAGTCCTCTTGATCGGGGCGCTGATTTGCCCTTAGTAGCTTGTTGGCGCTGTTACAGCCTGTTATAATATCTGAAACGTTGTGTGACATGCCGCATCATCATTTATATAGTAGGATTAGTCTTTTTATTCATTTAAAAGAATTTAAAATAAATTGCCTCGGTTTTCGGTTTTCGTCGATTATTTTCGGACGAATTATCGACGAAAACCGAGGTTACACTGTATGTTATTGCTCGCTCCACCCCACCGAGCCTGCTGCTACCACCATCCTACCTACTACTACTACTACTACTACTACTTATCATTTGTAAAGCGCTACTTGATGTACGCAGCACTGTACACTTGAACATGAAGAGACAGTCCCTGCTCGACAGAGCTTACAATCTAATTAGGACAGACAAAAAGGACAATACCTCCACCATTATTATTCTATAAAGGAAAGTATCTGCATTTAGGTGTAACTACATAAGTGCAAGTACATATATTCAGAGATACGTATGTACCTTATAGCATTCTATAAGTTATGTGTATAACTTTATACCTTCCCATGCTCCATCCAGACTCAATCGATGTATATACCCACCTGCAAACTATGTACTCTCAGAGATAGAATAGCAGTTAGTTGCATGTTCAGCATGTGTACACAATGTGCACACACACATACATGTATATGTGCTAGTATTCTAACATTTACACACATAGCTGGCACATAAATGTTAGTATCTGCTTAATAGCATTACCTCTGAATTATCCAGGTTCAGTGACGTGGAGAACCACAACAGCTGAGACTGATTTTGCCAGTTTTCTGTTGAAGCTTCATTCCAGCTTCATAGCTGTTCTAGCTGCAGCCTTCCTATAGTGCCTGATCTGCGGCTGAGACTGTATTTTATTCATTTATATTCTGCATAAAAACTAGGTGGATTACAATAAAACATTCATAAAAAATTTACAAACATCCATGTCGAACAATATACATCAATACAGGTAAAAAGAGCAGACTGAAACATCTGTCATCGCTATACCTGTACTATACATCACACCAGAGGGTATGCCAACAGAATCAAATAAGTTTTCAGCAGTTTCTTAAACTGAACTAAGTTCTTAGAGAGACGTAAATGTCCAGGCAAGTGGTTTCACAAAAGTGGACCTGCAGTAGAAAAAGCAGCTGCCCTTGTATCAGAGCATGATGTATCTTCCCAAGATGCACAAGTTCCAAGCATTTCGAATCCAAGATCACAATGTGCGCGCTGGTTTATATACTTTCAAAACCTGTAGGAGGATACCATGGAGATGTTTCATAAATTGCCTGGTAAATATAAGTCAATACTTTAAATGTAATCCTACTACTCACTGGCAACCAATGCATTTGCTTCAACATGGAAGTCACATGCACATACATAGAAGCCCCAGTAATCAATACAGTGCATTACTATAATCCAAATTACTGAGCACTAAACTCTGAACTACAATTCTAAAATCATAAGCTGGTGTCACAGTCTGTCACGAAGTCCGGAGTCGTGAGCCCTTGGGCCACTGCCAGTGAGCTACAGCAGCAGGTGAACCACCCAACAGGAAACTGAACACAGACAGGCTGGTACAAGCAGGACCGGAACTAACAGGATGGGGACTGAAGCTATAGATGAGCAGGACTGGAATAAGCAGGACTGGAACAACCGGATTCTGGAACGGGCTTGGCTTGAACAGGATTCAGGATTCTGGAGCAGGATTCAGAATTCTCAGACAGGCTTGGCTGGAACAGGATTCAGGATTCTAGAGCAGGATTCAGGATTCTCAGACAGGCTTGGCTAGGCTGAAGCTGAAGACAAACAGGGCAGACACAAGCAGGAAGGGAACTGAAGCTGAAGACAAACAGGGCAGACACAAGCAGGATTAGAACTGAAGCAGAATGCTTACAAGACAAGAACTAGCAGGGCAGGAACAGCAACAAACACACACAGACAAAAACTCAATGGAAGACCTCTGTTGCAAAGGCAAGTCTGAAGGTTCCCAGGTGCTTAATAAAGGCAATGAGGTCACAGGTGAGGCTTGGCAGCAGGAACACGCAGGCAAGTCTGGAGTGCAGAAACATCAGGACTGGAATGAACTCTGGAACGTGTTTGGGAAACAGGAAGAAGACAGTCCACAGCAGCCATAGGGCCTGGTCACCAGGAGGCGAGGTGTGGGTAGGCATTGGGATACAGTCACAACCGTGACAGCTGGCAACATTGGTTTCAGTCTGCTCAACAAATGAAGCTGACGAAAGGATGAATGTATCACCTGCCCTATCTGTTCTTGCACATACAAACTAGAATCTAATATATCACCCAAACATTTTACATATGTCTTCACCAGTAAAAATAAACCCAATAACCTAATCTCCCTTGGTATCTCCAGATCTATATGTCTACCTACCAACATAAATTATGTTTTGTCCACATTATCACTGGCTGGTTCTCTCTCATCCATCTACTGATCTTTTAAAAATACAACCATAAGAGCTGAACAGACTTTCCCCATTGCCCCCTAACCGGAAAGAAAAAACGGATGCCATCTGATAGGCAGCTCCCAGATCCTAGAATACCATCCCCACTGGGGACATGTAGATGTTAAACAGAAGGGCAGATACTGCCAACCCTTGTGGTACTCCCATAACCACAGGGTACACCAGAGATACCACATCTCCAATGTTAACTTGCATTGATCTTCCTGTCAAATAAGACTCAAACAACTCATAAACATATCCCTGCAGTCCTAACTCATACAATCTCATCAATAGCAGGTCAAAATGTACTGAAGTGCCGAAGATCTATCCAATGTCACAAAACAATATGTGATCCTTTCATACATACCATGCCATAACTCATCCACAGTGGATACCAGCAATAGTTCCACACTATGCTTTCCCCCGAAACCCATACTGAAATGCATCTAGCTCACCCTTCTTATCAACATACTTAATCAACTGTCATATACCACCCTCTTAATAATTTTTCCACCACCGGCAGCACTGAGATAGGGTGATAGTTACCCATCACCGCCTGATCTTAACCCATCCTTTTCAACAGGAGTTTCACTGTCACCAACCTCAATAACAAAGGAACGTATTCATCATCAGTCGCAGCACTGGCATAATCTCATGCATAAGCTGCCTCAAAATTACCAAGAAGCAAAGGTCCATCGTTGCCCTAGTGGGATTCAATGACAGAGTCACAGACATTATATCAACCTCAGGTACACTTTGAAAAATCTCCCGCACACCTTCCACACCCACAACAGGGAAACTCACTCTCCCAGATGATGCTGCCATCTTCTTCATCAGAGACTCTCCATAATCACTTGAAGTTGTAACATTAATCAGGCCTTTTTTTAAAGCCCTGCTGAGCGTTCTCCCTTTGAAAATGTGCCAGCCACAGGAATAGGCTATCATTTTTAAGGTGTACATTTGCAGATGCTTTGAAGTAGGTACAAATAGACTCACTGTAAATATGCACAAGGTTTTCAAAAGTGAAAGCCCTGCACATACTCTAATCTTCCTCCCCTTACCTTGCCATATCCCTCCCTTGTCTCTTTTCTTTCACATATAAGTGTATCTGCATTCTGATTAACACAGTACTTCTATCCAGAATCTGTTTTTACAGGTAAACAGCTATGAAAATTTCTCTCCCTAGCACCTCTGTCTTTTTTGTAAGTGTCTCAGTTTTAAAGTTTATTAAAAATTGTTATAGTGCCCAAAATGACTCATAGAACTGGGTGGCGTACAAACTCAAGTAAGAAAGAAAGAAAGAAACATAAAAGGACAGACATTCAATCAAAACAGCATTCAATCAAAAACTAACATTGTATTTATAGTTAAGACAGAGAGAAACACTAACACTAACCAGTGGTAAATGCTTGTTCAAACAGCCAGGTCTTAATGGCAGTTTTAAATTCTTTTTGAAAGAAGATATCCTATGAATGGTTAGCAGAAGATTGTTCCGCATTGCTGGGGCCAGAAATGCTGTATAGAAAATGAATGCTTTATTTGTGAAGGCCCACCTCTAATGTTTGTTAAATTTTTCAGTGGAAAAAATAATAGGTTTTTAGGGCCACCTAATTTGAAAGCTACATTTAATTTATTTGCACAATGAAATCTGTGTATCTTCTCGCTCCTTTCTTGAAAGACTTTACATATAAGTTTATAGTTTGCTATGGAAACTTTAATGCCAGATAGCTCCTAAATTTATTTTTTGACCTTCAGCAGTGAAGAATAGTACTGCAGCAGGCTTTTAATGAAGTGGAAATAGTTTAAACATGGCCTTGTCTTTCACTGGCTAAATAAGATTTAAATTGCCTGAAGTCTTAAGAATATAGCTTTGCTTCAGTCAGAGTGTAGGTTTTGGGGTTTTTTTTTCTGAGATCAGAGATAACACTAAGCTGTATTTTAAGACTAAAGTGTTCATACACATAGACCTTCTTGAAGCTAGAAAAAGTCATTCTCATGTCTGTATTATATTCTGTTGACTTACAAAATAGAACCCTTCTGGGTGGATTTGGAGTTGAATTATTTTGTATGTTTGCCTAATTTACCTTTTGATTCTGATGAAGTAATAAAGAAGGCAGGAAAATATTGGGGGGCTCTTTTACAGAGCGTTGGTAAACCCAATGCAGGCTTACCGCTCGCTCTTCTGGAACCCAATGTGGCCACTGGCGGTAGTCCCACCCCGAGCACGTGCCATTTCCAGGGGAAAAAGAAAACCCCTGGAAATAACTTGTGTGGCGGTAACCCAACAGTAACTGGGCATCGCCGCACACTATCTGGTTACTTCCAGGTTAGTGTGGGAGCCCTTAGCGCCACCTCAGTGGATGACGGTAGGGGCTCCCTGCAACATGGCCATGCGGTGAGAATTCTCTTACCGCATGGCTATGTGTGTCTGGGGGATTTTTACCTGCTGCAGTAAAAAGGGCCCTGGCATGCACCACTAGTGCAGGGCCCTTTTTTCCCGCAGCCTGGTAAAAGGACCCCTGTATGACAACCTGTAAATTGGCTGAGGTTTCTGGATATATGTAACACAGTAAATGATGGCAGATAGATACCGTCATAGTCCATCCAGTCTGTCCAACAGGTGGCTAGAGCTGCGCCCGCCACTCTGCGCCTCAGTCACTCATACTTAAACGCTGGTTGTCAAATCTCTACCATGCCAACCATATAGACAGCCAGACATGATAGATTATTGGTTATAACCAGTGCTTTTATTGTGGCGGTATGCGCCAGTACAGCGCACTGGCACCTTTTTTCCCTAGGGTCAGCTCACCTACCTACCCTTAGCTCTCCGACAGCCCTGTTTTTTGTTCCTGCTGCCTGCGATGCATTTAAATCTTTTTTTTTTTACCTTAAGTTGCAGCGCCGGTGTGAGTGAAAGGACCAGGCTCGCCTCCTCCAGCCTTCCCTTCGTTCCTTCTCAGTGTCCCGCCCTCGCGGAAACAGGAAACTACGTCAGTGGAAGGTGGGACATTGAGAGGGAACAAAAGGGAAGGCTGGAGGAGGCGAGCATGGTCCTTTCACTAATGCAGGCAGTGCGATTTCAGGTTAAAAAAAATAAAAGATTTAAACGTGTCGCAAGTGGCAGGAACAGGAAGCAGGGCTGTCAGAGAGCTAAGGGGGGGCAGGTGGGACTGGGCTACTGGAACTTGACAGGGGCTTAAAAGGGGGGTAGGTGGAGGCTGGGGCGAGTTACTGGGCGTGGAGGGGAGGGCAGGGGAGAGTGGAGAAATCACTGGACGTAGATGGAAGGGGAGGGCAGAGGAGAATCGCTGGACATGGAGGGCAGGGAAGAGAGGAGAATCGCTGGACATGGTTGGGAGGGGAGGATGGGGCAAAGGAGAACTGCTGGACACAGATGGGAGGGGAGGGCAGAGGGAATCTGGACATTGATGGGAAGGGAGGGCAGGAGAGAGAGCAGAGTTTCTGGACATCAATGGATGGAGGGAAGGACAGGAGAAATGCTGGGCATGGATGGAGGAGAGGAAAGACAGGAAGGAGATGCACATGGATGGAGGGGAGAGAGGAGACATGCTGGCCATGGATGGAGTGTAGGGAAGACAGGAAGGAGATGCACATGGATGGAGGGGAGAGGAAAAATGCTGGACGTGGATGAAGTGGAGGGCAGGGAAGAGAAATGTTGGGGGGAAGGAAAGACAGAGGAAGGAGATGCACACACAGTTGGAGGGGAAGGGAGAGA
Source organism: Microcaecilia unicolor (assembly GCF_901765095.1). Lineage (NCBI taxonomy): Eukaryota > Metazoa > Chordata > Amphibia > Gymnophiona > Siphonopidae > Microcaecilia > Microcaecilia unicolor. Next base: position 368,760,107 of record NC_044031.1, on the reverse strand, counting down.
GGAGAAATACTGGACATGGATGGAGGGGAGAGAAGACAGAGGAAGTAGATGCACATGGATGGAGTGGAGGTGGAGAGGAAAAATGCTGGACTTGGATGGAGGGGAGGAAAGGCAGAGGAGGAGATGCAAATGGATTTAGGGGAAAAAGGAGAAATTCTGGACATGGATGGAGGGGAGGGGAAAGAGTTGAAATGCTGAACATGGATGGAGGGGAGGGAAGAGAGAGGAAGTGAGATGAACATGGATGGAGAGAGGAGAAATGCTGGACTTGGATGGAGGGGGAGAGGAAAAATGCTGGACGTGGATGGAAAGAGGAAGGAGATGCATACTGACAAGATGAGGGAAAGGGAAAAGAGGAGAAAAACTGCACATGGATGAATAACATAGCCAAAAGCTGGATCCACTCTATACCTCCTCCAGTCAAGTCCGCAGAGGACACAGCTTTTACCTATGGATGTAGGGCAAGAAATGAAAAAGAAAGGAGGAAAGTAAAGAAATAAATGGAAAGGAAACTCTGGAAACGGAGTTAAGGGAACAGATAGAGAGCAGCAGAATCAGACTGATCAGAAAAACAAAGTCACCAGACAACAAAGATTTGTTTTTATTTTAGTGTTTGGAAGATGTCCAATTTGAGAATTTATATCTGCTGTCTTATTTTGCACTGGGTATACTACTGTTTTTTTTTTGTTTATACTAGAGCTATAACAGCTTATAGAAATTATTTATAATGAAAAAAAGTCACGTTATTTTTTTCTCCTATACTGGTATAGTATTTTCAATGATACTGCTTATATGTGCCACGGCTGGTATAAGGTGTATGGCTACTGTGGGTGTGGCTACAATAGGGATGGAGCCATAGATGGTGACCCCACCCATAATGAATACCGGTACCTTTTTTCCTACAAAAAAAGCACTGGTTATAACCACATATCATCCCAAAGTATTGCTCACAGTATTCAACTTACCAGTCAAGATATCTTCCCCTCCCCCACTAAGGTGGCCATTTGCGGGACACAAACCATAGAAGTCTGTCCAGCATTGGCCTCAGTTCCCACTGCTCTTTCCCAAGATAACACCTCAACAGCCATGTTATGTTTCCATCCTCTTTCTATTTAAGCATCTCCCACACGTTTTTGAATTCGCTCACTATTTTTGACTCTGTCTCCACTCCTAGAAGGGCATTCCAGGCATCTACTATTCTCTCTCTGAAAAAGTATTTCCTGATGTTACTCCTAAGTCTACCTCCTTGCAACCTCCATTCATGTCCTCTAGTTCTATCACCCCTACATCTCTGGAAGAGGTTTTTTTGAATATTATTACATTTCAAGTACATAAATGTCTATATCATATCACCTTTCTCTCTCCCTTTCTCTAGTGTATACATATTCAAGTCCTCCAACCTCTTCTCATACGTCTTATGGCACAAACACTGTACCATTTTTGTCACTTTCCTCTGAACTGCTTCAAGTCTTTTTATATTCTTGAAAAGATACAGCCACCAAAATTGGATACAGTACTCCAAGTGAACCCTTACCAACAACTTGTACAGGGGCATCAACACCTCCTTTCTTCTGCTGGTTACATCTTTCTCTGTGCAGCCTAGCATTCCTTGGGCAACAGCCACCTTGTCATATTGTTTCACACCAAAGCATCTCCCCTAATCCATGTGTGTCAGTCTCTCACCCCTTAGCACATACTGCTCTTTTCGATTTCTACACCCCAAGTGCATCACTTTGCACTTCTTTGCATTAAATTTTAACTGCCAAACATTTTACCATTCTTCTAATTTTTATAGATCGCTTCTTATGGTGTCTACTCCCTTTGGGTAGTGCACTCTATTGATAATCTTCAAAAAAGTAAAATTTTCCTTCTAATCCTTCAGCAATGTCACTCACAAATATGTTGAATATAATGAGCCCCAGTACTGATCCCTGAGGCACTCCATTTACCACCACTGTTTGCTATCTTTAAGTCAGCCAGTTCCCAATCCAGTTCACCACTTTATGTCCTAACTTTAGTCTGTTGAGTTTATTTGAGTCTCCTATGAGAGACTGTGTCAAAGGCCTTACTGAAATCCAAGAAGACTACATCCAGTGCATGTCTATATCCAATTTTCTGTTCAACCAGAAAAAGAAATCAATCAGAATCGTTTGGCATAACTTTCCTTTAGTGAAACCATGTTGCCTCAGATCTTGTATCCTGGAGGAGTATTTGGGAGTGCTAGAGAAGATATTTGAAGCGGACGAGTCAGAAAGACTAAATGATTTCTCTGTAAACTTGGAGGATGTAATGAGGCAGTTCTGTAAACTAAAAAGTAGTAAATCACCGGGACCGGATGGTATTCATCCCAGAGTATTAATAGAGCTGAAAAATGAACTTGTGGAGCTACTGTTAGTAATATGCAATTTATCTCTAAAATCAGGTATGGTACCGGAAGATTGGAGGGTGGCCAATGTAACACCGATTTTTAAAAAGGGTTCCAGAGGAGATCCGGGAAATTATAGACCGGTGAGTCTGACGTTGGTGCCGGGAAAAATGGTGGAGGCTATTATTAAGAATAAAATTACGGAGCACATACAAAAGCATGGGCTACTGAGACAAAGTCAGCACGGATTTAGTGAAGGGAAGTCTTGCCTCACAAATCTACTGCATTTTTTCGAGGGGGTGAACAAACATGTGGACAAAGGGGAGCCGGTGGATATTGTATATCTAGATTTTCAGAAGGCGTTTGACAAAGTGCCTCATGAAAGACTCCAAAGGAAACTGGAGAGTCATGGGATCGGAGGCAGTCTGGTGGAATCTCCCCCATCTCCAAGGATTTATTAAACAAATCTTTAAGAGGACCCACCAGAACTTCTCTGAGCTCCCTCAAGATTCTTGGATGGATCCTATCCAACACCATGGCTTTGTCCACTTTCAGTTTTTCAAATTTTTCATAAGTGGTGTAATACCAACTTTCTTTTCAAATGGTGTAATAACAACTTTATTAGCTGACTGAGATCCTACTCCAGGATTTTCTTTGGTGACGACAGAACAGAAGTATTGGTTATGCACTTCTGCTTTTTCCTCATCACTCTCTACATAGTGGGTTCATAATAGCATCTTTCTGTCTCAGAATTCCATTTCTAGCCTTCCTCCATTCACTAATGTACCTGAAAAAGTTTTATCACCCTTCTTTATGTTTTTAGCCATTTGTTCTTCCACCAGAGCCTTTGCCAGCCATGCTTCTCTCTTCACTTCTTTTAGTTTTATACAGTATTCTCTTCTGTGGTCCTCTTCTTGTGTTCTTTTTTTTTTTTTTTAATTTCATGAACGCCACCTCTTTTGCCTTTATTTTGTCAGCAATGTGTTTGGTGAACCATATCGGTTTCCTTTTTTCTTTTATTCTTGTTTACTTTCCTTATATAAAGATCTGTTGCTGATTTTATATCTCCTTTCACAAATCCTCCATTGTTCCTATGTCGTCCTATCCCATCGGCTCTTTCTTCAGGTCCTAAGTTTTATACAAAATTTAAAATAAAATTACAATATAAAACATGATTTCAGTGCAAACTTAAAGCAATTTTCAGAAAACACCATCTAATAGAAATGTATTTTTTTTAATATATCTTATGGGGTTTTTTTCCCGAAAGACTGTGTAGGAAGCTTCTGACTTAACTTCTAGAGACAAAGAGTTGCAGATAAAACTGCTTGAAAAGAAAAAGAACTGTCCATTGTCTCTTGAATAAAACACCTTTTACCAAGGGAAAAGATAGTAAATAGGGATCACTGGCTCTGTAGGGGTACTTTGATAATGGTGTGTTCAATAAGTTGTATAAATGGGCTGGAACTTGCTCAAAAAGAGATTTATGTACCAAACAAGAAAATTTGTATGAAATCCTAGCCAACTATACATATAGCAGCACTTAATAATATGTATTAATTTAAATACTATTGCTAGTGTTTAACACTGTTGCTGCTTCCATCACTGAAAATAAACCCCACTATTTGATTTTTTTTCTTTAACTATATTCCTCAGTCTTCTCATTCTCTAGTTGCATGTGCTAGTGTGTTGTATCCAGAGCGATGTGAATTTAAGGAAAATATTTGCCTATGCGTGTCATATAATCAAAAGTCATGAGAGCTATGCGGATTGGTAAAGTCTAAGGGTTATAGAGATTTTTTGGTTACCCTACCATTCAAGAGACCAACAGTAGGCAGTAGCATTAAAGGTCAGTTAGAAACAGCTGACATTTTAAGACATTCTGAAGCTGACTTCTGTGCCATCTCCACAGCTATCTCTATAAATAAACTTTTGAGTAATGCTGCTCATTGTACCATGTCACTGAAATGGCATAGGGGAAAGCTCAGTAAAATATCACAGTAGATGCAACATTTTGACTGTAAAATCTTGTACCTCTCGGGGAAAATGAAACCAAAGAGCTGTGATATATCTCTGGTTGTTTACTGTGTATATGTCCTTTATACTGTCTGTTGCTGGAACATGATGTGTCTATATAATATTCACACAGTGCTCAATAATTACTAGCTCATCTGTGTCCTTTTGGATCCAAATGAAAGTTCATCTGACAGAACTACAAAGCATGGATAGATTGAATCAAGGGCAAATAATTGAATGCATGCTTAATTCCTTGCTAATATCATGGCATTCATGGTCCTTTTACAGAGCAGCGGTGCCGCCAGCCCAGCACAGCCGCCGGGGGTAGTCCCGCCCCGAGTGCGCACCATTTCCAGGGGAAAAAGAAAAACCCCAGAAATGGCTTGCACAGTGGTAAGCTGGCGGCAATTGGGTATTGCCACGCACTGCCCAATTACTTCCGGGTTAGCGAGTGAGTCCTTATCGCCACAATGGGTGCCGGTAAGGGCTTCCCGTTGCATGGCCATACAGTAAGAGTTCTCTTACCACATGGCCAAGTTTGCTAGGGGCTTTTTTACCCCCAGTGGTAAAAAGGACCCTGGCACACGGGAAAAACAGCCAGTGCAGGGCCCTTTTTCCCGCATGTGGTGAAAGGGCCCCTCAATATGTCGTGATAAATAATTTTTAATAGTGCCTGACAGTGGAATTGTGAAGTTGAGCTTTAGCTTGCTTTGTTAGTCCTCTTGCTTTGCTGGCATTACAAAAAGGTTGGGCCTGATATTGAAAAGATTTATTCTCCTATTTGTGCTCCTAAAATTGTTCTCTTGGAAACTTACTAGGGCTGAGAAGGAAATTCTATAGCAGAGCCTGTTCTATAAAGGAAAATAGATGCCTACTTTCTTTTACAGAATACTAGTCTAACTGGCTATATACACACTTAACATAATTTAGACGTAAGCAATTATGCCAGCCGTAGAATTGGTTTAAGTGTTAGTGCCAAAGTGCCATAGATACCCATTTAACTTATAATATTCTATAAGTTAAACATGTAGGTTTGAATCTCATTCATGCTCTGCCCATATGTACATCCTTCCCCTTTTTGCAAATACACAATAGACTGAATTCTATTAATAATGTGTAAAAAATCGGCGCTGAAAAATACACTAAGCGCTATTCTATAAACAGCGCTTAAAGTTAGGGACTGTTTATAGAATAGCGTTTAGTGCTGGGAACCATGACTACATTTTGGCACAACCATTTACACTAATGAAACCTTGGTGTAAATCACTGCACCTAAATTGTACACAGATCCCCTTTATTCTATAATAACGCGTAAATTAAAGGAACGCCCCTGATGCACCCATGGCTGCACCTCCTTTTAGACCCACACGTAAAATATATGCATGGATCCCGTGCATAAATTTGAATTAATTCCAGTTAGCACCAATAATTGCTTAATATCTCCATTATCGGTGCCAATTATTCAATTAAATTGCAGGTGTAAGGTAAGTGGGCATTTATAGACTAGTGCTTAGGAGGAATTTTGCCGGTTACATAAAAAATGTTATTCTAAACATTTACATGTGTAATTGATGTGTCCATATTAGTGCCTGTGTTTTAGAATTACCCTCTGTGTGCCTAAATTTATCCTTAGTGGATGGCAAGAGGGGCAGATTTAGGGAGGAGAAAAAAAATAGGAGCTTAGCACTGATTTTCAGTACTAGTCTCATAAATCCAGGCAAATGACTGAATGGCTGTTCTAAATTTATGAGCGTCAAACTAAAATTAATTTTTAGCTGGAAACTTAGGTTCCTAAGGGCCCTGTTTACTAAGCCGTGCTGTAGGAGCGCTAGTGTTTTTAGCACGCGCCAACGCTAATAAATTAATTAGAAAGGATCTCCAATTTCTGATAGGAAGAAGAGAAAGGCGGGTTATAGACATACATACAGAGAGCAGTTCTGTAAGAGCTGTCATATCTGAAATAAGGATCGGGTCAAATAAAGATCTTCTGCCCAGTTCCATTCATGGTACAGTGCCGTAGACCCCAGGTAGTTTAGAGTTACCTTCATTTTTTCATAATCTGGATTCTTCTGTGTTAATGCTTCATCTCCACCACTCCCACTGGTAGTGCAATGACCAGACTACAGTAATTTGGGAAAGAATATAAAGTAAAGGAAAATATTCCCAGATAGTTGCAAATGAGAGCTCCTTGGACCAGTTCCCAGTCCTGGTTCCAGCTGAGCTGGAAACCCAACTCAATAGGAGGAAACTGATGAGTCCAAAAAAGGAAGAGGTTTTAAAATAACCTTCATCCAATTAAATTGGCATTATTTAAATGCTAATCATATTCAACAGTACTGGAATGTAATAGTACTTGATTCTTTTTATTGCACTTCTGCATGGGAAAATGTCTAGCTGTCCAAATGTCTTAACAGTTTGATATGTTAAAATTTATTCCACCACTGTGACTGGCGGGCACTGTAATTCCTCCCTCCCCAAATACAGTCTGATGAAACTGAAGTGGAGCTATTGATCTCAGTGCTAAGCAACATGTGTCATGTAATACAGCCAGCACAGCACCCTGTTTAAAATACCATCCCTACAGTAAAGCGTAGTGATGTCAGCATTATGTTGTGGGCAGGGCTTTTTGAGGGGGTACTTGGGGTACTGAGTACCGGCACCTTTCTATTATCTGCTAAAATTGACCCATGGACCCCAAGTTTTAAAGAAAGAGCTCAGGCTCTACACACCAATTCAGTCTTGTCATAGATTCTGTGACTGGTTGCAGGGAGCCTGGCTATTATGGGGTGGGTCCCTCAGTGATCACCCCACTCCTGAAGGGTGGCCTAGCATTTGAGTACCAGCACCTTTTTTGCTAGTAAAAATGCAGTGGTTGTGGGGCTCCTTTGTAACCATGGAGTCAGGGAGACTTGTCAAGATCCAGAGAGAGAGAGAGATAGTTCAAAGTCCAAGAAGATCCTAGAGGAAAATTGGTTCTGGTTTTCCATAGACCTGTTATCTGAGAGAAGCTTCCCCTTTCAGCAGGATAGTGATCCTAAGGACAAAGCAAAAGCAACAATAGCAGGGTTCATCAAGAAGAAAGTGTATATCCTTGAGTCAAAGACCAGACTGGAATCCAGTAGAAAAAAATGGGAGGACATGAAGACTGCAGTTCACAGGTGGTCCCCAGCCAACTTTAATTTGAGCTATTCTGCCAAGAATGGGCAAAACCTGCACCATTCCTCTGTGCACATATCCCAAATAACTCATGGCTGTTATTGTTGCAAATGTATTCTTATCATTTATTTAAAGTTTTGATCTCCCACCAAATCACCATGTTTCTAGGTGAGTAACAATCAAACATATTCATGTTAAATGAGCAACTCAAAAATTACATACAACACATTGTGGCATCCAGGTCCACCTCTCAGCAAGCACTCTGGCATAGTTCCAAGTGTACTGACATTCACTGCGCACCGAGTTCAATCCAGGATTCTAAAATGAGCCAGTTCAGATTTTCGTACCTTTTTTTTTTACCAAAGCAAAACTCCAATAGAACAAATTTTGTAATCCACATAAAGCCTTTTCTCATTCTTTTGAGTCCATATACCTTACTTAGGGGGCCTTATATCAAACCGCAGAAGGGCTACTGTGGCAATGGCACTAAGAACTTTATTTTTCTAGTGCCGGGGGCTTACCTGGTTACCACCAGGTTAGCTTGGCGGTGAGGGCTTCAGGAGTAAATGGCCATGCACCAATGTGCTGACTTAGTGCATAGCTATTTACTTCCCCTTTGAAACAAAAAATCTTGTACCCGCTGCAGTAAAAGAGGATCTCAGCATGCGGCAAACCTGCCCGCTGTCACCACTGTGGCCCCCTTTTACCACAGCTTGGTAAAAAGAGCCCTTAGTCTTTAAGGACTTTATAGCCTAGTCTTCCAGCTTCAAACAGAGTACTGACAGAATTGAAAAATGAGCTTGCAGAGCTATTGTTAGTAATATATAATTTATTTTTAAAATCAAGCATGGGACTAGAAGATTTGAAGGTGACCAATGTATTGCCAATTTTTAAAAAGGGTTCCAGAGGTGATCCAAGAGATTATAGACCGGGGAACTTGATGTCAGTGTCAAGCAAAATGGTAGAGACTAAAATTACAGAGCATATTCAAAAGCATGGATTAATGAGACAAATCCGACATGTATTTAGTCAAGGGAAATCTTGCCTACCAATCTACTACATTTCTAATCTAATCTAATAATCTAGTCCCATCAAGAGGTTCAGGGCGGTTAATAAAAGAACAATTCAGACAAATGAGGAGCTACACTAGTATAAAATAAGCTCCATAACACAGCTTAAACTTATTGAACAAGAAAGTCTTCAGTTTTTTTCATAAATTCATATAGTTCATTTCAGAATGAATCCTTAAAGGAAGTATTCCAAATAGGATTCACACAGTATGAAAAAGTGCCTCAAATTGACGTTTGAGGCAAATGCTTTTAAAGGACAGAGATTTTAATAAAAAATGATCATTTAACCTTGAAGAAAAAATACAAATGAGGGAACATTTGAATAAGCAACATAGATGTATTACCATATAATATCTGAAACATTATGCAAACAGATTTAAAACCAATTCGCACCTTTACATGAAGCCAATGAAGTTTTTGAAAATATAAAGACACACCATCAAATTTTTCATCGGAAAATTAAATGTACTTCCCTGTTTTGAATTGATTGTAATTTGAGAACAAGTTTTTTTTGTTACATTTGTACCCTGCGCTTTCCCACTCATGGCAGGCGCAATGCGGCTTACATGGGGCAATGGAGGGTTAAGTGACTTGCCCAGAGTCACAAGGAGCTGCCTGTGCCTGAAGTGGGAATCAAACTCAGTTTCTCAGTTCCCCATGACCAAAGTCCACCACCCTAACCACTAGGCCAATAAATATTTAAACCAATAAACAGGGAGCTAAAATAATGCAGATGGGATAACAGCAAGATCTGAACTATTAAAGTAAATGTGATTGTGAGAAAAATGATCTAATAAATGTAATTGTCTCATATGGTAGTAAATCATTTCAGTACACTGTGAATCTGAGAATCATATATAAGGGCGGAATCAAGTGCAACTCCCAGAATACTTGATTCTTTCTCCACTTTTAGGTATTTCTTTTAAAGGGGTGAATAAACATGTGGATATAGGTGAGCCAGTCAATACTGTGTATCTGGATTTTCAAAAGGCATTTGACTATTTCTTCTCAAGCTTCCGTAAGATGCATTTCTGAAATAGTAAAGCAGTTATCACACACATTCCCTTATTTTGTCTCAGAGCTACCTTTTTGCAGTACATCATTCCACCCCAGTACCAATGCATTGGCATAGTCATCTTGCACAGACCAAAAAAATAGTCATAAGTGAGCTATAAGAAGCTCCAGATTATATCAGTTGAAAAAAGAGAATGCTGTTTACATAACATTGTCACAAAAGAGAGGGTAAAACAGCATACAAACAGAAACAGAAGACAAGCAACACTGGGCCTTCAGGATGGTGATAAATGTCATCCTTTTTATTCTGAAAATGACCTGACATGGGCCGTGTTTTCGGCATACAAAAGCCTGCATCAGGGGTCAGAAAATTCTTATAAATATATTCATGGAAATTTGGAGATAACCAAACAATCAGGTATATTGCCCAGAATGTAGTGATTATCCATGTAGTCAGAAAAATGCTGTTTTTTGTACCCACAGCGTTTTTCTGACTACACGGATAATCACTACATTCTGGGCAATATATCCTGATTGTTTGTGAGTTTTTTCTTTATTGAGTTTCAGTTTGAATGTTGTTGCCCAGGACTCCATGATATATGTGGGTATAGTAGGTTTTTGATGGGTTTTGGAGGGATCACACTCCACCTCAAGTGTAACAGAGTGGATTCTGGGCCTGGGTCTCCTTCTCCATAGTGCACTGCATCGATCACTAGGCTACTCCAGGGACCTGCTTGCTGCTGTGATAGGACTGGCTTATAATATTTGAGGCTGTCATAGAGGCTGATATATACTGTTTCTTTTATATCTTTCGGGGGTGAGAAGGGGTCAGTGACCAGTGGGGGAGTAGGGGGGGGTCATTCCTTCATTCCTCCAATGGTCATCTTGTCATTTAGGGTACTTTTTTGTGGCTTAGTCAATGTTAAGCAGGTCTAGCTCAAAAAGTCTTAGTTTTAGTCATGGACACTTTCATTTTCTTCCATTATGGCTGAAAAAATGTCCAGGAAAGAATTTTCTGACTTGACTTCTGAAATGGTTGAGATAATTATTGGAAGAGTTGCTAAGAAAGGTAATGCCCTTGATGTCTGTCCATCTTTATACCTACCGTCAGCTCCACCAGCTACTTTGCTATGGCTTACTGCTTTTGTTAATAATGTCCTAAAAGAAGGTATTTATCCTAGTGAAAAAGCTTCAATTGCATTAACTCCTATACCCAAAATTTGGATGGAGATCTTACTCAGGTAGAAAATTTTAGACCTGTTGCAAGTATTCCATGGTTAGCAAAACATTTGGAATTTGTAGTGAATTTACAAATTTTATCTTTTCTAGAAGAATCTGAATATTTACATTCATCTCAGCATGGATTTCATTCTATGCATAGTATTAAAACCATTCTTATAGTACTTACAACTGAAATAAGTGTTATTTAGCTATGAGTAGAGAGGTTGTCTTCTTGCAATTTGATATATCAGCGGTGTTTGATGTTGTCTATCACGACTTGCTGTATTTTAGATTGAGTGAAATGGTGTTTGGAGGAATGGTTCTCATCCTTTTTGAGTACAAGATATTATAGTGTTCTGGAAAATGGGAGGAACATCTGCAGGCTCAAAGTCGAGTTGTGGAATCCCTCTGGGATCTCCATTGTCGCCACAGCTCATTGATGTTTACAAGAGCCATTTAAGAGATTATTTGCATTCTCTAAATATATTCTCACTATCGTATGCTGATGATATATTTATTTATGCCAAAACTTTAAAAAGCACTTTTACATTGCACAAACAATACATAACGATAGTGGAGAAATGGGTATCTACAAATTATCTTAAGCTTAATATACAAAAGACTAAGCTTGTGTGGTTTGGAGATTATCGGAAAATTTCATCAGAAATAATAAATGTCTCTTCAGGTGTATCCTTAAAGATTGATTCTAAATCAAGTTATCTTGGAGTCCAGACTTAGTTATGAAGATCAGATTAATGCTCTAGTAAGGAAATTTTTCGTTCACTTGAGAAAACTTTGAGTGATTCAGACTTTTTAAGTTCTACAGGATTTCGAATAATTGCACAAACTACACTACCTCAATTATTGTAATTCATTATATTGTGGTGTAACTAAAAAGCAGTTGTCTCTGCTTCAGCTTCTTCAAAATTCAGCAGCCTGATTGGATTTTGGTTCAGAAAATTTCACAAAGTTTGTTCTTTATTGTTTGATTATGACTGGAATCTCGTGTTCAATTTAAGATCATATGTGAAATTTATAAGTGCATTTATTGTAAGAATTCTGTTATGGTAGGACATTTAATATAATTTCCAGGATCAAAAAATTATCTGAAGAGTTCAAAGAATCTGACTCCGGATAGTTCAGCTATGAAGAAGATGAGGTTGAAAGCTGTTTGGGAGCGCTCTTTTGCATTCCAGAGTTCGAGAATTTGGAATAGTCTTGCCTGTGTCCAACTTTTAGATGTTTTTTTTCTTTTGAAAATGAGCCCCAGTGATCCTTAGCTCATTTGACTGCAATTTGAAATTAATCATAATTATTCCTTCTCCCTTCACGCCTTGGAAGTTAGTAACAATCTAATCTTAACAGCTGAGTTGGCAGGTAAATAAATGTATATTCCAGAAATACTAAACTATAAAGTTTGCTGTAATTGTATTTGTGTGAAAATATTTAAATAGTACATGATAACTTTCTGGATGATATTCAGCACTATTTAAACCAGCCAGGAATGGCTCCTGGCTGATTAAATAGCACTTAGCTGGTTAAGTGCTAATATTCAGCATGGGATAGCCGGTTATCTCTGTTGAATATTAGCGCATGGCGGCTAACTTGCTCTGTTTTGCGATATAACTGCCTAGCCGTGAATATTTAGTGCTTCACTGGCTAAGTTTAGCAGCCAATCGGACCTCCTAAATAGTCCTATCTTTGGCCACTATAAACATAACCGGCCAGTGTTGAATATTAACTTGGCCGGTTAAGTTTAAGCCGACCAAAAAAAAGGATATTCAATGCCAGTCACCGGAAACATCCTGACATTGAATATTTGGGCTGAACGCTGAATCGTGGCACTTAGCCAGCCTGCCTCCCATGGGCTGGATATTGGCTGCTTTGTATATTCATTTAGGTTAATCCAGATAGGCAGTGTCATACTGTTAATAATTCTTCTGTTATAATTTGAAGAGCTTCCATTATTCAAAGGTTTTATTTAAACCGAAGTGAACAGCAATACAGAGTTTTCATACTGCAGTAAATGAAAAACAGCCTCAAAAACAATCACAGCTGGAGGCAAGGAACAACTGCCTCCCTGATGTGTCCTCAGTTACTGTGATCATGTCTTTTTTACATTGAAGAAAAAAAGAGGAAAAATTATGTTGGCTTTATGATTTTACATAATCCATTTTTAATGTCAATGCCAATAATTTTGGGCATATATTTATGCAGTTCATATACTTTGTAAACCTGCCAGCCCAAGCTAGCTTGAATCTGGCAGGTTACAACTAAGAATAAAAATTATAATAAAGGCAAGCAAAACAAACAAAATTCCAATCAAATAGATAGCCACAAAGGTTTGTAAGTGGACTCACTCCTATCCTTAAGTCAATCAATTTCAAAAGTATGGCTACAAAGCAAAGCCTTTAATTTCTTACTAAGTGACGATAAGACTCCAGATGTAATGACAGGGAGTCATGCATCTACCTCCCAGGAGCCAGCCTCTTCATAGGAGTGGAGGAGTTGCTAATGGTTAGAACCATAGGGCTGATAATCAGGGAGGGGCAGTTCAAATCCCACTGCAGCTTCTCGTGATCTTGGGCAAGTCACTTAACCCTCCATTGCCTCAGGTCAGACTCAGACTACCTACTCTAGTCATCATACACCTAAACTCAGCACAGAATAAGGCATTCGGGACTCCCATATCATAATAGATGCTGGGAAATAATACATATTTATAGTTGATCTTGATACATCCTTGCCATTTTCAGGGCACAGACTATAGAAGTCCGTCCAGCACTGGCTTTGTTCTCCAACTGCTAAAACTGTCAACGAGACTCCACTCCAGTCCACCCAAATCTGTCCAGCCACTATCAGGACACAGACTGTAAAAGTCTGCCTGACACTGGCCTTGCTTCCCAAATACTGAAGTTGCCGTCTTGTTTGGTTCCATTCTTTCTATACAGGATTACTTTATGATTGTCCCATACATTTGTGAATTTTGTAACAGTTTTCAACTCTATCACCTCCCATGGGTGGACATTTCAAGTATCTATCACCCTCTTTGTGAAAAAGTACTTCCTGGCGTTATTCCTGCGTCAGCACCCCTGCAACTTAAATTTATGTTATCTTCTCATCTCTGAAAAAGATTTGTTTATAGATCAATACCGTTCAAATAACTAAATGCCTGTATCATATTGCCTTTGTCTCTCCATTCCTCCAGTGTATACATCTTCAGGTCATCAAGTCTCTCCTCATACATCTTGTGGCACAAGCTCCATACCTTTTTTGTTGCTTTTTTCTGACACGCTTCAAATCATTTTATGCCCTTAGCAAGATAGACCTCCAAAAGTGAAAGCAATAATCAAAGTGGGGCCTCACCAACAACTTGAACAGGAGCATCAACACCTCCTTTCTTCTTCTGGTTATACCGTTCTCTATGCATCCCAGCATCCTTATGGCCAAGGCCACCACCTTGTCACATGCTTTGTCACCTTGAGATCCTCAAACTCCATCATCTCAATGTCCCTCTCCTCAGCTGTGCTTATCAGTCTCTCATCTTCTATTTGGTACATCTCCTTTGGATTTCTGCACTCCATATGCATCACTCTGCACTTCTGTGCATTAAATTTAACTGACAGACCTTGGACCATTCTTCTGATTTTTGGAGATCTCTTCTCATGGTTTCTATTCGCTCCAGGGTATCCACTGTATTTGCAATCTTCGTGTCATCCGCAAAAAGACAAGCTTTTCGTTCTGACCCTTCAGCAATGGCTCTCACAAATATATTAAACAGAATTGGCCCCAGTACCAACCACTGAGACACTCCACTACTCACCTTCATTTCCTCTGATCGAATTCTATTTACCATCACCTTCTGTTGCAGGTCGGTCAACCAGTTTCCAATCTAGGTCACCATTTTGGGTCCTAAATTCAGTCCTCTCAGCTTGTTCATGAGTCTTCTGTGAGGAACCGTATCAAAGCCTTTGCTGAAATCCAAGTAGATTACATCTAGCTTATGTCCTTTATCCAGTTCTTTGGTCACCCAGTCAAAGAAATGGCAGGATTTTCCTTTGGGAAAACTGTGTTGCCTCAGATCCTGCAACCTGTTGGATTCTAGAAAGTTATCTATCTTCTTTTTCATCAGCAATTCCATTATTTTTTCTACCACCAATGTGAAGCTCAGTGGCCTGTAGTTTCCCACTTCTTCCCTGTCTCCATTTTTGTGAAGAGGAACTACAGCTACTCGTCTCCCATCATTAAAGATCTATTTAAAAAAATCTGTAAGTGGTCCCTCCAGGATTTTTCTAAGCTTCCTCAGTATCCTGGGATGTATCCCAAACAGCCCCATAGCTTTGTCCGCTTTCAGATTTTCAAGATGTCTATAAACACTTTCTTCCATGAGTGATGCAATATCCACTCCATTCTCAGCCAACCTTGGTCCTTCTCCAGAATTGTCCTCCATGAACACTGAAGAGAAGTATTTGTTAGCATGTTTACTTTATCCTTATAACTCTCCACATAGCTGTTCTCAGCATATTTCAGTCTTACAGTTCAATTCCTAGCCTTTCTCCTTTCCCCAGTATGAAAAGGTCTTGTCACCAGGGGCTGCTGGACCATTAGGCCAACTGAGGTGGGAGCCTCAGGTTGCACTCTTCCAGGAGCGGCATCTCCCACCTTCATTCCTCCACCCCGTTCTCTGAGTTTACTTCTTTTTCTTACATATTGTAAAATGTAGCAGCAGCAGTGATTTCCATTTGCTGCCCTGTTGCCGGCACCCTCCTGTTCTCTGTACTGCGGCCCACCTCTCTGATGTAACTTTCTGTTTCCTCAGAGGTGGCCGCAATAGAGAAGAGGCCGGTTCCAGCAGCAGGGCAGTGTATGGCAATCGCTGCCACCGTCGGCTTTTGAAAAATGGAAAAAGAAAGTAAACTCAGGGAAGGAGGTGGAGAAAGAAAGGGGTGAGATGCAAGAACTTGGCCCAAGGGGGCACAGCATCTCAGCCCTGCCTCAGGCGGCATCTTGTTTTGGGCCGCCCCTGCTTTTCACCTCCCTTTACATTAGACATTTTTTTCCACTGCATTTTTGCTAACTGTATTTCCATCTTCACTTCTTTGAGTTTAATCCGGTGATGTTTTCCGTGATCCTCTTGGTGCGTTCTTCTGTATTTATTTATTTGTTGCATTTGTATCCCACATTTTCCCACCTATTTGCAGGCTCAATGTGGCTTACAATGCTCCGCTATGGCCGTTGCCATTCCAGAGTGAGAGATAACAATTGGTGTTACATAGAGAACATAGATGACATAATAGAATTAAACAATTAAGCAAACAAATCTTGGAAAAAAACAATTCAGAATATAAGGTAAAGTGGTGATACGTTACGATTGCAATTATTGATCATTGTGGTATGCCTTGTTGAAGAGGTAGGTCTTCAGAGATTTACGAAAGTTAATTAGTTCGTAAATTGTTTTTAGGTTAAGTGGCAGTGCATTCCACAGCTGCGTACTTAAACACAGCCTCTTTTGTCCTTATTTTTTCAACCATTTGTTTGGCGAACCATATAGACTTCCTGTTTCTCTTGTTTTTGTTTACTTTCCTTGTTTAAAGATCTGTTGCCATGTTTATAGTAACTTTCAGCTTGAACCACTGCCCTTCCACTTCTCCTATGCCTACCCATGCTATCAGCTCTTTCTTCAGTTATTCCTCCTTACAGTTATAGTTTATTCAGATTTGTTATACCACCATTAGCTAACTTGCAGATCACAGAGGTACACAATCTAAAAACAAAGTCAAGTCAGAAAAGAACTACAGTGCTGACAGGAAAGGTTCAAACCACACAGTCAAAACAAGAGAAGACAATCAAACAAAGGGAAATGAAATGGGGGGGGAGAGGACAAAGGAAGAGTTGTTCTCAAGGAAAAGACATTGTAGGAACAGTGGTGGCAGGGTGTGGTGAAGTCTTACATAGGGCCAAAACAACCAAGATTTTAAAGCTGTTTTAAACTCCTTGAAATAAAGTTCAGCACGGATGGGCAGTTCTTTGAGTTTGTGCGTATGCACTCCGCTTATGCTCTTATATCAAACCATACAATGTGACAATCACTATTGCCTAGGTGGACACCCACCCAGACATTGGAAACACTTCCACCATTTGTGAGGACTAGATTCTGTCACCATTTATCTGAGCAAAGCACTTTGACAGGCATCCACAATCTCTCTGCTTCTTTCCAGTTCTGCCAATGAGACGTTCCAATCCACATCAAGCAAGTTGAAATCTCCCAGCAACAACACATCCTCTTTCATCCCAAGATATCTTTGATCAGATCCTTGTCCAGCTTCTCCATTTGTGCTGGATGTCTGTAGTTAACACCCATTTAAATACAGGTTCTATCTTCTCTTTCCAGGACGATTCATATTTCTGCTTCTTTTCCCCAGGTTCTCTGCATTTCAGCCACTCTGATAATTCTTTTTCACATACCGTGCTACTTCTCCATTTTTTTGACCCTCCCTATCCTTCTTGAAAACATTATAGCCTGATATGGTCTCGTCCAATTCATGGGGATCATTGAACCATGTCTCTGTAAAAGCAACAATATCCAAGTTTGCAAATCCTGAACTTTTTAACGTAGACTACGAGCATTTGTGCTTATTGCTTTCCATCAAGTATGAATTAATAGGCCTTAACAATCAATAATTGCACTTAATTGGTACAAAAATTTAGATTAGTGCACGCATCTACCTACATGCATCTAAATCCCATAGCATGTAACTCAAAAGGCAGTGTGTTGAGTTTTATAGAATTAGGGTCATTTGCACATCAAAATGCCTTGAGTTGGGTGCTGGCATTTACAACAGGTTTCAGCAGGTGTAAGTACCAGTGCACAACTTTAGGTGTGAGAATCAGTTCTATGCACTATTCTATAAAGAGTGTTTAATTTGGAGGGCCCTTTATAGAATAGTAGTTGGTTCCGATTTTTGAGTGCCATTTATAGAATTCCCCCCTTGGTGCATAGGAAACAGGAAGCCATGGGAAATTGATTATGGGCCTTGAATTTAAGAATAATTAACTTTCCTAAGGTGCCTATGCTTAAAATGGTAGATATTTTTAAGAAATATCTGCAAGAGGTGTGGGAGATCCAACAGGAAAGCAAGCTTCCTATTAATAGATCTTTTTTTCTATCTGCTGGAAGGAAGATTCAAGGAGAAGGGATTATAGCATTTCCAAGAAATATCTCTGTAGACAGCTTGGAATAATTTATTACTGAAGAACTTAATAGAGCTACGCTTCTTGTGTCCTTTTTATTTCCATCAGACATGGACCAGATCCTTCGCCTTTTTTTTTCACAAAAGATACTCTGTTTCTTGGACAGAAGGTATGGATATTTCCTGACCTCTGTAGGTTCTCTCAGGAGTTTTTTTTATTATGTGCTGGGAGGCCTTGGCACTTGGTGCTGCTTTTTTGTTGCTTTTTTCCTTGTACATGCATGTGTCAATATCAGAATATACAGTATGGCTTTTTTGGTCTAATTCAATTGCATAAAGTTTTGGATTCTCATAGAGCTGGATCAGGGTAAACCGGTTTATGTGTTTACACAGATGTTATACCATCCCCCCCACCACACACACAACCCTTATTGGGACAATGGGCTTATTTCCTTAACTTTACCTTTTATGAAATGCTCACTTTGTATTTTTTCATACATTACATTTGTCTTATATTCCGCAACATCCTCTATAGTTCCTTTCGCATCACAAGATAACAAGAGAACCAACACATTTAGCTGGGAAATATAGAACAACATAACAGGTTAAGAGTATAATTAATCTACACTTTGCTCAAATAACACTTCTTTGAGTTGCTTACGAAACATCAAATAATTAGAAATCGAGTGAATAGTCGCTGGAAGAGAATTCCACAAAGAGGCAAGCCTGATAAGAAATCGAAGCAGAAAGTTATCTAGAGTACTTAACCAGCTTAATTGATGGAAACTGTAGGAAACCTGACCTCTTAACACCTGTCAACCCAGAAAGGAAAAAAAAACACCAAATAGAATAGCAGATTTCCCTGCACACACCGAAAGACTAGTGTGCATAAATTAAAATGAGATCTTGCAATAACTGGTAACCAATGCAATTTATTTTAAAAAAACAAGGGTATAACAGATTCCTCCCTTTTCAAGGAGAAAATAACCCTAATTGCTAAATTCTGTACTGTTTGCAACCTTTTCATTAATGATTTTGTGTAGCCTGTATAAACAATGTTGCAATAATCCATCTTTGAGAGAAACAATGATTGCACTATTAATCGAAAAACTTCAAGTTCAAAGAACTTCCGTACAGATCTTAACTTTTTCAATAACAAGAAAGACAGCTTCACCACCTTATTTATCTGATTAACCATAGTCAATTGACTGTCCACCTCTACTCCAAAAACCCTTGTAACAAAAATCAAATTTAAACTGCATATTGACAATGGAAAAATGTACCCTTCCCTGAATATCTCTAGGGGATCCCAACCATAAAAAATTTGTTTTTTTTCTGATTTAGTTTTAATCGAGAATCTATTGTCCAACTCTGGCACAAAAACATTCTAGAATCCTATCTAAGGTATATTTGTAATCTGCAGAAGCCGGCAACAAGATAGTAATTTCATTTGCATAAATATTTTTAAAAACACTTTCAACTATTCAAGCATTCTCCCTAAAGACTGTAACAAAACATTAAAACAGCAGCAGCAACAGGGGAGATCCCTGTGGCACCTGACATTCAGGCACCCAAACATCCGATATAAAGCCCTGCATCTTAACTCAATGAGTTCTATCTCATTAAAAAAAAACCTTAAACCAATTAAATACTACATCTGTAAGTCCACAACTATCCAGTAAATACAATAAAACCATATGGTCACCAAGTCAAAGCCATTAGATAAATCAAATATGGATTATTATTGGATTTTGCCCTTGACTCAATAGTTGCCTACCTTGTGTTATCAGTGCCTCCAAAATAGTTTCAGTATTGCAAGTTTTATGAAACCCTGATTGTGAATAATGCAATATATTAAATTTAGTCAAATAATCTTCTCAACTGTTCCATAACCCAACTCTCCTTACTCTTAGTAAACAGTGGAAATGATGCCACTGGTATAAAATTTGTTACCTCCTGTAGAGTCCCTTTCACATCTTTTGGATTGAGGGTAAGCACAATATCACCTCCACCTTCTGGAAACTGCCCCTTAGTTAAATGGTAGTTTATCCACTCTGACAATACAACATAAAAACTAGGGGGAGTCATTTTCATCAAACCAGAAGTACAACAATCAAAGTGGGAGGGCGACCAAGGATACCAAAGACTGGAAGATGTGTGTTGATAAAGAAGTTTATTGAAGTATAGAGACTCAACACAATGTTGTGTTTCGGCCGTTAGGCCTGCATCAGGAGTCTGTAAAAATGAATATATACAATAAAAATTAAAAACAAGTCAACTACAAAGTAATATACAAATAAATTGCATACATGTACACAGATGTAGGAAAACATAATAAAATATACACTTATATACATGAAGATAAAGCTTAGCTATATTTGTAATGAGGTTGAGAAATAAATATTATAATATATCTTAAAATGCGTATATATTATAATATTTTATTTGTCATCCTTATTACATTTAGTTTAAGAGAATTAAAATATAGTTATGTTTTATCTTCATATACACTCATATACATTTTATTATGCATTGTTAACATATATTTTTTGATGTATTTTTTTAAATGTATGTGTTTGTGTTTAAATTAGGATGGTAATATAAATTTTGTTTTACATGCATTTCAAGTTATATTTTAATATTTATTTGTCAACCTCATTACAAATATAGTTAAGCTTTATCTCCATATACACTTATATACATTTTATTATGTTCTATATACATTTTATTATGTTTTCCTACATCTGTGTATATGTATGCAATTTATTTGTATATTACTTTGTAGTTGACTTGTTTTTAATTTTTATTGTATATATACATTTTTATAGACTCCTGATGCAGGCCTAACGGCCGAAACACAACGTTGTGTCGAGTCTCTATACTTCAACAAACTTCTTTATCAACACACATCTTCCAGTCTTTGGTATCCTTGGTCGCCCTCCCACTTTCATTCTTGTACTGTTGTTACCATGGGGCGTTTTGAGTTCTCCATCTTTTGGTGGATTTCTTCTCACATCAAACCAGAAAGACAAATGTCCAAACAAATGGGCTTAGCATATCGAGTGAACATTTGCTTGGCTATCTTAATATCCATGCTTCTAAAAGTACTCCAAACTCTGTCTCCTGCAATCTTTACCTCTTGAGTAAAATCTGAAATATCTGAAAACAACAGTTGCAATCTCAGATATAAAACTTTCTCCTTTAAAAAACTGCTAAAATATTGGAGGAAGTTAACATAAAATTCTCTGGTTTAACCATTGAGTCTACATTCAATATATCATGTACAATCCTAAAGGTCTATTTAGGATCAGCTCTCTCTCTCTACCTGTAAGTTTTGAATAATACTCCCTCCTTTTAGTAGATGTAGCAAAGGTATACTTGGCCCTCCCCCTCCCACCCCCTTATATTGGACTTGGAGTTTTAAGTTCTTATTACTGATATGTTCATTAAGGGTTTTTTTTTTTCTTTCCTTCTGATTTATTGCTGGATTTCTTTCAAGTTTGGAATGCTTGGATTGTAAAATTGTACATTCTGATTAAATATAAAACATTTTAAAAATATTTCATAATAATCAATGTAAAACATAATACTATTGTTGCTTATAATCTTTAAGTCGACATAAATCCAATTTCTGACCATAGATCTGTAGGGATTTGATCCTTAACTTCTACCCAGTTAATTGGTAATCTCTAACTTTTTAAGCCATATGGGTCTAAAGAGTGTGTGCCTTTAAACCATGATGATCTCATCCACAGACAGACCTGCCACAAATAGAGAATTTGTGATCACAAATTGGAAACAGAAGCATGCAAATGAAAACTGATATGGAACCCACTGATAAGTCAAGTATATTCCCCTGGATTCTATATAGTACTACTTAAGCTATGCGTGCAAATCCAGTTGTATTCTGGATTTGTGCATTCAACTTAAGCTAATCAATGCCAATAATTGCCACTTAATAAGCAATTATTGACACTAATTGGCATTAATTAGTATTTGCATGCACAACTGTCTAATCGTATTCTATAACGTACTGTGTGTAAATTCTAAGTCACGCAGTTGAAAAGGGGGCGTGGCATGGGCATTTCTAGAATCTATGCACATTGTTATAGAATACACCTGTTCCGCGCCTTATTTAAGCATCAGCATTTACACCAAGTTTTTTACTTGACATAACTGCCAGTGACTAAATTTAGTTATGCGAATGGTGCTCACTGTATTGTATAAACCTCGTGGAATATTAGGCATATTCCAGAAAATTTAGGCGTATTAATTATCAATCGCCATATATAGAATTTCGCCCATTATGGCTATCCTGATACACAAACCAGTCTGGGGGTCTCAAGGACTCAATTTAAGAATGATTAGATTAAGAAAATTAGCATTTTCTTATAAGATATGCAAAATAAACTTGTGGAAATCAGTTTGATCTTCAGACCTGGCAGTCATCCTTTGTCCAATTTTCTTTTTCCGTACAAGTGTTCTAGTCATTGCATGTTATTTTATTTTAGTAAATAGAGATGTTCAATAATTAAGTTAAATAGCCATACTGGGTCAGACCAGTGGTCCATCTAGCCCAGTATCCTGTTTTCCAAACAGTGGCCAAACCAGGTCACAAGTACCAGGCAGAAACCCGAATTGTGGCAACACTCCATACTACAAATCCCAGGGCAAGCAGTTGCTTCCCATGTCTGTCTCAATAGCAGACTATGGACTTTTCCTCCAGGAATCTGTCCAAACCTTTTTTTAAAACCCAGATACGCTAACCGCCATTACCACATCCCCCAGCAAAGAGTTCCAGAGCTTAACTATTTGTTGAGTGAAAAGGTATTTCCTCCTATTCATTTTAAAAGTATTTCCATGTAACTTCCTGTCTTTGTACTTTTGGAAAGAGTAAAAAATTGATTTACTTCTACTCGTTCTACACCACTCAGGATTTTATAGACCTCAATCATATCTCTCCTCATTGTCTTTTTTCCAAGTTGAAGAGCCCTAACCTCTTCAGTCTTTCCTCATACTTTCACCCTCTTGTAGATTTCAACCTCTTCTTCTACATCAGTCTCACTGTTTTTCTTCCTTCGAAGTCCACTCCATACATCTATTTGCTCCTCTGCTTCTCCGATTAGCAGTCATTTATTGACCCCCTAATAAGTCCCTTTCTTCCTTTCTCACTGACTTTGATGCTTGGCTTTCCTTCTTTCTTAAACCTTCATCTCCTTCCCTCATTCTTGGGGATTTTAACATTTATGCTAATGATCCCTCTGACTCTTATGCTTCTCAGTTTCTTGCTTTAACATCCTCTTTCAATCTTTAACTGTGCTCCACTGCCCCCACTCACCAGAATGGCCACTGTCTTGATCTTATCCTCTTCTCAAACTGCTCACTCTCCAGTTTCTGTGCCTCAACTCTTCCCCTCTCTGACCATCATCTGATAACTTTCACACTTAAACACCCTCCTCCCCAGTCCCATCCAATCTTAACCAATACATTTAGGAATCTTCAGGCTATTGACTCTTCTACTCTGTCCTCCAGTGTTTCAAATCTCTTCTCTACCACTATGTTATCCAAGTCTGTCAATGAGGCTGTCTCTTCCTGTAATACTATTCTCTCCTCTGCTCTGGATACTCTCGCTCCTCCCATTCCCCGTTCTGTAAAATGTACCAAACCCCAGCCTTGGCTGACCTCTAGAATCCGCTACCTATGTTCCTCTGCCCGCTCTGCCGAACGCCTTTGGCTGAAATCCCGTGCCCATGCTGACTTCATACATTTCAAATTCTTACTGACCTCCTTCCAGTCTGTTCTTTTACTTGCCAAACAGGACTGTTACATCCAGTTGACAAATTCTCTTGGCTCAAACCCTCGATGTCTCTTTGCCACATTGAACTCTCTCCTCAAAGTGCCTTCACCGCCAACCCCCCCCCCCCCCCCCCCACCACCACCACCACCTTCACTTTCCCCCCAGACTCTGTCTGAGTTCTTTCATGATAAGGTTCACAAGATTAAACTTACATTTTCAACCAGGTCACCTCCACCTCTCCTTCCCTTAGTCCATTCATTCAACCCTCCAACCCCTGCCTCCCTTTCTTCCTTTTCTGAAATCACTGAAGAGGAAACTACACATCTTATTTCCTCCTCGAAACTAACTACCTGTTCCTCTGATCCTATTCCCACCCATCTACTTAACACTCTCTCTCTCCTACAGATCCCTGTTATCTGTCATATCCTCAATCTTTCACTGTCCACTGCGACTGTTCCTGATGCCTTCAAACATGCTGTAGTCACACCACTCCTTAAAAAAACCTTCATTGGACCCTACCTGTCCTTCCAACTATCGCCCCCATCTCCCTCCTCCCTTTCCTATCCAAGATACTTGAACGTGCTGTTCTCCGCTGTTGCCTTGACTTTCTTTCATCTCAAGCTATTCTTGATCCACTTCAATCTGGCTTTCGCCCCCTTCATTCAACTGAAACAGCGCTTGCTAAAGTCTCCAATGATCTGTTCCTGGCCAGATCCAAAGGTCTCTATTCTATCCTCATCCTTCTTGATCTATCTGCTGCTTTTGACACTGTTGATTACAGCCTACTCCTTGATAAGCTGTCCTCACTTAGATTTCAGGGCTCTGTTCTTTCCTGGTTTTCTTCTTATCTTTCCCAGCATACCTTTAGTGTATACTCTAGTGGATCCTCCTCTACTTCTATCCCACTGTCAGTTGGTGTACCTCAGGGATCTGTCCTGGGACCTCTTCTTTTCTCCATCTATACTTCTTCCCTGATCTCATCCCGTGGTTTTCAGTATCATCTTTACGCTGATGACTCCCAGATCTACCTCTCCACACCAGAAATCTCAGCCGAAATCCAGGCCAAAGTATCAGCCTGCCTGTCTGACATTGCTGCCTGGATGTCTCAGCGCCATCTGAAACTAAACATGACCAAGACTGAGCTTCTCATCTTTCTCCCTAAACCAACCTCTCCTCCTCCGCCATTCTCTATTTCTGTGGATAACACTCTCATCCTTCCTGTCTCATCAGCTCGTAACCTTGGGGTCATCTTTGACTCCTCCCTCTCCTTCTCTGCACATATTCAACACACTGCTAAAACCTGTCGTTTCTTTCTCTATATCATCAGCAAAGTTCGCCCTTTGCTTTCTGAGCACACTACCAGAAACCTCATCCACACTCTTATCACCTCTCGCTTAGACTATTGCAACTTGCTTCTCACAGGTCTCCCACTTAGCCATCTCTCTCCTTTTCAATCTGTTTAAAATTCTGCTACACGACTAATATTCCGCCAGTGTCGTTATGCTCATATAGCCCTCTCCGCAAGTCACTTCACTGGCTTCCTATCTGTTTCCGCATACAGTTCAAACTCCTCTTATTGACCTATAAGTGCATTCACTCTGTAGCTCCTCAGTACCTCTCAACTCTCATCTCTCCCTACATTCCTCCCCGGGAACTCCGTTCACTGGGTAAATCTCTCTTATCTGCACCCTTCTCCTCGACCGCTAACTCCAGACTCCGTTCCTTTTACCTTGCTGTACCATATGCCTGGAATAGACTTCCTGAGCCGGTACGTCAAGCTCCATCTCTGGCCGTCTTCAAATCTAAGCTAAAAGCCCACCTTTTTGATGCTGCTTTTAACTCCTAACCCTTATTCACTTGTTCAGAACCCTTATTTTATCATCCTCACTTTAATATTCCCTTATCTCTTGTTTGTCCTGTTTGTCTGTCCTAATTAGATTGTAAGCTCTGTCGAGCAGGGACTGTCTCTTCATGTTCAAGTGTACAGCGCTGCGTACGTCTGGTAGCGCTATAGAAATGATAAGTAGTAGTAGTAGTAGTAATACAAGAGGAGTTCCATCCCCTTTATCATTTTGGTAATTCGGGACTTCCTTCAGAAGAACTTTGGGCCATATTCCCTAGGATTTTGTACTTTGTATGGGCCTTTATTTTTATTTTTGTGCAAGACATTTAATATTATTCCATCACCATGATCACACCTATATAATCATAACCACAACCACAGTTTAAAATTGAGAAGACTGGGAAAATAATGAACTATCTATTAAGGAAAGAATATCTGAAGAATAGATACAATTATAATTTCAAGGCTTTACAATAATAGGTTTTAAAGAGAAGAAGAAATTGTTTTACGCTACTCTTTGGTCTGGCATTTTGAACATTAATTGGCCTTGCTTTCAAAGCACCCAAGCTATACAAACTGAAAAGCAGTAAATTCTGTTATGAAATGAACAAATTAACCCATTGCGTTTGACGATGTCACTTTATCAAAGAAATAACCTAGATTGTATTTATTCATCTTTATTTTGAGCCTGCTAGTTTTGTAATCAATGACTGTGTGACCTCAAAGTCTTTTTTCTTAAACATAAATCCCTTTTACCTGACTGAATGAAACTAAATCAATGATGAAAGGAATCTAGAAGCATTAAAACTAGGTAGAAATGGGAATTTAAGCTGGATTTTATTTCTTTCTGCTTTTGTTGAGGAGAACTGCAGTAAAAAAAAATACATAGACTTAGTTCATTCTAAATCCTTTATGAATGCTTTAGGAAATCTCTATAAAAGACACTGAAATGTTTCTCGTTTTCTTTGATGTCAAGCAGGATAGCAAGTCCACACAACTAGATGATGTTGCGCACTGGAGCTCATGTGGTAAAAGTTTCCACAGCTGAGCTGAATTTCTAGAATCTTTTGAGTGACTCACTATGTGCACTGCATTTCCTACCCTGTATCATTGTATGGAACCTCCTCAGTCTTCCTTCTTCCTGCTCCAGCCTAAAAGTTTATTTCCCTGATTCAAATTAAATTCCATTTGCCACATTATTTTGTCATCAACTGGTGTTTGCAGTGTGTGGGGCCTGATTACGAGCTCGCTAATTGTCATTTGTGTTTTCAGTCCACTATCATTGGCACCATGGGGTGTTAGAGCTACATCAGCTGTTGGGGATGCATTAGCATTGAGGGGTCATTGATTTCCCTCACGTTAAGCATTGACAGAGGCCATTGGAAATATCTCCTAACTTAGGGCCCCCGTTTACCTCCGCTTGGTAAAAGGGGCCCTGCGGTGGAACCAGTTTGTGGATTTTCCGCACACCACTTATGCATGGACTGTTACAATTATGTGTGTAAGTGCTAGCTGCCCACTCAGTGGTTTTCTATAATTCATGTGCACTGCCTTAGGGACCCTTTTACTAAAGGGTTGGCATGCGGCAACAGGCTTGGCATGCGCCAGTCCGGAACTACTGCCGGGCTACTGCAGGAGCCCGGCGGTTGTTCCCACCCCCAGCACGTGCCATTTCTGGAACTACAAAAGTATTTTCTAGTTTTGTAGTGCAGGTGCTTACATCAGTGGGTGGTGGTAAGTGCTCCCCCCCCCCCCCAAATGGCCAAGGTAATAGGGGACCTCAGTGCGCATCAAAAACATAGAGAAAGCAGAATGGAAGGGGCATGGGAGTGTACAACTGTTATATGCATAACTTATAGATTCTCCGAGGTCAAGCAGGACAGGTATATCCTTACATTTGGGTGATGTCATCTCGACAGAGGCCGATGCAGATGCCACTCAGTGCACTACATCTTTAAGAGGCTTTTGGCAACAGTCTCACCACACATGCACGAGTGTGGAACCCTCAGTCTTGTTTTTTCCATAGAGCAAGGATGTTGCAACTCACTGATTTCCTCCTCTGCGCCGTTTTCTCATATATTTGTGCCTTGCCATGTGGCTTCTTTTTCTATTTTTGTTATTTTTTTCTTCACAGTTTGTCCCTCATACTTTTCTTAGTGGTTTTGGCTCTTTTAAGTTTTCTTGATTTTTTTTTTTTTTTTTGGCTCCCAAGGCCCTTTAGGCCAGAACACGAAGCTCTATTTCAGGTAAGCCTCTTTTTGGCCTCATCATTAAACCTTTTGATTTATTCACAGTTCTTTTTGCCATGCCCCAGAAGATCCCCAGTAGCTTCAAAAGATGTACCCAATGCAATTGGGTGATATCTATTACTGACCCACATAATTGGTGTGTGGAGTGCTTTGGGCCTGACCATGACCCATCTAACTGTGCTCTCTGTTTTAAAATGCAGAAAAGAACGTAGAAAGCTTTTGGAGCCTCAAAGTCCAGTCTATCGGCGTCAGCATTGGAAGCACCAACCCCATGGCTGCCAGGGCACCATCCAACACTGGCAGTGCACCAGCATCGAGGAGGTCACTACCTCCCTTAACATTGAGCACTATTAGTAAGCCCTGGGACTGATCTACATTGGACCTGACACAGAGGACATGTGTGGATTCCACATCATCCTCCACAGTTTTGTTGAACTAAGAAGATGAGTCTCTTATCGTCTTGCAGCCATGTCTCTGACAAGGCTTCACAACTCAGTGTGGACTAGTCTTTGTCTTCAAGGTTAGCCAAAACCATGCTTAACTCTGATCTGCCCTTAAGAATCAGGATTTCACAAGAGTCCAAGGTAAAACTTGGTCTGCCTGAATTAAGCTTCTGTTGCTTACACATATGTGCTGAAGGCATATGCTGGAGGGCTGATCTTGTCTTCCCTGGGATTCGCAGGCCTGCCTGTGCTTTTATCTAGCTACCTGAACCACACCCTCCCTTCTCGACATTAAACAAGCCACACCCTTTCTGCTCTGTACTACAGAATTAAATGTGGCTCTGTAAGGGAGTGTTGTTAATGGGAACTGGTAAGGTAGTAAAATAATAGATTGCAGCAGATAAAGACCTGCTTGGTCCATCCAGTCTGCTCAACCAGATATAACATTTGCATACTTGATCCTGAGCTGTCTTTGCCATTTTTAGTGCACAGACTGTAGAAGGTTGCTTGGCACTGGTTTAATTTCAACTACTGGAGTTTCTGTCAAAGCCCACTCCAACCCAACCAGATCTATTTTGCCATAATCAGAACACAGACCATAGAAGTCTGTCCGGCAGGCACTAGCCTTACCTTCCAAATACTGGATTTGACACTTAAGCATGGCTAAGTTGTTTTGTTTCTGTTCTCTTCCCATATAGGAATATTTTGTGTTTAACTTCCTACACACTCCATCACAACATTTTAAGTGCTCTTATAGAATTGGCTCACATCCTTCATAATTTGGGTGCTTAACTTGTAGCACCCAGTTCTGAAAATAACAAGAAGCAGCATAAGGAGTGTCAAAGCAAATGCAAGGCGCAGATAAAGAAGGCCAAGAGGGATTACGAAAAAAAGATAGCATTAGAGGCAAAAAAACATAGTAAACATTTTTTTTGGTATATTAAAAGCAGGAAGCCGGCAAAAGAATCGGTTGGGCCGCTGGATGACCGAGGGGTAAAAGGGGCGATCAAGGAAGACAAAGACGTAGCGGAGAGACTGAATGAATTCTTTGCTTCGGTCTTCACTGAGGAAGATTTGGGTGGGATACCGGTGTCGGAAATGGTATTTCAAGCGGACGAGTCGGAGAAACTTACTGACTTCACGGTAAACCTGGAGGACGTAATGGGGCAGTTCGGCAAACTGAAGAGTAGCAAATATCCTGGACCGGATGGTATTCATCCTAGAGTACTGATAGAACTGAAAAATGAGCTTGCGGAGCTACTGCTAGTGATATGCAACTTATCCTTAAAATTGAGCGTGGTACCGGAAGATTGGAGGGTGGCCAATGTAACGCCCATTTTTTAAAAAGGCTCCAGGGGAGATCCGGGAAATTATAGACCGGTGAGTCTGACGTCGGTGCCGGGGAAAATGGTAGAGGCTATTATTAAAAACAAAATTACAGAGCACATCCGAGGACATGGATTACTGAGACCGAGTCAGCACGGCTTTTGTGTCGGGAAATCATGCCTGACCAATCTACTTCAATTCTTTGAAGGAATAAACAAACATGTGGACAAAGGGGAGCCGGTTGATATTGTGTATCTGGATTTTCAAAAGGCGTTTGACAAGGTACCTCATGAAAGGCTACAGAGGAAATTGGAGGGTCATGGGATAGGAGGAAATGTCCTATTGTGGATTAAAAACTGGTTGAAGGATAGGAAACAGGGAGTGGGGTTAAATGGGCAGTATTCACAAT
Organism: Microcaecilia unicolor; assembly: GCF_901765095.1. Classification (NCBI taxonomy): domain Eukaryota; kingdom Metazoa; phylum Chordata; class Amphibia; order Gymnophiona; family Siphonopidae; genus Microcaecilia; species Microcaecilia unicolor. Next base: position 368,730,011 of record NC_044031.1, on the reverse strand, counting down.
GGAGAAGGGTAGTTAGTGGGGTTCCTCAGGGGTCTGTGCTAGGACTGCTGCTTTTTAATATATTTATAAATGATTTAGAGATGGGAGTAACTAGCGAGGTAATTAAATTTGCTGATGACACAAAGTTATTCAAAGTCGTTAACTCGCGACAGGATTGTGAAAAATTGCAGGAGGACCTTACGAGACTGGGAGACTGGGCGGCTAAATGGCAGATGACGTTTAATGTGAGCAAGTGCAAGGTGATGCATGTGGGAAAAAAGAACCTGAATTATAGCTACGTCATGCAAGGTTCCACGTTAGGAGTTATGGACCAAGAAAGGGATCTGGGTGTCGTCGTCGATAACACACTGAAACCTTCTGCTCAGTGTGCTGCTGCGGCTAGGAAAGCGAATAGAATGCTGGGTATTATTAGGAAAGGTATGGAAAACAGGTGTGAGGATGTTATAATGCCGTTGTATCGCTCCATGGTGCGACCGCACCTTGAGTATTGTGTTCAATTCTGGTCGTCGCATCTCAAGAAAGATATAGTAGAATTGGAAAAGGTGCAGCGAAGGGCGACTAAAATGATAGCGGGGATGGGACAACTTCCCTATGAAGAAAGACTAAGGAGGCTAGGGCTATTCAGCTTGGAGAAGAGACGGCTGAGGGGAAACATGATAGAGGTATATAAAATAATGAGTGGAGTGGAACAGGTGGATGTGAAGCGTCTGTTCATGCTTTCCAAAAATACTAGGACTAGGGGGCATGCGATTAAACTACAGTGTAGTAAATTTAAAACAAATCAGAGAAAATTTTTCTTCACCCAACGTGTAATAAAACTCTGGAATTCATTGCCGGAAAATGTGGTGAAGGCGGTTAGCTTAGCAGAGTTTAAAAAGGGGTTGGACGGTTTCCTAAAGGACAAGTCCATAAACCACTACTAAACGGACTTGGAAAAATCCAAAATTCCAGGAATAACATGTATAGAATGTTTGTACGTTTGGGAAGCTTGCCAGGTGCCCTTGGCCTGGATTGGCCGCTGTCGTGGACAAGATGCTGGGCTTGATGGACCCTTGGTCTTTTCCCAGTATGGCATTACTTATGTACTTATGTACTTATGGAATTGCCCCCAATCGACTTTAAGCCATAGTAGTTAACTAGCTTTTAAAGAGCATCAGTAGACTAACTTACCTGTTGATGCACTCAGGGCCACCTCCCTGCAAGTGAAACATAAACAGTCAGAAGCCCCCCTGCTTTACAAAACTTGTCAGCACAAAAGAGCTGTGACTAGTCTCAGACCAGTGGACTGCTGGGTGGCTATATCAGACTGAAACTGAGCAAGCAGAAAGGATTTGCCTGCAATCATACTGCTGCAGATCTAGACTGGTCATCAAGGATTTGGAAGGAAATTGCAAGGAGTATGACATTGTTCCTGTCAACTTGGAGGCAAGTAGATCTTCAGTAGGAGACCTGGAGGAACATCAACAAAAACTTGTTAAAGTATTTGTAATGTCTGTGAAGGAACTCGATTGTCTGTGGCATCTGTGGAAATTAACTGGATAATCTGACCTACACTAGATGTATTATGGAATCTGTAATTTACTTGCCATACGGAGTGCTGGGAAGTAGATGCACTCCATACGTTCAGAATGACTATACACTGTTTTAAGTTCACAAGGTGAAAATAAGCTGCTCTGCATTTATGCTAATCCTGCTACATGAGAACAGATTCTGACAACAAACGTACTATGTTTTTTTCTTTTGTAGATAATATAAAAGAATTATCTACATTTTTTTTCTTGCACCAAGATGCTATTGCAATCCAGAACAATGAAGTTCCATCTGGTTGTTCTCTGTACTTTGAGCTTATTTTAGATTTCAATCTGTGGTCCAAAAATCATCTCCACTCTAATTTATGATATTGTTTGTTAAATTGGTTGTGTTTTTAGTTAGCACTTACCATTGAAACACCATTTGTTCTCAATAGAAAAACCATCCTATCACTACTTTAGAATGTGTGGCATTGTAAATCATATTAATTTACGTTGAGATGCAATTTCAGTAATTGTTTTTATAGCTTTTGCTTCATGTAAATGATTTTATGGCACATAAATTTCTTAAATTAAAAGATAAATTGGAGCCTTTTACAGCACTTCCCCCACTGATAACCCCATGTGACCTTGAGCAAGTCAGTTTATCTCACATTGCCTCAGGTACCTACTTAGACTAAGCTGTTTGGGCAGGGATTTATTGTGCCTGAATACTAAAAATGCTGCGAACTACCTTGAACATTATTTAGAAAGTCAGGCTAAAAATCCACAAGTTGTGATTTCTTAGGGCTGCTCTCAAAGGAAAAGTCTTCTGAGGCTGACAGTTTATAAAGTAGCAGCATTTATCAAGGTTCAAGGTTGCGTTTATTTGATTAACTGCCTAAGGCCATACCATCAAAGCGGTGTACAGCTACAATATTTCGCAGTGAGAAAAGAAAATATAATAGGAAAGAAACAGGAATTTGCCCAAGCCCGCCATGTACCATAGGTCTCAATGGTCAACAGCTGTCCAGCTACCCTAAGTGGGGAGCCTACCTCATACATTAAATGCTTGTTGAAACAAATGTGATTTTAGCAGAATTTTAAATGAAGAAAGTGAAGCTTCTGTTCATAATGACAGAGGAAGGATGTTTCACATCTTGGGCCTTACAATACGAAACACTGATTTCTGAAATGTACATTTCGGAGCAAAGGGACATTTAGTAAATGTTGTTGGCTTGAATGCAGGGCCTGTGCTGGAGTATATGGTATAAGTACAGGGATAAAAATTGAGGGGAGCCCATATGTAAAATCTTAAACATCAACAAAAATGTTTTATATATAATATGGAACTCCACCAGGAGCCAGTGTTCAGCTCTCAATAAAGGAGTCACATGGTTGTACTTCCTGGAATTAAAAATCAATTTAACGGCAACATTCTGCATTAGCTGCAGCCTTCTGATCTCTGTCTGACAAATGCCCTTAAAAAGCACGTTACAATAGTCCAGGCATGTAATGATTAGGGCATGAATGATACACAACACTTTCTGGTTGAATAAATGCTAAACAGACCTAATCAATTGCAACTTGAAAAAGCAAGCACTCACAACAGATGAGACATGAGCCTTAAAGGAAAGGTTGGAATCCAGCAACACACCCAAAACTTTAATTGTGTCACTAGCCTGTGAAGGGTTACAGCACCTAAACTGAGAATCTGTGTTGTGAAAAGAGGTTGCCCCCCCCCCCCTATGAAAAATTTGGAATCGTGGCTTTTTTTTTCACATTAATCAGCAGTTTATTGGTCCTAAGCCAGACCTCAACTTGAAGCAACTTAGCCCCAACCACCGAGAAATCATCCAGAGTATCCAAAGTAGCAAAGATTTGAATGTCATCTGCATAAATATATAGTGTTAGTTCCAGAGACTGTATTAAAGTTGGTATTATCAGAAAACTTAATCTAACCTTAAAACAACAGGAGGCTGAAAAATAATGAAGGTTGTAAATAATAAGGATGGGCACCCAGAAAATTTTCATGTCATTTTCATTTGGAATATTTTTTGTTTCCAACAAATGTTGTTAATAGCAGAGTGGAGGAGTAGTAGCCTAATGGTTAGGGGAGTGGGCTGAGGAACTTGGTTCAATTCCTACTGGCTCCTCGTGATTTTGTGTAAGTCACTAAACCCTCCATTGCCGTAGATACAAAATAATTAGATTGTGAACCCAAGGGACAGAGAAATTACCTGCATATAATAAATATAAACCCCTTTGGTTGTACCACAGAAAGGCAGTATATTAAAAACACGGCCCTTCACCCTCTTCTTAAAGTGTGTGCATAGGGCATGTGTGCAGTGGTTCACATATGTGCAATAGTTTATGCATGTTCCTGAGGGTGCATATAGTGCACCCTCTTTAAGAAGAGAGCACTCTTACTCGCAGATGGCATTCACTTCAAACAGCAGCCCCTCCATAATAAATAAACATCTAATGTTGCTTTAGCATCTGTATGCCTCTTTACTAAACCACTGTCTTTTCTGTGTGTCACTTCCTTCCCCATGATTAAAATAAAACAGATATAAAGCAAAGCTTATGGTTGCTTCTATAGACGTATGTCTTATTTCTTCAGTGGGTCTCTGCTTCCTTCTGATTTCAAGCACTTTCAAGCAGGGGCGTATCTGCGTGGGGCCACAGGGGCCTGGGCCCCCGCAGATTTCGCCCTGGCCCCCCTCCCCGCCGTCAACCCTCCCCCGCTGCTTACTTTTGCTGGCGCCGAGGTCCGACCCGCAATCTCCGTTTTTCGTCTTCCTCCGTGGCCATGCTTCCAGGAAGTAACACTGCAGTGCTGATTCGTTGAATCCAGTTCGGCGTCTGACGTCAGACGTCGAACTGGAGTCAACGAATCAGCACTGCAGCGTTACTTCCTGGAAGCATGGCCACGGAGGAAGACGAAAAACGGAGATTGCGGGTCGGGACCTCGGCGCCAGCAAAAGTAAGCAGCGGGGGAGGGTTGACGGCGGGGAGGGGGTGGAGAGAGGCGGCGGCGGCGGGGGGGGGGGAGGGAGGCAAAAATGTGCCCCCCCTCTCTGGCTCTGGCCCCCCCTACCGCCGGATTCCAGATACGCCCCTGCTTTCAAGGATGGAGTGGAGGAGTAGCCTAATGGTTAGTGCAATGATCTGAGATCCTGAAAACTAGGTTCAATTCCCACGGCGCACTTAGCTCCCTCCCAGAGACCCCCATAAGACCCCAATCCTAGACCACTAACCACGGCGCACTTAGCTCCCTCCCAGAGACCCCCATAAGACCCCAATCCTAGACCACTGATAAGGTGAGGAGGAGGAGTAGGAGGCTTCTTATTGGAGGGGGGCTTGAGTAGGGGAGGACCCTCAGCTAGTGGCACGGGAGCATCAGCCTGATGCTCCTGGATGTTAAAATAACCCCAGCTAAAAGCACAAGTCGCGTTAGGGCATTTGCATAGTAATGAGATGTAAAACATTCATTTGCATATATGCATCTCATTATTCAGTAACTTGCAACAACTTAAATATTGCTGTGGTATTTTTAGGAAAACGGTGTTAGAGCCAAATAACATGCGTTACAGGCCAAATGATGTGCGTTATGGACATAACACCACTTGATGAATCCCCCCTAAATAACTTACCTACCTTTAGTATTTCCATTAATATAGACTAAGAGTGGCCTAGTGGTTAGAGTGGTGGACTTTGGTCCTGGGGTTCAATTTCCACTGCAGGCACAGGCAGCTCCTTGTGACTCTGGGCAAGTCACTTAACCCTCCATTGCCCCAGGTACAAATAAGTACCTGTATATAATATGTAAGCCACATTGAACCTGCTATGAGTGGGAAAGCACGAGGTACAAATGTAGGAAAAATAAAAAAAATATGAGTAAATATTCAAAGTGATCTAAGTAGCCCCTCTTCCCCCCCCCCCCCCCCCCCCCCCAGTATCTCATGTTTTTCATTCTTTAAATTGTGAAAAGTTATTTAACTTTTACTGTGAGTAGAAAATCTTTATACTTTTATTCCATGTAGATGCCATATAGGGAACCACTGTAATTGTCCCATACATTCCATCCCTGTTTTTGATCCCATTACTTCCCATGAAAGAGCATTCCAAGTAAACCACTTTCTCTCCTTAAAATGTATTTCCTGATGCTGCTTTTAAGTTTCCCTCCTTGCAACTGCATTTCATGTTCTCTAGTTAAGAACCTCTCCATTTTTGGAAAAGGTTTTTTTTCCATACTATCTTTCAAGACTTTTAATGTCTGTATCACTTCTCCTCTGTCCCTCCTCTCCTCTAGCTTTCAAGTCTCTTCCTGTGTGTTCTTCTGGCACAGACCCTATATCATTTTGGTTGCTTTCCTCTGAACAGCTTCAAGTCTTTTTGTATGTCCTTGGCAAGATATGACCACCAAAACTGTACACATTATCCAAATGTGGTCTTACCAATGACTTGTACAGGGGTGTTTCACCTACTTTTTTTTCCTGATTATGCACCTCTCTATGCAGCCAAACATTCTTCTGGTCATGGTCACTGATTTGTCATATTGTTTCACCACTTTGAGATCCTCAGACACTATCACCCTCATGATTTCTGTACCCTGAATACATCACCCTACATTTCTTCACATTAAAGCTTAACTGCCAAGCATGAGCCCAAGCTTTTAATTTTTATAGATCATTTCTCATGGATGGTCTGGCTAGTCCTGCCTCTGCCATGAGATTGAACGGCGCCAGAGCTGAAACCAAAACCGAAATTCAGTTGGCCTCTAGCTATGGTTTTCAGTTGCAGACACAGCACTCTGCTGCAAGAGTGAGGAGGCAAAGTGCCAGTTCAGTTCTGAGTGGGAACAGGTGCTGGGCCTGGACCACTGTGACAGCTGTTGGATGGAGGGAGAAGAATATAAAGATCTGGGATGCAATGAAAGCAGAGACAGGGGAAGGAGGAGGAGAACAGAGAAGAATGAGACTTGGAGGGACAGCATTTTAGGGACTCAAGAAGTAAGGAATATGGAGAACACCAAGGGAAGAATTTAGTGACTGTGGCAAAAAATATGGACATAGTTTGGGTAGAAGAGTGGGAGCTCGGATAGAGAGTGGGAGGAAGAGCAAGAAACTAGGGATGGGAGGTTTTAAGGATTGAGTGGGAATTTGAATGGAACAGTACCTAACAACTAGAAAATGAGTGAGGATGTGAGATGAGGGTAAGAGAATTGGGGGCAAAGGGTAGGGAAAGGTTGAGACCTGAAGTTAATGTCTTTGAAGACTGGAGAGAAGGTGAGAGGTGTGAAAAGAGACAGATCTTGAAGGGTGTTTGAGAGAACAGAAGTGAGCCTTGGGAGATGATGAAAGACAATGGATAGGAGATAAGGGATTGAAAATTGAAGCTAGGGAGGGAAAGTAAATGACTGACAGAGAAGGAGCTGGGGTTGCTAATGGGATGAAAGACAAAGAAAGGTAGAGGGTCAGTACAGAAGGTAGAAATAGGGGACTAAGGAGTGGTTGGAAGCTAGAAGGGGTATAGAAGGCTGAGGAAGGAGAGAAACAGAAAAGGCAGTGGGAGCACTAGAGAGGGGGAGGAGAGTGGGAAATGGAAAGCTGGTTGGTAGGTAGAAGTGCAAAGGAGAAAACCAAGGATTGGGGAATAAGAGAAAAGAAGAATGGAAGTAAAATCTAGATCTGAGTAGATAGAAAAAAGAGTAAATGGAAAAAAAGGATGAAAAGGAAAGATTGATACCAGACATATAAAGAAAGAATGAAAGAAGACATAAGGATAGAGAAAAAAATGGAAAGAAAATGCTAAGAAAGTGCACACATGAAAAGTGGAAAGGGAATATGGCTCCATCTTGGCACCCCTTCTGCTTAGAGTGTTTAATGCTATTCAATCGGATGCAGTTCTCCCCCGGTCTTGGAGGCTGGCCAGTGTGGTGCTGCTTCTTAAGCCACATAAAGATCCGCAAAGCTGCAGTTCATATCGACCAATCTCCCTGTTAGGGACAGATTATAAAATTCTAAACACAATCTTGTCCGGTCAGCTACAAGTAGTGTTACCCCGTTTGGTTCACGAGGACCAGGCGGGGTTCATAGTAAATAGGCAAACTTTTGACAATACCAGGCGGGCACAATACTTATTGGACAGAATTGAGAAGACGGGGCACCCAGCGGTGTTTCTCTTGCTAGACGCGGAGAAAGCCTTTGACAGAGTGCTGTGGCTGTTTCTCTTTGCACTGATGCGGAGGATGGGTTTTAGTGGGCAGTTCTTTAGTTGGGTTGTAGCTTTATATTGACACCCTCTGTCCCAATTGCGGATTAATGGGGTTGACTGGGAGCCCTTTGAGTTGTTTAGGGGTACACGGCAGGGATGTGCTCTTTCCCCTCTGCTCTTCGCGTTAGCCATGGAACCCCTGGCGATCTTAATTCGCAATGATCCTGAGGTGCAAGGCATTAGAATAGGGAGGCAAGAAACTAAACTCATGCTCTATGCGGATGATGTTCTTCTTACATTGTCTCACCCTGGGACTTCCCTGCGGGCGGTGATGGGGATTCTTGAGAATTATGGGGTGGCTGTGGGCCTTAAGATTAATCTCCAAAAGTTGGAGATCATGCCGATACAATTTTCAGAGGGATTGCAGGAAGAGCTACAAGCCCTTTTTCCTTTTAGATGGACCCACAGATATATTCGCTATTTGGGGGTTAATTTGACTCCGAAAACTGGGAATTTGTTTCAGGAAAATTTTGCCCCTAAATTAAAGGAACTGCTTCAGGAGTTAGAGAGTTGGGGGGGGGGGGGAGGGGTTGCGGATGTCATGGATGGGTAGAATTGCGGCGGTAAAAATGACCCTGCTCCCAAAGTTGTTCTATCTCTTCATGGCACTGCCATACCTTTTTTAATACACTAAAAAAAAAAAGATGTTTGCTTTCATATGGCATAAGAGACCACCCCGAGTGAATCGACGGATCTTATAACAGCTTAGGAGGGATGGTGGAATGGGGGTGCTGAATTTTGAATTATATTATAGAGCAGCCCTGTTTCAGATGCTGGCCACAGTGCAGAGGGGGCCGAATAAGCTATGGACTTACAGCACAATGGGGCTTGAAAGGGGTGCCTATATGGGAGGTTCTGTGGCTTCCTTTACCGTTGTTGAAGGGTCTTTTGTCAGATTTGAGTGGACAGATGGGGGTGGCTTTGGGAGAGTGGGCACGCTGTAGAGCCACTTGGTTCCGGGGACGCAGATATCATTTGAGTACAACCATTGTGTATGCAACTGATTTTGTTCCCGGTAGAATGGAGAAAATGTATGGGCAGTGGTCGGCAGCATCTCTATGACTGTTGGGCCAGATTTGGGAGGATGGGAAGTGCCACTCATTTGATATTTTGAAAGATGAATTTGGGTTGGCAGACAGGGATAGATTTCATTATTTGCAGATTAGAGATTTTATACACAGGAAAGCAAAGGAGGAACTATACCTGTCTGTAACTGAGCTAGAATTGGCAATGAGAGCTGGGGAGGGGAGAGGGGGGATCTCCCGGATCTATAGAGCTTTGCTTCATAAGCCTCAGCCTCTTGAGAAATGTACACGTAATTGGGAGACCCTACTCTCTACTTCCTATGAGCCTGCTACATGGAGAACAATTTTTAAAAGATTGCTGTCCTTCTCTGTGGCGACCCCCCTGGTGGAAAATGGGTACAAGATGCTATATCAATGGTATATGACCCCTAGCAGACTGGCCCGCATTTTTAAAACAGGTGAGGCGCAATGTTGGCGCAAATGTGGGGCGGTAGGAACATTTTGGCATATTTGGTGGGAGTGCCCGGTGATACAGCAGTTCTGGCAGAGCCTGCAGTGCAGGCACGATTGCAGGGAGGGCTGGGTACTGAGGTTACATTACACCCGGGCCTGTGCCTGCTGAATATCCCGAAGGAGGGTGGTCGAGCTCCCCCATCATTGCCTTTAATCCCATATAGTTATCGCAGCTCGAACATTAATTGCCAGACTGTGGAAGCAAACTGCAACACCTACGGTGGATCAAGTGTTAGCGAAGGTGGATTATTGCTGCTTAATGGATAAACTTACAGCCTTAAGGCGAGGAGGCAGGCTGAGGTTCATTAAAACATGGGCTCCATATTTGGAGTGGAGGGGTTTACCGGTGTAATAGGGATAAGAAGGGGTACTTCTAGTGGTGGGCAAGGTTTAGGATCCCTGAGCGGAATGGAGGGGGGGAGAGGGGGGAAAAGGGGAACACTGCTGTTGTTTGTAATTGTTGAATATATGATGATGTTGTAAATCTGATTTTTGTGTTTTTCTGAAAAGCTAATAAAAATAATTTTTAAAAAGTGGAAAGGGAAGCCTGGAACCAGGCACCACCCAAATAGAAAAATAAAATGCCCAGGAAATAAAAGTAGAGCATTTTTTTTAAATTATTTTCAATTTTTATGGATTGAGGTTATGTCAAAGTGAGAAATTTTGCATTTCTTCTATTTTTATATTTTGCAAAGTACAGTAGGAAGTGCATTTATATTTCTTTTACTTTGGTTCTCTGTCACGATTTTGACTTTGCTGGCGTGTAACTTTGCTGGCATGTAGTTCCCATGTAATGATATGTAACAGTTCCATTTGCTCTGTTTCTTCATAGGAGAAGTATAGGTGTTCTCGGACCCAGTGAAATATTTGCAGTTTGGGGTTTTATAGGTGGGGGCATAGCAATTTGAATCCTTAGAGTCAATTTGAATCCTTAGAGTTAATGCTGATTTTGGTATGATGTTTGCTATATCGATTTTCAGTCTCTCCTGCAGGGTTTTTTGCTGCTCCACAAAGGGTTAGATTTATTAAAATGTGCTACTGCATTACCACATGATAACACACCTTAAAGAACATTTGGATCGGTATTCAAAAGCACCTACCTGGATAACAGCACCTGCTATCCAGATAAGTGCTGCCGACAAAGATATTCAGGAGCACTGTCCATACAGGACCAAATTCTGTAAATAGTAAATAGTGTCGAACAATCGGCGCTGAAAGTTAGGCCCTGTTTATAGAAACAGTCTACGAACTAACTAACTTTCGTAAATCTCTGAAGACATATCTCTTCAACAAAGCCTACCACAACGTCCAATAACTGTAACCACAACACCTTACCACTCGCCCTCCATTTCGATTGATTTCTTTTTATGCCTGTATGCTTAATTTTATCATGTCAACCCATTCTCTATGTAACAACAATTGTAACTTCCACTCTGGAATGGCGAATGCCATAACGGAGCATTGTAAGCCACATTGAGCCTGCAAATAGGTGGGAAAATGTGGGATACAAATGCAACAAATAATAAATAAATACACTTAGCACTAGGACTGACGCATGACTTTAGACACGAGGATTTACACCAAGTAAACACTCAGGTCTAAATTAGGTGTGGATCCCCCTTATTCTATAACAGTGCGCATAAATTCTAAGAATGCCCCTGATCTGCCCATGACCCTCCCATGGCCATGCCCCCTTTTTGGAGCCACTCTTAAAGTTTACTCACAGATCCACACAACTAAAAATGCGCGAGTAAATTTCAGTTAAGGCCAATTAGTGCTGATAATTGATTATTAGCAAAAGTATGTGCCCACATTTACATGTGATATATACTGATTTAAAATAGAAGGAAGATGTCTCTTTTGATCTGGAGCATTGGTTGGTACGTTGTGCTGCTGGGTTCTCAGTGTGTGGTCAGTCTTCATTCATCCTGAAACTATCAATTCCTCAGCTGTCACTAAGGGGGAGGTGACCAGCATAGGCTACCATTTAGTCAGGTTATTTAGCACAACTTCAGCTATTTTAGCACAGGGTCTCATTGCATAAAATGGGAACCTGTGCTAAAATAACCCGACTTAATGGTAACCCACATTGATAACTTCTTCCCCTAAACCCTCTAGTGGTTTTGCTAGGCCATCCATAGTAACCACATATTTTCCATTCTCTTAACATGCAGGTGATATGCATTGCCACAAATATTATTACAGATTTATGTGTGCTACACAGGCTCCTGTCCCTATGTCTATATTCTGTCACAACTGAGCCTACATGAGTGCTTTCAGAGTATCCTTATCACAGGGTAATAGCTTATAGGTGAGCGCATAACACCCACCTACACCCTTACAATCACTAACCACTCTCATGGACTGAAGGTCCATCAAGCCCAGCATCCTGTTTTCAGCAGTGGTAAATCCAGATCACAAGTACCTAGCAACATAGGCGCCCCATATAAGAGACTTGGGGAGGCTTAGCCAAACTGTGACCTTCCCCTGGCTGCCAAACCCCCCCCTCCCCAAACGCAGCGCTGCGGCCAGGCAGCTCTCGGACGGTCCCTTCGCTCCTTCCCGCCCTCAGCTTCCAGATGAACAGCCTTCCTGTCTGTTCCTTCCTCCCCCCCAGCTCCCCAATCGATAACCCTCCTGTCCTTTCCTCCATCCCCCGCACGCGTGTGTGTTTAACCCTTTTATTTTCAGTTGCAGCGACGTCAGTGAAGAAGATAGCACTGCGGGCTCACCTCCAGCTTCCCTCACACAGTGTCCCGCCTTCTGCGATGATGTATTTCCTGTTTCCGCGAGGGCGGGACACTGTGTTAGGGAAGGGAGAAGCTGGGGGCGAGCCCACAGTGCTGTCTTCTTCACTGACGTCGCTGTGACTGAAAGTAAAAGGGTTAAACGCGCAGGGGATAGGGAAGGAACGGAGAGGAGGGCTGTCGGGGAGCTGAGGGAGGGCAGGAAGAATCGCTGGACATGAATGGGTGGGCAGTGCAGGGGGAGAGAAGAGATCACTGGAATTGGAGAGAAGGGCAGGGAGAGAGAAGAGATCGCTGGACATGGAGAGGAGAGGAGGGCAGGGGGAGAGAAGAGATTGCTGGGCATGGAGAGGAGGACTGGGGGAGAGAAGAGATCGCTGGACATGGAGAGGAGGGCAGGGGGAGAAAATAGATCGCTGGACATGGAGAGAAGGGCAGGGGATGAGAAGAGATCGCTGGACAGGAGAAGGGAGAAAGGAGAATTGCCGGACATGGATGGATGGACGGGAGGGCATGGGAGAGAGGAGAATTGCTGGACATGGATGGATGGAGGGGGAAGGGGAGAGAGCAAATTTGCTGGATATGGGTGGATGGAGGAGAGGGCAGGGGAGAATGGAGAGTTGCTGGGCATGGATGGATGGGAGGGCAGGGGAGAGAGGAGAATTGCTGAACATGGATGGATGGATGAATGGAGGGGAGAGGGGAAATTTGCTGGATATGGGTGGATGGAGGAGAGGGCAGGGGAGAGTGGATAGTTGCTGGACATGGATGGATGGAGGGGAGAGAAGTCAGGAAGGAGATGCACATGGATGGAGGGGAGGAAAAAGAGGAGAAATCCTGGACATGAATGGAGTGGAGGGCAGGGAAGAGAGGAGAAGTGTTGGACAAGGATGGAGGGAAGGAAAGACAAAAGAAGGACATGCACACGGATGGAGGGGAAGGGAGAGAGGAGAAATGCTGAACATGGATGGAGGGGAGGGAAGACAGAGGAAGTAGATGCACATGGATGGAGGGGATTGAAGAGAAATGCTGGATATGGATGGAGGGAAAACTGCTGAATTTAAGGGCTGGTTCGGAACACTTTGAGGGCAGATACTGAAACTCGAGGAAGGATAGGGACAGGGCTACAGATGGTAGACAGGACGCATAAGGACACAGGAGGATGGTGGACATGGGGAGAGAAAAAATATCAAATGGAAAGAAGACACTGCATAAAACAGAAGACACTGAGACCAAAGCGAATAGAAAAACTAAATGATCAGACAACAAAGGTAGAAAAAAGTATTTTATTCAGAATTTATTAATTGGAATATGTCAGCTTTTGGAAATGTGCATCTGTGATATTTTTCATGTAAGTTTCAATTTTTCTAGTATTGCTGCATGCCGAGTCTGACTTCTTGCGATAACTTTCCAGTTCAGTATTTTGCCTTCATATCTGTTGTGGCATGTGTTTTTCATGTGTGATCAAGGTGCAGTATTCTGCTAGTGTGTAGTATTTGCAGCCCTTTTTGTTTTGTTTTGTTTTTTGTCACTAGGTAGTGTACTGGTGTTTTAGAGCCCAGTGTAATTACAGTGCTGGCTTTCCACGCATAAGATTGTAGCTCGTCCTGTCCTTGGAATTAGTGCTGTTATGGTTTGGTAAGGTTATGAGTTGTGTTTTTGCACAAGTTTGTGTATAGTGTTTTGCAGTAGAGAGATTGTGTGTTGGCCTTACTGAGGTGGCACCAAAACATCAGAAAGGGTGTAGAGCCTAAATCATGACAAACTACCTCTTGAAGAATCTATATATGGTCGTTAATAAAAGGAGCACATTGTGAACACTATCCACCCTAAAAGGGTGTTTTGTGGCTCTATATGAGAATTGTGATATTATGATTCCTTCTTTCATATTGTTGACGGTCTGCATTTTCTGTCTGGGTGGTATTAGGGTCTGTCCAGTGTAATATTTATGGTACAGTAAGGTTCTGAGTGTGTTTTTGCACAAATTTGTGCATAGTGTTTTGCAGTTGAGCAATTGTGGTTAGTATATGCTTTGAGCAACCACTTTATTCTTTGACATATGATACATATCTAATATCTAAATTTAATAAAATGTATTAATTGTGACTATTTTATTTTTAATTATTTTTTTCTGTGTGTTAGACAATTATGGATGTAAGCCCCACCCCCTTTAGCCTCCCCAAACAGTTGGGCCACTGACCACCTATGCCTAGCAAGATCCCAAATAAGTAGTGGATTTTCCCAAGTCCATTTTAATAATGGCTTATGGACTTTTCTTTTAGGAAGCTATCCCAACCTTTTTTAAACCCCACTAAGCTAAATGCTTTTGCCACATTCTCTGGCAACGAATTCCTGAGTTTAATTACATGCTGAGTGAAGAAATATTTTCTCTGATTCATTTTCAATTTACTACTTTGTAGCTTCGTTTCGTTCCCCCTAGGCCTAGTATTTTTGGAAAGAGTAAACAAGTGATTCATATCTACCTGTTCCACTCCACTCAGTACTTTATATACCTCTGTCATATCTTCCCTCAGCCTTCTTTTCTTCAAGCTGAAGAGCCCTTGCTGTTTCAGCCTCATAGGGAAGTCGTCCCATCCCCTTTATTATTTTCATCGCCCTTCTCTGTACCTTTTCTAATTCCACCATATCTTTTTTGAGATGCGGTGACCAGAATTGAACACAATATTTGAGGTATTGTCGCACCATGGAGCGATACAAAGGCATTATAACATCCTCGTTTTTATTTTCCATTCCTTTCCTAATAATACCTAATATTCTATTTGCTTTATTTGCTGCCACAACACAATGAGCAAAGGGTTTCAAAGTATCGTCAACAATGACTCCTAGATCCTTTTCCTGGTCAGTGACTCCTAACATGGAATCTTGCATCACGTAGCTATAGTTTGGGTTCCTCTTTCCCACATACATCACTTTGCACTTGCTCAAATTAAAAATCATCTGCCATTTGGATGCCCAGTCTCCCAGTCTCGTAAGGTCATCTTGCAATTTTTCACAATCCTGTTGCAATTTAACAATAAGTAGATGTCTATAGCACATCCCTGATTCAATTCTCCGGTCACCCAGTCAAAGAATTCAATGAGATTCGTTTGGCACGATTTCCCTTTGGTAAAATCATGTTGTCTCGGATCTTGCAACTTATTGGCTTCCAGGAAATTCACTATCCTTTCCTTCAGCATCGCTTCCATTACTTTTCCAATAACCGTAGTGAGGCTTACCGGCCTGCAGTTTCCAGCTTCTTCCCTATCACCACTTTTGTGAAGAGGGACCACCTCTGCCCTTCTTCAGTCCCACGGAACCTCTCCTGTCTCCAGTGATTTATTAAACTAAGAGCACCCACCAGAACCTCTCTGAGCTCCCTCAATATCCTGGGGTGGATCCCGTCCGGTCCCATGGCGTTGTCCACCTTTAAGTTTCCTAGTTGTTCATACACACTCTTTTCCATGAACGGAGCTATATCCACTCCATTCTCATATGTACTTTTGCCAGTCAATCGCAGTCCTTCTCCAGGATTTTCTTCTGTGAAAACAGAACAAAAGCATCTATTTAGCAAATTTGCTTTTTCGTCTTCATTATTTACATAGCGGTTTGCAGCATCTTTCAGTCTCACAATTCCCTTTTTAGTCATTTTCCTTTCACTAATATACCTGAAGAAATTTTTGTCACCCCTCCTTACCTTTCTAGCCATTTGTTCTTCTGCTTGCGCTTTCGCCAGACATATCTCTCTCTTGTCTTCTTTCAGTTTCATCCGGTATTCCTCTCCGTGTTCTTCTTCTTGAGTTTTTCTGTATTTCTGGAATGCCAACTCTTTAGCCTTTATTTTCTCAGCCACTTGCTTGGAGAACCATATCGGTTTTATTTTTCTCTTGCTTTTATTTACTCTCCTTACATAAAGGTTTGTGGCCCTATTTATAGTTTCTTTCAGCCTGGACCTCCGTTCCACTTCTCGTACGTCCTCCCAGCCCATCAGCTCCTTCTTCAGGTATTCCCCCATTTTACTAAAGTCAGCATGCTTGAAATCCAGGACTCTGAGTTTTGAGTGGTCGCCCTCCATTTCAGCTATCATATCAAACCAAACCGTTTGATGGTCGCTGCTGCCCAGGTGGGCACCCACTTGGACCTTTGACACACTATCCCCATTTGTGAGCACCAGATCCAGCGTCGCTCCCTCCCTCGTGGGTTCGCATTCCCTAGTTTGTTTGCTTCCCTAATTTCTGATAACATTTCTTTATCTATATCTTCATCCTTTTCCTCTTTACACATGGAATTTCAATCCATAGGGATTCCAAGATGTGTTTTGTTTCCTGCAGAACTTCCAATCTATTGGATTCAATGCCCTCCTTAATATACAATGCTACCCCTCCACCAATTCGATCAACCCTATCACTGCGATTTAATTTGTATCCTGTTATGACAGTGTCCCACTGATTATCCTCCTTCCACCAGGTCTCAGAAATGCCTATTATATCTATTTTTTCATTTAGTACAATGTAATGAGATTGAAGGGGGGCAGACTCAAGAAAAATGTCAGGAAGTATTTTTTTCATGGAGAGAGTAGTGGATGCTTGGAATGCCCTCCCACGGGAGGTGGTGGAAATGAAAACGGTAACAGAATTCAAACACGCGTGGGATAAACATAAAGGAATCCTGTTCAGAAGGAATGGATCCTAAGGAGCTTAGTTGAGATTGGGTGGCAGAGCCGGTGGCGGGAGGCGGGGATAGTGCTGGGCAGACTTATACGGTCTGTGCCAGAGCCAATGGTGGGAGGCGGGGCTGGTGGTTGGAAGGCGGGGATAGTGCTGGGCAGACTTATACGGTCTGTGCCTTGAAGAGGACAGGTACAAATCAAAGTAGGGTATACACAAAAAGTAGCACATATGAGTTTATCTTGTTGGGCAGACTGGATGGACCATGCAGGTCTTTTTCTGCCGTCATTTACTATGTTACTATTCTGACTCTCCCATTTTATTTCTTAGGCTTCTGGCATTCGCATAAAGACATGTTTGTTCCTATTTACATCTTGCTTACCAGTTGACAGTGATAATGTGCCATCTTGAAAATCTGTCTGCTTTTTATTTAAAGACTTCTGGTCTACTATGCTCTGTATTGCAACCTCGCTATCGGGATGCTCTATCGTCCCTGTTTTGGTGATATCTTTGAAAGATACCTTATTCCGAACCATGCGCTTTTCAGACTGTCAGCTTTCCCCCGGTTTCTAGTTTAAAAGCTGCTCTATCTCCTTTTTAGATGTCGATGCCAGCAGCCTGGTCCCACCCTGCTTAAGGTGGAGCCCATAGTTTTGGAATAGGCTCCCCATTCCCCGGACTGTTGCCCAGTTCCTAACAAATCTAAAACCCTCATCCCTGCACCGTCATCTCATCCATGTATTGAGACTCCGCAGCTCTGCATGTGTTGGGCCCTGTGCTTGGAACGGGGAGCATTTCTGAAACTGCTACTCTGGAGGATCTGGATTTCAGCTTTCTACCTAGGAGCCTGAATTTGACTTCCAGAACCTCCCTCCCACATTTTCCTATGTCATTGGTATCCACATGTACCAAGACAGTTGGCTCCTCCTCATCACTGTCTAAAATGCTATCTAGGTGGCACATGAGGTCTGCCACCGTCACACCAGGCAGACACCAGGTGATCCTCACGTCCACCAGCCACCCAGCTATCTACATACCTAATAATCGAATCACCAGCTACAACAGCCATCCTAACCCTTCCTCCTGGGGTATCTGCATAACTTAGGCACTAACACACAAACTCTATGTCTGGCGTAAGTTCTCACACTTAAATGTTAAGTGCATGGGCTCCTACCACATATCCTCTGGGCACCTAGTTATAGGCACACTGTTCTAGAACTGCCTTTTATGTGGCCACCATGCCTTCTCTATTTAATGGGCAGCCTGCTTCTTGTGGGCTGTACCCTGCACGTCCCACCATTACTCCATCAGCTAAGTCTTCTAGCACTTTGAATAAAAAGTCCAGACCTTGAGACATCAGCGCAAAACGCTGGCCTTCTGTTTAAACTGGAGGAGGCAAGATAAGTGCACTTTGATTATGTCTATATTGTTTAGAGAGTTGTAAATTTTCATTGCATATGCAGACTGTTGCACTTATATATGTGGAGTGTTTTTTTGCCAGTGATGAAGAGTTTTTAGCTCTGAAAGATTTATCCTGGGGCTCTTTGAGGCATTTTCCACCCACAATTATTACATTAGCGGATCTGATTGAGGGTTGTATTTATAGTATATTTTGTGTAATCTTTAGCATATTGCATGACAGAGTATATTTTTCTTGTCTGAGCCAACCCTAACCCCAGCAGTCCCAAACAGCACATTGTAGTGCTTTTTTATTTTTTTCTGCCCAGGAGTCTGAATTATTCCTGAGAAAATTGGCTTTGTGTAAGCTCTGCTTTCATACATGGTGATGTCTTTGTGAACGTGGAGGAGCATAATCGAACGGGGTGCCCAAGTTTTCCTGGGGCCGTCCTCACAGGACGGCTCCGTGAAGGGGCGGGGAAACCCGTATTATCAAAACAAGATGGGCGTCCATCTTTCGTTTCGATAATACAGTCGGGGACGCCCAAATCTCAACATTTAGGTCGATCTTAGAGATGGTCGTCCCCGATTTTCTGCGACAATGGACACCAAGAACGCCCAGCTCAGAAATGGCCAAATCCAAGCCATTTGGTCATGGGAGGAGCCAGCATTTGTAGTGCACTGGTCCCCCTGACATGCCAAGACGCCAACCGGGCACCCTAGGGAGCACTGCAATGGACTTCATAAATTGCCCCCAAGTGCATAGCTCCCTTACCTTGTGTGCTGAGCCCCCCAAACCCCCCCCCCCCCAAAAAAAAAAACCCACTTCCCACAACTGTACACCACTACCATGGACCTAAGGGGTGAAGGGGGGCACCTATATGTGGATACAGTGGGTTTCTGGTGGGTGTTGAAGGGCTCACATTTATCACCACAAATGTAACAGGTGGGGGGGAGATGGGCCTGGGTCCGCCTGCCTGAAGTACACTGCACTCACTAAAACTGCTCCAGGGACCTGCATACTGCTGTCAGGGAGCTGGGTATGACATTAGAGGCTGGCAAAAAAATATTAAAAACATTTTTTCAGGGTGGGAGGGGGTTGGTGACCACTGGAAGAGTAAGGGGAGGTCATCCCCGATTCCCTCCAGTGGTCATCTGATCAGTTCAGGCACCTTTTTTGCTTGGTCGTATGAAAAAATGGACCAAGTAAAGTCGCCCAAGTTCTCGTCAGGGACGCCCTTCTTTTTTCCATTATTGGCCGAGGACACCCATCTCTTAAGCATGTCCCAGTCCTGCCTTCACTACGCTGTCGACATGCCCCCGTGAACTTTGGTCATCCCCGCGACGGAAAGCAGCTGAGGGCGCCCGAAATCGGCTTTCAATTATGCTGATTTAGGCGACCCTGAGAGAAGGACGCCCATCTCCCGATTTGTGCACATACATCTGCTTTATAAATAGTCCTTTATTTATTTTATTTATTAGGATTTATTTACCGCCTTTTTGAAGAATTTACTCAAGGCAGTTACAGCAAGAAAAGTCAGACATAGGCAATAGACAATTACAGCAGTAAAAATATTCAAATAACAATGCAAAGTATGGCATAGTAAGCTACATTACAATGTCAGTGCAATAAACAATAAAACATTTTAATAGCGTAGGGTGTAAGCAAGATGGAATATATAAATAGATAAGATAGTACCTCTATTTTAAAGAAAGTTGCACATGAAGTCAGAGAGGTGCTTACATATTTTCTCAGCTAGGGTAGGAGTGGATAAACATGTCCTGGTACAGTATGTGCAGCCGGTGCCACTCCTTGTGTGTATATGTGAGACTAACAAGTTAGTTAGTTCTTCCATTAAAAGCCTGGTTGAAGTGCCAAGCTTTCACCTGCTTCCTGAAGTAGAGGTAGTCTTGTGTTAAGCGAAGCCTTTTAGGGAGTGCATTCCAGAGTGTGGGAGCTACTCCAGAGAAGGCTCGGTTATGGGTATCACATCTTGTAATGTCCTTTGGAATACCCGCTATGTCTGCAACAAACTTTCCTACATCCACGACCTCTTTATCTCTCATACTCTCCATCTGCTTGCCCTTGCTGAGACTTGGCTTTGCCATGAAGAGTCTACTTCAGCTGCTTCCCTGTGTCGTGGAGGTTACCTTTTCTCCCATACTCCTCGCCCGGTTGGCCGCGGAGGTGGTGTCAGGCTAATACTGTCACCCTCTTGTAGATTTCAACCTCTTCTTCCACCTCAGTCTCACTGCTTTTCTTCCGTTGAAGTCCACTCCATCCGTGTATTCACTCCTGTACCTCTATGAGTAGCAATCATTTATTGACCCCCTGCTAGGTCTCTTTCTTCCTTTCTCATTGACTTCGACTCCTGGCTTTCCTTCTTTCTTAAACCTTCAATCTCCTTCCTTCATTCTTGGAGATTTTAACATTCATGCTAATGATCCCTCTGACTCTTATGCTTCTCAGTTTCTCGCTTTAACATCCTCTTTCAATCTTCAACTGTGCTCCACTATCCCTACTCACCAGAGGCCACTGTCTTGATATTCTTCTCCAACTGCTCATTCTTCAGTTTCTGTGCCTCAGCTCTTCCCCTCTCTGACCATTATCTGATCATTTTCACACTTAAACACCCCTTAACCCCAGTCCCATCCAATCTCTACCAACACATTTAGGAATCTTCAGGCTATGGACTCTTCTACTCTGTCCTCCAGTGCTTCAAACCTCTTTGCAACCACTATGTTATCCAAGTCTGTGAATGAGGCTGTCTCTTCCTATAATACTATTCTCTCCTCTGCTCTGGATACTCTCGCTTCTCCCATTCCCCATTCTGTAAGGCGTACCAAACCCCAGTCTTGGCTGACCTCTAGAGTCCACTACCTATGTTCCTATAATGACATCCCAACCCCTCCCCTTGATTTAGGTATCCCCCCCGAGCCTACCTGTATCCTTGTTGCTCCTAGTGGGAGCAGTGAGGGCAGGAGCGAAGCTCACTTGCTCTTGCCTCTTGCAAATGGATGCAGTGACTTTTTATGCCGGGGGGGGGGGGGAGGATATTTTATAGTCTCACAGGCGGGGGTGCTTTTTGGAGTGGGATTTAGTAATGACAACCTAGTTATGCGGGTCTCAGCTGATACTTAGTGCCAGGGCCCAAATAGCTAGGCAGGTGAATTTAGGATTGCTTTATAGATGTCCTAAATTCACCCGCTTAGCTATGCAGGTCCCGGCACGGAATATTGCTGGCACCCGCATAACCCCTCCCCAATGCTGCCAATGTCCTGCCCCTGACCTGTCCATTTTTTTGTTGTGCAGTCTGTTGTGATGTTCAGCAGCACTGTCTGGTTAAATGCTGCTGAATATCTCCAGTTAGTTGGTGATAAGCTTTTGAGCTGTCCTACATTTGCCTGCTTAGCTCCTGCTCGGTTAAATTGCTTTGTATATCAGTTGGTGTGTTTCTTGTCTGTCATTATGTCATCGCTTGCCTTCTATGTTGGATTTAATGTTGAGTTATATAAACATAATCAGTACTGCCAATGAGCTGTCATCTTCCTTTTAAGAGCTTAGCTCCACAACTGCTTATCAACAAAAGAGAACCCATGATGCTGAACTGTAATGCACTACTATTTCCTCCAAAGTGTGTATCTGTCTGTGTCTGTTTTGTTTGCTTCTGCATCTTTGTCATATGTGTGTTGGCTCTGTGTATGACTGTGACTCAGAGACTAGAGATGAGGGTTGATCAATTTGAAAGGAGCAATTCCCTAACTGATATGTTACACTGTACCAACGTTTCTAAGCTGCACACATGCCAGGACATCCCCTGGGCAGGGGCATAGATGGAGTAGCTAGGCCTAAGGCAGGGTAGAGAAGGAGCTGGGTATGGAACAGAAACCAGACATGAAATAGGAACTAGGTGCAAAGAGAAGCTGGATAGCAGTAAACCCATTAAACTCCGAGTAGGCCCACCAAGAACTTTTATATCAGCAAGGGTGTATCTTCATGGCTCTCCTTATATATGTACAAGACACTCAATCGCAGGCGTTATTCAATCAATCTAGTGTTATCCAACCTCACATCTACTTTGCAAAACACTAGATCATAAACTTTAGCAACAGATAGATATATAGATATATAGATATATATATATATATATATATATACATATATATTACATAAATACATAAGTAATGCCATACTGGGAAAAGACCAGTCCATCGAGCCCAACATCCTGTCCCCGACAGCGACCAATCCAGGTCAAGGGCACCTGGCAAGCTACCCAAACGTACAAACATTTTATACATGTTATTCCCGAAATTGTGGATTTTTCCCAAGTCCATTTAGTAGCGGTCTATGGACTTGTCCTTTAGGAAACCGTCCAACCCCTTTTTAAACTCTGCCAAGCTAACCGCCTTCACTACGTTCTCTGGCAACGAATTCCAGAGTTTAATTACGCGTTGGGTGAAGAAAAACTGTCTCCTATTTGTTTTAAATTTACTACACTGTAGTTTCATCGCATGCCCCCTAGTCCTATTATTTTTGGAAAGCGTGAACAGACGCTTCACATCCACCTGATCCACTCCACTCAATATTTTATATACCTCTATCATGTCTCCCCTCAGCCGTCTCTTCTCCAAGCTGAAAAGCCCTAGCCTCCTTAGTCTTTCTTCATAGGGAAGTCGTCCCATCCCCGCTATCATTTTCGTTGCCCTTCGCTGCACCTTTTCCAGTTCTACTATAACTTTCTTGAGATGCGGCGACCAGAATTGAACACAATACTCAAGATGCGGTCGCACCATGGAGCGATACAATGGCATTATAACATCCTCACACCTGTTCTCCATACCTTTCCTAATAATACCCAACATTCTATTCGCTTTCCTAGCCGCAGCAGCACACTGAGCAGAAGGTTTCAGTGTATTATCAACGACGACACCCAGATCCCTTTCTTGGTACGTAACTCCTAACATGGAACCTCAGCGGTGCAACTCATTGAACTTTGGTGTAATCAACGAGATTTACAGCACCGACCTCCTCAATGGCAAAACAATATCATATTATACTTGAATCTATATTTTCATATTAATCTTTTAATTGACCACAACATTTTCTTAAGGTTAATCATTCTCATTAACTTAATCATTCTCATTAACTTATCTTTTTAGAAAACCTTCTGAAGGAAAGTCAATTGCCAGTCAGGGACTAGATTGTCGGACATATATGTTTCGCTGCATTCAGAACTGTCCCCCTAAGAAATCAAACAGAAAAGAAAAGATTAAACCGACGCATGAATTCCCCTTGCTATCACAATTAAGTTTAAAATACATAACATACCTATTGCATTGTAATGTCAGCTTTACCGGACCGAAAATTCAAATGCAGTAAAAATGGCGGCGGCGTCTATCTCCCTTAAATACTATGGAGTCATAGTAACCTGGAGGGGCATAATCGAACGGGGCCGGCCATCTATATGGGCGGCCATCTCTAAGGCCGGCCCCATAAAGCGGCATATCTGACTGTATTATCGAAACAAGATGGCTGGCCATCTTTCATTTTGATAATATGGTCGGAGCCGGCCAAATCTCAACATTTGGACCAGCGTTAGAGATGGCCGGCGTTGGAGATCGCCGCCATTGGTTTCCCGCCGATAATGGAAACTAATGGTGGCCATCTCAAACCCGGCCAAATCCAAGCCATTTGGCCGTTAGAGGAGCCAGCATTTATAGTGCAGTGGTCCCCCTCACATTCCAGGACACCAACCGGGCACCCTAGGGGGCACTGCAGTGGAGTTCACAAATTGCTCCCAGGTGCGTAGCTCCCTTACCTTGTGTGCTGAGCCCCCCCAAAACCCCCCAAACCCACTACCCACAACTGTACAACACTACCATAGCCCTTATGGGTGAAGGGGGGCACCTACATGTGGGTACAGTGGGTTTCTGGTGGGTTTTGGAGGGCTCACATTTATCACCACAAGTGTAAGAGGTGGGGGGGGGGATGGGCCTAGTTCTACCGCCTTCCCGTCTCCGGAAAAGGTTTGTTTGCCGATTAATACCTTTCAGATATTTGAACATCTGTATCATATCACCCCTGTTTCTCCTTTCCTCCAGGGGTATATATGTTCAGGTCAGCAAGTCTCTCCTCATACGTCTTGTAACGCAAATCCCATACCATTTTTGTAGCTTTTCTTTGCACCTCTTCAATTCTTTCTACATCCTTAGCAAGATACGGCCTCCAAAACTGAACACAATACTCCAAGTGGGGCCTCACCAATGACTTGTACAGGGCCATCAACATCTCCTTTCTTCTGCTGGTCACAGGTCTCTCTATATAGCCTAGCAACCTTCTGGCTACAGCCACCGCCTTGTCACACTGTTTCGTCGCCTTCAGATCCTCAGATACTATCACCCCAAGATCCCTCTCCCTGTTTGTACATATCAGACTCTCACCACCTAACACATACATCAGGCACGCAAAAAAATGGCTTGCGGTAGTGTAGGCGTGGGTTTTGGGCGTGCGCCCATCCATTTTTTAGCACGCCTATAAAAAAGGCCTTTTTAAAATTTTTGTTGAAAATGGACATGCGGCAAAATGAAAATTGCTGCACGTCCATTTTGGGTCAGATACCTTACCACCAGCCATTGACCTAGTGGTAAAGACTCACGCGGTAATCGGGCGATAATGACCTATGTGCACCAAATGCGGACGCACACCAGAAAATAAAAAATATTTATCAGACGCGCGTAGCGGACGCACACCAATAATGAAATTATGGACGCACACCAATAATGAAATTACCCCAAGAGCCACACGGTAGTCGGGTAGTAACTCCATTTTGGCATGCGTAGATGCTTACACAGCTTAGTAAAAGGACCTTTATGTGTTGATGTAATATGTGCAATAAGCACCACCCACAGAAACCCACGTCAAAGTAAAAACACCCACTCAATTTCTAAATTTAACCCCCTCGGTGTTACTGAATTAAGTTGGAAAATCCAACGTTGTTCTTTATAATTTAACCGTCTGTCTAGATAGCCTGTCTCCCACCCTATGTCTACCTGATCTCTTATTAGATATCAGACACCTCATGTTTTGCTGATAACCAGTGTTGCACCAATGGTGCCTGTTCATTTCGAGTAGAAATCCTAGATTTGTGTTCTGTTAAATGAGTGCGCACCAGACGGCTACTGCAACCCACATATACTTTCTCCTTATATATGATCATTGATTAGGCTCACCTCTTGCAGGTCCACTTAGTTCTTCCAGGGGATGGGTATTTCTTTCTACCACTGAAACTCATGTTTCCTTAAACTTCAGTTGCAGCTAAATGGTCTTTGCAACTCAGCTGCAAGTCTCCATTCTCTGGTACACAGGGTCATGGGCCTGAGTCCCCAAAACCTCATAACAAGCTGGAACTCTTTTTCTTATAGAAATATGGTGGGCCTTTTTTTTTTTTTTTTAGGGGGGGAACTTACTTCTCTGGAACTTCCAGTCTGAAATGGCCCATTTGTGAGCTTTATGTGTCTTTTCACTGCTTTCTCCCTCACACCAAATATGGGCCCGTTCCATTAAATTTTCAGAGATTTATTTTGCCCCTAATTGCACAGACAGGCAGACATTCTCAACTCTTTATGCATAATTTCTTCCAGCATGCATTGGCTTGCAAAGAATAAAAACCTCTGTATAACTATCAAATTCCAGGAAACATTGCTTCATTTATATTATGTAAAAGCAAATATTAACAGAAATGGAAAGTCAAGCATTTTGTTGCTTGAAGCTGGGGACTGAGAGCTGTGTTGTCTCTCAGTATCATTAGTGCATTTCTGTATTGAGCACATGTCCCTCTTCTTAACAAGTGGCACCAAGTTAAACAGTGCAGAAAAAGGGAAGCTTACAGATGTTATTACATTGATTATTATGTGTTTTGTTTACTATTGACCATTTAGTAGTTAATTTTATTCTACTGACTGGTGAGCCATATCATGCTAGGTAAGTAACGTGATCTCATCAGGAGGACAGCTTCTACCAATTTAGGGCATTTCATGCATATCTTAAATTAGAGTGTGTAGGATCCAACCAAGTCAATTTATTTCTAATGCTTGCAAAGAATTTTTATATGTGGGAGAGCTGTCTTGGCAGTACTTGTGCATATAGCTGCTTTCTATTCTATTTCTATTCATTAACTCTTGGCAGTTAACAATAGCATACTTTGCGTTACAAAATTGCATTACATTTCTTTCCTGTTTGTCAAGTTCTTTCAGTTTTCCCTTCGTTAGGGATCAGCTGATGGCAGGTAAATTGCTTTCTATAATACATTTGCACAGTCTTTGCTTTTAGCGATATTTCTTGCTCTCCACAGGAGACTCTCTATCTACTTTTAAGTACCCAAATCAATTTAATTAAATTTCATTAAGGGCACTAGAGCTGAAACAAACTAATGAAAGCAACCAGCCTGTCAGGTGGTATGTATTTTTTGCATTACACTGGAAATAACACCCTTTTGACTCTTAAAAATGTGTTCAAATATTTAAACACTTATAGCTTTTAGAGAGATTGATGGGATAATTTCATTGAATCATCCACAAATAGGCTACCCTAAAAATTAAATCAAGACCCTGTTTGGCATTACATGAAGAACCTTAAAAATGAATTTTATGTATATTGCTTTTAAGCATAATGCCAACTATTAGAAAGCCTCTAAAAATTAATGAGCCAGATATTCTGTGGCAGTGACACTGAAGGTGCTTTACATTATTTGTTCATTCAGTGGCACTGTACTTTAAGTAGCATTGCTGAATATGCATTCGTGCAGCAACCACGTTATTGTTTCAACACATAATTTACATACGCATCAAACCCAGAGCTTTGAAGGGGGCCAGCTTTTTCAGCAGGAGATTTAGGGCATGTCTCCAGCCCACCCATAGCTCTGCCCATCCCTGCCCCTAGCTCCACCCCTGACACACCCTGAAGGCGACCTGTGGCACCAGGGGCGTAGCCAGACAGCAGATTTTGGGTGGGCCTAGGGAAGAAGTGGGTGGGCAACGTGTTCTCCCTCCCCCCCACACACCAAAAAAATCTCTCAGCTGGCGGGAAAATGCTTCCCTCCACCTTAGCAGTCTGCAGCATGTACAGGTGCCAGTATTGTGGAGAGCAGCGTTTTTGTTACTATCGGGGAAGTCTTCAGCTTGCGGAGCTTGGGATCCCCAACAGCTACCGCTAAACGTGTGCTACTGTTGGGTGGGCCTGAGCCCTAACTAGGTGGGCCTCGGCCCACCCAGGCCCACCTATGGCTACGCCACTGTGTGGCACCAACAGTTGCTTCCCCTTCTAGCAGCAGCAGCAGAAGATGCCATAATAAAGTATCTTCTCTTGCTGTCGCGGGACCAGTCTCTTGATAAAAACTCTGGCACTTGTCTCGCAGCAGCAGGAAATGATGTTTTATTAAGGCATCTCCTGATGCTGCTAGAAGGGAAGCTGCTCATTGGGAGATCCTGGCTACAGGAGTTGACCCACAAAGTGGGGAGATTTGGCAGGTCTGCAAACCTATAGTTAATGTCAAAATAAGGGAGGCAGAGTTTACAAATAGGAGATTCAAAATTTTAAAATTATAAGAAAAAAAGCAAGCTGCTAATGAAACTAGGTGCATGCACCTTATATCAGTACAGGCTCACTCAGGCCAGTGAGACCAGGACTATGGAGGAATATCATGAGAAGAAGCAGAACATTTACCACGCAAAAATGCCACTACTTGAGAAGGCTTTAAAAAATTGTACAGTACTTTACCACATTTGACCAAACAGTACATTTGCAAGGAAAAAAGTCTTGTTACCTTGCTTTATCTCTTTTTCCATTTTTTTTCATACAATGAAGGTAGGGCATGCACATTTTTCTCATATATATTCATGGTATCCTGAAAACCTGACTGGTTAGATGTGTCCTGAGGATTGGATTGAGAACTACTGTCTTTGAGTGATAGGAACTGGATGTGGGGAAAGGGAAAATGGGATGGGATTTGATATACCACCTTTCTGTTTACATATTATATACAGTACTTATTTTGTACCTGGGACAATGGAGGATTAAGTTACTGGCCCAGTGTCACAAGGAGCTGCAGTGGGAATTGAACACTGTTCTCAGGCCGCTGCACTAACCATTAGGCTACTCCTCGAGAGATATGAGATGAGCAGAAAGTAACTAAGGGCCCCCTTTTACATGCGACGGTAAGCCCAACGCAGGCCTACCACTCGCTAAAAAGGAACTACCGCCAGCGAACCATCATAGCTGGCGCTATAAAAATATATTTATTTTTGTAGCTCCAGTATGTACTTGGCGATAATTGGGCAGTGCTGCATGCTGCCTGGTAACCACCGGGTAAGGGCTCCCCACCAAAATGGCCACGCGGCAAGTGCTTCACTTGCCATACGGCCATTTCTTTAAAAATGAAAGACTTACCTGCGGCGGTAAAAAGGGGCCTCAGTACACGTCAAAAACACACGCCAAAGCAGGCACCCTTTTGCTGCAGCTTGGTTCAAGAAGGTGGGAGGGTATAGACATCATAAGAAGCAAGAAGACCCTGAGTCTGCTTGAAGACCTGACCTAGAGTGTGTCTAGCTAACATATGGAAATGACTTGTCGAGTGAAACCAAGCCTGGAAAAGAGAAACAAAAAGAGGAATGGTTTGATCGTCAGATTTTGAAGTTACCTAGAATGAAAAGAGGGGAACAGGAAACACATAGGTTGGCTGGCTGTGTTCCTTCAGAGAGGCTATCATAGGAGGAAGGAGATGGTAAATGAATGCAATGAAAAAGGAGGCAGAACCAAAGATGAAGCATAGAACATTGGCCTCAGGGGGCTTTTGTCTCACTTATCTGGATCTGTTACAGTAGGATAAGCTGTGGCCACGGGGACAAGCCCCAAGCTAGAAAGAGGTTTTCCTTGGCCATAGCAACATTTCAGTGAGGTAACGGATGTGCAGTTATAGATGATGTGGTACAAGAAGAGCTTTGTGATGGAGAGAATGGATGTTAAGTAGACCAATCCTAAGCAGATCAGAAGAAACAGTGGAAGAGTCAGTATCCTGGTGAGGCAGCAGTATGAAACACCGTTGGAAGATGCAGAGCCTTATCTTGGAGCGAATCTTGAGTACAATGGTCCCACTAGACAGAACAGAGATGGAGGAAACATAGGTGCTCCAAAGGTTCCTGAAAGAGCAGGCCTACCAATTCACTGGATGCTGTAATAATGAGTTGTATAACAAGGTGCCCAGAGACACATTATATGCTCTTTCGGTACATGCTTATGATGCAAGTGCCTTGTGGAGTTCTGGGTTTCAAAGCAGAGACTAACTAGTCATCTCGGAGGACGAATTGCATAGGAGGGAGAGAAGGAGTTATGAGACCAGCTAAAAGAATGCAGTCAGCAACAGAGTCAGCAGACAGAAACAAGAGGGTAGTGTTAGCAAGGTGAAAATTTATTTTTCAAAACTTCATCATCAGCTAACATGCCAGCATTCTCAGTCATAATTACCACTAAAAATACAATTTATGATGTATTATTTGCTTAGACTTATATACCACATTTTCCACATTTGCTCAAGACAGAGTTTAATAAACAGTATTATAGTACCTTATAAATAACAACCCCCCCCCCCCCCCCCCCCCACCCCTGGCCAATATTCAGCCCATGGCGGTGTGTAGCTTTAAAGCCACTGACTGACATGGGCTGAATCTAATCCAAATATTCAATGCTGGGGCCATGTCCAGATACCACTATTGAAAATGTGCTTCAGTCTCCGACACAGAAGTTATGCGGGGGCCGGTCAATCTAACCGCACAGTGCCATGGTGGCCTGAGGGAATATTCAGCATCACTGTGAGGTTAAGTATCCATGGACAGCCCACTGATGACAGCCCACACTCTTATCACCTCTCGGTTAGACTATTGCAACTTGCTTCTCACAGGTCTCCCACTTAGCCATCTCTCTCCTCGTCAATCTGTTCAAAATTCTGCTGCACGACTAATATTCCGCTAGTGTCGTTATGCTCATATTAGCCCTCTCGTCACTTCACTGGCTTCCTATCCATTTCTGCATACAGTTCAAATTCCTCTTATTGACCTATAAGTGCATTCACTCTGCAGCTCTTCAGTACCTCTCCACTCTCATCTCTCCTTACATTCCTCCCCGGGAACTCCATTCACTGGGTAAATCTCTCTTATCTGCACCCTTCTTCTCCATTGCTAACTCCAGACTTCGTTCCTTTTATCTTGCTGCACCATATGCCTGGAATAGACTTCCTGAGCCGGTACGTCAAGCTCGATCTCTGGCCATCTTCAAATCTAAGCTAAAAGCCCACCTTTTTGATGCTGCTTTTAACTCCTAACCCTTATTCACTTGTTCAGAACCCTTATTTTATCATCCTCACTTTAATATTCCCTTATCTCTTGTTTGTCCTGTTTGTCTGTCCTAATTAGATTGTAAGCTCTGTCGAGCAGGGACTGTCTCTTCATGTTCAAGTGTACAGCGCTGCGTACGTCTGGTAGCGCTATAGAAATGATAAGTAGTAGTAATAGTAGTAATGAGTAGGGTTTAAGCAGTCGGGAGCCTCTCCTGTCCGCTTAAACCTTATTGAATATCTACTCCAGCCAGTGCGTTTTTTCTAGCAAAAAAGGTGCCGGTACTCAAATGCAAGGCCACTGTTCAGGGGTGGGTTGATCACTAAGAGGGACTCATCCCACAATAGCCAGGCCCCCTGCAACCAGTCACAGAATCTATGACAAGGCAGAATTGGTGTGTAGAGCATAAGCTTTCATTAAAACTTGGAGTCCAAGGGTCAATTTTAGCAGACAATGGAAAAGGTGCCGGTACTCTGTACCCCCAATTACCCCCTCAAAAAAAGCACTGACTCCAACATTCCTAATACCCAACATCATAAAAATAAAAACGAACCTAATTAACCAACATATGTATGTGCATTGATATAAAGAAGATACAGGGGAAGAATTCAAGTCCCCTTGTCATTTCTACAGTATACAGGGTTAAAAATATTGTTTGATGTGTGATTTTCATGTTAATGGAGGTATGCCTGGACTTCAACAACATAATCTTCATTTTTCTGGATTATTTTACAGGATGGATGGTCACAGTATCATTTTGTAGCTTCATCTTCCACCATAGAGAGAGATCGACAAAGACCGTACTCCTCATCACGCACTCCCTCCATCTCTCCAGTGCGCATGTCTCCTAACAATCGTTCAGGTAAGTCTATATAATGAGGACAAAATCACTGCAAAAGCAATTTATATTTAGGGGATAATTTTCAGTCTCTTTCTGCATTGAGACTAAAACCATGCTCAAGTATTACCCGTGGGTTTTTCACCAGTTTTCAAATCAAAAATACTTTCATACTTTTGCTTTGAAGACTTGCAGTGTGTATGGATTACATCTGGCCATTTGCAGTTGCTTTTTTTCTGTTGGAGTTAATATAGCTGTCCTAATTCAGTTGAAATTTGGTTTCTGAGGATTTTTCAGTTTTCTTTAAAGACAAGTTTCTGAAAATTCGCCAAGATTTTAAAGGCAAAAAGGAGATTTTAGATTTACCACACACCTTTTTCAGTTGTAGCTGAAGGTGATTTACATTCAGGTGCAGTAGGTATTTTGCTGTCCTTGGAGGGCTTACAGTTTAAAGGGGTAATTTGAAAACTTGGTGCCTAACTCTTCAGTGCCACACACTGAGCATCAATTTTATAACAGCATCTGAGCACCAACTACTATACTATACTACTACTATAAATACTACTATAAATCAACATTAAGCTCCTATATATAGGCATGCCCACTGATGCCAGGTCTATGGCTGTCGTAAGTTAGCATGTAATGTGCCCAACTTATAGTATTCTTTAAGGTGTGTGTGTGTGACTGGATGACACCCACATTTCCTGCCCATGTTCCACCCACATGCACACTCCCTTGCAGTTATGTGCTATAGCACTTATACACTCCCTTATAGAATAGCCATATAGGGGTAAATTCTATAAATTGTGCTTAAAAAATTGGTGCCATAGAAAATCCGCTTAAGCGCTATTCTATAACCTGTGCCTAAAGTTAGACACAGTTTATAGAATAGCACTTAAAGGTAGGGGTCATGTGTAAATTTAGGTGCATCCGTTTGCAGCAACGAAACCATGGTGCAAATGCCCTGCCTAAATTTATGTATAGAACCCCCTTATTCTATAATTGCTCGCTTAACTGGCATCCATGCTCCTCCCCAAAACGCACATTACCCTTCCATTTCCGTGCCCCCTTTTCCGGGACGTGTGTAAAATTTAGGCGCAGATCATGTGCCTAAGTTTACACACCTGTTAATTGATTTCATTTCACACCAATAATTGCTTGTTAAAAAGCGCTAGCTGGCTCGTTATTCAATTAAATTGCATGCACAAATTGGGCACCATGCCCAAATTTGCGCACACAATTTTGGTGACTTTTATAGAATTAGGGGCTTAGTTGCACTTGTGCCCTGTTATGAAATTACCCTGTAACTTTGTTCTTGAGGCAATGGAAGGTTAAATGACTTTCCCAAGATTACAAGGAGTCACAGATAGTTAGAAGGAGCGCTCTTATATGGAGGGAATTTGCTCCAAAAATACTGGACAGAGTTTCAACAGTGTTGACTTAAAAGATTTTGTTCACTAAAGCTTGGTCATCAATTGTACTTTCAGCCCTTGTCCATCTCATCAGCTAAGGAAACACTGGGTGATTTCTTTACTTCACCATGTGTAGAAAAAAAAAGAGAGGCCGCTACTGTAGATTTTTTTTCATCATAACTTTGATAAATTTTAAAGATATGTTATAGGATTTTTGGCAGGCAAGGTCCTTAAACTGTTCAGCAACTGAGCATATATAAGTCATCCACCACACTTGATTTATGTGGCTGCCTTACCTTGTGAAATAACATTCATGCTGTAATTTCAATTTTCCTAACACGTAACAGGTCGCAGACTGATAATGCTATTGCAAGGTAAATGTAGCATCAGCTGCGGTGGTTAAATTTAATTATTAAACTGGCAATAGTTTATGTAACGTACAGGCAAAAATAGTAAATATATAAATATATAAATAAGCGTATAAAAGTTATGATGAAAAAATAAGTAGCCTCTCTTTTTCTGGACATGGTATATTATAAATATCTCCAGTCTATTATCTTATTTTTCTTTCCAAGTAGATCTGTTTTTGTTCAGTTGAAAGATTTCCTGAAGACCAGTTAAAGTTTAGATTTATTTCAGACTGCCATGCTGAAGCCAGTACAGAAATGACATTGGTAGATAATCTTGGAATGTATGCTGATATAGGGAAATATTTTGATTTAATACTGATGGGTCTTTTATTTGCCTTTGCCACTGTGGACCTAATACGTGTAAAAGCCCATTTGACAGAGAACGTTGAGCTTGCTCAATTCTAACAGTATTCTACAAAAGACTCTGCCTAACAACATCTGGGGCCCTTTTACTAAGCAGCTGTAAAAAGTGGCCTGCGGTAGTGTAGGTGCGTGTATTGAGCGCACACTGTGCCAGTTTTTACCGCATCTACAAAAAAGGGCTTTTTTAAAATGGGACGGGAAAAGAGCCTATGGTAAAAACGAAACCAGCGTGCGCCAAAAAATGACCTGAGCCCTTAACGCCACCCATTGATCTAGCAGTAAAGGTTCATGCGCTACATGCGTGGTGACCGGTTGGCGTGTGCCAAGTGCCGATTTCTACCGGAACTGGCACACATAGAAGGAAATAAATAATTGATCCATGCATTACGGGCACGCGCCAAATCTGAAATTACCACCAGGAGGGCACGCTGGCCTGGCGGTAGTCTCATTTGGGCGTGCGCTGCACACATGTAGAGCCTACCGTGGCTTAGTAAAAGAGCCCCAGAGTCTTTTGTAAAATACTTAGAAGGACATGCAGAATTGCACATGTATTTGCTGGCATGCACAGCAGGGTCAGCCATTTTGCAAGTATATACATGGAAAAAAAATGAGTAGCACAAAGCCACACAGCTTCCATGTGGAAATGCCAGCCTCCATATGTAGCTCTGCCACTTTACAAATCTGTATATATAAGCACCACCAAGTAAGTAGTGAGAATGTAGATTCTTTATTATTAATTTTGGCGGTAGATGTAAACAACAAGAGATTAAGGAGAATTACTCCCTTCATTGCATTGTAAAGTCCTGGCTAAAACAAGCCCTGTTTTAAAAACTGGGTGCGCCTCTGAACTAGTGCAAAATTTGGTGGTGACATTTTGTCTCATATACATGTTATTCCCATTGTAAAATACGGAACACACGTGTAGATTTTTGATCTACCCAAGCCACATCCAAACTGTACCTCCTTGAAATCTCTGCATGGTATGGATCTCCAAGTTAAATATGGTTTTCTGAAACTGCCATTTACACATGTATGTGATCTGCACATGTAAATACCACTATTTAAATATGGAAATACTTCGAAAATAAACATTATAGACTCCAGGTCCTAAGTGTCAGAGGCAGTATTCTCCATTGTTTAAAGCCTGATTATTATATTGGAATATCATGTAAAACGTAGAGTCATAGGGTGATTTTTAACTACCACTTAATTTATTTGCATCCATTACAAAATGTGGTGAAAAAAATCATATGGCATTGTTATTCAGATGACATACAAATTTACTTTAACCTGAGGCAGGCTTTCAATGGCTCCAACCTTAATAAATAAATGTTTATGTGTTATCCTTACTCACAAATTATGGGGTCATTTTACTAAGGCATGCTAAATGCCAATCAGCCTATAGGAGTATAATGGGCAGTGTGGCATTTAGCACATGCTAAATCCATTAACATGCCTTAGTAAAAGGACCCCCCATGTCTCAACATAGCCAAGACAGTAGTTTTCTGGACTGAGAAATTATCCTTACCTAACCCAAATTTGTTATTTGAAAATAGACTGTTTCAATCTAGGAATTTATTTGGACTGTCATCCTAATTTGGACAACACAGAAATCAGAAAAAAAATGCATGGTTTAAACTTTAGTCCATCTTGTGAAAATATTCCTTAAAATTGCAAAACTTAGGGGGCCCTTTTACCAAACTGCAGTAAAAAGTGGCCTTAGCATGAATTTGTATGGATCATTCCCACATGATAAGGCCATTTTTTCCGCATGGGTAAAATGGGCTAGTTTTCTATTTTTTGAATTAATAGCCATGCATTAATTTTCCCATTAGTGTGTAAGCACCTACACTCACCTATTTTGTACGCGGTAAGGGCTCATACGCTAACCACATGCTAATCGGGTAGCATACAGTGATGTAGCTGCGCTAACTTATTGGCGCAGTATTGGGTCCTTTTACTAAGCCGCGGTAAAAAGTAGCCTTTGATAGTGTAGGTGCCAGGGCTGCTAAGAGACTAAACCGAGGCAAGGCCGCCCCCCCCCCCCCCACCGATGCCTCCCCCCCCCCCCCCCCCCCCCCCCCCCCACTGCTGCTGCAGTACCCGGTCTCACCGGCCTGTCCTCAGCTCCGTCCACCATCGGGCCCCCTGCATTAAGATCAGCAGCGCCTCAGCTCCATTTGGAAAGGCAGATCACCTCCCCTTGGAGGCCCGGGCCTGGGGAATTTTGTCCCCCCTGCCCCCCCCTCCCCCCCTCTCGGTGGCCCTGGTAGGTGCATGTTTTGGGCGTGCGCCAGGCCAGTTTTACCACATCTACAAAAAAAGGCTTTTTTTTAATGGGCATGCAGTAATACTGAAACCAACGTGCACCTAAAACCAGCCTGAGCCCTTAACACCACCCATTGATCTAGCGGTAATGGCTCACGTGTTACACGTGCGGTGACCGGTCGGCGCACACCAACTGCTGATTACTACTGGAAACGCCACGCATGGGAGGAAATAAATCATCCAGGTGTTATGGGCATGCAGCAAATCTGAAATTACTGCCAGGGGGGTGCGGTAGCCTGTCGGTAGTCTCATTTTGGTGTGTGCTGCACGCGCATAGAGCCTAACACACCTTTGCAAAAGGGCCCCTGTATGCCTACTTTTTGCTCTTGACCCACCCCAAATGCTAAAAAATGAAATCTGTTTTTTTTTACCGCCTAGGAAGCGTGCTCAGATGCCAAAAGTACTGAGGGACACCTGAGCGTGCCCCCTGATAAGGCATTATAAAATGCAGTAAGCACACATTAGTGCTTACCACATCTTAGTTAAAGGACCCCTAACCCAGTTATTTAAACTTTGTTTTGAATTTATTAGATTAGTGCCAAGCTTTACTTTGCAGGATTACCTAAGAACAGCCTGTAAAGGTGGCAGATGATCAAAAATTGAGCTGCTCAGTTATCTCTGATACTAAGATGAATGACAACATTTCTCCTATATTGATAATGTTGTCTAAGGTATCATTCAATAAATAGTTGTACTAAATTCATACAATATACTCAACAACTATTGCATTCATTTTTATCTTTATTACATCAATTAATCTCATAAACCTAACAATTATTGTCTAAAATCCCCATATATCTATCATTCATTCAGTCATCCATTCACTCTAATTCACATTTATAAAACTAATATCAAAATATCAAACTCTATAACAATATAACAATAGAACACCCGGAATAATAGAATCACTTATGATCTTATAACAAAAATGTTGCTTTCAATAGCAATACTGGTGTAAAACTTGTAAATTATACTGACATTCAAAAACATTTCTTCTTCATTACGATCCTCTCTTAATCTATTGGTAACCTGCTGTAAACTTTCTATTGCCCTGTGGCAATTAGTCCATTGATTAAGTCAATTGTCCATCACAGCAGGTTAAAACAAAAGGTTACATTCCATCGTAACCCACAACTGATAACTCTGTGCTGTGGTATTGAATGACAGTAGTTCCATTCACCGTGACTCCATACTTCACGGGACTTTTCCTTGAATTTCAAACTGCTTCACTGCAGCAGTCCTCTCATTTGTGTGCTAAAACAGTTGTACTCAGACCCTACACGATCGTGTTTCGCAAATTTTGCGTCTTCAGGGGTCAATAATCTATATAAACAACAATAATAACATACATTTGTATTTCACAAACAATATTACAATCCTTCTAAAAACCAATATTATAAACTCTTACCGGCTCTACAGGTGGCCAAGCATTCACAATCCTGGATGTGCTGGTGGTAACGCCTCAAAAGACGCCCACACATGCGCATACCAAGGCTTCAAGGAGACTGAGTTTAAATACCCTCTCTCCAATTTAACAATCCTGGATGTGTCAAAAACAACGCCTCAAAAGACGCTGACACATGTGCATACCAAAGCTTCAAAGGAACTAACTTTAAATACCCTCTCACAAGTTTAACCACTCTACTTCTTTATTTAACCCATAAGGGCTTACAGTGTTCCAGAGGTAAATTAGCCTTTGTTCTTTACGCAATAGCATGCGAGGCACATTACCTCCTCTTTCAAAACTAATTTGACTCAAAACTACAAAGCGAAGATCCTGAACTTCATGTTTGACATCCACCCAATGTGAAACCAAAGGGGCTTTCATTCGTTTAGTACGGAGATTACTAAGGTGCTGTGCTATCCTAACTTTAATCTTTTTAGTAGTCAATCCAATGTACCATAGTTCACAAGGACATTTTATGCCATACACACAATTTGTAGTATTGCAGTCAGTGTGAGCCTGCAAACGATATATTTTCTCTGAATGAGGAACATTCACTTCATTAACTTGCATGTTAATGTTGGCTCCTTTTTTCTTTTAGATTTTGCTTTTAAAATTGTCTGACACTCAGGGCCCCTTTTACCAAGCTACGTCAAAAGGAGGCCTATGCTGGCGTCACTGCATGTTTTTGACGCACACTGAGACCCCCTTTTACCGCAGCGGGTATGAGGTAGGTCATTTCAGGGGAGGGAGCCCTTACCGCAACCCATTGAAGTGACGGTAAGTGCTCCTGCGCTAATCTGGCAGTAACCAGGCAGTGATAACCACCGGGTACACACCGGCAGTGCAAAAATAAATATATTTTTATAGCGCCAGATATAATGGTGCGCTAGGGGTGGGAAGTACCGCCGGGCTGCTGCGGTAGCCTGGTGGTACTTCCTTTTTAGCGAACGGTAAGCCCGCATTGGGCTTACCGCCGCTTTGTAAAAGGGGCCCTTAAAGCTTTTTGTGAACAAACTCTTCAGTATCTGATACTACTACTACTACTACTATTTAGCATCCCAGGAAAAAAGGATGTAGTACTCGGTTAGGATCTCTAAACTGATAATCGCTGGTATTTGTGCTTTTGCTTGTGCATCTCTTGCCCTTTGGAACTCCCTGCTTGTGTAGGTTATTCAGAAGAGGGAATTCTGTTAAGTTTAGGAAAAACCTTTAAAAAACTTTTGTTCAGGAAAGTCAGTGATCTTTAAGTGAAACTTTATTCTTGTTATGTTATTAGCTCCGGAGTTCCCAATGTATTAGATCTTGGGTCCAAGTTTATTATTCATTTTTAAAACCTAGTTAACAGTTTGAGGGCTTTATATTTAGTTTAGCAATGTATGAAATCTGCTGATTGCATTGTATTTTGAAGTATCATTGTTTTTATTGTTATTTTGGTTTATGATTTTTATATACAGTATAATTATTTTATTTTACAGTAGTTTTTGTACATTGCCTTGAGTCATAAGGACAGGTGATAAATTAAATCTAAATAAGTGAAATGAAAAATGGTAGGTTTTGGCTGGAAAGGTTTATGCAAATATTTTTAAATGACAACATAATCCACAGGGAGGGGATTTATTTTATAAGGCATTTTCTGTGTGTAAAGCACATTCTACTTGCAGACAAGGGCTCTAATGGAATTGCATAACTGAATATGCAGATGTCAATACATGTTTCAAAAAGATATATATTTGAGTTGTGTAGACACCACTGGAAATGTAGTTGTGATGGAGCAAGAGCAGAGTTGCAATATATGTGGGTGTTAAATAAAATATGCAAGTACATGCACACATTTACATCTTCAGAGCAGCTGTACATTTGTGCAAGACCCTTTTTTTTAGAAGATAAACTTTTGTTGAATGTAACAGTAAATCTAATCTAGCAAGGTAGATAGATAACTGTGTCTCCGTTGTTACTTATTTTGCCTTTACCCCTCCCTCCCTCCATCCACCCATCTCCCCCCTCCCCCCAATAGCTATCAGTCTCTGAGGAGACCTTGCAGTACAGCATCTAAGCTTGTGATGCTGTGGATAGAAACCTCCTAGATAACAAATTATTAATGTCACAGATCACAAATTTTAGTACAATGCACTCCATTTAAGTGCACATCGGATAAGTGCATGTTCTGTTTAACTGCATGCCGTACTTCGGTCCTGTTTTTGGCACCATCAATTTCTATGGGGACAAACTTCGGTTTAGCGCTCCACTGATAAGTGCAAGATTCGCTTATATGCATGGTTTAAGACCGCTCCTCTGCAGGAAAGACTCCGCATAAGTGCACGCACAGAATATGGAAGCCGATTGGCACATGACAAAGGGGCGATAAATTTGAAATCTCATTGATTAATTGCCACAGGCAGAATAAGCGAAAGAAAGTTGTTAGAGTGTACACTGGAGCTGTCGTCGTCATCGCGCAACTGTAAGTCTAACACTGGCTGAACGAATAGAAGTTCTTAAAAAATTAGAAAACAAACAAAGTCAAGCATCTATTGCTAAAGAATATGGTGTCAATCCCAGTCAAATTTCACGTATCTTGAATCAGAAAGATCAGCTTCTGGAAGACTGGCAAAACAATACAAATCCACACAGGAAACGTAAACGGGCGGGAAAAGCTGAGGATGTAGAAGATGCTCTTCTTCGGTGGTTTTCTCAAGTCAATGGTCCACCGCTTATGGAGAAAGCTAATCAGCTAGCTGAAAGTCTTGGACTAACTGAATTCAAAGCCACTGTTGGATGGTTGGAAAGGTGGAAGGAGAGGAGCAACATAAAATTCAAGAAACAGCATGGTGAAAAACAAGACGCTGATGACTTTGGTGCTGAAAATCGGGCTGCTTCAGTTCTTCCTACCATCTTGAACGAGTTTGCACCTCGTGACATTTTCAATGCTGAAGAAAACGGTCTCTACTGGCGCGCGATTCCTGATGGAACACTTGCATTCAAACAAGCCGAAGCTACAGGAAGTAAAACATCGGAGGACTGACTGACGATCCTCCTTTGCTGCAATATGGATGGGAGTGAGAAGTTGGAACCCCTCGTCATTGGAAAGAGCAAACAGCCCCGTTGCTTCAAGAATGTTAAGCGACTTCCTGTGTCATACGAGGCTAACGCAAATTCATGGATGACTGGGGAAATTTGGAAGCAGTGGCTAAAGAAGTTAGACACTAGATTGCGGGCACAAAAGCATCAGATTTTGTTGCTTTGTGATAATTGTGCTGCACACAGTGATGATGTCAGGCTGTCTAACATTAAGGTGGTCTTCCTTCCACCAAACACTACCTCTATGATCCAACCTATGGATCAGGGCATAATAGCCAATTTCAAAAAACATTATCGGGCACTTGTGCTACGTCGTCTGATGAGCATTATGGATGACTAGACTGGCAAGGATAATCGTGCTGTTGAACTGGCTCATAATCTATCACTGTTGGATTCCCTACA
The DNA here is from genome assembly GCF_901765095.1 of Microcaecilia unicolor. Lineage (NCBI taxonomy): Eukaryota > Metazoa > Chordata > Amphibia > Gymnophiona > Siphonopidae > Microcaecilia > Microcaecilia unicolor. The sequence goes on along the minus strand of NC_044031.1, from coordinate 368,689,218 downwards.
TATGCAGAAAGAAGCTTGGAAACTTGTTACACAGGCAACCATTGTGAACTGCTACAAGCGGGCAAGCTTTGTTAGGGATGTGGAGAGGGACGAAACAGATGCAATTGTTGCAAATGCGTCAGATGAACAGGCTATTGACATCCCAGCCGGTGTTACTGAAGAGGAGTTTGATCACTAAGTAGCTGTTGATTATGATCTACAAACAGCTGACTACAGCACTGATGTCGAGATATGCGCCTACACGCAGGCAACGGCTGATGATGAAACAGATGATGAAATGAGCACTGAGGCACATGCTGACGAAATTCAACAACTTCCTGTCACTTTTGTAAGAGCGCTGGAGAGTCTCAACACCATGCGGGCCTATCTGGAGGCCACCGGATGTCAGTGCTATGACAGTTTTTACCATCTGGCAGACATGTTATTAGTCTATGGAACTCACAGACACAATAGTGTACAGAGGACTATAACTTATTACTTCAAGTAAGCCTAATGTCAGTTAACGGAGACTGTATACTGTACATATAATAAACAGTACTGTACATATGTTTATCAGATATCAAGCTTTTTTGGGTCACAACGGTTAAGTGCACGCTCCGGTTAACTGCATGTATTTCTTTGGTCCCAGACCCTTGCACTTAAGCGGATTGCACTGTACTTGGAAAGGGCAACCATTTCACATGGAATTGGGCTTTCTGCCCCTGCAGAGCAACGGTTAGTTTCTCAGATTGGTAGTGCTCCAGGCATATAGATAACCACTGCCTCTAGGTCTGCCATTGGACACAGGTATAAGAACATTTCTGCACTATGAGGACAAGTCTATAACTGGGCAGCAAAGCGAGGTGCTGAAATTAAGTGGGTAGTGCACTTATTCTATAACAGCAAATACACGTATCAACATGCCTACATTTAGGCATGTCCACTTATGCTAGGTCTAGGGCTAGCATAAAATGTTAGCACCTAAGGGTGTCTTTTACTATGGTGTGCTAGTGTTTTTAGCTTGCGCTAAAAATCAGCTGCCCATAGGAATATAATGGGCATCCCAGCGTTTAGCGCCAGCTGATTTTTAGCACGAGCTAACAACGCTAGCACAGCTTAGTAAAAGAATCCCTAAATGATGCACTTTAGCATGTAATTTACAGTATTTAAGTTATGCACATCTTCAACCCACATGTAACCCCCCCCCCCCCTTGCAGTTACGCTCTAAGGCAGCTGTTGCAGAATACCGCAGAGTGCTCTGCTAGCATTTGTACACCTAAGTTTTCTTTCACCCACTTAAGTGCTAGTATTCTATAAATTAAAGTGTGCAAAAGAGGTGCTTAAATGTAGGTGCCCTGTTATGGAAAGAGGGGGTATTGCGGGTCATTGTACGAGTCTATTTTCTAAAGGCATATAGGACTGTATGAGGCTCATTTTTGAAAAAGAAATACATCCAAAAGTATGGCACAAAAGGCTCGCATATATATTTTTCTCAGAGAAAAATGTTCAAAGCCTATAATCAAACAAAAGGGAAAAAACTGTCTTAAAACACCAGTATGGCCAGAACTAAATGTTTCCAGAGGGGGGTGTTTCATAGACATGATGTGGGCGGTCTTACGGAATGGACATTTCCAGCCCATTATGGATAGTAAAATGGTTTCCTACTTGTGGGAATGAAAACTTACAGAATTAGACCTGCTTTAAAAGCATTTAGGGTAAGAGCCAACTTGTCTTTTGACCAATTTGCAATTTTGTAGAGGTGGAGAGTGGAGATCTAGGAGTGTTGGTTATTGAGAAAGAGTTGTGTTTGTCAGTTTGACCCAGTCTCAACCTTGTGCCCTTTACATTTCCTTCCTTGCCTTCTGTGTCTCACCTCCCCAGGGCCTTGCCCATACCTGCTAGCCCCTCAAGCCATACCTATCCCTTCCCCTATATCTCTTCCCCTTCCCCCACATCCCCCATTAAAATCTCTTACCTACTTGTCCTCTGTCTTTCAGTGTTCCTCTGTTTGTCCAGTCCCAGTTTCTCCCTGTGCTTTGTGCTGCTGCTTCTACTGTGTGTCTGAGAATTATTTGTTGGTGGGAGGAGAGTGAGTGATTTGTGTTGTAGTTGTGTGTGAAGATTGAGTGCTGGTGTTGGGAGGATGAGTGATTGCTGCTGTGTCTGTATGTCAGGATTGTTTGCTAGTGGTTGGGCATCTGTTGTTGGAGAGACTCACTAGGTGCAGTAGGTGGAGGTGTGCACAGTCCTTAGTTTGGGACAAGTTGGTTGCACATGTGGTGTTTGGTAATGGCTGAAGTGTATGCACTGTTGTCTCACGGTTTGATGGAGATGGAAGAGGGTTTGGAGGAGAGAGACACCACAGGAGATACCCCTGTTCCCGAGTATTTAATGCCCCATCAGGTACCGGTTTGACAGGGCTACCATCCAGCACCTACATGATCAGCTCCATCCCCACCTACAACCCAGGACCCATAGGAACAATCCTATCCCTGTCCACCTGAAGGTCACTGCCTCCCTTGCTTTTCTGGCTACTAGTAGCTTCCAGTCTGTCCTAGCTGTGAATGCGGGCCTGACCCAGCCATTTCTAGTTGCCTCACCCAGTTCTTTGATGCCTTCCTTACCCATATCTCAGAGTACATCACTTTCCCCACTATCCCCCAGCCCCTGCAGAATAATATGGCACAATTCTGTGGCATAGCTAATTTCCCATTGGTCATAGGCGTCATAAACTGCACACATCGCACTCAGACCCCCCCTCCAGGCATGAGAGGCCACCTATAGGAATAGAAAAGCATTCCAGTAAATGAATAGGCAAGTTGTATGTGATGCTCAGGGGGAGATTGTGGACGTGTGTGCCCGATACCCTGGTTCTACCCACAACACCTACATACTACAGCATTTTGGTATGTGCCAAAGGGGAGATGACCAATGGCTGGTTCCTAGGTAAGTGCAACAGTGATTGGCCGACCCTATACCCCCTCCTCCCACAAACCTTCAGCACTTCCTCTCTCTCCAGGTGTCCCCACAACCCACTATTCCCACCTCAACTCCACAAGGTACACAGACCAGCCAATACACACTCATGTTTCTCATTCTGCTTACCCCTACAGGCAACAGAAGATACCCACAGCGGACCTGCTAGTGCACTCCAAACCAAGCTGAGGAGGACTACAACAGCAGACATTGGACCCAGTGATGTTCCTAGCGTGGATGGCACCCAGGGCGGATCGCCGATGCGCCGCCCCTCCCCCCCCCCCCCCGCCTGCGAAATGACACCTTCCCCCCCCCTCCCCGGCGAAATGACCCCCCCCCCCAGTGCACACCGCTGGGGGAAGGGAGTGCCGCGGCGCGCGCCTGTGGGCTCCGACTTCGCTCGTTCGATGCAGCTCCCTCTGCCCCGGAACAGGAAGTAACCTGTTCTGGGGCAGAGGGAGCTGCAGTGAACGAGCGAAGTTCGCGAAGTCGGAGCCCACAGGCGCGCGCTGCATCACCCCCCAGCAGTGTGCACCCGGGGCGGACCGCCCCCACCTTGGTACGCCACTGATTGGACCACACAGCATCATAGTGTGCACCTTCGGACAGATCAAGAACAGGTTCCGATGTCTTGATCGGTCCAGAGGGGAGCTCCTCTGTAGCCCTGAAGAAGTCGCCAAGATCTTCATGGCCTGCTGCATACTCCATAGCCTGGCCAGCCCTGCCAAGCCCTCCCAGAGGAACTACAGCCTCAGCAACCACAGCAACAAGCCCAGGACCAAGACGACGAGAAGCCCGCCCCTCCACCCCCCCGCCCACACAGGAGCAAACTGCACACCAGCTGGGGGTCCGAGCCAGGGAAATACTTATACAAACCTATTTTTAGTGAAGATATGTGATATTTATTTATTACAACACAACACACCTACCCCACACCACCACCCTCTGTGTGTCCACCCCTCCCCCTCCCTTTACACAACCCCATCACAGTCTAGTGAAAGGTACTATGCCTACGTTGCCTTCCCCCTCCCCCATCCCCTGTGTGAGGCACCTCAGTCCCCACATCCCACAGCAGCAGGCCACAGTGACTCTGTCCTCCCCTGTGGGACTTGTGCTGTCTCTACTGTCTGCAGAGGTGCTGGCTGCTTCAGCTGCCCTCCGGAAATCTGGCCACTTGGTCAGCTGGGGGAGACAGGTGGAGGTGGGGCATCCTCGGGTGTAGGCTGTCCACCAGTTGCTGCTGTTTAGGCCTGCAGATCCTGCCAGATGCCTAGCAGCTGCCACGATATTGTCGTGTGCTTGGCAATGCTCCTCCATCATGCACTGTCTCTGCTCGTTAGTGGCCTCCAGGGCCCAGACCCCCCCCCCCCCCCCCCCCAAAGCATTTTGTCCAATTTCTTTTGCCGGTATTTGGTCAGGCCTTGGTTTTCTGCCAGAAGTCTGGTGGCCAGCCTAATCACCTCCAAGTCCAATGAAGCAAACACCCACAGAAGATGATCTCTCCACAGGAGAACCAAAGACAAACGAACAACAGTGGATCCAAAAAAGTCCTTTCACAGTAGGCGTCTTTCTAAACAAGGTCTTTATTCAAAATCAGTAAAACAACCCATCACGTGACGTGTTTCGGCTGGGAAGGCCTGCATCAGGGGTCTATTAATCATTCATGTAAAATACCTTGGGAATCAGATTACTCTCAATAAATAAATTGTTAACAGAGATATCTCGCATGGACTGCACTAAGAGAAAAAAAGTCAATGCTCAATATTTAGATGAAAACATCTGAGGCTTCTTAAATATACAGCTGCTTGTCCATCACGTATTGAACGTGCCGCGAACTAAAAAATGAATGAAATGACTCCTAGTTAATTTCCAGTTCATTTGTCAGTTTAATTTGCCTTTTCCTTTGGTTCTCTAGCTGTTTAGGAGTCATTTCATTCATTTTTTCATTGTGCTGCAGCTGTCTGTCTAGAGCCAGGGATGGAGACAGGTATGGGCAGTAGTGGTTACCTGGGGGATATGTCTGATGTGTGGCATCAGTGAGATGACATAGCATGGAAATCTGGAGGATGGCCTGGCAATAGGCACACAGGATGTGTTGGCAGTGCCCAGTTCGTTGTCAGTACCGGTGCCTCAGGGACTCCAGCTCCCTTCAGATTCCATACCGCTTTCAAAACAAAAGTTTGTAGACCAGAGTTCAGTTGATGGGCCATTTTGCCTTCATATACATCATTATTTTGGAATCCAAGTTGCGCAGTGCTTCTCACATTGGCTGTGACAGCTATCAATGGGTAGATGAGGGGATGGAATATATTACACAATCACAGGTGATATGTGAGCTGAGGTGGGCATGGGCACAGAGAGTGGGATGTTGGCCTTTCTGTGTAGCATGTGCAGTATTGCAGGGATGTGAGGATGGGCAGCAAGGTACAGCCAGTGTTACTTTGGGCATCTGAATGTACATTAGGGAGCTGCTGCCCCTAGTGTTCCCATCACTATGTAAGTGTGGCCGGGGAAGTGGTGCAGGTTTGTGTAGCCCCTCATAATAGCTCTACATGGGTGGCACCCATACTTTCTGGGCATTGGTTGTGGTATACTTTCAGATTTCAACAATAGATATTCTTTCCCTTCCATTCTATATTTATAGATGTGCACATATATTGCTCTTGAATGGGGAACTACAGTAAGACCTTGGATTGGTGAGGGAACTCTTACATGTAAGCCTTTAATGGAAGAAGTAACTAACTTGTTAGTCTCACTCACACACATAAAGAGTGACTCGGGCTGCACATACTGCAGCAGGACATGTTTATCCACTCCTCCATGTGCAACTTTCTTCAAATCAGTCACCTTACTTTCTAATTCTTCCTACTTTCTTACCCATCTATATGTTACAACTTTGCCTTACCCTTCACTACCAATTATAATGTTCTATTACGTATTGTGTTGACATTGCTAGTATACCATGCCATACTTTGTATTGTTTTTTAATATTTTTACTGCTGTAATTGCCTATTGCTCATGTTTGATCTATTCTTTCTGTACACCGCCTTGAGTGAACTCCTTCAAAAATGCGGTAAATAAATCCTAATAATAAATAAATAAATGTACTGCAACAGGAAAGAGACCTCAGTGTCTGTACCCTGCCCATGTCTAGTGCTTGTACATTAATGGTGCTGTGATCAAGGGGGGGGGGGGGGGCGAAGCTGGACACTTACTTTTCCAGGGTGTCTCTAATGTGAGTCCATGCTCTGATGGACACATTCCTGGGGAGCAGAAGCTGGTGCCTCTTGAAGAGGTGCCTTCTATGCCTTAGGTACAGTTGTACCAGGAGCTGGGTATAGACGTTTTGCCACTGGGTATAGATGTTTTATTTCCATATGTCTATTTGTACATGGTGAAACGTTTATAATTCTTTCTGATTATGGCTCTGATTTGGGACGTTTAGCGGAAAATGGCCAAAGTCGGACTTAGACGTCATATCGAAAATGCCCCTCCATGTTTGTTTGTTTATTTATTTATTATGATTTATTTACTGCCTTTTTTAAGGAATTTGCTCAAGACAGTATACAGCAAGAATAAGTCAAACATAAGCAATAGATAATTACAGCAGTAAAAATATTCAAATAACAAAACAAGGTATGATATAGTATGCTACATTTCAATGTTAACACAATACACAATAAAACATTTTAATAGACAGCATAGGGTGTAAGCAAAGATGGATCATATAGATACATAAGATAGAGTAACAGGAATGAGAAAATAAGGGTACTAATTTAAAGAAAATTGCACATGATGTCAGAAAGGTACTAGAATATTATCTTAGCTAGTGTAGACGTGAATAAATACTCCTGTGTTACCTTTATAAAATAGGCTTAACATAGGTGCCTCTTTGGACTTTTCAGAGGCATCCTGTTATGAAATTACCTAGGTGGGTACTTCATCTCTGCTGTTCTAATCATGCCCAAGGGCACTTCCTATCAGTGCAGCTAAAACATTTAATCATAAAGAATGACATCAGTGTTCAATAGCTGATTATAGTGATTAAAATGTGTTTTACTCACAGAAATTGCTTTGGTAATAATGGAAATTATACTTATAGTCCTCCAAGTCCCATATATAGGTTCAAAGAGGATAACATTAAATTACAATTTAAATTTTACTAAATAGCAAATAGAATAAAACCTGTATGAAAAATAGCCTTAATAAATATTTTTTGAACAAATAGACCTTCAATTGTTTACTGAATAGCTACTTATTTATGCATTCTTTTATCCCAGTGTGTTATCCAAAAACAAGTTTTGGTTCAAAGTGGCTTATTATTTACATTTTAGGTGAGAATTACAGTAGTATTTTTCTGTTATGACATGGATAGGACATTTTATGTAGTTATCTATAGAATTTTCAGAAAGGTAGTTTTGAAGAGGTAGGATGATAGTTTATGTAGTTACCTGAAGAGTTTTGATAAGGTAAATTTGTAGAGGTAGGACGTTGGTAGCTTATGTAGTTAGCTATAAGAATTTTTTGAAGAGGTAGGTTTTCATTTCTTTCCTGAATTGAAGAAATCATTCTGAGATCAGCAGGTAAAGAATACCACACAGAAATTGTTTGATAGAGAAATTAAGTTGATGCAGACTTTTTATATCTAACTTTCACAAAAGATGAAAAATAGATAAGGGAAAGTGGATGGGACTTAATATACTGTCTTTCTGTAGTTACAAAGTGCTTTATGTATTATATACAGGTACTTATTTTGTACCTGGGGCAATGGAGGGCTAAATGACTTGCCCTGAGTCAGAAGGAGCAGCAGTGGGAAATGAACCCTGTTGCCCAGGTTTTCAGTCTGCTTCACTAACCACTAGGCTACTCCTGCACTCAACACAAGACAAGAATCTATGGTTGAGGATGAAGAAGGATATGGTGGTAAAGAAAATAAGTATTCTGGGCATGTACCTCTATTCATTTTATAGGCCCAACATGATAATTTAAAAATGATACATGCTTTAATAGGCAATCAGTGAAGTTTATCAAACTGGGCGTAATATGATCTGACCTCTTCTGTCCCAGAATCATCTTAGCTGCAGTATTCTGAATCACTTGTAATCCTGAAATAAAATTAACTGAAAGGAGACAATCCAGCTCATTTTCAAAAGAGAAAGACGCCCATATTTCGACCCAAATCGGGAGATGGGCGCCTTTCTCTCATGGGCTCCCAAATCGGTATAATCGAAAGCCGATTTTGGGCGCCTCCAACTGCAGTCTGTCGCGGGAATGGACAAAGTTGACGGGGGGTGTCGGAGGCATGGTGAAGGCGGGACTGGGGCGTGTTTATCGGCCAAGGAGAGCTGGGCGCACTCGGCCGATAATGGAAAAAAGAAGGGCGCCAGAAGCAAGAATTTGGGTCACTTTTTTTGGACCCTTTTTTTTCACGAACAAGTCCCCAAAAAGTGCCCCAACTGCCCAGATGACCACTGGAGGGAATCAGGGATGACCTCCCCTGACTCCCCCAGTGGTCACTAACCCCCTCCCACCAAAAAAAAACTTTTTAAATATTTTTTGCCAGCCTGTATGCCAGCTTCAAATGTCATACCCAGCTCCCTGACAGCAGTATGCAAGTCCCCGGAGCAGTTTTAGTGGGTTCAGTGCACTTCAGGCAGGTGGACCCAGGCCCATCCCCCCCTACCTGTTATACTTGTGGTGGGAAATGTGAGCCCTTCAAAACCCACTCGAAACCCACTGTGCCCACATGTAGGTGCCCCCTTTCACCCTTTAGGGCTATGGTAGTGTTGTGGGGAGCAGCACACAAGGTAAGGAAGCTGGGAACAATTTCTGAAGTCCACTGCAGTGCCCCCTAGGGTGCCTGGTTGGTGTCCTGGCATGTGAGGGGGACCAGTGAACTATGAATGCTGGCTCCTCCCATGACCAAATGGCTTGGATTTGGTCGTTTCTGAGATGGGCGTCCTCGGTTTCTATTACCGCCGAAAATCGGGGACGGCCATTTCTAAGGACGACCATCTCTAAGGTTGACCTAAATTTCGCGATTTGGGCGTCCCCAACCGTATTATCGAAATGAAATATGGATGCCTATCTTGTTTTGATAATACGGGTTTCCATGCCCCTTCTCCGGGACTTCCTGCGAGGACATCCTCAGGAAAACTTGGGCGCCCCTTTCGATTATGCCCCTCCTGGTCTCCCTAATACTTTTCTTAAATGCTTACAAACAGTACAGAATACTATTATCCGGCTACTTACTCATACCCACAGGTCTGATGACGTCACTCCACTTCTTGCACAGCATCATTGGCTGGCAGCCTCCTTCCATATTTGCTTTAAGATCCTTAACCTGGCATTCAAGGAGTGGAGGAGTGGCCTAGTAGTTAGAGCACCGGTCTTGCAATCCAGAGGTGGCTGGTTCAAATCCTACTGCTGCTCCTTGTGATCTTGGGCAAGTCACTTAACTCTCCAGTGCCCAGGTGCAAACTTAGATTGTGAGCCCTCCTGGGACAGAGAAATATCCAGTGTACCTAAATGTAACTCACCTTGAGCTACTTCTGAAAAGGTGTGAGCAAAATCCAAATAAAACATTTTTAAAAAAGGTCCTTCAGAGAGGCCCCCCCTTCCTACCTTTCCTTCCTTATTTCTCCCTATGTCCCCTCTCATGCCCTTCATTCAACCTCTGCCCACCATCTATCCATGCCTCCCGTCCACTGCTCTTGTCTTGAAGAAACTTGCCATTCTGAGTTCTTTTGCACTACACCCATACTCTGGAATTGCCTTCCTCCAGGTCTTCAGCCGAACAGTCTTACCCTAGATTTCAGGTGTCCTTGAAAGCCTACCTGTTCTTCCTAGCACCCTTGATGGGTGGGTTATCCTAGGACAGTGCAATAACGTTACCTGCTTGTAACTTAACCTTAATCTTGGATTTTGGAAGGGCAAGTAAATAAACCTCAAATCCGTTTCGGAAGGTTGTCAGGTCGTGTGTTGTTTTTATGGCAATCGGTAATTCATTCCATAGTTGTGTGCAGGTGTATGAGAAACTGGATGTATGTACAGACTTGTATTTAAGTCCTCTGCAATTGGGATAATGAAGGTTTAAGCAGGTGCGTGATGAACGTTTATTGTTTCTCTCTGGTAAGTCAATTAGATGTGACATGTGATGGGGCATCTCTTTTAAATGATTTTATGGACCAAGGTACATATCTTGAATGCAATACGGTCCTTCAGTGGGAGCCAATGCAGGCTTTCTCTAAGGGGTCTGGCACTTTCATATTTCGCCTTGCCGAATATTAATCTGGCTGCGGTGTTCTGGGCTGTCTGGAGTTTCTTGATGGTTTGTGCCTTGCATCCCGCAGATAAGGAATTACAGTAGTCCAAATGGCTCAGAACCAACGATTGCACCAATACGCGAAATGTCTCTCTTAGGAAGAAAGATCTTACTCTTCTGAGCCTCCACATTGCATAGAACATTTTCTTTATGACATTTTTTACATGGCAGTCTAGATTAAGATTGCGATCAATTGTTACGCCTAGGAGTTTCAGGGTGTCTGCAACAGGGAGAGTATGGTTTGGCGTGTTTATGTTGGGATAGTTGATTTTGTTATATTGCGATGCTAATATTAGGCATTGTGTCTTTTCTGTATTCAGCTTTAGTTGAATACATGGTATGTGATACATATAAAGTATCACATACCATGTAAAATGAGTTTATCTTGGGCAGACTGGATGGACCGTACAGGTCTTTATCTGACATCAGTTACTATGTTACTATAATACAATCTTCCCACATCTAATGGGTTAAAATTATGAGGCAACTACCGTGACTACAAGAGGAATCGCTAACAGATGTGTTATAATGAGGCCATTCACCCTCCCCGTTTTCTCTTCTACTTTATGTTTGAAGGTCCTTCATCTGCAACTGGAACAAAATGTAGGACTGCAGTTATATCAGTTTTTGCCTTCAATAGATCTGCTGTGAAAACAAACAAACAAAAAGAAACTACTTACTACTGGAGATTTAGCAAGTCTACACTTGGAGTGTGTTGGTGTGCTACTGGCAGTGACATTCAGGAACAGCAACATTGTTGACATTTTCTTTAATAAAGATTTAACCCTAGGAGTTCTTTACTGATAGAATGACTGATTGTAAGTTATTGCTTTTTTTATCACAGATTAAAGAGTAGATAACCAAATAAATCTGTGGCAGCCTTTAGAAACTTGGAGAAAACTGCTTGTTCCGTTTGCAAATATCATCTCTATTAGATTCCCCTCCTCCAACCCCGTTCTCACTCTATCCTATCAATCATTGTAGTTCTTTTCAAATAAATTGAAACTTGATTTTCAGACAAGTATATTGGGAGGAAGGGGGTTCCCACATCCAAATCAACAAATTCTAAGAAAGTAATGCTCCACGTGTGATCATTTAAGAGGATACACTAGCCACGATCCAGAGCTTAGAAATAAACTTTACTTTTCCATTGCCTAAGGAATGGGGTCTTTAAAGAGAAAAGTAGCTTCCATATCATACTTTGTTATGAGGAGTCACAGTGATGTTGTTTAGGTAAAAATGAATCTTTCTTTATTTGTAGAAGCACTGCATCCTACATCCTGCAATTCTCTTTTCCCACCTAGGCACCTGCTAGCCCTAGGTTCACAGAGTTTATTTTCCCATACCACAGTGTACAAGAAAACCTCATAGTGAATGACTTTTGCATTATTAATACAGTTTGTGAAATACAGTGCTACTTCCCTAAATTCTATTTAAGAATGAGATAAAGGGCAACCTTTGACAGTCATAATTTTATATATGTGCATCATGACTCACAAAAATGTGATCAACATCCTGGATTTGCTTAATTCTCCAGCTATGATTTCCAAGATTCACACACAATACGTTTATGTAAGCAGATGTAATATCATTCACATCACCTACTAAGATTATCTTCATATGTGGGAAGATTTTGAGATGAGCCATTCCTGACCAAAACAACAAACATAAAGGCAACTAACTTACAGATGTTAAACATGTGCTTTTTAACATTCTTTTAAAAAAAAAAGTACCATGGAAAAGAATCACCCCACAGCTTGTAGTGGAGTGATACAGCTTTTGTTCTGCTGCAAACACTGAAGCTGTATCAGAAGGGGTTTTACCATTGGCAGAGCATCTTTTGACTTTCTGTTGTTTTATAATCATTATGTACTGTATGTGCTTTATAAGAAGGACAACCCAAGAACAACAGGAAAATAACTCAAAGGAACAAACAGCTTTTAGAAAAATGCAATTAAAATATATGTAAAATACATTTTATACAGATATAAATGTATTATCTGATTGTCAAATATATCAACTGCTACTTATTTTGAAAACTTTGCTGGAATTCATTTGATTTACACCTACTAGAATTGCATGTATTTACATAATATAATTATTAGCCTGGTACACAGCTAGATCCATTCAAAATTGCTAACTAGACTATTATTTCCCAACTAATAATGTTATTAAGGATTTTTGAATCTAGTAAGTCACATATAACACATTGCAACTTGGGTTTGAAAGCAGAAGAGGATCAGAGGTGATAACCTTACTGATAAAAATATAATAATAGAAATACGTGCTCCTGAGGCTAGTAATCCTGTTAGCTGGCATCACTCTAAACACAAAATTTGACCTCAAAGGACATCAGATAGGTTGCACAGGAAGAGGTAACACTGAGAACGGTCAGATGACTGATGGTAGTAATTAATCCGTTAATAAAGAAAAATTCATAAACACAAAAGAATCACTGGCAAAATCATTTTACAACAGATGATTTTTACTGCTGATACAAGTCGGACAATGCTGATTTTTCCATCTCCGTTTTAAATATAATTTTACCCACGTGAACATGTGGGTATTAATTCTGTGCTGTTTTACACCCACTATGAAATATGTTTACAGTAACACATTTTAATTATTTAGCAAGTGCCCCGGCCTCACCCCGAGAAACGATCAGCATGAAAGAAAGGAAAATGGACTATGAGTCAACTGGAGCCAATGCCACGTACCATGGAAATAAAGGAGAACACACGTCCAGGAAAGACACCATGACAGGTATGACTGAAAACTCCATGGGCCTTATTCAAACCAGTTCTGCCAGTACTTAATGGCTGTGGGGATGTATTTTTACAACCTACATCCAAATCAGTTCTGCAGCATGACAAATCCCTAATGAAGGCCAAACAATATGACAAATCCCTAATGAAGGCCAAACATGTAGGCAGAAGAGATTTGAATCTGATCCAGATAGCCAAAATTAAGACGCTTCAACCACCTAAGGGGTCCTGGGCAAACTTTTGTAGATAGCACTCCATTCCCAGTCCACTGATCTTTTTTCTCCTTTTTTATTTTCTCTACTTCTGCACTTGGATTGTATCCCTCATTCTCTCCTTTCACCTCATACCTGCCTACCAGCTTTTCATCTCCTCCCCAGACTTCCTATTGTCCCTGTCTCACTCTCTCCCCTTCTTTTGCCAGTCTCCTATTCTCCCTCTGTCTTTCACTTACTCACTCCCTTGTACTTATCATCTCCCAAACCTTCATCTACCTGTGTCTAACTCTCATTCCCTCACCAGCTCCAGCACCTTCCCTGTCACTCAACTTCCCATCCTTTACCCCCACCAAGCTTCCCATTCTCCTTCTTTCAACTTCTTCCCACTTCCATTTCCAAATTATTTCTCTCTCCTTCCACAGTCATGCCTCTTTATACTACTTCTTACCATCTCTCTACCCCTCCCTCCAGACACTCTTTCCTCCTTCTCCCACTCCCTCCTCCTTTGATTGTTACCTCCTTCACGTGCTCTTCCTTCTAGGGACTTCCCACTCCTCAAACCCTCCCCCTAATGCTTTCACAGGTGCTGCCTGTGGCTGCTAAGCTACCCGAGCCCATGGCTTAGCTTCCGTATTACCCAGTCTGATCCCTCTTCTCACAACTCAGTTCCCCTGTTATCCTGTAGGATCACTCTCCTAATTGTTTAATCTCCCTATCACCCCTGTCTGATCCCTCTACCCATCACACAGCTTCTTTCCTTGTCTTATCAGCAGCAGGAGAAGTGTCTAATGAAACATCATCTCCTGCTGCCATAGAACCAGTTTTACAGTAAAATCTGTGAGATTACAGTTTTTATACAAAACCGGTCCCACGTCAGCAGGAGATGACTTTTCATTAGGAACTGCTTCTGCTGCTGATGGGAGGGGGAAGGAGGCTGTGCAGTGGGTAGAAGGATCAGACCAGAAAGATAGAGAGTTTGACTGGTGGGGAGAGAGTTCATACTGGGGTGATAGGGAGATTAAGCAATGGGGAGAGGGATGGGTGAAATTATCCAGGGCAGCAAGACATCAGTTGGTCATTGATTTACCAATGGGTCAATTTGATGGCTTAAACTAGTATGGCAAAGAGGTGGTATGTCATTTTTTTATAGGATGGCATTTGCGACCTTCCATCTTATAACAACACCTATGCCCCCCAACTCTCCATAGTCTAGGATTTCCTCTACTCTCTTCCCTCCTCCCCCAGTTCAGCAGTGCCCTTTCTCCACACACACACACTTCTCCCCCAGTCCAACAGTGCCCTCCCCCCACCTACCATTCCCCACACCAGCACTGCCCCTACTCTCTTCCTTCCTTTCCAGCCATCCAGCATCACTCCCTTTCTCAGCCCCCTCACCCTCCAAGTCCAGCATCACTATCTTTCTTTCCTATCCCTTTCTTACCCACCTGTCAAAAATCAATCCTTGTCTTTCTCTCCCCTCCCCCCCCCCCCCCGCCATCTCTACTATTACCGTATCTCTCTCCCCCTCCGTCCACAAGTCCAGCATTTCCCCTCAAACCTCCCTTCTGCTGCCACCACAGTCTGACACTGCTCTGCTTCCAGGCCCACAGCAGCAATAAACAAAGCACCAGTGAGAAGTGCCGAGAAGTCTTTGAGACTATGTGCTTGTGAAGGCCCTGCTGGTCCTGCCTCCTCTGATGCATTTCATACATGTCAAGAACATGTTAGAGAGGGTGGTACTAGCAGAGCCCTCGCAGTGCATAGGCTCAAATGCTTCCAGATGCTCTTCACTAGCAGTATGTCTATTGCTGCTGCAGGACTGGAGGCACGGCAGGCCGCAGCCACAGCAGAAAGGGGTGGCGATCAGCCCAGGCTTTGTCATCATGTGGCCCTCCTACCATTCCTTCATTTTACCAATGGGCAACTGAGTGTCTGGGCCCTTTATGCAGGGGCTCAGGGCAGCTTCCCCTGTTGCCCATTGATAAAAGTGTCCCTGACTAGGTTGATATGGTGCAGTCCTTATTAACTTCTTATCCAATGAATTTAATCTTAAACGACTTGTCCTTAGCTATCACAGAATGTGTTTAAAATATGAGAGGACATCTTTTGCTGATACTATACCTGTATAGTTAAATGAAGACTGTAGGCTGTTCATATTAAAATGAATCCGGTCTGCCTGGACTAGTAAAGGAATTCATCATAAATGATCACTGGAGTTTAATGGAAAATGTTCCAAGACGGGGCTGGTAATCCAGGAAGAATCCAAGGAAAGCAAGACACTGGCAGTGAAGAAAAAGATAATCAGAGATGATCCGGATTTCACTGTATAATACATGACATAACATGACGAGCATGGCCTTATGTACTCTAATTCACACAACTAACTTAGTACAACGAAGAAATGGTTGAACTCATGAAATTATTATTCACAGAACATTTGGTGTTACATCACAAACCTCGGTATAGAAATATTACAGAAGGTGAATTTGAGTATTGTGAGCCTTCCCTCCTCTCTTATCTAGTTTCAATCATTTATTTTCATATTCCTAGGAAGCCACTTAGACCATTCTTGCCAGTAAATATCATACCCAAGATTGTCTGAGCTGTCTTTAATGATTAGAAAGATTAGAAGAAAACATTGTCCCCATTCTTCTATCAGTAATTTTACAGTGGCAGTAGAAAACAATTGCTATTTGTAAATTCATGTGTACCATGGAATGCAATAGGAGCACAGCTATGCAATCAAGCGAAGACTTCATCTGTTTTTAAGATTTTATATAAAACATAAATATACAATCTGCCTAACATGGAGAAAATGAATTATCCCTATCAGTTTACACGGCTAGACTTGACTGAACTAGGCAGGCTGCCTTTTATTGTGGATCCTCAGAAGCTTAGCTGAGATTAGATGGCAGAGCCGGTGGTTGGGAGGCGAGGATAGTGCTGGGCAGACTTATACGGTCTGTCCCAGAGCCGGTGGTTGGGAGGCAGGGATAGTGCTGGGCAGACTTATACGGTCTGTGCCCTGAAAATGACAGATACAAATCAAGGTCAGGTATACACAAAAAGTAGCACAAATGAGTTTATCTTGTTGTGCAGACTGGATGGACCATGCAGGTCTTTTTCTGCCGTCATCTACTATGTTACTATGGTTTACACGGCTAGACTTGACTGAACTAGGCAGGCTGCCTTTTATTGTACTGCCCCATCGTTATGGAATTCCCTCCCATCTTCCTTATGTCTCGAGTTTTCATTTGCTAAATTTAAGATTGCATTACAGACCCATTTATTTAGGGGGTCTTTTATTAAGGCATGCTGCCATTTTTTGAGCACGCTAAAGATTTTTATTTATTTATTTGTTACATTTGTATCCCACATTTTCCCACCTATTTGTAGGCTCAATGTGGCTTACATAGTACCGGAGAGGTGTTTGCAGACTGCAGTGTAAACAAATACAAAGTGATATTGTGGTAAGACAAAGTTCATGTGGCACAGCCACATTTATGAATCGTACAACAGTAGAGTTGTGTAATGTCCATTACGTACTTTAGTTTTGTTGTGTTGCGGAGATCAGGCAATGTATTCCTATGGGCATCTTTAGCGTTTAGCGCGCATCTATTTTTAATGCTCGCTAAAAATGCTAGGGTGCCTAAGTAAAAGACCCCCTTAGCTTGACCTTCGGTGAGAGGTCCAGTGCTGGTTTGGTCACTGTTGATCTTTCAGTTCCAGAACCTGATTGATAGTGTTTGTTTCTTCAGGTATGTCTGCCTTCTGATGTGTTAGTTCTTTGTTTGATTGTATATTTTCTTACTTGCTTTCCTTTCTGGAAAACTGGAGTTCTTTCTCTTTTCTTATTACTTTGTTCACTGCCTTGTTATATCTCAGAAAAGATGGTATAACAAATGCAATAAACCATAATAATTGTTTTTAATACTGATGCCATCAACATACAGGAACAAGTCACTAAACAGCACTTTAAAAAAAAAGTTTGCATGCACACAAAAAGGAGTTTTACTAGCTAGTTCACTAAGCTAATGACATACACAGTGGTCACAAGAGTAAAAGACCCATGCTGTGTGGAATATGGGCTTTTCAGTATGTATAACAATGTGCATGTCAAAATCCCCTAGGTTAACAGACCAGTCAGCATATGGCATCCCTTCCATCTGGATATAGAAGTAGTCCATCTATGGACCACCGAGAGACATCCAAACACAGCCTAGCTCACAATACAGCCCCAGTTTGATCACCTTCCCCTGTAAGACCCTGATTCCTATTGTCAAAGATTCTGGGATCCTTTGGGGAGTAATTTTTGAATTTGGGGGTTGGTCGGCCATGACCCGCTGAAAATATACAGCGGCTTCCAGATAGCCAGTTATATCGTGCGATATAACTGGCTATCTGCCGATTTTCAGCACAAGTTTGGCAGCCAGATTTGGCTACGTGAATACTAAGCCTATCTTTGGCCAGTTCAAACTTAACCAGCCAGCACTGAATATCGACTTGGCCTGTTAAGCTGAAACCAGCCAAAGATAAACAGTATAGTACATTCAATGCCGGTCACCGGAAATGGCCCAGCGTTGAATATCCATGCTCAATACTGACCACAGAAGTTAGCCAGGCTAACTCTTGCAGTCTGAATATCAGGCCCTTAGAGTTTATTTCAGGGAGTTCAGACAAGGATCCAGAATCTATGCTGTAGGACCAAGGAATTAAAATTCTTTTTTTCAATTACATTTGTCATTTGATCCACACATTACTGAATATCTGCACTGACTGCTGAGGCACTCTCCGGTTAATGCTGGGGCGGTCCGCAACCCAACTACGCCCAATTAACTATATGGGTACAGTACTGAATATCGGCCGCACTTGCATAGCCTCCACAAAAACTTGGATATTCAGTACTGGAGCTCAGATAAGGCCTTGCACCCAGTATCCAAGTCTAATTTAGCTGGCGTTGGTCAACAAATGTTGACTGCTACCAACTGAATTGGACAGAGTCTAATTTCAATTTGAAAACAGGACCTACTTGGATGGAAACTTTTGTTTTCTAAAGAAGGCTTATTCTTACACTTAACATGTCTTAATTTTAATTCCCCCCCTCCCCGATATTCAAATACATTTAACCAGCCAGGATCAGCACCTGGCTGGTTAAATGCACCATAACTGGCTATCTTTGCATTTTCAGCGGGACATGGCCAGCCATGACCCACTAAAAATTCACAGTTCTCATCTACCAGATAGCCAGTATCCAGTTATATCGTGCGATATAACCGGCTATCCACTGATTTTCAGCGCAAGTTTGGCAGTCAGATTTGGCTGCATGAATACCAGGCCTATCTTGAGTAAAAACTTAACCAGCCAGTGCTGAATATTGGCTTGGCCGGTTCAGTTTGAACTGGCCAAAAATAAGCCGGATATTCAATGCCAGTCACCAGAAGCAGCCCGGCATTGAATATCCGGGATCAGCACCGACCATGGGAGTTAGGTCTGAATATCAGGCCCAATATGTTCATGCTTTATTCTTATATAAATTATGATAACTTTGTTGTTTGCCTGGCTGACTCTGAGAAGAGCAGCATCTGGACATGCATAATTCCCCGCTTTCTGCAGCTGGTCTTACTAGCCAAATATTGGGACGCAGAGATAGTGCCCTGATAGGTCTTCCTCCTCTACTCTGGTGAGTATTTTTCTACTGTACATAATCATGATTCTTAAGATATCTTCATAGTGCATGTGTTATGGGGTATATTTTCAGTATTGTGCAGAGTTACACACTTTTTCAAACCCTCGCTAAGCCACCAGATTTTCAGACAAAACCGTGCGCATAAATTGAGTTTGACTTTCAGATTATTTTTATTATTTATTTATTATTTATGAAGAGCAATCCATAAAGTTATTCTTGTGTGCTTTTGTATTCAGCTAAATTAAATTTTTTAGCCTGCAGAAATCCACTTACACCCACATAGCCATAGAGCCAATTTACTTGTGTACATCCTACTAAACTTTTGAAACTTCAGTCTTATGTGGGTATGTTTTTAGAATTGCATGCTTAAGTGAGAAGCCCAAAAAGAGGCCTACTTGAAGCCTATTAGAATTTAATAAAAGTGGCATATTTTAGAAATTATGCATATACATCACAGCTTTGCCCTATTATATCCAAATTATACCCTGGGAATGCCTACACGTGGATTCATTTAAGTACACACTATGCCCCCTGTGTATGTATGCATGTGTGTATTGCAGGGTAATTTTATACAAGGCTTTTACACTCTGGAAAATCTTTGTATGTGTGAGAGGTAATCTTATAATATATACTGATATTCAAAGCCACTTTTGTGGTTGTCAGTGGCACCAACCATATAAGTGTTTCTTTTACAAGCTCCAGACATATTTACATACACACATGTACAACTTTGGCCATTTATCGTAAGCAGTGCTTTTTAAAAAGAAGAGTGATTAGGGGTGTTCCAAGGCTGGACAAAAGAATTATCCTTTCAGTCGGTGATATTCAGCCATTAAATGGATGACTTATCCTATTCTTTCAAGAGGCGATTTTCAGCTTTCCATCCAAGTGGCACCAGATAAGTAAGAGGTATAATTTTAAAACACATAACTTATCCATTTAAATTTGTGTGGCAACTGTTGGACTGAAAATCTACATTATAGTGTGTGTCCGATCTGTGCAGCATTGTTTTCATTGTTCAGACATATGTGCTCCAAGGGAATTGGCAGTGTTGGTTTTGAATATTAACATCTAAAGAAAAATCCCATACAGTCTCAGAATCTTTTTTGTTGATTCTTTGAAAGGTATTGCAACCTACAAAGGCTCTTATCAACTGAACTTTCATATCTTCTGTTTTCTGGGAAGGTGAAGGAGCAGTAAACTCCCTGCAACACATCCAGGGAAAGGTCTAGTGTACCTCTCTTTCTCAGCCTTTGGAGGTGGAAGAGCCACATCTGAGGAGGGACCAAATGAATTCATGGTGCACAACTGTTAATCTTTGTTTCATGTGCTTCATAGTTGTGCTTGCCAACATACTCTTTGTGATAAAATTCAGCTTCCTTTCTGTCCTTACTACACAGTCAGGCATGATGGTGTACTCTCTTGTTACTAGGTCATGTATTCTGATTTCTCTTTTTCATTACCCATCCTTCTTCTACCTGCCCTTCTGTAGGGTGGTTCAAGTGATTTATTTACATTTGACTTATGGGGGGGGTATAGATGAATTTTTCTCAAGTTGTTTCTTTTTTATAGCCTCACTGCTCTACGTTACTGCTCTTGTGACTGGAGGAGCAGCTGTGGCCTCCCAACCCATCAGCAAACAATGAATATTTTGCATGAGAGAACCTACCATATCTCATTCCTCTCCACATCCTATAACCCAGCATACAAGAGGCTGCAAATGTAATTTAGTTAGACTTTTCTATAAATAAAAGTTGCATTTTCTTAATACACATGGTATGTGGAGTCAGTGTTTTGTGTTGGATTGTTTATGGCAGACCATATGATATCTTGGAAATGAAGGTAACGCATGCTATGAATGGTTAGTATGGGTGAATCCTGGTTCTAAGGTATCACTGCAATATGCCATTTTTGTTTATCTCCCCTCTATGCAGTCCTGTGACTTTGTAGTTCCATGGATGCTTATCGGAGTCGCTAAGAGGTGTATATATGTAAAAGTGTAGGACGTGCAAATTGGTTTGACACATCAGAAAAATGTGTGAGAAAGAGACAGAAGTTATAGAACTGTGATTGAAAGAATTAGAGAGACTTATGCTGTTGTAAGAACACTGCTGTAAATGTTGTATAGACTAACCTAGATGTTTGGTTCAACCAAAGTAGTATTTAAAAGACTAGGTAGGGTGGCCATTCCTGGCAGGAACAGCAACACTGACCCTTTAAAAATGACTTTCACTTTGGAAGCTTTAACTCATGTTTCAAAATGCCGCATTCCAATCCTGAGGCTGAGGTCAATTTGTCATCAGCAGTGGACCAAAAGTATGACTGAACAATTAGAGGGCTTTTTGTTAGGAAAAGAAGTTAAAGTATTGTATTAATAAGGGTCTTAATTAATTTAAGTGCTAATGAGTGTGAAGATGGTTTAATTTTTGCAGATTTCCTTTCAGATATTTTTTCCTTAAATGCATATCTACACCTTTCCCTTGATGTAGACTTGATTTTTTCTACTGTTTGTATTTATTAAGTTCAATTTTTTTTTAAGGGGGCAGAGGTAGGCTGAGCAAGGGCAAGCCAAGAAATTATCCAGAGAGCAGTGAAATTCAGCTTCTATCTGAATGTTACCCGTTTGATTAGACCTGTTGCAGAGCAGGACTAAACTAAAAGGATAGCACTGCTGTATGTCTGTTCAATGCTGCTGATTGTACACATAGTGGTGCTGACATTTAAATTGATATGGCTCAGTATCAGATCCAAGACAGAGATACATCATGTGGAGGGGCATTTTCGATATGACGTCTGTCTGACTTTAGATGTTTAAAAAAAAAAAAAACATCCAGAATCTGAATAATAAAGTTCATTTTCCAAAAAGAAAAACATCTATCTTTTGTTTTAGAAAATACTGTTTATAACAAGGTTTTGTGCTTTGGATGTTTTGTTTTTTGGTCCATTTTTTGGTCCATTTTCAAAACAAAAACGTCCAAGTGAAAAACGTAGAAAATCAAGCCATTGAGATGCAGGAGAGGCCAGCATTTTTAGTAGACTGGTCTACCAGACATCCCAGATGATAAATGGGGCACCCTAGGTATACATGCTCCCAGGTACACATCTCACCATTGCTCCCTTATCTTGTCTGCTGAGCCCCCCAAAACTGCCCACAGCTATACACAATAACGGGTGAAGTGGGCACCCATATGTGGGTACAGTGGGTTTCTGATGAATTTTTCAACCACAAATGTGACAGAGGGAGATAGGGGCTACAGTCCCCCATTCCATGGTGCACTGCACTGACCACTACACTATTCCAGGGACCTGCATGCTGCTCTGATAGACCTGGCTCTAACATCTGAATCTGTCATAGAAGTTGCTAAATCATATTTGTATTCACATTTGTGGGGGGTGGTAGGGGGTCAGTGACCACTGGGGGGATATTGGGGGATCACCCCAATTCCCTCCAGTGGTCATTTAGGGCACCCTTTTGTGCCTTATCTGTTATAAAAACAGGTATAGCTCAAAACGTCTTATTTTTAGTCCTGGACAGTTTTGTTTCGTTCCATTATGGCTGAAAAATGTCCAAGTGTTAGAAACGCCAAGATCTCGCCTTTAACACGCCTCTGATAGGCCCCCTTGTGATTTGAACGTACTTCTGATGGACTTCATAGAAAAACATCTAAACATTGGTTTTGAAAATACCAATTTGGACGTTTTTGTGAGAAAAACGTCCAAATGCAGATTTATGCCACTTTTTGGACATTTTTCTCTTTTGAAAATGAGCTCCATAGTCATATTGGACTAAATTCTAGTCCCATCCATCCATGTGGTTTTCTGCAACTACATTCAAAGCGGTTTACATAGTATATACAGATTCTTATTTGTCCCTGGGGGAGGGTTAAGTGACTTGCCCAGAGCCACAAGGAGCTTCAGTGGGAATCAAACCAGTTCCCCAGGATCAAAGTCCGCTGCACTAACCACTAGGCTACTCCATGGTAGTGGCTAAAAGAGCAGTGAAAGGTCAGGTATTCAAATAAAGCAGACGAAAAAGGACAGAGGAGAACAGTACTCCACTTAGGAACCAGTACCAACTCTTGGACGGACCCCACCACCCCACTATAACATCACACCAATGGCCAGCTGAAATATCCCCCCAGTCCCAGCAATGAAGCCCTGTTCAGTGCTTCCATAGACCCAGAACACTGACTAAGGTGACACAAATCCACTAAAGGGACGCCATCCAACACAGCCTCCTGCTCCCATACTAACCGGCGAAAACTCACAGAAGCTCCGTACCAGCACTGAAAACAAAATCATAAACTTAACCATCCATCAACACACAAATGGAAGAGTTCCTCCCACTCAAGACGCTAAAAACCAAACTCTTAAAGACTCAATTTCAAAAGAGAAAAAAGTCCAAAAAGTGACATAAATCTGCATTTGGATGTTTTTCCTCACAAAAACATCCAACCAAATTGGTATTTTCGAAACCAATTTTTAGACATTTTTCTATGAAGTCTGTCAGACGTGCATTCCAATCACAAGGGTGTGTGTCAGAGGCATGTTTAGGGCGGGATCTGGGCATTCCTAACACTTGGATGTTTTTCAGCCATAATGGAACAAAAATGTGATTAAAAACATTACTTACCATCCTCTATGCCAGCCTCAGATGTTATACTCAGGTCCATTAGAACAGCATGCAGATTCCTGGAGTAGTCTAGTCATGGGTGCAGTGCACTGCAGACAGGTGGTCCCAGGCCCATACCTCCCCATACCTGTTACACTTGTGGTAGAAACTGTGAGCCCTCCAAAACTTACCAGAAATCCACTGTACCCACATATAGGTGCCCCCTTCACCCATAGGGGCTATTGTACTGGTGTACAGATGGGGTAATAGGTTTTGGGTGGGTTTTGTGGAGCTCAGCAGACAAGATAAAGGAGCAATGGTGAAATGTGTACCTGCAGTGTCCCCAAGGGTACCCCATTGCTCTCTTGGGATGTCTGTGTGGTCAGTCTACTAAGAATGCTGGCTTCTCCTACATCCCAGTTGCTTGATTTTCTGCGTTTGTCACTTGTACTTTTTTTTTTTTTTTTTTTTCAAAAATGGACCAAAAAGATAAATGCACAGAGCACAAAAACATCTAGCAAATAGCCATTTAAAAAAAAAAAAAATAGACGTTTTTCTGTTTGAAAATGGCTATATTTCCCACATGAATTTTGACAGAAACAAAAAAAAAGGCAAAGATCTGCCACAGAAATGGCAAATCAAAAGAAAAAAAGCAGATCAAAAAAGACAAAAAAATAGAACAGGAGGGTAACAGAAGAAGTGGTTTATTACAAGTTACCCGACGTGGCCACGTTTCGCCCTCAGGCTGCGTCAGGGGTAAAAAAACTTACATAAGTACTTCCCAAGCTTACTCAGCAAACTTCACAATGCACACTGCATGCTAGACACATATCAAAACTACCTACTGGAAGACACCCTAAAGATCTTCATTGAACAACTCACATTTCTTCTAAAATTCATGCTATCACACGGCCTATTCCCTCCTGAAAAAGGCAACATTAATGCTAACATAACACCAGTACCCAAAATGCAAACCTCAGTGCAAGTGCAATCACGAACTACAGACCAGTAACCTCCATACCACTCATGATCAAAATCATGGAAGGCTTAGTCGCCAATCAACTTGTAGACTATCTAAATGACTTCTCAATCCATGAATCCGAAACCGGTTTCAGACCCGGATACAGTACTGAAATGGTACTGGTGACGTTATTCGCCAACTTCAGACGAGAAATAAGTAAAGGCAAAAAAATTCTACTACTTCAGTTTGTCATGTCGAGCACATTTGACTCGATACTGATCCGATTACTGGACAATTTCGGAATTGGGGGCATTGTACTAAACTGGTTTGAAAGTTTCCTAACATCATGATCCTGTCAAGTGAAAGTGGATACCACTATATCCCCTTCCTGTAAAGCTGAATGTGGGCACCACAAGGCTTACCACTATCCCCATTACTGTTTAATATAATGATGGTACCCCTCGCTAATGCTCTGGGGAAAAAAACGGATACAACCCATTCATCTACGCAGATGATGTTACAATATACATTCCCTTTGATAAAGACACATCGGAAATTAAGCACAAAATTCAACAAGGAATAAAGATCATGGAATCTTGGTCTACAGCCTTCAAGTTCCAGCTCAACAAAGAGAAAACCCAATGCTTGATACTAACCTCAAATCATTGCAAGGCTACGATACCATCATTAGATCTGGACGGAACAAAGCTACCAGTTGCAGACCAATTGAAAATAATAGGAGTCATCCTAGACTGAGAGCTGTCTCGATATGCAGGCCACAAAAGTCTCCAAAACTACATGGGACATAAGTGTGATAAATAAATAAATATAAGCTCACACACACATTGCTTATGGCTAACAGCTGAAGATGTAGATTTGCTCCCCTCCCCTTCCGAAGATCAGATCCCCCCCCCCCCTTAACCCTTCTTAGAGACCCTCCCCCCCTCCTGAGATCAGACCCTCCCTGCCCCAGAGCCAACTTTACATCTCTGGTGGTCTAATGGAGTAGCCTGGGTAAGAGCAATCCCTACTCACTCCTGCCCCCTAGCAGCTCCATCAGATAAAATGGCTGCCATAAGCTCTAGCAGTAGTCTCTGCTCAATAGCAGCTGTTTACCAAATCCTAAGCATGTAGTAATCTTCTGAAATGGTAAGTAAATTACTGTAAATATTGTTCTGCCAAAACAGACCCAGATCAAGCCCCCTTTGCACAGATTTGGGTTTGATGTGCTCATATCCCAGCTGTGTATAATGGGGACTTAGACATTTATGCAAGATCAACATTTAAGCGCAAGTTTATGCATGTATCAAATGTGAATAGGGCTTGTAAAATTAGGGTCTAAATGTTAAGTTGTGTATCTGAGATATTTCAATAATTTTTTTTAATTACTGTAAGTACTTTTCTATACATTCTCATGTTGTTCATTGTTGACTGTGTTTAAAAATAGGGCCATTTTATGTCAGTGGCATTCATTGTTTCTTTAAACCCTGACTGCCACCAACTAATTCAAATCCAGATAATCAGAGCGGGCCCCTATCCGGAAACCAGCACTGAATATCTGGGTATTGGGCAGCTCCCAGAAGTTATTCGGGTTGGACTGATATTTACTTCTGTAACTAGATAGCTAACCGGGCATAGTGATGAATTCATGATATGTGGTCCAACATGCTCATACTCTAGAATTGAATATCTGCGGTGCACGGATAAATTCTCTCTCTGTCCTGACCCTGCTCTCGGATCACTCTGGCATTAACACAATAGTGCTGTGGCGGTCAGAGTAGGTATTCAGTTCTACGATCCAGTTAAGTGCCACTGAATATCTCTTCTAGGTCCAGCCAGCTTGATTTAACTGGGTCAGAGCCTCTCCTGCCCATATCAATCATTTTAAATAGCGATTCCATTTTAGTTTCTTAGAACAAAATCATTTTAATAGTTAAGGGCTGAATTTTATTCTTACGCCAGAAGATTTTGGGAGCTGACTTTATAACAGATCAAAACATATATATCGTCACTAGTGCTATGTACAGATATGAATACCAGTTTTGCTTATGTAAAAAGTTGAAAAAAAACCACCTATTTTATGCTTTTTTTTTACAAAGGCAACATAAGTGCCTATGTTCCTTTAAATAAATATCTTACGTGGGTGTTTGATATTGGCTTCTATATGCTAACCTTGGTGGTTATATTGATTGTTTTACATTGGCTTGTCGACTGATTGACAGGTTGTGTTTATTTTTACACTGTTGTAGATTGAAAAGTGTATGGCTCCCAGAACCACTCCCAATAGTTCTCAGTCCTCACACACAAATTTACACCTGCTCCAAGGCATGTTTAAGGGCCTCTTTATCAAACTGTGCTAGCGATCCTGGCGCAGCAATGACACTTTCAATGGGATTCGTTGGCATTGCCGCACGGGAATCACTAGCGCTAAGAGTCATTTTCTGCAGGTAAAGCATGCTTCATAAAAGTATTTGCCATCATCTTATTTCACAAGAACTAGTATTTAAATTTGCTCTCTCAGAACAAGGGTCAATAAAGACTATCAATAGAAAA
Organism: Microcaecilia unicolor; assembly: GCF_901765095.1. Classification (NCBI taxonomy): domain Eukaryota; kingdom Metazoa; phylum Chordata; class Amphibia; order Gymnophiona; family Siphonopidae; genus Microcaecilia; species Microcaecilia unicolor. The sequence goes on along the minus strand of NC_044031.1, from coordinate 368,662,147 downwards.
CTATAGAGGTCTATTACTAAAGATTAGCGCAAGTTACCTGTCACAGGACCCATTTTATTCCTATAGGCCCTGCTGCAGATAACTTGTGCTAATCTTTAGTAAAAGAGCCCCAATGTGTCTAAAAATATACCAGTTCAATATTGATGATTTGAATGCCTTATTTCTTTTATTTTCTCTTATTGTAGCACAAAACACCGGAACCTCAACACTGTACAGAAATTCTTATGGCGCACCTACTGATGATATCAAACACAACCAGGTAAATATGTTGGGGCTGATAATTCAGCCCGTGGAAGGCAGCCCGCATAAGTGCCACGATCAGTGCTGACCCCGGATATTCTGGCAACCAGCATTGAATATCTGGGTTTATTTTGCCCGCTAAAAAGTTAACCAGCTATGCCGATATTCAGCATTAACTGGTTAACTTTTTAGTAGTCAAAGATAGGCCTGCTATTTAAGCGGCCTATTTAGGTTTGGATAATTTCCTAAAAGAAAAGTCCAGAAGATGGACTTAGGAAAATCCACTGCTTATTTCTAGGATAAGGAGAATAATATCTGTCTTACTCTTTGGGATCTTGCCAGGTACTTGTGACCTGGATTGTCCACTGTTGGCAGCAGGATACTTACTGGGCATGATGCACCTTCCGTCTGTCCTAGTTTGGCAATACTTAGGTACTGCTATACATATAGGGCTAGATTCTATATATGGCGCCTAAAAAATTCATGCAGCATAAATTTCAACCTAAGCATATTCTATAATAAGCACCTAGATTTACGCTTAGTTGATATCCCACTGCCTAGAATTATGCACATCCACTTACACCAAGGGAAACACATAAACAATGGCGTGTAGATTTAGGTGCAGAGGGCCATATTTTTTAACAGTGCACATAAATTTTGGAACACCCTTGAAACGTCCATTTCCCCACCCATAACCATGCCCCCTTTTGGCTCCTTGTATTACAATTTAGGTGCTGTGTGTTACAGAATACACCTAGGGCCCCTTTTACTAAGTGGCGGTAAGCCCATCAGGGGCTTACCGCTCGCTAAACAAGAAGTACTGCCTGGCGGTTCTTCCCACCCCTATTGCGCCATCATATCAGGCATGAGTGGCAGTAAGGGCTCCCCCCCAAATGGCCACACAGCAAGTGCTTTACTTGCCGCACGGCCTATTCCTACAGGAAAGAGAGACTTCCCTTTTACCCGCTGCGGTAAAAGGGGGCCTCGGCACATGTGAAAAACATGCAGACTCCCTTTTGCCACACCATGGTAAAAGGGGCCCTTAGCAACTTATGCTTGTACATTCTAATTATTGTCAATTAATGCTCATTGTTGCTTGTTAAGTGCTGTTAAAAACACTGATTGCCTTGTTAAGCTAAGTAAGTTACATGCGTTGTTATAAAATACACTTGGATTTCGGTGCAATACGCTAAGTGCGATATATAGAATCAAGGGGATAATGCCATTACATGCCCCTTTGTGCACATATGTGCCCAAAAAGTAACACTAAGTGGTATTCTGTAAGAAAGCACAAAGCGCTATAGCACGCAAATGAAGTGGGGCATACATGTGGACAAAGCATAGGAGGGGCTTACAGTGTTCTGTAAGTTATGTGCACCCTTGCAACATTTAGGTGCCCATAGTTAAATATGTCATTCAAGGGAATGAGAGCCTGCCAAAGATGGAGAAGATCTATTACTTAAGAAACAAATATTTTGAGAAATGATCCATTCCTCAATTTTAGAAAAAGCAATGATGACGTTAGACTGAAAATGAGAATCCTGGATGGCATCAGCTATGAGGATTTGGATATCACTGATAAAGAGTTAAGAGCTATGGCTCAAGGTGGCAAGAGAGGCCAAAAACAGATTTAATAAGGGGTGTGTGCTGGGAGGAATGGGGGTAGTAATATTGAACTTTGAGAGACGCCATTGCAAAATGGAGAAAGGGATGTATGCCACTCTGAAACCATCCTGAAGGATTATGAGCAAAACTATGACTAAAATCACTGAAGGGCAGTTCATATAATACCCATAGGCGGTCGGTGGCCCAACTGTTTGGGGAGGCTAAATGGGGTGGGGTTAGGGGTGGGGCCAGGGGTGGAGCTTAAACCATAATTGTATGATAACACACAGAAAAAATAAATAAAAATAAAAGTCACAATTAATACCTTTTATTAAATTTAAATATTAGGTATGTATCATATGTCAAAGAATAAAGTGGTTGCTCAAAGCATATTCTAAGCACAAACACTGAACTGCAAAACACTATGCACAACTTTGTGCAAAAACACGCTCAGAACCTTACTGTACCATAAATATTACACTGGGCAGAACCTAATGCACCAATATACCACCCATACGGAAAATGCAGACCATCAACAATATGAAACAAGGGATCATATCATCACAATTCTCATGTAGAGCCACAAAACACTCTAATTCATGTTTAATGTGGGATAAAATGCCATAAATAAGTAAATAAATATAAACTTTTAATGTTGAGCACCTGATTCTCAAAGTGGACATATTCCAAACACTATAATGAAAATAAAATGATCTTTTCTTCCTTTGTTGTCTGGTGACTTTTTCTGATCATGCTGGCCCAGCTTCCGATTCTGCTGCTATCTGTCCTCAGTGCAGGTCAGGAAGTCATCCTCATTAAATATCTCCCTGGCAACCCAGGACACCTCCAGCCAACTTCCCCCCTCCTCTCCAAGCAGTAAGGTAAACAAACCATAAACCAATTTCTGCAACTGGTTACACAAGGCTAGAGGGCTTTCACTGCAGCTCCTGCTGTGAGGATGGAGGTAAATCAACAATTTAAGCCCCTCAGAGCACAGCAGGGGAGGCTTAGCCTCTCCAAGCCTCTTATACCGGGCGCCTATGATAATACCTACTTCTTCCAAACTGTGCAGAAAGAGATTGTGATTGACATGAGATCCAGTTGAATTAAAGGAATGTCTTCCAATGAGTACAAATTTCATTCATCGCAACAAGAAAGACAGAATCAGTATTGTGGCCCTTCCTGATCCCTGACTGTTGCAGATGAAAGCAAATTTGTCAGGGACAAGAAGGACTCAAGTTGGAAAGCCACTACCTTCTCAGTTACCTTGACAAGAAAGGGTAAATTAAAAATATGTCAATAATTCCCCAAAGTAGAAGAATCCAGATAACTGCCTTTGATTATTTGAGCCGATATTCTTTTTGCAAATCCTCCATGTAGAAGATTGGCATGCGTTATAAGACCTTTGGTAGACCCAATGTATATTCTACTTTTCCTTGAGCGGTTAGTCAATTTTTGAGTACCTGTAACATTTCTGTATCAATAATATATTCTCCTCTGTAAAAAATCACTAAACCATTTTAAAACAGTACCACTCCTCCAGTCTGACTAAACCTATTCAACAGTTGATCATGGTTCACTGCATAAAAGATGGCTGATATATTGAATTGTAGCAAAATCATTTGCTTTCCCTTACTAAGAGCCAGTCTGATATCAGTCACCATTGCCAGCAGCAAAGTTTGAGTACTATGTACTGGTCTGAAACTGCGTTGTGAAATAATGAAGAACGTCAAATTTGCTCGAGTAGTCACGTAATTGAGTATTCACAACAGATTCAATAAGTTTAGCAAGCCATGGTATGCTTGCCACTGGTCTATAATTTTCAGGCTTAGACAAATCAGCTCCCATTGATTTGGGAATAAGAGTCAGCATAATATATGTCAAATCAAGGGGGTAACTCCCAGGACTCAGAATAGAATTATCAAACATTGTCAACCAGACCACTATTTCAGTGGGTGCTGTCTTAAGTAAAAAGGATAAACATCTAAGTAAGTATCTTTCTTAGGCAGCCTTTTCAGGTAGATATTAATAGTATTTGTATCAACTTCCAGAAATTCATTCCATAGCACATTTCCTTTCACAGAGTTATCTCCTCTCTCTCCTCCTGTTACTCCCACTGTTGGCAGTTCTGTCTGATTTCAACAAGACTTTGCTTAATAATATCTATTTTGGTGCGGAAATAATTTGCTAACTCATCTTCTGTAGGTTGTATTTCTTGTGAAAACATTTGCACCTTATCAATTGTTATCAATGAGTTGAAAATTTGGAAAAGCTGTTTTGATGAATTTTCTGAATCAGCTATCATTTTTCCATAATATTCCCTTTTTGACACAACAGAATTTTTATATATTTTAATCTCTTCTTTCCACTGTCTATAAATACCAGAACCCTTAGTTTTACTCCAGGATTTCTCTCCCCTCCTACAGCCCCTCTTAAGATTTGCCAACTCTGGTGTTGTTATGATGGCTGCAATACTGTGGTAGTGAGCCCTTGTGCCTTAACAGAGCACGGTGGCCCGAAGGGAAGTGCCGCACTCGGTCAGGCAGCCGGACAACCCCTGGCTTCACCTGGGGAGCGACCACCGTTCCCCGGGAGTTGAGTCCCCAGGTGCAGATGGCCACCAGGACTTCTGGAACAAGCGGGGGTCGCACAGCCACCAGCCATGGCAGACAGCGAAGCTGGGAACAGGCCGGTCCAATCCAAGACTTAGGGCAGGCAGCAGAACAGAGAAGGGTCAGGTCCAATCCAAGAGTCTGGGCTGGCAGCAGAACAGAGAATGGTCAGGTCCAATCCAAGGGTCTGGGCAGGCAGTGGAACAGAGAATGGTCAGGTCCAATCCAAGGGTCTGGGCAGGCAGCAGAACAGAGAATAGTCAGGTCCGGTCCAATAGTCAGGGTAAACAGCAAAGAAGACAGCAGAACGCTGTAACTCAAGCACCAAACCTCTATAACGATAGAAGCCAAAGCAAAGAGTGAAGGCGACTGTGGTTCTTAAATAGTCCCCTCGTCAACAGTAATCACAATCAGCTGGGAGAACGATCCTGGATTGGCTGGCTGTTAGAAGGAGGTGGAGCAGAGCGAGGAGTGGCCAATCCCGTACCAAAAGAAGAGGCGAAGGACTGAGCCGGAAGGAAGCCCCACCTCTACAAACGCCAACAGTCCATGTGGCCGGCCTACAGGCCGCATCGGAATGGCCGGCCACAAGGCTGCAGCTGACCAGGCTGACGCCAATAGCCAACATGGCCGGCCACCACTACCGGAAAGCGTCCGTGTGGCTGGCCCACAGGGGCGAGTCGGTATGGCCGGTCACGAGACCGAAGCAAACATGGCCGATCCTGACCGCTCACTAGGCCGGCCATCGCTACCGAGATGGCGTCTGGCGGCAAACCGCCCGTGCGGACCACACCGCAGGTGAGGAACGTAACAGGTGTATACCATTGATTCTGTTTTAAGCAACCATTCCTTTTTTTCAGAGGTGCTAATTCATATAAAGATAAAGACTGCATAATATTCCAAGCCTGTAGCTGTTGTTCTGGTTGTTGTATCTCTGATTTTAGTTCTCCCTCCACTTTCTGCCAAAAGAGTTCTGCATCAAATTTTCCCTAGCCAAGACATGCATTAATCTTAGAACTGGACTGAAAGCTCTTAAATGCTCTTAGAAAAAAATTCATAACAGTATCTGTGGTTTGAGTTTACAAGGAGACAGCTAACAATTACAATTCTAGGCTTAAGTTAAACACCTGTTAGTTTTGCACCTAATTTAACTTTCCTTGTTCTAAGGCCCCGTTCGGTTTAGAAGCACCATGGTAAGCAAAGTGTATTCTGTTCACATATACCATGTTCCGTTCAGGCCTTTTGCACAGTGTCCGATGGAATCTCTTACGCTTGCATTTGTTAAATAATTCATTGGCTGCTCCTATTACACATGCAGGCAAATACATGTCCGCTCCTGTATGTATTTTAGAAAAGGCTCCATAGAAGCAGATCCTTTTCTAAAATAATACTGGAATTGTTCATATCTCAGTTCTGATTTCTCTGTTCTATCTAAATTGGGGCTTCATATGTATATTCCCAGTCTTGCACGGGAATATACATGCATTTTTAAAAATTACCTTGTTGGTCTCTGCACTTCCTTGAAGGCCCATGTAAATTATAGTAATATTTTTGTTTTTGCCAGGGCTTTAGAAGAATGACTAATGGGGCCATTTGTGCTTAGCTCTCTGGTAATTTAAATGACCTTTCAAATGTAAAATAATGCTTTTAGGAGCTTAGCTTCTTGATTGGCTACTCTTACATGTATAATTTTCAGGAATACAGCGCTCCCACATATAAGTGAAAATCGGCACTTATATATACTGTGCAAGTGCTGCTGCTTGCACATAGCAGAGGTGAAACATAGAAGGTGAAAGTTTAAACCTCACGAGCATGTGAACAACACAATAAGAGAGAGGCAAAAATGACTAAGATTCCAAGATCACAGTATATAGAACCTTTAATATAGTCAGCAATTTCAACACATCAAGGACCCAACACAACCATGTTTCAGCATGTGAGCTAGCTTCAGGGGTCAAAGAACCTGATAAAAATAGAATAAGTAACAATAAATGAACTATAAAGAGAGAAATAGTCAGTACGATTAAAAAATGGCACCCATTAAAAAGACTAACAGTATGATATAGTACATTAAAAAACATGAATAAATAATAAGTAATACTGAGATGAATGCTAATTAGTGCTTTAGCTAAAACATGAAACCTATGTGTTTAAAAAATAATAATAATACATAAGGTAACATTCAAGTAATGCAAATATATAAAATGGTAATGCTAAACGACCAATTACTGTATATGGGCAAATGTCAATAAAACTACTCTAAAATAAGAACAATAGGTAGAATATGAAATTTAAAAATTAGCAGTTAAAACAGTGATTTGATAGATATTCCAACTAAACAGTGTGACTGAAACATGTACAGAGTTAAAAGTTAATTAATTATAAAACAAACACATTCAGATCAATTTAATGATAGAAATGAATGGCAATAAGTGTTCAAATTGATAAATAAATAAAACTGAGGATAATGTCCATGAATAAATAGATATCTATGGCATATGTTGGTGCAATATGGTCCTGTACAATATATGAAGATACATTTAATAAACTGAGAAAAGATAAGGTAATGCATAAGCTGTGCAAACCTACCAAGTGGCATGTATGGGTACTGTTCAAAAAACGTGTGACTAATGACAAAAGTACAAACAGCAAAAAAAAGTTATACCGTGCTGTTGAGACAACGAAAGTGCGCAAGTGAAAACTGTAAATCTATTATATCAATACTACACATACTGTTAACGATTCTTCAAATACCCATTGTTGTGTAGTAAAACATAAAGGGGTCCTTTTACTAAGGTGCTCCGAAAAATGTCCTGCACTGGTGTAGACACGTGTATCGGATTCATTCAGGTCCATTTTTTGGCCGAAAATGGACATGTGGCAAAATTAAAATTGGCGTGCATCCATTTTGTGCCTGAGACCTTACCACCACCCATTAACCTAGCGGTAAGGTCTCAGGTGTTAACAGGGTGGTAATGGTCTATGTGCGTACAATACTGATTACCTCCCAGTTAGCGCCAGCATGCTTAGTGGACACACGTAAAAAATGAAATTACCTCCCAGGCCACGTAGCCAGGTAGTAGCTCAAATTTTACACGCATAGGATGCGCGTACATGCCTAAATGGCTTAGTAAAAGGGTCCCAAAGTGAATGACCAGAGATCTGAATCAGTGAGGCTAACAAAATGAGTTAATCCTGACCCCTGAAGCAGGCTCACATGTCGAAACACAGCCGATTCGGGTCATAAGTACATAAGTATTACCATTCTGGGACAGACTGAAGGTCCATCAAGCCCAGCATCCTGTTTCCAACAGTGGCCAGGTCACAAGTACCTGGCAAGATCCCAAAAAAGTACAATACATTTTATGCTGCTTATCTTAGAAACAAGCAGTGGATTTTCCCCAAGTCCATTTTAATAATGGACTATGGACTTTTCCTTTAGGAAGTCATCCAAACCTTTTTAAAACCCCGCTAAGCTAACTGCTTTTACTGCATTCTGTGGCAACGAATTCCAGAGTTTAATTACACATTGAGTGAAGAAAACGTTTCTCCAATTCGTTTTAAATTTACTACTTTTGTAGCTTCATTGTGTGCCCCCTAGTCCTAGTATTTTTGGAAAGAGTAAACATTGATTCACGTCTACTCGTTCTACTCCACTCATTTTTTTAGACCTATATCATATCTCCCATCAGCCGTCTTTTCTTCAAGTGAAGAGCCCTAGCCGCTTCAGCCTTTCCTCATAGGGAAGTCATCCCCATCCCCTTTATCATTTTCATTGCCCTTCTCTGTACCTTTTATAGTTTGAGTGGAGGAGTGGCCTAGTGGTTAGGGTGGTGGACTTTGGTCCTGAGGAACTGAGTTCAATTCCCAGCACAGGCAGCTCCTTGTGACTCTGGGCAAGTCACTTAACCCTCCATTACCTGCCACGAGTGGGAAAGCGCAGGGTACAAATGTAATAAAAAATAAATAAATTTCACTGTATCTTTTTTGAGATGCAGCAACCAGAATTGAACACAATATTCGAGGTGCGGTCACACCATGTAGCGATACAAAGACATTATAATGTCCTCATTTCTGTTTTCCATTCCTTTCCTAATAATACCTAACATTCTACTTGCTTTCTTAGCCACAGCAGCACACTGAGCAGAAGGTTTCAACGTATCATCGACGATGACACCTAGAGCCCTTTCTTGGTCAGTGACTCCTAACGTGGAACCTTGCATGATGTAGCTATAATTCGGATTCTTCTTTCCCACATGCATCACTTTGCATTTGCTCACATTAAACGTCATCTGCCATTTAGACACCCAGTCTCGTAAGGTCCTCTTGTAATTTTTTTTTGTTACATTTTTACCCCGCACTTTCCCACTCATGGCAGGCTCAATGCAGCTTACATGGGGCAATAGAGGGTTAGGTGACTTGCCCAGAGTCACAAGGAGCTGCCTGTGCTTGAAGTGGGAATTGAACTCAGTTCCTCAGGACCAAAGTCCACCACCCTAACCACTAGGCCACTCCTCCAATCCACTCCACTCTTGCGATGTAACAACTTTGAATAAGTTTGCGTCGTCAGCAAATTACCTCACTTGTTACTTCCATCTCTACATCATTTATAAATATGTTAAAAAGCAGCAGTCCCAGCACAGACCCCTGGGGAACCCCACTATCTACCTTCCTCCATTGAGAATACTGACCGTTTAACCCTACTCTCTGTTTTCTATCTTTTAACCAGTTTTTAAGCCACAGTGGGACACTACCTCCTATCCCATGACTTTCCAGTTTTCTCTGGAGTTTTTCATGAGGTACTTTGTCAAACTCCTTTTGAAAATCCAGATGCACAATATTGACCGAATCACCTTTATCCACACGTTTGTTCATCCCTTCAAAGAATTGTAATAGATTGGTGAAGCAAGATTTCCATTCACTAACTCCATGTTGGCTTTGTCTAATTAATCCATGCTTTTGAATATGCTCTTTAATTTTGTTCTTTATAATAGTCTCTACCATTTTGCCCGGCATCGACTTCAGGCTCACCGGTCTATAATTTCCCTGATCTCCTCTGGAACCTTTTTAAAAAATCGGTGTTACATTGGCCACCCTCCAATTTTCCGGTACCATGCTCGATTTTAAAGATAAATTACATATTACTAACAATAGTTCTGCAAGTTCAGTTTTCAATTTATCAGTACTCTAGGAAGAATACCATCTGGTCCAGGAGATTTGCTACTCTTCAGTTTGTCAAATTGCTCCATTACATCCTCCAGGTTTATAGAGATTTCATTCAGTTTCTCCGACTCAGCTTTGAATGCCATTTCTGGCACCGGTATCTCTCCCAAATCTTCCTCGGTGAAGACCGAAGCAAAGAATTCATTTAATCTCTCCGCTATGGCTTTGTCTTCCCTGATTGCCCCTGTTTACCCCTCGGCCATCTAGCGTTCCAACTGATTCTTTTGCCGGATTCTTGCTTTTAATATACCCAAAAAAACATTTTCACTATGTGTTTTTTTTTCTCTAACGCAATCTTTTTTTCAATGTCCCTCTTTGCCTTCTTTATCAGCGCTTTGCATTTGACTTGCCATTCCTTATGCTTTTTCTTATTATTTTCAGTCGGTTCCTTCTTCCATTTTCTGAAGGATTTTCTTTTAGCTCTAATAGCTTTCTTCACCTCACTTTTTAACCATGCCGGCTGTCATTTGGTCTTCCTTCCTCCTTTTTTAACACACGGAATATATTTGGCCTGGGCTTCCAGGATGGTGTTTTTGAACAGCATCTATGCCAGATGTAAATTTTTGACCTTCATAGCTGCTCCTCTAAGTTTGTTTATTTTTACCGCTCTTCTCATTTTATCATAGTCTCCTTTTTGAAAGTTAAACGCTAATGTATTGGATTTGCTGTGTGTACTTTCTCCAAAGCGGATATCAAATCTGATCATATTATGATCACTGTTATCAAGCGGCCCCTGCACCATTACCTCCTGCACCAGATCATGTGCTCCACTAAGGACTAGGTCTAGAATTTTTCCTTCTCTTGTTGACTTCTGTACCAGCTGCTCCTTAAATCAGGCCTTGATTTCGTCAAGGAATTTCACCTCCCTAGTATGCCCTGATGTAACATTTACCCAGTCAATATCAGGGTAATTGAAATCACCCATTATTATCGTGCTGCCAGTTTGTTAGCCTCCTTAATTTCTGATAACATTTCTACATCTGTCTGTTTGTCCTGGCCAGGTGGACAGTAGTACACTCCTGTCACTATCCTTTTCCCCTTTACAAATGGAGTTTCAATCCATAGGGATTACAAGATGTGTTTTGTTTATGCAGAAGTTGTAGTCTATTTGATTCAAGGCCCTCCTTAACATACAATGCTACCCCTCCACCAATTCCATCCACCTTATCACTATGATATAATTTGTACCCCGGTATGACAGTGTCCCACTGGTTATCCTCCTTCCACCAGGTCTTAGAGATGCCTATTGTATCTAATTTTTCATTTAGTGCAATATATTCTAACTCTCTTGTCTTATTTCTTAGCCTTCTGGCATTCTCATATAGACATTTCAAACTATGTTTGTTGATCCTATTTACCTCTTATTCAGCTGTTGACAGTTTTAATTTTCAATCTTTTGCCTGATTTTTATTTAAGGACACCTGATCTACTATGGTGTCTTTTGCAACCTCGCTATCGGGATACCCTATCTTCCCTGTTTTGGCAATATCTTTGAAAGATACCCTGTTCCGAACCATGCATTTTTGAATGACTGTCGGACTTCCCCCATGTTCTAGTTTAAAAACTGCTCTATCTCCTTTTTAAATGTCGATGCCAGCAGCCTGGTCCCACCCTGTTTAAGGTGGAGCCCATCATTCTGGAATAGGCTCCCCCTTCTCCAGAATGTTGCCTAGCTCCTTACAAATTTAAAACCCTCCTCCCTGCACCATCGCCTCATCCACGCATTGAGACTCCAGAGCTGTGCCTATCTCTTGGGCCCTGCTTGTGGAATGGGTAGCACTTTAGAAAATGCTACTCTAGAGGTTCTGGATTTGAGCTTTCTACCTAAGAGCCTAGATTTTGCTTCCAGAACCTCTCTCCCACATTTTCCTATGTCATTAATACCCACATGTACCGAGACATCCAGCTGCTCCCCAGCACTATCTAAAATCCTATCTAGGTGACACGTAAGGTCCGCCACCTTCGCACCAGGCAGCAAGGTCCACCAGCCACCCAGCTATCTACATGCCTAATAATCGAATCACTATCATGGTCCTTGATGTGTTGAAATTGCTGACTATATTAAAGGTCCTATACACTGTGATCTTGGAATCTTCACCTTTCTTACTACTTAACATTTCTAAAGCGCTGCTAGGGTTACGCAGAGCTGTACAGTTTAATAAAGAAGGCCTCACTCTTTATTTATTTATGTGTTATTTGCACAAAGAAGCCAGTGAGCAGTGCTGCTCTTTTTGTAAATGTTAAAGAATTCTTGCTCCCACTTCACATACAAGAAAGAACATCTGTATTTCCAGCGGCCCTATTCCTATTTTACAGAAGGCTCAACATTCACTGGCCATTTGTAAAATGAGCTGAGTGATGTGGTACACGTGTTAGTCCACTTTTAAAGGTAATAAATAGAAATAAAACAAAACAGAGACAATAAGATGATACCTTTTTATTGGACTTAATTGGACTTAATTTACACAGACGTCACATGAAAAATGCCAGTGCCAACCAGGATGTCACCTCTGTGGGACAGCACTTTACCACACCAGAACACTGTTCAATGATTTTTCTGCTGAGAATACTAAAAAGAAACTTTAAGACAATCCAGAAACATAAGACCTTTGAAGTCAGAATGATTAAATATTTTGATACTCACCAGACAGGACTTAACAAAGATCTGGGTTTTCTAGCCCATTATAAACCATAACATTCTACTGCTTTGTCACATCTACCATGCATCTCTCACTGTCTCTCATCCACCCAGCTCCATTATTTCACACCTTACCCACCTCACCTTACCCACCTCACCCTCTGAAGACTATCATGGGAATGCTTTGGTGTTTCATTTATATATATATATTTTTTATTTGTTACATTTGTACCCCGTGCTTTCCCACTCATGGCAGGCTCAATGTGGCTTACATGGGGCAATGGAGGGTTAAGTGACTTGCCCAGAGTCACAAGGAGCTGCCTGTGCCAGGAATTGAACTCAGTTCCTCAGGACCAAAGTCCACCACCCTAACCACTAGGCCACTCCACTCCTCTGTTATTTATCAACATTTGCTTATTTCTGATCTGAAGAAGAAGGGTTACCTTTGAAAGCTAATCAAAAAATATATCAAGTTAGTCCAATAGAAAAGGTATCATCTTATTTTGTTTTCTATGTTTTATTTTATTTCTATTTATTACCTTTAAAATAAGCTGGACATTATGAATATCCTGACTTGGATGTTCTATTTTCAAACTAGACACCCCTTGTAAAATGGGGCTTTGAATATTTTTATTATTAATAAACTATTATACATTCACTTTCTTTATATATCTATTCACAGGTAGCAAGCATTCTTATATCTTTACCAGAAGATAGGAGCAGGGTGGCTGTTGGCATCCCTGCACCAAATCTAACTGTAAGTAGTGCCAAAACCTAAAACTCTCCTGGGTGCAAGCATCTATCAGACCTTTCTGTAAAGTATATTGTATCCTCTTCTCAAAGTTTTCCTCAAGCTTTCACTAATTTTTGCTGTGTGTCTGAACTGAAAAACAAAGCTTTCATTGAGCTTCTCCAAGGAAGTGAATGGTTTTCAATTTGAGCTTCTGTTGGTGGATCTTAATTTTAATTCCAGCAGGCCTTCCCTGGGAATAAGTACTTAATGTGGACATTTGTCAGAAACAGAAAGCGATATAACAAGGTTTTATAACTATTTTATCTTTCTATTTGCAAAGACAAGGCCAGAATTAGGGTAGGGCACAGGGCACTCAGAGCATGCCCCGAGCTGCCCCTCTTGTTCAGCTGGGAGAGGTGCAAACAGAGCAATTGCCACAAGGCCAAAGCTGAAGAAGCCACAACCTGCTGGCAGGCTTTCCTGCCCCATTTCTCATTTCTGTCCTGGGTCCCCAATATGTCGAATAGCAACCCTGCACCTGCTCCTGTTTAAAGTGGAAGTGTTCTCAGAGTTAGGGGAGGTTGATAATGTGATCCTGTGTGCTAGTTCTAGTCCTGTGCAAAAGAGAATTCCTGGTCCCTAACATAAGTGTAACCCAAAAAATTACTTCCTAGCATATCAAGATGCCTGACAACAGAGAGGACAATTTTCAAATAAATGTAACCAGATAAGTTGCTATTTTGGTTAAAAATTATTCCCCTCAGGCCTGCTAAAACTATGTTTGAGCTTTCCCAACAAGCATTTTAGCGAGAGTAAAAGAAATTTTGGGAGTAAACAACATGCATGCATTTGGAATTTCAGGTTTGTGTGTATTGTTTCACCCTTGTATCACTGTCTTGCTAAATAGCAGGGGCTAATTTTGTATCCATATACTTCACAGGCAGTTTTGAAAAAGAAAGCTCCTGGGTAATTTCCTTTTGTAAATTAGGGACGAAATCTGGGGGTATAAAAGTACCCATCTGTTTCATGCAGACAGCTATATGGCACAATGGATGGGAGGCGGGGGGGGGGGGGGGGGGGCTAGAAACTGGATTCAGTTGCCACTATAGCTGTTTGTGACACTGGGCAAGTCAGTTAACCTTCTATTGCCTCAGGTACAAAAACTTAAAATTGTGAGCCTAGTAGGGACAGAAAACGTACTGCTACATGTATATGTAAATACTTTGGTTGTGTCACCACAAAGACAATATATCAAAAAATCTAAATAAACATTAACAGGAGCAGTTGAATGAACTTAACAGTAAATACAGTAAATAATTACATTAATATATAGATATAAAAACTGGAAAATTTAATCCTCTGTAACCCCCAATTCATAGGCGGTCGGTGGCCCAACTGTTTGGGGAGGCTAAAGGGGGTGGGGTTAGGGGTGGGGCCAGGAGAGGAGCTTAAATCCATAATTGTCTGATAACACACAGAAAAAATAAATAAATAAAAATAAAAGTCATAATTAATACCTTTTATTAAATTTAGATATTAGATATGCATCATATGTCAAAGAATAAAGTGGTTGCTCAAAGCATAGTCTAACCACAATCGCTTCAACTGCAAAACACTATGCACAACTTTGTGCAAAAAACACACTCAGAACCTTACTGTACCATAATATTACACTGGGCAGACCTAATACACCAATATACCACCCATATGGAAAATGCAAGACCATCAACAATATGAAACAAGGGATCATATCATCACAATTCTCATGTAGAGCCACAAAACCCCCTAATTCATGTTTAATGTGGGGTAGATACCATAAATAAGTAAATAAATATAAACTTTTAATGTTGAGCACCTGATTCTCAAAGTGGACATATTCCAAACACTATAATGAAATAAAATGATCTTTTTACCTTTGTTGTCTGGTGACTTTTTCTGATCATGCTGGCCCAGTATCCGATTCTGCTGCTATCTGTCCTCAGTGCAGGTCAGGAAGTCATCCTCGTTAAATATCTACCTGGCAACCAATGACAACCTCCAGCCACCCCCACCCCCCCTGCTCTCCCAGCAGTAAGATAAACACATTAAACCATAAACCAATTTCTACAACTGTTTACACAAGGCTAGAGGGCTTTCACTGCAGCTCCTTGCTGTGAGGATGGAGGTAAATCAACAATTTAAACCCCTCAGGGGAGGCTTAGCCTCTCCAAGCCTCTTATACCGGGCGCCCTGTGCCCCAGTTCTACCTGTTCCTAAGCTTATCCCATGCCTTTTTAAATTCTGGAACAATCCTCAACACCTCCACCGGGAGGCCATTCCACGCCTCCACCACCCTTTCTGTGAAATAATAGCTCCTTAGGTTACTCCTAAGCCTATTCCCTCTTAACTTTGTCATATGCCCCCTCATTCCAGAGCTCTCCTTCATTTGGAAAAGGCTATCTTCCTGTACATAAATGTCTTGAGATATTTAAACATTTCTATCATGTCTCATCTCTCCCAGCGTATACATGTTGAGGTTCATAAGCCTATCCCTATAATTTTTGCATTCAAGACCGCTTACTAATTTCGTAGCCGCCCTCTGGACCGACTCCATCCTGTTTGTATCTTTCCGTAGGTGCAGTCTCCAGAACTGCACTCAGTATTCCAAATGGGGCCTCACCAGAGACTTATACAACGGCACTATCACCTCCTTTTCCTGCTGGTCTTGCCTCTCTTTATGCACCCAAGCATCCTTCTGGCTTTGGCCGTCGCTTTTTCTACCTGTTTGAAAGCTTTAAGGCCATCAGACACAATCACCCACAAGTCCCGCTCTTCCATCGCACACTGAAGCACTTCACCCCCTATACTGTACCATTCCCTCGGATTTTTGCGACCCAAGTACATGACCCTGCATTTTTTTGGGTTAAACCTTAGTTGCCAAATATCGGTCCATTACTCTAGCTTCGCTAGGTCCTTCCTCATGTCATTCCCACCCTCCAGGGTGTCCACCCTGTTGCAGAGTTTAGTATCATCCACAAAGAGGCAAACCTTACCAGACAGCCCTTCCACAATATCGCTCACAAAGACATTAAAAGAGTCAGCCCTAGGACCGATCCCTGCGGTACTCCATTTCATGTCTATATTTTATTTGTGTCCTGTATATGTTTATGATGCATAATTATTTTTTTCATTTTAAAGTTTCTGAAGTTTTTCTGAACATTTCTACATATTTTATGTATATTATTAATGTAATTGATTATTATAATTACACTAAAGTTGCCCACCACGCCTGTGCCATGTTCAAAATTATCCTCTGAGTAACTGTTTTTGAAGGCTGCTCTATTCTCAGCAACTATCACAAATAAGAAAAATGGCAATAATTGATCCTAAGAATACAAATTCTCAAGGGTACTACTTGAACCTGAAGTCTTGTTAACTAAAAGGGGAAAAGATCAGAAAAAAAATACAAATCAAGGTCAGGTGTACACATAAGTAGCACATATGAGTTTATCTTGTTGGGCAGACTGGATGGACTGTGCAGGTCTTTCTCTGTCGTCATCTACTATGTTACTATGTAAGATCTTGGAACATCAACAATTGCTGTTTCCAGCTTGCAACATATCACGCTGCTTTTATTAGTTGATTTCTTTGTCACAGATCTTTAAAAAAATCCTTAAAATTGTTTTTAACGTGTGTATTTTTTTTACTACATTTTCTTTTACTAAAATGTCCATATAAGCAACTGGAAGAAAACTTGATTTGCTTTCTTCCTTACAGTCTATGTTGACTGCCCAGCCCCGCCTCCAATAGGACTATAAGGACGAAAGCAATCAAGTTTTCTTCCAGTTGCTAGAAAATATATTTTTATTTTCTAGCGCCGGGGAGGTTGAGGCTCTTAACTGAAAGAGACCTGTAACTTCACTCTTAGAATAATTGGTGCACAAATTTCCATGTGTGAAATTGCAATGCTGTTCTGAAACGTGTACGTAACTAAACTGTCTAACGGGCTGATTAATGCTAATAATTCATTGTAACAATTATTGTCATTAATTGGCAACAATTTGGATTTTTCTATTCTTGAAAGATCCACATGCAAATCTTATAGCATGAAACTTGAAAGGGTGACGTGACCATGGAAGGGCATGGGCGGATCAGGGCATTCACTAAGAAAGATACGGCAGTATTATAAAATTTGCAGTATCTGCCCCTGACTGACTTGCCAAGATTTACACCAGGTTTCAGTTGGTGTAAATCCTCATGCCCAAAGTGGGCTCTGATCCCAACACTAAGCACTATTCTATAAATGGTGCCCAACTTGAAGTGCTGTTTATAGACTACCACTCCACTTTTTCGGTGCCCCAAACTTGGGAGCCGTTTACTAATCTAGTCCTCGTGTATTGTGTTAGGATAATAAAACTTGCAACTCCTTTGGTCCCTCTAATTTACAGAGAGTATATCCCCTGGGCAGAGATACCAATAGAGATGAAAGCATTACAAATATTTATTTATTTATTTATTACATTTGTATCCCGCGCTTTCCCACTCTCGCAGGCTCAATGCGGCTTACATAGTAACAAGGAGAATATCAATCTATAGTATCAGAATCAAACAGGAGGTAGGTGGTATGACAAATGAACAAGGGGTAAATGGGATAAAAGAGGTATGAGAGAAGGATAGGTAAGGACATAGAGCGATATAGAAGAGGTAGGGGAAAGGTATGGAGGGTAAGAAGATTGGTAGGAGGTAATTTCTAAGTCATTGTTGTTAATGATAGATGAACCGGAAATGGATGGGTTGCTTATGTTGCTTATGGTAGTCAAGTATATTAAAGAACTTCATATCTGGAAGACAGGTCCCTTCCACCTCAGTAGTGAGTCCTCTTAGGTGTGTTGAAGGAATGCACTTGGGTAGCAGATTTCTCTCACAATTCTGAGCTCTTCTCCTCCTCCCTTCTTCCTAGCAGGTGGAACCCTGGTTACCCCTCTTCCCTTTGTACCAACAAGCTTCTGTAACTAGACTCTGAAGGAAAATCATCTCCTTACAGATCTCCCTGGATCTTGTTTCTCCTTTGCCATTTGTTTCAGCTTGTAGCCATACCAAACTTTTAGCTGACTTGTAGGCGGTTTGCAGTCTTTTTGCAAGTGCTCTCGCTGGTCTCATATAGGCAGCACCCAGATTGTACCAGATGGCTGCACTAACAAATACAGATCCATACAAAAGTCTGAGATAAAGATCCTCATTCTTAAGAAGAACTCCACTATAGGACTTCCTTCTTCCTTTTCTGTGAACCAAAAAGAAACAGTTGGTTTTATATGTATTGTTTTGAGGTTTATCATCTCGTTGGTGTATACTGGCAAGATGACAACACGTGCTTTGATAAGCAAAGCCAGTGATGATCCTAGGTCAGCTGCCACCCGGGGCGGATCGCCGCTGCTCACCCCCCCCCCCCCCCCGGGTGCAGTGGCGTCCGTACCCCAGGGTGCAGCATGAAACCCCCCCTGGCGCATCAAACCCCCCCGGTGCATTCTTAGCTGCTGGGAGCAGCCATGCAGCTGTCGGCTCCGCTGGCTTCCTGCTCCCTCTGCCCTGGAACAGGAAGTAACAGCAAGCAATAAACAGAGCTGAAAGCTCCACATTTCTCTGAGCTTTGCTCAGTGGCATACCGAGGGCGGTGGGGGTGGTCCGCCCCAGGTGCACGCTGCTGGAGGGGTGCAGAGAGCAGCCGCGCGCCTGGGGCGGACCACCCCCATCGCCCTCGGTATGCCACTGAGCAAAGCTCAGAGAAATGTGGAGCTCTCAGCTCTGTTTATTGCTTGCTGTCCTGTAATAAAATATATAATTCATTTTCATTTGACCTTGAAATTAGAAGCTTTCTAAAGGTAGACCCATGCACATGTTATCATTTGTGACATTATTAAAATGACTAGTTTAATGTTAGTCCCTGTAATATACTACCTTTGATCCCTCATAAGTTCTGTGAACATGTGAGGTTGATAATTATTTGAGTTGACTCACGTTAGGGAAGATTTTTACTGCTATATGCTGTATATATAGTGCACGGATGCAGAACATCATGGTACTTGAATGCCCAAATTCATACATCTTATGGTGCAGCACTGCACACCAATCTTATGAGTCAGATCGACAGATTTTCATGGTATTGACAAAACCGAGTGAGCAAACAGTCGGGAAGCTATAGCAATAGAAATTTAGCAACTCCAAAGATATATTTGTGTATGAAGAAAAGGGCACAAACAACTAAGTTTAATAATAACATAATATGACAAACAAATTTAAATTTAAGTGCTGTAGAAAAGCAACAAGGAATGGATCTGCTCTTAGGGATCTGTTGACCACATCTTGCGTTCTTAAATTTATCTTTCTGCCATTGTGAGCCAAGTTTGTTTTTTGTTTTTTTCCAGTGAGTCATGGGTATTTTCTTACTTCCAGGTTTCAACACAGCCAGTGCCACAAGAACCCAGTAGGAAAGACTATGACACATATCAACCATTTCAGAACTCAACCAGGAATTTTGATGAATCGTTCTTTGAGGATCAGGTGCACCATCGCCCGCCAGCAAGCGAGTACAACATGCACCTGGGACTAAAATCCACTGGCAACTATGTTGACTTCTATTCAGCTGCTCGGCCGTACAGTGAACTTAACTATGAAACAAGCCACTATCCAGCCTCTCCAGACTCCTGGGTTTGAAACTTGATCCTGAAGCAAAGATCTAGGAGCTGTGCATGTGCATGCATACCACAAGACATTTTATTTCCTGCAAATCTAGGCCCTCAGTTACTAACATGTGTTAAAGAGTTAACATATGCTAATGCACATTAATGTGCATTAATTTGAGTTAGGCACATACTGGTTGATATTCAGCCCATGGTAGTCAGCAGGTTTTAAGCCACTGACAGCTGCAGGCAGAATTAAGTCCAGATACTCAATACCGGGTCAGTTCCAGACACCAGCATTGAATATTTGGGATCAGGCAGTGAACCAGAAGTTATGAGGGTGCCAACCAATAGTCATTGCCAGCACCCACATGGCTAAGCAGGAAAAGATAGGACCTGTCTATTTGCCTGCTTAATGATGTGAGAACCGCCGCTGAATATGGTCAGCTCCTCCGTAACTCCACCTGGACCGCCCTGGCTCTACCTGGGCAGTACCGCAGCAGTCAAAGCCGATACTCAGCGACACTGTTTGATTAAGTGCTGCTGAATATCAGTGGCTGGTCCACTTAAACCATGCTGAATATTGACCCAATAATAAATAGACCTCATTGAGAATAATGACGCTTGCATTGACATGCATTAAATCACATTAACATGCATTAATGTGTGTTACCACATTAATGCAGGTTAGTAAATGAGGCTATTAGTTTGTTCAAGCCTGTTCCATGGGAAGGCCTTGATAATCAATTATGGAAAATATGATTAAGATGTTGTAGAAGGCTAAAAGACTGAAAGTTAATCTTGAAAAATGGATCCTTAGAAAGAATTTTAAAATATAGATATATATATATATATATACATACATATATATATATGCGTAGTACAGGATAATTTTTAGTGTTATCCTGTAGATTCTAAAGGAGACTGTTGTATAGTGAATGTGGAAGAAGGAAGGCGAAAGGAGCAAAATGGCAGTAGAAGTGGACTAAGGAGATTATTGTTAAGCACAAGAAACTGCAAAAGGTTTACATAATTACGGGGAACAGCTTCTCACATTTTGTTTACTCTCATTCATTGTGAATCATCTAGGCTTCAAGTTGCATTCGGGGTTTACTCTGTACAGCAAGGTGTTTCTTGCCTTTTGTTAATGCTTTGTTGTAAAGTATTTGATGTACATTACAGATTAAAAAAATCAAGTGCATTGTGTATATTACACCAATGCCACAGTGTTTCTTCATCAATGGTTCTAAATATTGCTTCAGTTTCAAACTTTTGAAAGATGTATGAATTTCCAGGGGGAAGCAGGAGTTGAATTGTTTTCTTTCCCCCAGTATGTTTTAACAAAAAAAAGAAAGATACTAAAAAAAAAAAAAAGAAACAAAGGAATATTAGCAGTATTGTTCGTTCTGATATGTGAATATGTTTGTGGCAATTAAACAAGGCATTCAGCAGTTTCTGACAATTAACATACATCATTCCACACTCCTTGTCAACAAAGTGCTTTTTCACTGCCTAAAATTTTAGATGTAGATATTTGAAATAGATTTTTTCATTTATACCAGTTTTCTTTATGATGATACAGTGTTAAAAAATAAATTACAATTGATCTGTCATCCATATTTGCTAAATATGTCTATTTCTAAAAAGAAATTATCATAAGAAAAAAAAATGTGCTTGCTTGTATGTGTGTCTATATGTGTGTCTGTGTGGTAAATCAGTTATTCTGTTTGTTCTTTTGACTGAGTCACAGTTTTTCTCCAGATCATTCACTTCAGTAGACTTCAGCAGTATCTGCTTTATTAAGAGTGAATTTAATACACTGTAATACCCTGGAAGCCTCTATGGATCATGCGCACTACAGACCATTAATATCATTCATCATGATTTCCTGGGAAACTTAGGGGACCTTTTACTAAGGTGTGTTAATGGATTTAGCATGTGCTAAATGTTCCACTGCCCATTGTATATCTATGGACTGCATGGCACTTAACGCACAATAATTCATTAGCATGCACCTTAGTAAAAATAAAAACCTTTAGTCTTTGGTCCCCTCCTTCTAGTGGTGTGCAGAGAACCTCATTAGTTAATCTGGCAACCAATGGAGAGGGCACAGTTGAGAGCTCATTAAGGCATAGACATTTGTATAACAAGGAGTTTAGGAGAGAGCACAGGCGAGGGTCTTCTGCGCCTCACAGACCCTCTCAGACCCTGAGCCTGAAGTAATGGATATTAATGGAGTGGTGGAGTAGCTTACTGGTTAGAGCACCAGGCCGACAACCAGAGAATCCTGGTTCAAATCCCCACTGCTGCTCCTTGTTGTCTTGGGGAAGTTACTTAACCCTCCACTCCCTCAGATGCGAACTTAGATTGTAAACCTTCTCATGACAGGGAAGTATCTAAATATGACTCACCTTGAGTTAGTACAGAAAAAAGTGTGAGCTAAATCATGAGCCAACAAAAGTGGCTTTAGTGGAGGAAATGGAATTTGAAGAGCTTAGACAGCCACATG